>NC_141622.1:1222500-1865000 GCF_047967505.1 Dipteris shenzhenensis | reverse complement strand
TCAAAGTGATAGTTCTTTGAAAGAGCCATTCACTCATACACAATTGTATTTTTTGTTCACTTGTAGTGTGGTGTGATCAAACTTCTACAACTATCATGTTTGGCCTAAATTGAATAGTGCACATGTCTTAAAACTTTCAGACCACGCTTGCACTAACAATCTGATTGTGGGTGCTGTCACTTGGTACATGCTAGGATTTAACTACTCGAGGCCTATTTGTCATAGTCGGCATCACCATCCCTTTGTATATATTGTCTCCTTCCTTATTTGCTAACATATGATTGAATTTGTCTCAGACGTTTTTATTATTATGCTTTCTTCCTTTATATGCTAACATGTCCTCACTGGTCTCAAATATTTTGCATCTCAAGGGTTTTTACATTCTCCCTCTCTGCTGGCCTTTTCAGGATGGCAACATTCTAGCTTGGAAATTCGACGTTGTCACCAACAGATTTCAACCTGCAGCTTCTCTATGGGGTCACTCTGCAGCCGTTGTTACACTTGAATCTGCAGATGGCAAATTGTACTCTGGCTCTATGGATAAAACAATCAAGGTGAAATGGTTGTCTACCTTGCAGTGTGAGCTGCAAGTCTACTGGTTCCTTAGACGCACAACAGATGACCATATTTATTATCCATTTGAATTCTGAGCTTGAGGTCTTTTATCAATTCCGTTTGGGAGTTTTGTGTCTGCTTGGAATAATATCCAGTGTCGTGTCTCATTAGTTTTCTTACAGGCAAGCTCTGTAAAGGTCTTTTGTTTTGTATTCCGTGAGAAATTCTTTTGCAAATAATTGGTGGGGACAGGTGGGAATGCCCTTTTTGACTAACATCCAGACCTTGATTTGAATTTCTACTCCTTATTCAATATTGCTGATTTTTTTTCCAAATCATGACTATTTCTACAGGTTTGGGATTTAAGAACAGGGCAATGCTTACAGACATTGCAAGGGCACACAAATGTTGTGATGGGGCTTCTTTGTTGGAATCAATTTCTTCTCTCTGGCTCTCTAGATGGAACAGTGAAGGTAAGAACAGGTTTTCACAATACTTCTCTTGTTCATGCTGTTTGTTGAGCTATGATGAGCTTAGTATTCTGGCTCAGAAACTTGATGGTTTGCTCAAAGTAGTTGTTGAGAAGCAGGAGTGTTGCAGTGCTAAAGGCTTCAATTGTATGTTGTTTAATTTGTGCAGGTGTGGGCTGCCAGTCAAACCGGGAATCTTGAATTACAGTACTCTTATCCTGAAGATTCAAGCGCTCATGAAAATCTGGATGTGAGTGTTTGTAAGCTGTATTTTCTAAAAACATATGAGGACTTTATGTTTTTAGAAGTTTTTGCTATTAAAGTTTTTGTTGTTTGGTTGGGATAGTAAGCACTGGGTTCACTTGGAATCTTTCAAAACCTAGATGACAGCTTATGCTTGGGTACTATGAGAACATAAGCATAGCTTTGCTTGTCATTTACTCCCTTCTCACCTTTGTTCTTTCACTTGTTCTATGAAATTTTAATTTGTAAGATTGGATATATTTAGTCTTATGAAGGTACACACACACACACACACACACACACTTTTTTTAGTGAAATCTTTATATTTATGTGTGGGAAACCTTAAAAGAGGTAAAAACCCACCAATAAGTACGAGGAAAAAATTTTTACAAGTAAAACCTCAGAGCAAAAGTAATGAGGTAGCCAAGTAAAAAGTGACATATCAAGCTGGAGGAGGATCAAACACAGCATCCTCCAGCTTCAAATTGTTGCTCAGTGATGAAATCACACCATCAATAAAAACAAGCTGTTTTTTGCCCTTGTGATTCTTCTTGATATAGGCTGGTATCCGAAATTTTTGAATCAGAGGGTCAAAAACCTGTTGTAACATGGGATGAAAAGATTCTAGTAAAAAAGGTACTTCTGCATCCTGGACAGAAGAAAACTCTGGCACAGGCATCAAAGGCAGAGAAGCTAAATTAACATCTGTATCTTCTGATGAAAAAGCTGCATCTGATAAAGAAGGGTTTAGCATTTGAGCTTTATTCTGAGGATCAACCTGAGTAAGAGTAGGGGCAACATCCTGAGAGAGCATGCATATCATCCTGTAAAATGCCCTCTGCAAGGGGTACATCCATATCCTGAGTAGAAGGAAACTGATGGTGCTCAACAAGGGTGCAATCCTGAGCTTCTTTAGCAAGAGGAAGATTTGCTTGTGATTTATAAACCTTCCTTCAGTAGTGCTTCGGAGCAGTAGAAGGCTTCGCCAAAGAAGCCATAGCAGAAACCGGAGGAGAAGGGAGAGTAACCTTGACAGCTGAAGAAGGAGCAGGAGGAATGGGCCTGGATGTAGAAGGGCAATCACGTGCAAAATGACCAACCTGTCGGCACCGATAACATGCAGTGGGAAAAGATGCAAAATGCAGCCTGATGCACATTCGATGGGCAAATCCCAAATCAAGATCCAGAGTAGATGGCACGGGTTGCGTCATATCCCACAAAATGCAAAGACGAACATCACGGGAGGCTTGCAAGAACTCCTGTCTCGGAACATGAAGAGGCCTTCCAAAAAAAGCTGCAAGAGTTGGAAGATGCTGAAGAAGAGGCACATGCAACGCTTTGAGAGTAATCCAAACCGGACAGTGAGTCAGAAGGGTAGCAGAAGGATCGAAAAGTGGATCCCAGGGCATGACATAAGCGAAGAAACCAGCCCGAGAAACACCAGCACAACTGATTAGCCGCTCCACCACATCAGTCGAAGAAGCGTGGGCATAATAAAATCCTTTGCCCAGAAAGACAAAGGATGAAATATAATCATAACCCATTGCAGCTTCAGCCCAATGACGAAGTTGAGCGGTAGAAAGAACCCTGCCCATAAAGTAGAGACAGACTCCAAACTGATGAGCCTGTCGAAGACCTGAAACCAGAAGGGCAGAGTCCAAAGCGCAAACAAACGGGGAACCTGATGAAGGAACATCTGTGACAGAGGCTGAGCATAACTGACGCAGAAGATCTAGCTGTAGGGAAGAAGGGCCATCTGTGAGATCAAGCTTTGCCGATTTGAAAGAGGATGAAGAAGGCAAAACATGCGCTTCCGTCAAATGAAGACTCGAGCAGGAGGAACAGAGGAAGCAAAAAAACAAAAGATTGTTCGGGAGCTTGTACGGGCGGGGAAATCTGTATGAAGGGCTGAACCGAAGGCTGGGTAGATAACTGCAGGGGTCCGGGGGGCTGTACGGACTGTACGGAATGCTGTACAGCTGACGTGAGCTGTATGGATGGGGATGAAGGCTGCAAGGTGGAAGACGGGGGCTGTACGGGCAAAACGAGGGAGGGAATAGAGGGGGATAAAGGGTCGACCAGGGCTGCGGGGGCTCGAGAGCTCGCCATCTCTCTCATCACTCAAATTTTTTTTGGGTAATATCCAGTGCATATATTTATATGATCATAAATTTACATGATGGGAGGTCTCCAAAATGGAGAGCATCCCAAAGTTCAGAAGCATAAAAAGAAAAGCTGTATGCAAGAAGCATCCATATCACCCTCATTGCAGGCATCATATAAGGGTTGCCACAATGAGGCTCGGAAAGATTCATATGACTTGTGAATCTGCCGACCCAAGTATGCCAAATTATGCTCACTCCATATTGTCCAAAGAGCCCAATATCGCACCCAAGAGAGAAATAGTAGGACTTCATAAATCTGACAAAGAGCTAGAAATGTTTTTCAAATCTGTGACTTAGGAAACGGATCCGAAGATAATCTGAAATTCTCCTGAGGATGATCTTAGTACACGAGCAGTGCCAAAGCAAATGAATAACAGTCTCTGAAGGAGCCTGACATCTTAAGCATGTGGATGGTGCAATGCGACGTTTAGCAAGTGTGACCCCCACTGACAATGTACCTGTCATACATCTCCAAAGAAAAAGTCTTTGTTTCAATGGCATTTTACACTTCCATAATATACTTCCATAATATCCTGAGATTCTTCCGTCACCATGAGAGGGGCTTCCTTATATGCCACAGAGAATTAGCATATTGTTGAATCCATGGAGCAGGCTGAAGAACCCTATAGGCTTTGATGGAGGTTAAGGCAGGAAGAGGAACAGGATGAGTGCAGGTAGCAGAGGGTTGCAATTGCCAATCCATAAGCCTGTCAGTGTCAGCCACAGGAGGAACGGGTAGAAAAGGATGTAATAAATCAGCAATTTTCTTCCATATAGATCTATGATGCATTCCCAATGCATAGGAAGCAGTGGCCTGAGGAAATGATAAGACATATCCCTGATCATCTACCACATCATGTATGTATCTAATTCCCAATTTCATGAGATTGTAGGCCCGAACAGGTTCCTGTAAAGCTAGTACTTGTTTCCAGTCAAGTATTAGAGTAGTAGAGAAAGGACAGCCAGGTATCTTTCCTACAAATCTGCCAATGACAACCTCCCAATGATCAGTAGTCTAATGGCCATAAGCACAAGTCCTCATGTTGACACACATGGATGCTAGCATACAAGTCCATGGCTGTGTTGGCGGAAAAAAGTATGCAGCATAGTCGCCTTCCTTGCAAGCTGTGGATACCCTTGCGAAAGATGCCATCAACGTAGCAAAGATAATGTAACTAAAGCATGATGAGAATCCAATGTGAAATTGCTGACGACCTATGCATAGGATTTTGCTGAAGATGACCAGCCGCTGTGTGTAAGTCTTGTATAATAAACTCACATAGAAATTTACATGTGTGATCAGTCAGCATGTGCATAATAAGCAATGAGAAAATAGATAACCTTGAAAATGAATCGGATACACATAGGCTCCTAATCAGCCAAGTTAGCATGCTGCCTTGTGCTATCTTTCATTACATGTTGCCTAACGAAATGTGAAGGCCATGTCAACTTGTGAAAGGAGTCTTTGTAAATTTGGGGGGCGCAATGAAACTATCAGGCATGATACAGAAGCTTCTCTTATGAAATAAGTAATCATCATCAATGAGATGAAGCGGTGTTATGTTTTCAGATTGCAAGACTATCCGGAGTTTGGAAAGTTGTGTGGCTTAAGCATGCTCAGCGTAAGAGCTCAATAGTGCATCTGCAACTTTCCTGTCCTCTTTGGTTAAAGATTGAATATGGAGGAAAGATATAGTAGCATCCTTTCATGTGGGAATGGCGCACAAGTGCTGGACCACAAAGTGTCATAAATTTGATTTGAATTGAATTACTTCTAGCTGTTGACAATGCTCCATGCTTTGTTGTTATGAGAACACTATCACATGAGTTTGGTTCCCATATTGTTCACACACCTTCGAATTGTAGCACTATTGTTTTCATAGATATGGTCCAATCCCTTTGAAACAATCAGAATGCCACATCATAGTTGGATCCAATATTTGAGGTGGAACGGTTTATCAAGCAAATTCCTGGAAAACAGAGGAAGACAACAATATACTCACTGACTCACAATTCAGCCATAAACCTACGACACAAAGCTTACGGTCTAAGTCAAATCCTAGATAGTAGGACATGCTTGTTACATATTCCCCTTCTGGAGGGTGGCATCCCCTATATATTGGTTGAAGGTGGAGGCATCAATATATTCCTTTGTGTAGATGCCCCTTCTAAGGATGACAGCCATAACCCAGCAACGGGTAAAGGGGAATAGTACACTGCTGTAAAGGGGAATAGTATACTGCTTTAAATAGCGAATGGACAGAAGTGAACTCTAGACATCTTTACTAGCTGCAAAGTATCCACCAACTGGAAACGTGGGTCCCTCTCGACTGGCCACTTTGTGTAAATGTTTAATGTCTACTTGCATAGAGAACACACAGAATTAGAATGAGCAGGTGCTTGTACTACTCATCTTCAAGTGGCTTATGTTCTGACTAGGAAGTAACTGAAAAGTTTTTTAATTTCCTCCCCTTCTTCATCAGTTGGTACAGAGGCACAAAGCATCTTCTCAGTTCTGTAATGGACTTTACTTTTCTTGCGGCCTAGTATGAATTAAATGGTCTGAAGTGGTCTTTTTGAGGAACACTTTTAAGTTCTAGAGTTTTAAATTGCTTGCAGCTCTTGGTATATCTTTCATATATTTGAGTCTGTTTATGCCTTTGTTCCAGGGTGTTCTGACTTTCTGCGGATTTGTGGATCATCACAACAAAGCTATATTACTGTGCTCGTTCAATGACAATACAGTGCATCTATTAGAATTGCCATCGTAAGTACTTAATATCAAGGTTTATTGCCGTGACCTTTAAAAAAAATCAGGGGAATACACGGCATATTTCAGCTTGAACATAGCTGTATCATTTTTCATTTTTTTTTCGTTAGGTTGCTCTTTGGAAGAATAATGTCGATTTCCCCAATCATTCCCCAAAATGAAAAGCACCCTTTTCCTCTCCTTACTTCTTCTCCTCCCTCTTTTTTTTGAGAACTCTTCTTATCAATGTTGATCTATTGGTTTGATTTCATATATATTAGTCTAATGAGTGTTATGGCTATGTGCTGAGCAGGTTTACAGAAAGGGGAGTCATGTTTTCAAAGGATGAAATCCGAGCACTACAAGTTGGCCCTGATGGTTTAGTTTTTTCAGGCGACAGTGGAGGAGTAGTGAAAGTGTGGAAATGGGCACCATAGCCATCCTCTTTGGTAGGAGAATATTGATAAAAGTCACATTGATTCTAACAAAAGTTTCCATCACAGTTATGGCCGCGATGGCCAACCAGCTTCACAAGTGGGCTGATCCAGTTCAGGTTTGAGCTCTTTTGGGGCTGTGACGACCACCCTGGCTGCAATATTAATGGCTTTTTACCACTGCACCCTCTGCATTTATGCCAAGCTAATGCAGTTCTCTGGTCTATTCTCCTTGAAGACCTGGACTCAGCTGAAAATGCTATATTGTAAGCTGTTGTGAAATAACTTTGCGTGCAAGGCCCTACTGGAGCAGTAAATCCACAAGACTGACGTTAAGCTGGCAGATTGCCCCAGCTGATTAATTGCTATTTAAGGCTGTTGCCCAGTTTTTGAGTGTTCTCTTATATGGCCGGAAGGACTGTCACTTCATATATGAGGGAGTATAAGGCCATGCGTATGAATTTTTCCCGATCACAGCACTTGTAAGAAATGTGCATTTTAACAGGCCAGTTCGGTTTCTTTGTGAACAAGGCTGCGGTTAAGATCTTTTAAAGTATGGCTTAGCAGAATAAAATGGTGAAATGTGTAATGGTATCTGCCTATGCTTCAAATTGAGGCTTTGACACAAGAATTAGGCAGTGACATGATCCCTTTTCTTCTTTTCAGGTATCATATCCAGCTATGTATCTATACTATTTCCAAATGATTGAGATTTCAGTGCACTACGGATGAAACATAACCCTTGCACATTACTTTATTTTTTTATGCTTTTGTATAGAAGTTGATTCTTTTAATACTTTTTAGCAAATCTGTAAGGAAGAGTTGATTAAAGTGGATAAAAAAAAAGTGTCAGCAATTAGCTCGTTGATCACTTGATGGTTGAGCCTTAATCCAGGGTTTTTGAGAGCAAACTTTTTTCTTGGATGCTCGTTTGGGAGAGACTAAAGTGAAAACGTTTAGTCTTCACAAGCAGTTGTAGATTGAATGAAGATGATTGATTAGCCTTCTCCTTTAGTGCTAGCCTTTGTCATGGCTGAGTCTGCCCTTCACCTCTGGAGAGCCGACAGAAATTCAGTACGAAGACCTTTGTATAAATGGATATTTAAGTATGTGTGGGGTGTGGATTTGTATGTGTGAGAGCATATGTTTATACTGTGGTCTACACCCATGGTTGGGCGTTGATGACGTCAGTGGGGATGTCATAGTAGATAGTCCCTGCTATGCGTGATGGAATCTTCAGGTTTCAACCTTATGAGTGACTATCATGAGATTGAAACTGCACTACGTCATGTTGGTAGAGTTTGGGCATGTTCCTGGATTCATCTAGATATATTTACTTACATTTTGGAGTCACATGAGCTCATATCTCCCCCCTCCTGGCCACATGGCCGCAGTATCATGATCCTTAATTGTTTCTACTGATTCCATATGGAGTCACATGAGCTCATATATCACCCCCGGCGGCCACATCGGCCGCAGTGTCATGATACTTAATTGCTTCTACCCGGTGTATTACTGAATGCACAGTGGATCATGGAATCAGTGCTGGGCCTAAGGGAGGTGCTGGCTGGCGTGCTCTGGTGAGCTGTGACCAGAGGGGTTCATCTCCTGCTTCCAGTAAAATTGCTAAGCAATGGAGCCTTCAGTAATCATAACACTTGCTGTGGTTGGGCCTTTCATTGGCAGCATTATCCAAAGATTGTGTTGTTAGTTATGCTCAACAGCCACTGTGGCTATTCATTTGACTGACAAGGCTCTCTGTTCACGATCGCATGCTTCTGTTCATGATCATTAGCCTCACCTGTGGCCACTCATTCATTAACTGAAACCTGAAATGTTTGCTTTTACATCAGTTCATTGTGAAGATTCTCAAATATTGCACCTTTCGTACGAAAGTCCCTGCCTTCTGTTTCATAATCTTGAGAAGGTTGACACTTATTGTTGGAAGGTTGACACCCCGCCCACGTCGCAGGACACCACCTCCGTGTAAATGGCTTAAAGACATCCTTAAATCTGCAGATTGAAGCTGAAAATCGGTTTCTCACTTAACAGAAAAAGAGCTAGAAACAGATTGACCCTTTTGTAGTCGTATGGGAAAAGCATACCCACCAGGAGGGTGTTGGTCATGAAATTGAGTTTTGCAGTCTTCTTTGGGCTCCTTCGCTTGGGGACCCCCAATAAAAGAATTCTTCCAAAGGCTTGTGTAGTTGGAATCAAGACCTTCATTTCTAATGACAGTGAAAGATATAGCTTCAATGTTCTCAAAAGTAATCATCTTCATTTGCAATGATAGTGAAAGATGGCTTAACATTTACAAAAATGCCATTTTATTCAGCTTGGGAAGTAGATATTGTGGATTCTTGCAAAAGAGAGAACCATGTATGAAACAAACACTAGTGTATGCCACCACATTTGAATCAGATTTGCAAATGACTTGGACAGTCTATTGCATAAAAAGGGAACCTGGAAAATGCAGTCTAACGTAGTTGACAAGATGGATGTATTGAAGGAAAGAGACATCTTTTTGGATGCAACACACCATGAGTATTTAAGAGAAAAGGCAAGACAAAGGTTTAGATCTCAAAATCTTGAGCACATAGGATGTTAACCACGGACATTGCAAGAAAGTTGTACGGTACTAAGTAGACCTATCAATGAAGCACACAAAGTAGGGGAAGAATGAAACTAGAGAAAAGCCTCTCTCATCTTGAGATGCCAATGTGGCACCATTATGTAGAGGACGGTTTCACGTAAAATGCAAGTACAAAGGGTGTGTGAAAAAAGTAGCTAAAGCCATAGCAGAAGGAAAGTAGGGGATGTATAGAAATGTGAGGAACATGGTTAGGACATGAAGGCTTCCCTCTAACAATGGTATGATAGAGTTGAATTGTTTTTTGTACATAATTTCCCAAGGGAAGAACACCAATTTGTATTGAGAACACATGGCTTCAATGGTATGCTACTATTCATAATAATGTGAACACATCACTATATATGTGCATCTCAACATTAGCAGGGGTGCAAAGGCTTTTTTGGTTGCATTTGTAGCAATACATTGTAGTGGCAGGTAGAGAACTTGGGCAACCTTTGACCATTGGTTGTTTACATTAACATCGCCCCCTTCGGTGAAAAAAAGAGTTGTTGCATATGCAAAGGATGCTTAGAACACGACCCTTTATGGCAATACGGAAGGAAAGGGCTAGTGTGGGAAGATTTCAATGCATGAATATTGTGGCATAGAGAGAGGTGCATGCATCATAACGCGTGCACTGTTCAGGCATTACCTCGACTTATTACCATTATTAGTTTGTCCATATGTTGAATACTAAGGTAGCTAGTTTACATATAAAGAGCTTATGCCAAAGCTTGCTCCTCATTCACTCTTTTAGCGAACCGTGACATCTTCCCTATATTGTCAAATCCACATAGCATGGGTTTTACAATTACGCATCACTTGGGTGTAACCTTACATGGATCATGCTTTCGTCATCTATGTGAGCAAAGCAAATCATTGATTTTTGTATGCATGTGTCATAGATGGTTCCACTCCCGTGGTATGTCCATAGATCACCTCCCCCTTACTTGGATGTGCCCATTTGTACATGATTGATTTGAAGATTCACAAATCAACTCATGGCATGTAAACATCGATGAGACTTGCTTCTCCCATCATGGTCGGTTAACACTAGCGTGGGATTTTACAAAGTTTCTTTTCGTTCACCTGATTGAGGATTAATTCATACATCACAAAGTCCACTCGTAGATCTATAGCTCACATGCAACTTCTATTGCCATAAGGCAAACCCCATGTCTCTTAACATATGTTTGCCAACTACAAGGACTTACTCATGTGAGGGGAGACTATGCACACCATGTCATATGTAGGACCTTTGGGCTAAGGACCATATGATCATGGGATGCCATGCGTATTATTAAATCCATGGTGATGCTCTTCTTTTAAAAAGACTTGGGGAGAACACCAAGAAGGCCAATCCATATTTGTTAGACCACGAGTGCATGGACATAGAAACTTCATACCCTTGTGATGAATGGAGTACTCATGTACTTGTAGCATGCCACCCATGAGTCGAACTAACTAAGGCTAGCAAAGCATACTAACATGCTTCCATAGATGCATCATGCTTCAACACACCATCGTACTTGTTTCACTTTAGCTCTGGAGTAATAGGCACCCCCTATTTCCCTTGCCATGAGGAGTTTGGATCACTTGATGTATATCTTGTGGTCTTATAGGTCATTTTAGCCATTTGCAAATAATTAGAAATCTCTCTCTCTCTCTCTCTCTCTCTCTCTCTCTCTCTCTCTCCCCCCGTGCGCATGATCAGGAGACTACAGGAGATGTAGATTCCACAGACGCTGAAGTCTTGCATGTACTAAGGATAGATGTGTGTTTCATCTCATCAGTTGAGGATCGAGATGGGGAGAGCAGCAAGCATACCCAAGGAGCAGTTGATATGTATGCTTTGCACGAGTGACTGAGACAGAGGACATTTCCTATGTGCATGCCCAGCCTATTATGAGATCAAGGGATGATACCATTGCATCTACCAGGAGGAGAACGACTTCGTTCCACTCTCATGGTTGATCCACTTCTAGGACTAGGGAGATGCGCCGACACAGGGAGACCCTACTACGACAAATTAGAGAGTAGTAGGAGGCGATCATGCCACAAGATACAGAGGCTGATATAGCATAACAACACGCCATAGACTTCTATGCATTTGCGTTAGCTCTAGGACACATCAGGATTGAGGTGGAGGAGATAGCTACATGCACGCAGCTTGGATTACTGAGAGAGGGGCGCAAAGACCCCACTTGTAGCACGGAGAGTGACCAGAGTGCACTCTATTGAGGTCCATCCTATCATAGCTTTCCTGAGGGGAGACTGCCCGAGGCAAGGGGTTACTCTAAACATAACCCAGTGGGTTCAAAGATCGAGGAGACCACATCCCCCTTCGCCACTGCAGCATGATAGAGCCCCACAGACCCAGATCCGAGGCATTCTTGCCACTCACCACAGACGAGCCACCACGGTGCTGGGCTTTGGCTTCTTAGCCTAAGTCTCATCTCTCAGCATGCTACAACTCTCAGATAGTTGCTAGTCTTTCGGTGGTTATATCTGATTTTGCTCGAGCTATTAAGCTCTGTAGAGTTATCAGTTTATTAGTTTAGTAGTCTTAGCACTCAACAAGAGCCTTAGTGCACCCCTTGCTCTAGCCCACTGAGGCTTGTATGAGATCATCCTTTTCGGTGTACTTTGTATTGTGTCCCATAGGCCCAAGGGGCCTTCCGCAGACGTTAATACATCTTTCTTTCTTTCTTTCTTTTCTCTCTCTTTCCCCCTGCCCCTGCCCCCGCCCCTCCCTTCTCTCTCTCTCTCTCTCTCTTTGTCATGAATGAGCCATCCTCTTGCTTGGTTAAGGAAGGTTAAAGAATCAACATAGCTTTATCTTCTTTTATAAGCACTTTGTAGAAGCCATATATAAGACCAAACAAAAGAATTCAAGGGACAACTCTAGACATGTAGCAAAACTCTTTTGATAAAAAATTCAAAAGAGAATAAAGCTAGCAAAAGGTAGATGCACTGTTGAAATCCCCAAAAAACATGCTACATTTCTAAGAATTGAAGAGGACGCTTGAAGTTGCAAGTAAGTTGGAAATTTTGATCTACTTGATTTTCAAATATAACATTATGAGAGGTTAAACCAACTGCATTACATGGTATTTGGATCACCCTAATATCCCATGAATTATAAAGTTACAACTAGGTTGTCA
The DNA here is from genome assembly GCF_047967505.1 of Dipteris shenzhenensis. Lineage (NCBI taxonomy): Eukaryota > Viridiplantae > Streptophyta > Polypodiopsida > Gleicheniales > Dipteridaceae > Dipteris > Dipteris shenzhenensis. The sequence goes on along the minus strand of NC_141622.1, from coordinate 1,852,588 downwards.
TGTATGATAACATTACCATCCATAGCATGCTACAATGGTTGTTCACATCCTAATCCCTAGACCTTTCTTGACTCTGCTATGGTCCTAAAGACTGTATTTGTGTTACCTCACTTTTTTTATAATGTGTTTATAGTCAAGGGGTTCTTTTGGTCAATACATGATTTGTCAATTAATCTAAGTTCTTTTGTTAGCAAGAACTTAGATTATACATGGTTATTAGTACTACATGCAAATGCAATTTCGGTGTTGCCTCTTCCTCCCCTTTATGAGAATTCCTCTCTCCTCATTGCACTGCTTCAACTCAACCATGCAATAACCTCTCATAACTCAAGCACATGATGCACATTGACCCTTTTGCCTCAATGGGTTTTTTGAGCTACCACCTTCACATGTTGAGCACTATCTGAGATGCTCATTCCTATGGCATTTTTTTTCTAGCCTACAAATGCCTTGAAAGCAACAAGCCACCTTTTGAGCCTTAAATTCAATGTAATGTGTTTTGCTACCCCCTAGTTTTATGGTGGCTTCTTTGCTACATGTACGTACCAAAACAAGTCTTTGCATACTGGTATAGATTATCAAGCAATCCAACACTGTTAAATTAACATTGGCATGCTACAAGGATTTAGGACGTGACCTCTTTTGTTATCACCCATTTTAGTTGGCTTACAGAATGCACACAGCCTATGTGTGCAAAGAAATCCTTTTGGTGGAAATTGCTACTATTTCCAAGTCTTTCTTGTAGCTCTATTTGTGTTGTCAAAGTCATAGGGTTGATGGGGCACATCATAGCCATTCAATCAACCCATATGTTTCCCCAAAAAACCAAAAAAAGCTTACATTGTTGTGATCAAGTCCTTGAGTTTGCAAAAACCATTTTCAAGGTGTAGAATGCTGATGTGGTTGCCGCCTTATGCCTCTAAGGATGGATAACTCTCTTTTTGCTAGAGAATGCACGTGTGAATTCTTTGCAAATGAAGTATGGTACTTGGGACAAATAATATCCCAAGAAGGGATTCATATGGATTCTTAAAAGGCGAGGTCTATAATAGAAAGGCCACATCTAACAAACTTATAAGAATTACTAATAGTATTAGGTTTGTCTAGATTTTATAGAAGTCATTCAAGCTACTCTACAAGAGTGTCATGCAAAGTCTTGGAGATATGCAACTAGCTTTGGAGGATGTAGGGCTTCAATTATTGCTCCTTATAGCTCCTTCATCACTTTGGCGCTCTTTTCTTTCTTATATCCATTCAAAGCTTCATCGACTAGAATAGTCGCATCTAGCGTGTCCCTTTTCTTTTATTTGCTTGGCAATTGCTTTAGTAATGCCATTGTGGTAAGATTCACTTTCTTATCTTTGGCTAGGTGTTCTTATCCTAGGATTCACTCTCTATCTTTGACTGGGTATTCATCATGCTAATCTTTGGTTGGGAAAGTCCTCTTTGCAATTTGGGTACTGATGCGTTTGCACTTCAGCATGTTTAATTTTGTTGTGGGGGCCAATAGTTTTCAGTGTCATAGATGCATGGTTGCAACATTATATCTTATGTTTTCTCGTGTCTTTGTTAGCTAGGTTTGTCATGGCTTTGTTGTGGGTGCATTGCTTGGTGGTTTTGGGTTATGTGTTTGTAAGCTCTTGGTGTCATAGTTCAACTTATGTGTGCTGGACAATATGAAGCATAATTTTTTGTTAGACCTGAATTATAGCATCATGTTAACCACTGCGGTTAACAGTTCATGCAAGCGCCAAGTGTTTGAAAGAGTAAGTGGTGAGATAGGTAATATGATATTCGCCTTGGAGTTGTATGGGCCCGCATGATTATAAAAAGAGAGTGATAGAGTGAAAGAGAGTACAGGGTTGGCCCTCCCTTCAGAAGGTGGAGTGTATAAATAGCCAAAAGTTTGACTTTGGTCTTCATTTTGTACATGCAACTTTTGGGAATACAAGCTCTCTCATTTTCTCTATCTTTTGAGAATACAATTTTTGGGAATACAAGCTCTCTTGTTCTCTCTATCTTCTTGTGAGTTGAGACTTCTTGCTTTTCCATTGTGTGTTCCCGTGTGATTGTCACTCCCCTCCCCTCACTCACTCTCTCTCTCTCTCTCTCGTCCACACTCCCTCCCCTCTCTTCCTTTTCCTTCCCCACCTCCCTCTTCTCTCTCTTGGAATCACATTGAAACAATTCGGTAGACACTTGCATGACACAAGTGATAGGCTCATGCTTGCAAAGCTCTCACAGGGAGTTATTCGAGATTGGAGTCTCCATTGGCATTCCTCCAAGATCCCTACAACACTTGCAGTCACTATCAAGTTACACATTTTTAGTGTCATTACCGAGGAGTTAGAGGTATGCTTTTGCCATGCATAAGCCTTCTTCTGTTAACCACCCATTGCACAATGTTCCTAGCTTAACTAGAAGTGTTGTTAGTGGAGAATAGGAATGGTTTGAGTGGAAAAAGGAATTGTCTTTGGAGTAGAAAATGCAAAAACTGTCATTTATGTCCATAAAGCATGTTTTGATGTATTGAAGCGTGTTTTGGTTTGAGTGATTGCTAAGGTGTGTGCATTGTCAAATCTCATGGAAAAACTAAGAAATGAAGTTTCAATCTGATTTGGAAGTAGTGTGAGTGTGTTGCCAGCTACCCTTGGGAAAATCTCTTATTTGGCGCTTTTCAGTTGTTTTTTTATTTGAGTAGGTAGATTAGGTAGAATAGCACCCCCCAATGCTCACAAACCCTGCACAAAAAACTCAATAAGCAAGAATTACCCAAAATTAGTTAGTGACATAGCTAGACTGTGTGTCACTGCATTAAGCTTAACATGACTCCAGAAGTCATTGCGTTATAAAGCAGCGAGATAGCCCTCATTATCTGACTGTCATTCACCTACCTCACCTAACTAATAGATGGCATTAAACGAACTCATAGCTGTCACATCACAGGTGAACCCGCTTCAATAGAATTAACATAGCGACCACTAAGATGCTATGATAGGAGTTGCTGCTATATTTAGCTACGTTAAGGACTCGTCATGTTAAGAAACTCATGCTATAACCAGTCGTTACTTTATTGAAGATGTTGGGATATAATTCACTACCTTATAGAGTCGTTGCATTAAGGAGTCACTGCGAGGCTAACACAACGCACTTTCAAGTTAACGCAATGACTGTTGCTTTAAGCCCAAAAGTGCACCGTGATTGATTCTGTCTAGAGCAGCCTGCTGCTGCTGAGTGATCAACACATGCACCTTAGGTCTGGAAGAGTGCTAAGATTTGACTGAGAGCCGTAGGATAGCGCTTAAAATAACATTCTACCTAGCCCATCAAACATCGTAGTCTCAATTCCATCTGAGATCTCAACATTAAGCTCATATTCAACACACGGTCCCGCACACACAAATTCTTCAAGCTCAAAGGATGAAATGAGCTTTGATGTAGAGGTGTGTGAAAACCCGAATCCTGGGGCCTCCATGGCTACTAACTCTAGCTCAATCAGACCCTAATTCGACATGCCATCAACCACAACCTCACGATTGAGGGAATCACTCTCTAACTTCATGGGAAGATTTGCCATGTTCAACCATGATCAGGTCAACCCATTTGCAAGGCAAACTAGAGTACCAGAGGAGCTATAGGACACTCTTCCAACATATGCATTAGGAAGTGTACAAAGTAACCCAATGCCCGTCCCAACTAGGAATCCTACAGGGCCCCATGTCCATTTCTATGAGGGAGAGCCCTGCTTCATGGGGACTTTTGAGCCTAGAATACCTAGCTTTTGGCCACCGAGTTATGAAATGTAGGGAAACAAACAAATGGATTTTGGGGGAAATATGCTTCCACACACAATGACCCCTTGCCCCTCGTTGTACTCTAGTTGGGTGGGAGCCCTAGAAGGCACTCCTTATGCTATGGCTTCATACTATAGGCTAGTGTCTGACATGAATATGCCCATGTTGAGGCCCTCACTAGTGTAGCCAGTACAACCAAGCCCACCACGGATGTGGCTCTAGGTCCTATTAGGTCGAGGCTAGCTAATGCAATTCCTACATGGCCTAAAACCTTTTACAACCCACCCCATGTGCAACCCAAATATGGCACCGCGGTAGCCCCACAAGTACCTCCACCTGCACCACAAAGTGTACTTACAGATGAGGCTATGATAATCCTAGTGCAAGCGCTAGGAAGGGGGGCTGTGCTGCCTACCTTTGTGGGAAGGGCTACAATTGCTTCGGGCAATAGACCAGTCAACATCTCATCTCACCAAATTCTTAAGAGAGAGAGATCTAGTGTCCCATGTAGAAAGGTTCGAGCAGATTTGCAAGACCTTCGGGGACATAGGTGACTTAGATAGGGTCAATCCATTGGGCTGAGCCTAGATGGTAAAGTAGGCCAATGGTATAGGGCCCTAAGCATGGAAGAGAAAATCAATTGGGAAATGCTTGGAAAAGCATTCATAGTAGGTTTTGCCCCCGCTAGTCTCAGATGGATCCCTATCAACCAGTTGAATGAGGTTAAGAAGAAGGAATATGAGACCTTACAAGAATCTGTTGCAAGGATTAAACATTTGAATTCCCACTACTGTGAGCCTCACAAGAGGATGAGCAATGAATGATTATTGCCATGTTAAGGGATGAAAGTTGCATGATCATCGTTCACCCTAAATTCTATGTCATTTGGGTTGATTGTTGTGATCTTAGATGAATCCTATGTCATTTAGGTTGTGCAGCAAGACTGTTGTGATCTTAGATGACAATATGAAGGACAAAGCTCAAACAGAAAAGCCGCAAGTAGCTCCATCCGATGTGTCTTACACAGGCAAAACCATTAGTATGGGTGAAGCCAGGAGGCAACTCCACTTGCCAAGGGAGCAAACATAGATGAGGTGGCCATCGATCTCTTGCAAATGGTCCAACTTAAGAGAGGATTGACAAGAGAAGGCCCTAGTAATCCTCACTTGTTTCCTAGATGAGACGATGTGTGGTGTGGATTCTACACAAGCAACCACCCAACGAGCCCCCCCCTAGGGCTAGGCCGGCAATCTACTGTGCCCATTGTGCTAGATGGGGAAATCATGAGACATCTCAATGTCAGTGTCTCAAGGTTATTCCCCAGCTATGTATCAATAGAGGTAGTAGCCCTTGACCTTACTTGCACCATCCAACCACTATAATTAGGGTCAACAAGCAATACAAGAAACCCCTTCTGCCAACCAAGGGCAATATAAGGCTCAAAACCTCCCATTGCTACCACCCATTTTTGGCCCTCAACCCCCTCCCCTGCGCAGCCAACTCCCTTTAGTAATAACACCTATCAAAATCTTGAGTATGAGGTGAATTTAAAAATATTCCATAAGTAAAAAGTAGTCAAACTAGCATGGTTGTATTCTACACTAAAGGAGCTTTAAATATATCTTTACACCTTGAAATTTGGATAATGCATGAAAAAGTTACATGATTTTGAAAGGAGGTTCGTTCTCATATTTTAGTATATTTTACGTTTTTACCCCCCCCGTCCAAAAGACCCCCCTCTTGGGTCTCACATATTATGAAAAATATGTACAAATCTTAAAATCTTGCATATTTTTCAAGGTACATTCCTTATCATATATGAGAAGGGGGACTTTAGATTTTCATAATTTTCCCTTGCATATTTAAATTTTTTGTAAAAACTCCATGCATATTTTATATGGACCCTGTCCCCCCCCATACCCTAAGTTTTGGACGAGGGTAGTAGCATAATAGATATTGAGTTGGTGACCCAAGCCCCCTCCACCTCGGATCACACCTATGAACCAAGTGATTATTAGGGAAGGGATCAGACAAAGGTATCATCTAGAGTGGGCTTGATGAGGACATGACACTTCCACATCTTCAAGACACACTTGATTGGTACTAGATCCTACCAACCCTTGGCCTAAGGAAAAGGGTATTACAAGAGGGGTAAAGTTGCACACATTGAACCCAAATCCAGTGGGCCATAACGAATACCCAAACCCCACTATCAAAAAACAATGTCTCGTAGAGGCACAATAGCTGGTCCGTGATTGCCAAAGAAATTTGAGCAAAGCCCTCGCAGAAGAGCCAAATTTGCTAAAGATTTCGGTCAACAAATTGGGCAATACTTTGAAAGCAATGACAATAATGTTGTACTCCCAATCATCTACCAAAATAAGAGTGCTTCAGAAATCTTGGATGGAGGAGCGTGCATCAGCATTGTCACCAAATGGTGCGGGGTCAAGTGGGGAAGGACGAAAATCGAAAGTACTAATCTAGTTGTCAAGCTAGCAGATGGAGCGAAAACCCAACTGGTAGGGTCTTGAGGGATATTAAGATCAAACCTTTTGCCTCACCTACCACATTTGGTTTGTTGTGATGGCTTTCCACGGACAACCGGATGGATATGATGTCAATCTAGGAAGGACCTTTGTGCACGCATTAGGCCTAGTTGATAATTGGTCCTTCAATTGAATTTATCTACACAAGGATGAACAAATTGTGAGGGTCTATCTTTAGACTTGGAAAGACAAATTGTTAGGGTCTATTTTAGACTTGGAAAGCCCACCCAATGACCATTAATTTATTCACAGTGGCTAAGTCTATACTACACAATGGACCGCCTCCATAAATGTGTTCTAGGCTTGTAATGAGAAGGACACAGGAGAGGACCAAGATGAACACTGGTATGCTCCACTGCTAGAACCTGAGTTCTCATAGACTTGGATGCATTCCTCGTGACCATAGACGTGGGTCGAGAAGATAGGGACACGAATAACGGATTATGATTCCAAGGTGGTTGGGGCTATAGTCCCTTAAATATGATTAATGTTTTGAGGGCACCTTGATATGAAAAGTCAAGACTGATCTTCATTGTTCGAGATATGTTAGTGTTGTTACGATACACCACGAGTCCTCTTCTAATTGGAGAGCCAGATTGGATAGAATTAAAACCCCCCTAGGATCCTTTAAGGTAGAGGAAATCCTGCTAACCACGACTAAGGCCCCACTAGAAACTAAGCTCCAGAGGAGATAAGGTCTCAAGGGACAAAAACACCTAGACTTCTCCTAAGGAGAAGCAACCTACCCCAAAAGCCTTGGAGGACGACGATGAAGAGGAGGCTGGCTTACACTAGCTCCCTAAGCATTTTAAATCCTACATGGTCCAAGACTGTACAATACTTATTGGTAGAGGAAGGGAATCGACATGGCTATGATGGTTTAGCAAAGGTCAAGGAAGTCAACCTTGTGCTAGAAGGCAAAGAACCAAAACTGGTCTACATATCCGATGACATCACTATTGAGTAAAAAGAGGCCCTAATTGCCCTCTTGCATGAATATGAGGATTGATTTGCTTGGAGGCACACTGATGTGAAGGGCATGCCACCCGAGTTCGTGTAGCATACCATCCCTACGATGGATGACATTAGACAGGTGAGGCAAAGACCCTATCCTATGAGGCCAAAATATGTGACAATCATGCAAGAAGAGATATTGCTACAGAAGCTAATCGATGCAGGATTTGTTTATGAGATCGAGCATACGGACTAGGTGTTCCCCATTGTCAGTTCTAAAAAAGAATGGTAAGATCCGATATGTGTCGATCTAAAAAAGGTAAATGCTACAACCCAAAAAGACCACTATCCACTGCGGAGGAAGAAGTATTTACTTTACAAAAGTATGTGTCCCTTTCGTATGGAAAGAGTTGTTGGTAAGGAGGCTTATAGTGACTCTTTTTGTATGGACCACTATCCACAAGTATGTGTCCCATCATAAAGGGAATACTTCTTGCTCCCAAAAATATGTAGCCGTACGGAAGGGACACACTCATTTTATGGCCAACTGTATGTCTTGAATTCTAAATGGAGAAGTAGCAATGGGAGTGGGCGATGATCTTCTAGATGTAGATCTAATACCAAAATGGGCTCATAAGATAGGAAAATTTTGGCCAATGGGTTCCAACAAGATAGTGCCCTAAATAAGGAAAGGGCCCAAAAACTCATTGAAGATGCAGCACCATACCAATTGATAAACGGCGAGCTCTATCGTATGGGTAAGGATGGTACAGAAATGTGCTTATAGAAGTATTGGATGAAGCTCATCGGTAGTGGGCATTTTGCAGGAGAGCTTATAGTCTGCAAGGTGCTACAAGCAAGATTATGGTGGCTTACTCTCTTTGCGGATGCTACCGAGTTTGTTAAGTGATGTGACCCTTGCTAGCAAACCTCCATACCTCTCAAACAAGATTATATGCCCCTAATGAGAGTTCTTACCGATCAACCATTCAAAAAATGGTACGTCAATTTTGTAGGACCAAACAGTTCGATGGCCAAAGGGACACAAGCCCAATACTTCATCCTGGCCACAGACTATTTCACAAAGTGGATAGAGGACAAGGCCACCAGGAAGGCTGATGCAAGAATGACCGCTAAGTTTTGTATGAGAATGTAATATCATGCTTCGGCCTCCTGCGCTTGAAATTGTGAGTGATTGAGGGACTCACTTTATCAATGACATGATTCACATTTTAATGGACGAGCTCCTAATCGTCCACCATAGGAAATCTACACCCTACTACCCTAGAGTGAACAGTCAAGCCAAAAGCTCTAACAAGACTTTGTGCTGAACAATGATGTGGAGGCTAGACGTAATGATTGGGAACACAAACTTCCTGCTGCACTTTGGGCATATTGAATGGCGTACGAGGTAGCTACTGATTGCATGCCCTTTAGCCTAGTGTTTGGGGTTGAAGGAGTTATGCCTATGGAATTTATAGTCCCAAGCCTCATAGTTGCAGTCAGGGGAAAATTATCAAATGAGGCTATTCTTAAGAGTAGAGCTTGAAAAGCTCGATGAGACATATGGCATCAAGGTCGAGCCACTTCTTGCGATAAAGTTTTTCAACCTTGATGCCATATGCCTTTGTGGACTCGGGGGCAAGCCACAACCTAATATCATATGAGGTGTGCACCAAACTCTTGATAGCTGGGGTAACACTTGAACCTACCCTTGTCATGGTACAAAAAGTAAATGGTCAGATCTCGCTAGCCATAGGTTGTGTGGAATACCAATATTCGTAAATAATTATAGCATGGCAAGTAGATGCTATGTGCTGCCTACAGGTGCCATGGACGAATAGGTGATCCTCGAAAGAACCTAGTGCTGGGCCGTCAAATGCCAAATCGATTGGCAAGAATGCACAACAATGTTGACAAATCATGGTCACACCTCGGTGATCTCAATTGGTTTAGGGGCTGCGAACCTAGTGATTCTCGTGACCTATAAGACCAACAATGCACTAGCTCCAGTCTACAAGAAGGTTATAAGTCCACTAGGCACAATGGAAGCACCCCTATCAACATCAAGTCAGTACCCACATCCTTCAACGACGATACCATCACGACACTATGACAAAAATCAAGATGGCTGTCAGCGGCTGTAACTACCATACCATGGCCTTGATCCCTACCTCTTCCTCAAAAGAAAAGTACACTACTGGATTTTGAAAGGTATGCTTCCAACCAATACTCTTCAATCTTTGAAAGATCAACTCCTTCGAGCAGCTCTACTCCTACTTCTACTTCCAACACTAGTTCAAATGCAAGCTACCAAACCAAAGAAATCTCAAAGTAGGTGACATGCAACAACGAGTAAAAAGCAAAGAAGATATCCTAGGTGGATTCCTAAGAGGCTACATCAAGCTAAAGGTTCCTACAAAGGCAATGAGTATATTTGGGTGCCTAAGAGCTGCCACATAGCCAATTTGCTTTCTTTTGGGTGCCCCAATGCAGTCTTCAGTTTCATTTAATGGTAAGGCAATAGTAGCACCACAAGAACCCACCTCTAAAATGGAGGTAATGCCACAAGAACCTATTGTTTGCCCTTCAAGGAAAAATATCACTATGACAAAGTTGCAGGCAACTCCCTTCTATCTACGAATTCTTACATTGCAAGGGAGAAGATCATCAACTACCATAGCAATGACAAGAATCTGCTCCTAAAAAGGGAGTAGCAACACAAGAACCTGAAGCCCAATCACATGGTGTACCCCGATGGGTGCCCAAGGGCAAATGACTAATTATGGCTTCTGCTTCTACCTCGACATCAACAGCTAGAGCGGTAGACCCATAAGAACCTGCTCCTAAAAATGTAGTTCCACAAGAACCTACCATCGCTCCTACACTACAAGCGCCACCTTCAAGAACCACCATCCCCACAAGTACCATAGAGACCCAAGCGGTTCCTCAAGTCTACATAGACCTTAAAGGTATATGCTTCCAATAGATGCTGGTGCCCGAACTACACAATTCAGCACTAAAGAGCTGATAATGCCATTCATTCATAACTCCAAGGTGCAACTCTCCACCCTCTTTACAGGTGTACTCAGCAAGCACATGGCTTGGAAAGAAGCTAGGTACACTAAGTCCTCGCAAATTTGATTTCATTGATCATATCTTGGGCATAGATCAACATAAGGAGCCCACGACATAGGTGAAAATAGGAAGTCTCCATGTCTAGTCTACCCTTAGGTGAAAATAACACCCTTCCACTAGTTGTGGTCTACCCTAAAGAAGTTAGCTTAGCACAAGTCAACATAGGTGACTAGGTTCGTGAAGTCCGCATAGGTTCATTTCTAGGGTCCCTAGACCACACAGTCACATTCCAAGGTAGCACGACTGTTTTGTCTAGAGGCCACAATCGAAGCATCAGCACAACTTCCCCACATGCACACAAGCGCATAGGTCAAGTCTAGAAGGGACAACATTTCAATCAAATTCCTAAACAAGTCGAGAAAAATCACCTTGTTGCTTTAAGGCTAACGTAGTGACTGACGACTGCTAACATGGTAGTCGTTGCGATATGCCTAACACAACGACTTTGGTTACACTGTGATAATAATGCCACCCCTTGTGATATAGTGCCACCTACTGCTTTATGCCTAATGCAATGACTTTGCGTTAAGGTTAACGCTGACCTGTTGCTATAGTAATGCGACCTGCTACGTTAACAACACCGATAATGCCAGTCATTACATTAATGCTAATGCTAACCCACTGTGTTACTTATATAAGGAGGTAGCCCATTATGCGGCTCGTCCATAAAAAGTGCCGGTTTGCAGACACTAAAGATGTATAGAATTACTGGGAGCACATCATGCACATCACATGGTTTTCACCCCTTGGAACACAGTGGTTGGAGCAAATTCAGGAGGTTGTAATTCATTCCCAGTTTCGGTGCAATATCAAAGACTTCTGCCCTCTATTATCACAATGCAGCAAGCTACAAGGCACTTCAGGATCTGAAAGTCATGTGTCATAATTACTTTTGTAAGCATTGTAAGCTTGTTTGGAGCTCCCAGACTTGTGGAGGTTCTTACATATCTATGTCCCCATCTTGGACAACCAAGAGACTTGGGGCATTTTTATGTGTGTTGGTAACCACATAAGCATAGCACGTCCTCTCATAAAGCTAGGGCCAATGTCAAAGTATTCCATTTCTATTGGAATCTAGGGAAATATTCCTTTTGTATTATATTCCTCTCGGATAGGCAGTGGAAATATAGGGAGGTATATGCGAGGATTCTCAACTTGAGATAGAGCTTTACAGCGTGAGCATGGAAGAGAGGACATGGTATCGGCGGACCAATCAATGGTCAAGAACATTCTCTCATCAATTGGTCAAATGATAGATTTAGCGAGGATGGCTAGGCTTTTGCTTGGTATGCTCTCAATGAGCTACAAGAGCTTCATCTCACGATGATGATAGTAGGGCAGAGTTGATGTTTAAGAAACTAGGGCCGTTGCTTCTATAGTAGGAAGCTTGGGAAAAGAAGTATGAAGAATCTAGTCAAGATAAGGCCTTTTATGCCAAGGACAAGGGCAAGCCTAAGAAGAAGAATGCCAAATCTTGATAAGAACAGAGATGCTTCTCATGATGAGAATAAAAAGAAAAGAAAATAGAAGAAGTACTTCTATTGCGATGCGGCAAGACATTTTGCAAAGGACTGTAGAAAGAAGGTAGCAGATCAGAAGAAGAAGAAAGAGTCTGATCAAAATGCAGAGGAGACAAAGAGTACGACAGCACAAGTGGTAACGTCAAGAGAGCTTTTCTTGGTGACATTTGCATGTGTTACTAAGGTAAGTTTTGAGAAATGCGATTAATGGTCAGGATGTCTGACATCAAGAAGTGGTCAGAAGAAGAGTCAGAAAGCATTTGTGAAGGTGAAGGACAACACTGAGTGCTTGGATTCCTCCAAGTGCTTGGCTGGTAGCACTAACATGAGGGAGGATTCTTTAAAAGAAACTTTGGATTCAGAGTCTGATGAGAGCTATAAGATTGAAGGGGGCAATACAAGGTTACAAAGTGTGGTTGAGTGTGCCTTCATCAGGTGCATAGTTTGTGTTCAAAGCAAACATGAAAGCGAGTGGATTATTTGGTATGTACATTTATTGTATAGTCATGTGAACCTTTATAATTTATTTTGGGCAGGTTTCGTGCTTTGCATTTCTCAGGTGATGAGAGATTGGTTGAAGTATGCCTTTGTGGAAGTCAGAGGGGGAAGTCTTGGTGCTTCTTTGAGGCTCAAAATTAGGGTTTCAAAAGGGGAAGATAGTGGACTTGTTGAAGCGTCAATGGTGGAGACAAGGACACTTACAAAAAGTGTATAGAGATGGGACTATGATTATTGCTAAGTAGGATGGATTGTTCTCATATAAGTTAATGAACGAACAAGTTGAAACTTGTAAAAGTCACATATTGAGATTCACAAAAGAAGTAAGAACTATTGCAAGAATAGGAAAAATAGCAATCACCAAGCTTGAAGGCTTGAGGATCTATAAAGATGCTCACTACTGTCCTAGGGAAGCAGTGGCCTCGTAGCCCAATTGAGGAGTTTGACCTCAACATGAAGTGCTCCTGTAGTCATCTAATAAAAGTCCCCTTCAAACAAAACACAAATTAAAAAATGTCGTCGTTGAATGCTTGAAGGAAAGAAGATCTCAACGTTAATCCCCAATCATTCAATCCACTCTCACTTTATAGGATTCTCAATTCATTCAGGTGTAAACAAAAGGGAAATCATCCATCCCTTGGTTTCAGTTGGAATCACACTCAATCTGTGAAGAAAGCTCATGCTCTCAACCTCACCCCCAGCTGATGGTAAGCTCGCTCTCAGCTTTTCAAAGGAATTAATCTTTATACCAGAGCAAACAACGAAAGAATACAGAACTAACTATGTGCAAAATGCAATAAATCAAACACAACACAGGCATGGGATACAGAACAAAGTGCGTGCACAATGCAATATATCCAACACAACACAAAAGCATGAGTCCATTCCACATGCTGCAATTCAATCATACAAAAACGAATGATGTGCTTGTAGTTCTATTTCTCTATGGATAACAACTAATCTTCTCTACACGTGTAAGACATGAAGTAGTCAAAGCCGCCTATGTCTAATCCTACTATATACACGGCATGTGTTGCAAACAAGAGCCCTTTACAAATGGGACCAAGTGCATGCAAAGTGCAATAAATCCAACACAATAAAGGCATGGGATACAAAACTATGTGCAAAATGCAATAAATCTAACCCAACAAAGGCATGAGTTACACATGATGTATTAATCACACAAGGAGGAATGATGTGCTCATAGCTCTATTGCTCTATGGATAACAACCACTAATATAACCCACACATGTGAGACATGAAGTAGTCAAAGCCACTGATGTCCAATCCTACTATATATATGGCATGTGTTGCAAACAAGAGCCCTTTACAAATGGGATAGCCATAGTGATAGGGATCCAACCAGGTATCCAAAAGTGGAATCCACGCCTCATTAGACTTTGTTTGTTAGTGTGTTGATGTGCTTGATGTGTGCTTTAGCGCTACCACATGTAACAAAAATAATATATTGAGATAGATTTAAATGGTGTGTCAATGTAATCCCAATGGTTAAGTCAATGTAGAACTATATTTGGTATTATCCATATTCTTACGTCTCTTCCTTTCTCCCTATATCATCACAACAAACAGCATTGGGAAGCCCGTGTAGAAATGTATTGACACTCTCCAATTTTTACATCTCTTCCTCTCTCTCTATCATCAAAATGGATAGCAAATTGCTCATAGTTCTTCCATTTTCAAGTTAGGATACTAAATTCTAATCTTTGCAAAATCAAGAGCTTCCAAAATCTTTTACTTAGACTTCGTAAGAGTTGCTAGGAGTGAAGTTGTCGACATAAATATCTAGTCACCTTCATGAAGCATCTAGCAAAACATGCAACTAAGATGGTTGTGACATACAAAGGTATCATTTGATTCTCCAAAAAATTGGAGCATCATATAAACTCCACAATTCCTATTTGGAACTCTAGCTTAGTAAGCCTAATTTACATATTGTTTTGCATCATCTTCTGTTCAAGATCCATAAAACATTCATCATAATATCATTTGTATTTATCTTACACATTATGTGGTTGGAGTAACCAACAGTGAAAAGAAAGACAAGGAATGAGAAAGCAAGGATCATGATCTTAGGAAAGAGAGTAAAGGACACAAGAACATCTTGATATGATGAGAACTAAAGGCTTTGTCTTTCTAAATAATGCGCTAGTATTTGTAAAAGTTTATATTACATCTCCTCACTAAGACTAAATGCAAAACTTCTTAGGGTCCACTAATAAGTCTAATAAGTATCCAATCATAGATGTTTGACAAAAGTAGACTTACAAAAAATTTGAAGTATGATAAGAGGTGAATAACGATCTTTAAAAAAGTGAAGTATGACAAGAGGTGAATAACAATCTTTACAAATTTAGAGATTTAAAAAATTGCAATGTGTCATTGGCCTTTGTCCATCTTTAGTCATGTTGCTTTGTAAACACTTTGCAACACAAGCACATCAAAAAACCATAGTCCTCCTCTTCCAACACTCGCCAAGGTCATCTTGTGTTTAGCCACTCTACATGGTTTTGTTGTAAGAGCTAAAAAAATATATCCAATTTCGTTGGTTTCTAATTGCCTTTAGCATTGCCAACATTCTGAAGGACAAGAATTCAAAAAAGTCTCATTTGCACATCACAAACCATCTATCATCAAATTAAAAAAATTGCCACTCGAAAGAAAGCAAAACAAAGTATAGTACCTGAGATGCAAAAGACAAGCACTTTGTTCAAATGCACATCTATTGGAAAATATGAAGAGACAATCCAAGTGGTTGCATATCAATTGAAAGCCAATGGGAGAGTTTGGCTAGGTAGTATTCAAAGAAAGCAACACTGTTTTAGGGACCTGAAAAAGATAGCAGTGGTCTCTTTGATGTAGTCTTGGGTTTGGTTTGTGTAATTGAAGTCATTCAGAAGTAGCCAAAGGAAAAGATTAAATTGTTGCGAAAATCCACGACTAAAGTTCAAGATAATGATGCAAAGTAGTTACCACTTGAAGGGTTCCAAAATCTCTAGTTTTACAATTTAGACTCTCACCCTATCTCCCACTAAGTCGACCACTTTGCAAATGTTGATGTGTTATGGGTGCACCCTTAACTCCTACTACTTAGTCAACTACTTTGCAAATCTTGATGAGTTATCGGTGCACTTGCCTCTCTTTTGAGGTCATTGGAGCTCTCATTTACAATCACTAGATGCTCAATCTAGCAACAATGTCTCTCGTACATTAAATCAATCTAGCAACTCAATCTAGCAACAATGGCTCTCACACGTTGAAAAAGCAACACTCCACTTGTGATGTGCTAACTCCTTGGCCAAGGTCAAGCTACAGCATGAGGGAATGAGCAATACAAAAATGATTACAAAGAGCGAGGGCATTTGCTATGACATTTCTTGCAAGCAACGTCCAATTGATAGGTTCATTTCTATCCCAATTATTACCCTATTTACCTTACTCAAAGAAATGACACCCATTCCAAAACTCAATATTGCATTTTTACAATAACAAGACAATAGGAATAAAACTACTCAATTGTAGGACATAGAATTAAGATCAATCATTGAGGACGCAAGTAAGCATAAACAAAGTATCAAAAGCACTCAATGAATATAACAAGGGGCCCCGCTAGTGATGCAGAGATGTTGAAAGTGAAATGAACACATTGACAAGGAAATGGACGAGAACAAAGTGGCAACTCGATGCATTTGGGAGAAGAATTTGGGGCAAGTAATGGTCTAATGATCATAGTCATGGAGCTCCAACATGACAAGAAAGCAACACCAAATATTATATTAAGCCAACCTACTAGCATTGAAAATATACATTTGTAACAAAGAAGATAGGATCACGTTCCTCACATAACCTGAAGTGTGAAATATAAATTGCACATGGGCTCATTGTAAGCTAGTTGCAATAGACGCCAATGAAGAGAAGCAAGAAAAGCAATCTACACAGGCAGAAATGCCTTGATGTCAAACTTCAAAGCATCGATCCTTGAAGAGACCAGATAGTCTATAAAAGATGTTAAGAAACAAGGGAGCACATTGTGTACTCAACAGCACTGCCTTGTTCAACTTTTAGGGATAGATCGATAGTTGATGTGGGGGGGGGGAGCACACATATGCATGAGAGAGAGAGAGAGAGAGAGAGAGAGAGAGAGAGAGAGAGTAGAAAAAGTTAATGGAGGGGATGGGTGTCCAAAATTGCTTGGATGGGATGAAGTGTCCAAATTTGATTGGAAGGACATTTTTTGTAAATAGTGTTAGTAGAGCGGCTACCTTGCAAGGCAGTGCTAACAATCGCAAGCACAAGTAGGGGCAGTCTTAGGCCTATGTGTGCCACAAAAGATTAGCATGCAAGACATGCATTTATTAATTCCATTTTGGTTGCACCATTCTTTGTCCTATACATCTTTTAGGTCGTCACTCAACACAATGAACATCTTTTTCTTGTCCCCCCGCACAGCTCGTGCTCACATCTAGCATGCTTCTCCCTCCACCTTCCATCTATCTCCTTTTCACAATATTACCTCCTTCCCTCAACATGTCCCGTCCCCAATTCCACATACATAAAACCAAAAAAAAAAGTTGGAACTTGTTCCAATTCTGCAGAAAACTTTCTGTATATAGATTTTTGCATCAAATGCTACCTAGTTTGCAATTAACTGAGATTGAGACTAGGCAAGAGATTATTAGTATGTGTGCATAAGGCAGAAGATGTTTAAATTTTTATAGCTTGCATCACAGTTTGATCTGAAAATCTCATTTGGTCTCCTTCTCCCAACAAAATGGGTACCAAGAAACACTTGTTGCATATGGGTTTCTATGAAAAAACACATAATGGAACCCTTTAAACAAATTTAGCATCTCAGTGAGACTTGAATACAATAGGAAGTCCAAGAAAATGTGCATATACACTGCACAAAGGTTGGACCATGTCATCAGGTTCCAACAACAATCCAGTGCATGAAAGGGCTATAGACAAATGAGGTTCACTGATGAGCATCTACCAACCCTGTTTGGGCACTGCCTAGCCTGGCTTGCTTGCTGATCTTACCAATTATTGGCCTAGCAGCAGCAGTAGGAAAAGGCGATCCCTCTATGAAGCTCATGGCAAGCTTTCTATCATTTCTTTGCATACGCAACAGATAAGTTCATTTACTGATGTTGCATTCCTGTAAAAGTGGGTTATCATAATCCAGAAACTTTGTCCAAAAGGATCTGTATTTGGTGTTTGTGCTCATCTCTAGCCAAGGCTTAACATAACCACTGTATTGAAGTGCAGCGGCATTCTGAAGTTCATCTTGTTTGATGTCAGGGGTGCCATCCAGGTTAATCACATGCCAGAAGTTGCCAAGGGTATGGGTGTTGTTGTAAAAAGAGAATAATTGAGGTGACAGACTCCCCGTTTGCCAATGAGATTCCGCCTGGTTCTGCACCAAGTCAAGCAGGTCGCAGATATGTTACATCAAGATACTATATGAAGGAAGACTCACCAAGCAGTCCAATAGCATTATTGAAAAATGTTTCATGCAATGAAGAAGATACAAGGGATAAAACCAAACAAGAAAATCAGAGCGGCAACATAGGACTTCAAATTTCCACATGCAGGAAAGACCCTTGCTCACCGAGAGTGACCATGTCTGGTAGATCTCAGTAAGATTTTGCCTCTTCCACTCCTCCAAGTCAAACATGTTTAAGCAGTACCACCACAACCACACATTTGAATCAGATAGGTTGAGAACCGCTTCAGTGGAAATCTTAAGGAGGTTGTCGAGATGTCTGTCACTCGTTGCACATGATTTCACTGCACCACTCACCTTTCCACGAAGGTTCTCCTTCCAAAGACCTGTCAAGTCTTTTTGCACAACAATATCATCATCTAGTAATAGAATTTTATCTAGGTTGGGAAAAATCTCAGGCATGTAAAACTGTGATTCGTCAAACTTGCTTGAGCTTTCCAAGCTCCTCCGCCTCATCCTCAATGATAGGAAAGAATGTTTTGATAAATCAGACTTCAAGGATTTCCTAGCCAGCTTCCGTCGACCTGGAGAAAGGTGTAGGGAACTCAAGTCATCGATATTCTTCACTTCGACAACAGCACTATGAGGTGTATTGGCATAAAACCACATTTTCATGGCTGCATAATTGAGGGCATCGGTAACTATGTGGAAAACCTGTTTGTGTTTTTCCTGCAGCACAGCAATAAGCTAAAGAAGTCAAGCCCCATTTTATTAAACGCGTCCTTCTTGTCCTTTACTGGCCCACCATATTAGTACAAAGTTTGTCTGTCACAGCCTGGATAAGGTATACACCTTTGCATGGAAGATGGTGGAATTAACAACGACAGAAGCTGCAAGAATATTTTCTGTGAATATTGCATAGTGATACAGCTGAGGATCCTCCAGCTTTCTTTCATCGGAGGGAATTAATATTTTTGTCGCCTGATTGTAAAACAGGACCGTCAGCTGCAGGGAAAGGCAGTGGAGGCCTTTTGGCATTGTTCTTGCTGCAAGTCTGCCCAGAAAGACACCCTCCTCTTTCAGTGCCTGGAGCTCCTCTTCATTTGCTAATAATAAAGACCTCAACTTTTTCACCAGAGCCTCACATTTACTTTTCTGGTCCCTCGCCTTTGCTAGAACCCGCGCCATAGCTTTCATCTTCTCTGGAGCGCTGCAAAATTTTAAGACGAGAAAGAATGACTTCTACACAAATCCTGAGATTTAAAGAACACAAGCCAACTTTCAAAACATGTGCATTCTCATAAAATATCAATAAAACATGAAATGGTAACCTTGACTCAAAGATTGAAGGCACCTTCACCTCTTTGGTAGATCTGCATCTATAACAGAATCCCCAAGTGCCTCCTCATTGTCTCGAATTTGTACTTTCAAGTCTCGCAGTAATCTATGACGATTATTCATCCTTGCAAAGCTCATAAAACTCTTAGCTGACTTTATCTGATTTTGCATCGTTTGAACAAGAGAAACAGACCCCTTTGGCTCACTATACTCTGAATCCTTGATAGCATTGTCCTTCAACCTGGACTCTTGAGCTTCATCTTCCCTCGTATTCTCTGCTGACGGTGTCTCTTTCTTATGAAATATGAGCTGCTACATGCAAAAAGGTGAATTCAGTTACTACAATTTCGAACAGCTGTTTTCTTGGCTGTACACACAATTAGCGCCCATCTTCAGGTCTTACTACTACAATTGACAGGGTTCACAATGATAGATCAACTTTTCCTCCAGTTCTATGTACAAGTTATCCAATTAAGGTGGAAAGACCAAACTTGAACAATTCCTCACTCTTCCGGCTTGCGGAAAAACTTTGGCATTGCTTGTTCTAGTAATAACAATTCTTCAATAGTGCTGACGACTGCACAATTTTTTCCATCCTGGCGGAACTACAGCATCTCTACATCAGATGGGCGAGAGTCGGGGCGGGGGGGGCACACAGCCTTAATTTTAGAAACTATTTAGCATTGCTTTTTTACTCGCAGGGAAGAACATTGTGTACTATCAACTGCTGATCTATAGAAAGTGCCTGATTTACCAACTGTGAGAACTCCATGCTAGAAAAATAAAGGAAAAACAGGAGGGAGGGAGGGAGGGAGGGAGGGAGGGGGGCAGAGAGAGAGAGAGAGAGAGAGAGAGAGAGTTTATTAGAAGTCTTCGAAAGACCGAATGGTCTATGAGACTGAAAGATGCGTGATCCAATGAGCTGAAAGGCTGGAGCCTCTAATAGGGCATCATCACCGACAATGAATACAACATAATCAAATCACATCAGATCTAATACATGAGAGATATCTGGACCTGTGATGGAAGGGTTGAAGCTCAAGGGGGGATCAGCAGTTGTGATGACAAGAAACCTCTGATACAGCGCTGACAGTGATCTGTCCGTGTGGTCTGCTGTGATCTCCTAGCAGCGGCCCTACATCTGACTACAGCCATTGTAACCCCCGTGGGTCATGTCCCTGATCTAGGGAACATGGAGGGAAGATCCCCAAGTATGATTCGTGTGTCACCTGCTGTCAAGTTTGCCGTGCCACTGGCTTTGGATCTCGGCCTCGTGAACCACCCGTGATCTGCTGGCTGGTATGATATGGCTGGAAAAAACTCAGCAATCATGCTCTGGGTAGAGTCTGGTTGTGTGCTCTAACCCCCACCTCTGTATTCTGAGCAAGTGCTCATGTCTGATGATCTTATGGATGAAGGTAGCAAGGCACTCTGATCTGGGTAAGAGAGGAATCTGCAGAGGAGTTGACACCATCTCTGAATACACAGTGATAATGACCTTTGAATCTCTTGGTACATAAGGTACCTGAAAGCGAAATGCTCCTTTGACTTGATCTCATGGCAATCACACAGGGTGCATATGGTGTTCTCCCGCAATATGCCTTCTATCCACTCGCAATACAGAGTCAATGCAATGAGACACCGAACTATCCAATCGATATCCTAATCGAATGTGGGAGGTACATCCGGGTATATCCTGGTGAATCAATGAGGCCCTCCTCTAAAACCTGTAAACAGTGGTCCTTGTAGAAGCTGAGCTTCACTGGAAGCTCACTGGGTGCCAACCAAGTCTTAAATGTGTGTAGCTCTAGGAGGTCCTCTCGAATGACCTAGTTGACCTCGTGATACATGAGCGGGACTGAAGGAGACTCATTGCTATACTGGAAAAGAGATAATCTATCCATGTGGAGTCTCAAACTCTCAAATGAGCTGCATGTGTGCGCATACCAACATCTCTGATCACTCTCAACCAAGGTAGTCTATGTCGTCCTGAGGTGTAAGAGCCATACTCCCTAACTTGGTAAAGGTATATAAAGACCTGAAATGCTATATTAAGCTGCAGTGGAGAATCGAGATGCACCGAACTCATGGAACCGATGGCTTGCTGCGGATAATCCATGACAGCAAGAGAACCTGGAGTCACTCTACCCGAGCCAATCTGCCTCCGATGTGGAGATTCACCAAACTCAGCCAAAATAATCTGGTGTGGATCCGATTGCTTGCTGCGTATAATCCATGACAGCAAGAGAACCTGGAGTCACTCTACCTGAGCCCAATCTGCCTAACCAAAACAATCTGATGTGGAGACGATGGCTTGCTGCGGATAATCCATGACAGCAAAGAGAACCTGCAGTCACTCTACCTGCGCCAAAACTGCCTCTAATAAGTCAAGCCCCCAACCAGGGCTGCCATACATACCAGCTGGGTGGACCAGGGAATAAAAAAGAACAGACTTGGTCCGAGGATCCTATGAAGTGAAAGTGGAAGCACTGCAGCTCTAGTCGAGCAAGTGTGGCATACTCCCTGCTCAGTCAGGCCTGCAGGTCGCATAGTGAAAATCAAGCCAGAGAAGAGAATGCCTAAGTACGTGTATGATGAAACGACCTCCCGTGGTAACCCATCTAGCATGAACTGCTCTCTGTGCATGGTTGCTCAAGTTGTGTTGAAGATCATACCTTTTATCAAGGTTGACCTTCAAATCGTGTGACTCGCAGGTGTGCAAAGCATCCAAATGTCTCTCTAGGCCCTCCGCTGAGGACGAGAGGAGGACCATGTCATCTACATATAAGAGGATCCCACTTCAAGTGCCCTCCAGTGTCCCCGTGAAAGTCTCAAGCTCATCTATGTAGAGGCCAAACAAGGTAGGTGACAATGGATAACTCCAATAGTGCTCATGATCTCCTCTGTCCATCCTGCACCAGTCCAAACCCTGCTTGGAAGCCTCTCCTAGAGTGCCATAATGGCTCAGATGATCTCCTAATCATAACCCCAATGCTGCAAGCGTCCAATAAGGCGAGCTCTTGACACTGTATCAAAAGCTTTGTGGAAGTTCACAAAGCAACAATATTCCCTCTGTCTCCGTAACATAGTGTCCCGGGGACGTGGTGGTGATGGTGAAGTGTCTAAACTAATTGTCACTGAATTTGGCCTAGGGTACCAGGCTAGGGGCCTTAGTTAATGCCCAAAAGGTACCTATGATTTTATGTGCAACAAGTGCAACTCCTGGAGCTATTAGAGTGGTTTCATTTTCTAAGGTCATTGGTTTGGTTCAGTGGGGTCATCCTTAAAAAACTGACCCCCTGCAGATCCTTCAAAATAGGGTCATTGGTTCCTTGCACTAGTGTCATGGTGTGCCATCTGACCCCCTAGGGGCATTAAAAATCCCACGCCTCATTTTGCTTAGGTGTCTGTTGGTGGCCTATCTGCTTGCCTTGTATCACCTCTGAAAGCCCCTGGATCCCTTCCTTGGCTCTCCTTTTTGTTTTGAGACTTCATCCCTACCAGAGCAAACTCATTCTCTTCATGGCGGATTTCTGCAGCTCTCCCTCTGCTTGCTGAAGTCGATTTTTTAGCTTTCTTCGCGATAGTTCTCCTCCCCTTGGTGCCCTCTCTTGCTGGCATGCTTCCGGGACCTGGACGCCTTCATTCTGGGCCACTTTTGAAGCTGTTTTTGACTTTCTTCGCGACAAAAGTTCTCTTTTCATCTGAAGCCATATTCATGGGCGCCTCTCTTCTTGCTCTTGCCTCGTGCAAGGTGCACTGAAAACGGAGCTGTTTGTGGGCTGAAAACACTGTTTTGGTGGACCAATTCTTGGCTGATCTGCTACAGCTTGCTGGATGCAGTTTTCTCTAATCTTTTATGGTGTTGGAAGACACTCCTAGACAGCTCTCTCCTACCAGAGTTTGCTGTCCGCTTCTCATCCTACTTCTAAAGTTGTTTCGGGCTGAAATAGGCTCTTTCTGTTGGCTGAACTCTCATCTTCCCTTTCTACTCTTTGCTACAGCTATCTTTACTGAGTTCCTGCCAGGTTGGATGCCCTGCCGTTGGCCCGGGAGAGGATTGGGGCACTGGTTGTGATACTCTCTTCCTAGGGGTGCAGTGGTTGGCCTTGGGCTCGGTAAAGCACTGGGAGTTGGTCACTAGCACAGCCACAGGTTGGTGTTGTACTAGGTTGCACCTGCGGGTGAGCTCTTGAAGGGAGTCCCTTTGTATCTTTGAGCTAACTAGTTTAAATAAATACCAAGGTGCGCCAAGTGTTGGGGCCAAAAGGTGTCACTCTCTATGTTTCTGAGTAGGGGCATTCTAGCATCCCTTGTCTTGAATGGTTCCATGATGCTGTCCAATGAAGTTCTATGCTTTGAGTTTGGTTTGTGAACAAAGGCAATGAATTAAGTTGGCTGTATTTTCATCTTTGTGAGATAGTAGAGACAGGAACACTGCCCTTGGTGTTCTAAGATCGGTTACAGTGGTTCCGTTGTCGAGACTCCTCATCAAATCATCCAGAGGAGTCCCTGGGCAGCTTGGACAGAGAAAGCCTTTGCTGATTTTGGTACAGCCAT
Source organism: Dipteris shenzhenensis (assembly GCF_047967505.1). Classification (NCBI taxonomy): domain Eukaryota; kingdom Viridiplantae; phylum Streptophyta; class Polypodiopsida; order Gleicheniales; family Dipteridaceae; genus Dipteris; species Dipteris shenzhenensis. The sequence continues at coordinate 1,828,776 of NC_141622.1, read as the reverse complement.
CCATTGCTTTTGGATATGGATAATATCAAGCTTGGATATGATGCAGACTCAGAGTCTGACCAAGAGCCACAGATAAGGGGAGCACACCCCGGAATAAGAGAGCAGAATGCAGCCCATGAAGGGCAGAATGTTCAAGCTGATGCACTAGGGCAGCCAGCTCCACAAATGCAAAATCATGTGGGTACAGTTGCAATGCTATGGTAGTAATGCAAACACAGATGGCTTCTGTGTTGCAAGTTTTGACTCAACTCACTCAGAGCTTTGCTGAGATTGTGCATAATCCAGCTTTGATGCCAAGGGCAGAGGCACAACCCATTCAGGGTCCACAGATGCATGTGGGACAGCCACTACCAGAGCCACCGACACCAGTGGTATAGACAGAGATGTGCAGAGGATGGGGCAAGCTACGGGATCAGCATTGTCTCTACTTCTTTGATTCAGGAGCCAAAGCAAATTTCATTAAACCTGAACTTGCAGCTCAGTTGGGTCTTCGACCAGAGGAGATTGGACCTCTTTGTGAGGCCAACATAGCTAATCCGGAGCTTAGTACCCCTGTCACTCCTATCATAGGGAAGCTACAGATTCACATTCAGGGATATGTGGACTATGAGGATTTCTATGTGATGCCTTTACCTGAGTGTGACGTTTTGCTGGGGATGCCTTGGATGTACCGTGTGCATGCTATCATAGATACACATGACAAGAAGCTTACCTTGACTTATAGGGGTAAAACCCAAGTCATTGATGTAAACTCGAAGGGAGAATCAGTCCCAGTTGTATCCGCTTTGGCGATAATAAAAAAGCATCTTTCTACGTATTTGATTTTTGTCAAAAAAAAAGAACCTGATGAGGATAACTCTGATTTTTCCAAGCTGGAAAAACAGCAAACCGAGTTTTTATTTCAGTTTCAAGATTGTTTTTCAAATGAACTCCCAGAGGAGTTACCTCTTGAGAGGCCAAAAGATCATACTATTGATATCATTCCTGGCAGTTCTCCACCTAACCGACCACCATACAGAGTGAGTGCGGCACAGCAAGAGGAGATCATGTGTCGGGTGAATGAATTGCTACAGAAGGGGCTGATTCAGCCAAGCTCTTCTCCATACTGTTTCTCCGTCCTACTTTTGCAGAAGAAGGATGGATCTTGGAGAATGTGTATTGACTACAGGGCTTTAAATAAGATCTCTATCAAGAATCGATTTCCTATTCCACGCATTGATGATATCTTGGATTGATTAGAGGGTCAGCCATCTTCAGTCGCATTGACTTGAAGAGTGGTTACCATTAGATACGAATCAGCCTGAAGATGTACATAAGACTGCCTTCAGGACCACTTTTGGGCTTCATGAGTTTCTTGTTATGCCATTTAATTTGACCAATGCTCCTGCTACCTTCAATCGTATGATCGATCGCATTTTTAGAGAGCACAGGAAGTTCGTGGGTACATTCTTTGATGACATTATGGTGCACTCAAAAGATGAAGAGGAGCATAGGCAACACTTGGCAGTTGTATTTGTAGAGCTCAAGGAACACAGTTTACTAGTTAATACCAAGAAGAGTGAGTTCTTCATGCCAGAGATACATTTCTTGGGACACATCATCTCACGAGATGGAGTGAGGATGGGCCCTGCCAAGATAGAGGCAATCAAGAATTGGCCTCCATTGAAGAACTTAATGAAGTTTGTAGTTTTCTTGGGTTGTGTTCATACTATAGGCGCTTCATTCGCTATTTTGCTGAGATAGCTTCCCCCTTACATGCTTTGCAGAAGAAGGTAGTGCCTTTCCGTTGGGGAAAGAAAGAAATTGCAGCATTTAATGAGCTGAAAGAAAAGCTATGCTCAGATCCTGTCATCATTTTGCCAGACTTGCGAAAGCCCTTTGTTCTTCAATGTGATGCAAGTGGCAATAGTGTTGGAAGGGTACTCATGCAGGAAGGCAGAGTGGTTGCATATGAGAGCAGGCTGCTCCGAGATGCTGAACACAACATGAACGTATATGAGCAAGAGTTGGTAGCTGTAATTCATGCTCTTACTGTGTGGAAGCACTATCTTTTAGTTGCTGATTTTTATGTGCAAACTGATCATCAATCGCTGCGATACTTTCTCACTCAGAGAAAGTTATCAGAAAAGCACATGAGATGGGCAACCTTCCTCTCCATTTTTCATTTTCAGATTGTACATGTGGCTGGAAAGAAAAATGTAGTGGCTGATGCACTTTCCAGAAGGCCATGTACGGAAGCTATGTCAAAGAAACCACAAGTATCTGCAGTTACCATTGCTTATCACAATGAGCTAGATGCCATGAAAGAGCAGTATGCTACAGATGATGCTTTTGCACGTATTTATGATCAGCTTATGGAGGGCAACAAGCATGATCATTACACACTTAAGGAGGGATTTATGATGATGAATGGAAAGCTGTGTGTAACGCAGCCATTGAGGCATAAGGTGCTCACTGAAAGTCATGCCCCACCGTATGCAGGGCATAGGGGTATTGAGGCTACAATCAAAGCAGTGGAGCACTACTTTTATTGGCCTTCACTACGGAAGGATGTTGAGGCTTATGTCAGAAGAATATTACTTCAGAGCAGATGGCAAAGGAGTTCTTAAATTCTGTTTTCAAGTATCATGGGATGCCTGAGTTTATCATGAGTGATAGAGATCCACGGATGACCAGCATGTTCTGGAGAGGTTTGTTTGAAGACATGGGAACCTCACTGCTGTTTTCATCTTCTTATCATCCACAGTCTGATGGTCAATCAGAAGAGGCAAATTCTACAGCTTTGAATTTGCTCCGATGCTATGTGTCTGAGCACAAAACAAAGTGGGAACAGTACTTTCCATTGATTGAGTATGCGTACAACAATACAGTGCACTCTTCCACAGGGCCACCGTTTGAAATAGTGGAATGAGCGAGGAAGGTTCCTCCTATCTTGCATACAAAGAAGAAAATTTTTGTGGCAGATGAGTATGTGGAGGATTTGCAGGCAGCCTATGAAAAGGTTAAGTATGCCCTCCAACGCAGCCAAGATAAACAGAAAAGAGCTGCGGATAAGCATCGCAGGGACTTGGTTTTCACTCAAGGTGATTGGGTGTTGCTGCATTTTCTTAAAGCACACCTCAGGAGCAAGAAAGGGAAGGTAAAGCTGTACACTAAGCTGAATATGAGGTACTACAGCCCCTTTCAAGTTCTTGAGAAGAATAATGAGGTAGCTTACAGGTTGAAGCTACCTGAGCAGTGGACCATCCACAATGCTTTCCAAGTTAGCTTGCTGAAGCCTTTTCATGGAGAAGTGCCACAGGATATGTCAGTTGAAGAGCAACCTGAAGTTAATGAGCAAGATGAGGTCTTGATTCCTGAGCAGATTGTGGCACATAAGGAACGGAAAGTTAATGGTAGAGTGGCCAGACGTTATCGTGTCAAGTGCAAGAACTATCCTGCGAACGATGCGGTTTAGATGGAAGAGAGTGAATTGGCAGATTCACCTCAGATTTTACAGCTCTACCTTGAGGCATTTGGTCTCGAGCCTATTGCGGTAGTCTCTCATGCCAGTTCAGCAGAGCATATGTCTGGAGCATTACCGGATGCTCATGGGAGCGGTAGCACCTCCGCACCCACAATGCAGACACGCTCACAGGATATTTAGAGGTCGCTTGGTGACACTGCGGTTTCACCCGAGGCACTGATGCTGACAGTGTTTCTGCCATAAGACTTCTATGATGAGTGATCATGGTTGATACACTAAAATACAGATGGATCTGCAGTCCTGCTGTATGTACATTGTAATTTTGGTACTTCATGTGATGTTGTACTATTGATTACGGGCTGTTTTATGCCTATTGTGACACCCTTTTCTATTTGCTGTAATTTTGGGACAGCAAACAAGATAGTTTGCTGTTTCAAGAGGGGTTATGTCACGGGGACTTGGTGGTGATGGTGAAGTGTCTAAACTAACTGTCACTGAATTTGGCCTAGGGTACTAGGCTAGGGGCCTTAGTTAATGCCCAAAAGGTACCTATGATTTTATGTGCAACGAGTGCAACTCCTGGTGCTATTAGAGTGGTTTCATTTTCTAAGGTCATTGGTTTGGTTCAGTGGGGTCATCCTTAAAAAACTGACCCCCTAGAGATCCTTCAAAATAGGGTCATTGGTTCCTTGCACTAGGGTCATGGTGTACCATCTGACCCCCTAGGGGCATTAAAAATCCCACGCCTCATTTTGCTTAGGAGTATCTTCCGACACCAGAAAAGATTAGAGAAAAGTGCATCCAGCAAGCTGCAGCAGATCAGCCAAGAATTCGTCCACCTGAACAGTGTTTTCAGCCCACAAACAGCTCCATTTTCAGTGCACCTTGCACCAGGCAGGAGCAGGAAGAGAGGCGCCCATGAATATGGCTTCAGATTCAGAAAAAGAGAACTTTTGTCGCGAAGAAGGTCGAAAACAGCTTCAAAAGTGGCCTAGAATGAAGGCGTCCAGGACTCGGAAGCATGCCAGCAAGAGAGGGCACCAAGGGGAGGAGAACTGTCGCAAAGAAAGCTCAAAAATAGAAATCCGCCATGAAGAGAATGAGGCTGCTCTGGTAGGGATGAAGTCTCAAAACAGAAAGCAGAGCCAAGGAAGGGATCCAGGGCCTTCCAAGGGCTTCCAAAGGTGACACAAGGCAAGCAAATAGGCCACCAGCAGACACCTAGACAGCTCTCTCCTACCAGAGTTTGCTGTCCGCTTCTCATCCTACTTCTAGAGCTGTTTCGGGCTGAAACAGGCTCTTTCTGTTGGCTGAACTCTCATCTTCCCTTTCTACTCTTTGCTACAGCTATCTTGACTGAGTTCCTGCTAGGTTGGATGCCCTGCCATTGGCCCAGGAGAGGATTGGGGCACTGGTTGTGATACTCTCTTCCTGGTGGTTGGTCTTGGGCTCGGTAATGGTTTGGAAATGGGTAATGCATTGCTTGGCATGCTGTCAGACTGGTCTACTTGTGATTATGCATGTTTGCTGAAAGGAACCAAGGTAATAGCACTAGGAGTTGGTCACTAGCACAGCCACGGGTTGGCGTTGTACTGGGTTGCACCTGTCGGTGAGCTCTTGAAGGGAGTCCCTTTGTATCTTTGAGCTAACCAGTTTAAATAAAATACCACGAGGGGCACCAAGTGTTGGGGCCAACAGGTGTCACACTCTATGTTTCTGAGTAGGGGCATTCTAGCCTCCCTTGTCTTGAATGGTTCCATGACGCTGTGCAATGAAGTTCTATGCTTTGAGTTGCGTTTGTGAACAAAGGCAATGAGTTAAGTTGGCTGTATTTTCATTTTTGTGAGATAGTAGAGACAGATACACTGCCCTTAGTGTTCTAAGGCCGGTTACACGTAGCCTCCTCAATGACTCCCCTGAGTGTGAGTATGTGATCAAGAGTCCCATGATCACGCCAACTCCGGCCTGTCCCTCAGCCCCGAGCCCCTGCATCTCTGCCACTGATGCATAAATATTGGACATGACATGCCCAATCATAATGGTTCTGTGCTCATGGGGTCCCTTGCCTTGTGAATGGGAGTGATGGTGTTAATAGTCCGCGTGTGAGGAAAGCCTAAGCAAACCGCTTCATTAAAAAACTTTGCCAAGATTGGGGCCAAAGTATCCATTTCACATGCAATAAATTCAATACAGAAGCCCTCATGATCTTTAGCCTGGCCATTATGAAGCTTCAAGGCTGCGTGCTTGACACCATTGGCTATGAAAAGAGTGCAAGAGGTAGGATGGGGCCAGTGTGAGAGGTAAGGAGATGGCTGGTGGGGAATATCATACAATGTGCATGCATATGAGTACCATGTCTAGGTATCTGTGAGAGGGGATGGAGCTTAGCGCTCTAGGAACTTCTACCAGGATTCTTTGGAGATTTTACTAAACAAAATGTTTATTAACGTTCTGGCGAACGAAAGCCTGCTTCTTCTTGTGGACAGACGATGATATGTGCACATCATTTCTGACTCATTCCGAAGGTTTATGCTAGGTTTTGAATCCGAGTTGGCAGCAAAGAGCCTTGCACTCATTATCATACTTGATATTGCAAGGCACAGAGCCGAGAGGCATTGGACGAGTGGGACGAGTGGTGCATGTGAATGCACGAAGGGCCGCCTCGTGAAGCGAGCAAGTGATCAGAGCAGCTCAATCCTCCAAGAGCAGTGTAAAGTCAATATACCTGAGCAGTATAGAATGTCGTGCAGATTATTGGGTGAGAGGTTATGTTCAAAGTGAATATCGTGATAAGTGGTGTGAGTGGGTGGTGTCGTGAGGCAAGGGATGGATATAATAATATACTAAAAAAGAGGTAAGTGTGACTGCTCCCGGAAGAGGTACTGAGACAAAGAAATTAGTGATGTGAGAGGTGTGTGCAAGGGATCCCATGAGGTAATCAACTACGCTAGAGCCCCCCCCCCCCCCCCCCCCTTGTGGAAAACAGGTGAATCCACATGAGGAGGGCCATCAATCTAGACCATTATATATGATAAGTTCATGTATCCTGCCCGTGTCCAAGAATGCAAGCCCATCTAGGGCTCTCGCCTGTCTGCGGAAACTTGGGACACACCTGCCTCATCTAGTTTTACATCTAGTAGTAAGATCTAATCATCGTGGAAATCCAAAAGTGATACTTGACGCGTGCATGTCCTCGCGTTGAAGTCCCCAACAAGGAGAACTTCACCCACCGCTCAAGAAATCCATGATGTCCCCGGGTATAGGGCTGTGTATGGTAACACCTCGGCCTCTTCTCTGAAGTCTCTGAAAAAATGAGATGTCTCGATGGGGGAGTAGCATACTGAGGTCCTTTCGAGAGGCGCAGTGGATATGGATCCATAAAAGTCTAGAGTTGTGTATCTCGTCTCTCTATGGAGATCGTTCCAATGAGGGAAAAGTTGTATAGTACCGCCAGCCCTCTTGACCCTGTACTCCACCTGTCTCATCCTTGTATGCTATCTCCCATGTGTATCCACTGGCCACTAATAAAGGGTGCTCTGGGCTTTGGTGTGTCACACCATAAAATGCTATGTCTCATCCAATGTAAGATTTCAAGAAATTCCTTGGCTCTGGACATAAGATACCATTGCACTTCCAAACAATGCAGGACAAGGTCTCCGTGTTCGGAGTCTCATAGACCCCTCCCCCCCCCCAAGAGGGACTACCCAATGCCCGATTGGAGCCTATAAGGAGTCACCCATAGCGAAAGACTTCCCGCGCGGGCCAAGTCCCATTGTTGTATCAAGGTATGCCGTGCCTCTACATGCAAGGGCCTCGTGGCCACCTGTCTCCCTCGTCTCATCCTTGTATGCTATATCCCATGTGTATCCACTGGCCACCAGTAAAGGGTGCCCTGGGCTCTGGTGTGTCACACTACAAAATGCTATGTCTCGTCTAGTGTAAGATTTCAAGAAATTCCATGGCTCTTAGCATAGGAGTACCATCGTCGCAGTTCCAAACAATGCACGACAAGGTCTTTGTGTTTTGAGTCTCATAAACCCCGCCCCCTATATTGAGGGACTACCCAATGCCTGACTGGAGCCTATAAGGAGTCGCCCATCACGAAAGACTTCCCACTTTCCCTCCTTGTGGGCCACATCCCGCTGTTGTATCAAGGTATGCCTCGCGTCCACATGTAGGGCCGTGAGATCCTCGTCCATAGATATCTCCGTGTGATTCCGTAGGGCCAATTGGTGACGCAATCCTGCAAGATGACCTTGTGTGCCCCTAAAGCGAATAATGAGTTTCGTGCAACAGCTCATAGGCTGTGGCCTTGTACCGTCCCGCTTCAAGCTCCCGCCATGGTTCAAAGGCTGCAGACAAGACCGACACCTAGGAACCCCACGCTTAACCATGACCATCACTTCATTCGAGATCCGCTTCTAAAGATTTCGTCAACTATTTGCAGCCCCCTCGATGCATTGAGAGCCACTCCTTCCTCATCTACCTTATGAAAGCCTCTTGCATCGGGACTGGCATGTACCATCCAGCCAACAATCCTCTCGAACAAGCTGTAGCAATCAGAGCCAAGTGTACCAACAGCTCCCTGATTTACTTCATTCTTTCTTGCTTGAACAAGTGCCTCAATCGGGCTCCCCTCCTTCCTTTCTCTACGGAGCCACCTCCGAGCTTTTCCTTTTCAAATTCAGTTAGAGGGATGTTCCCTACGAGCACTCTCTCTCCTTCTTCCTTTCCTCATGAGCGCTTCCTTTCACCCTCTTCTTTCTAGAGCCCGTCTTCCAGCGGGAGGTGCAGTTTATTGCTTATCATAGTGACATGGCTTTTGGTAGCGACCCTTGGTCTAGCCAGAGGGGCTCCATGGCAGCACCCTCGATCCCCACAGCTATCAAAGTGCTTCTTTCACCGTCGGATAAGTTCAGAACATGGCAGTGATAGGCAAGATCGTTGGCCTCACCCCTTCGAGGAGACGGATCAGGGATTGGATCTAGGCCAGCCTAGCACTATATGGTGACCACATTCGGGAGGTCACTATCTATGGACATGGAGTTTTCCTCCTTTAGCTTCGCTCCCCGGATACTGCTTTGGCTCTCGTGGAGAGGAGCCCTATTCTCCTGGGCCCTCACTTGGTGTATCTCATCCCTTGGTGGACTCGACTCACCATGTCCCCCGTTTTTTGTGACACTCCGCTTCCTAGGGCTTTCAAAAAAATAGTGGTCCATCCTCCCTTCCATACGGCTGGCCTTTGGCATGATTTTAGAGTACCCCTCAAAGGCAGAGTCAGCAGTGGTGACGGATGACGGAGTCCCTCGACTCAAGCTAGTGGTAGAGAGCCCGGACACACTTCTAGAGGTGATCCTTTTGGAGACCTTGGAGGGACATACCCTTCGCCGGCATGTGGAGGTCTCCAGTCTACCAAGGCAGTGTTTGAGGTGTAGGCAGAAGGGACACCTAGCCAAATATTGTAAGAGAGGAATGAGCAAGGCGCATCCCCCCTCACAGGAGACATGGGGGTAGCATAGTGACAAAAGAGAGGGCGGGACTTGAGTCCACCCAATCAGGCACAGCAGCGATTTCAGCGACGACGACTTGAGTCTCCGAGTCCTTGGGTGGAGCCCTTAGAGGGAAGATGGACCAAGGCAGGGAAAAAGAAGAGGAGCAAATGGGCCAAAAAGAATCAAAGGCATCATGCCAACCGCGAGAGGAGAGCACACGCAACGGCTCAGGCACGAAGAGATCAAGATGGTGACCCGCAGACAGGAGTATCACGTGACCCAGAGAGAGTGCCTTTGATTGCGCGACATTCTTCGGGCCCCTTTGGAGGAGAGACTCCTCGCCCATCTCACAGGATCCACAACAGCATCAATAGAAACCCCCAAAGCACCAGTGCCCCTGCCCCCCCTGAAAGACTAGAGAGGACGTCACAAGGACCGCAGGTACCACCACCGCAGCAACCTTCTATGCCTCCTACTGTGGCAGCAATTGACCCCACCCAGCTGCCTTCCCCACCCCCCCAGGAGCCACCTGCTCCCTCTCCGCCACCCACTCTGCAAGCCGGTAGTGCGAGGCCTCACCCCTACAGCAGGACTCCTTGGGAACACGCCTCGCATTGGGGACCCGTGGCAGCAGTCCTACAGGTGGATATTCTTCGAGGCGCTGCTGACAGGGAAGGGTTCTCCGCTGGTGCGGAGTCTCTACAGAGTGTGGCAGAGATTGGCAGACTCATCCAGGCTAGGCCGTCTTGTAGAGAGGAGTTTGAGAGGTAGCCACTCACGCTGGGCATATAAGCCACCATCATGGTTGCTAGCTCCTGTTTGGGAATCTCTATAGGCAATGAGCCATGAGATCCGTAAACGGGTGCTTATTCTTGTAGCTGGCAACCTGTTTCTTTTCATTGTTTTCATCAACAGCTCCTTTTGGAAGCTGGTTGTATGGTTTTAAAGCATGAATAATGAGGGGCTGCTCTTGGTTGGGATCCCTCCCTACACTCCAGGCCCCCTCAATCCCATGCTCTGGGACCCCCAAAATGGAGGCCACATATCAGATCGTATCTGATCGTATCGTCAATGGGTGTGATAGCTGTGCGAGAAATCCGTCGAACTTTGATGTTGAGAGCCTTACTGGCTCTCTCTGCTGCTGTTCCAGGATGGTGGCCAAAACGGTGGCCTTTGTAGGCGCAACGTCCGCCTATCTCGATGTCTCTCCAATAGCCGACTGCATAGTAGCCATCTGGGTCTCTACCGCTGGTGAACTGCCCAGGGCCATCGGTAAGGCCACCATCTCCTTACAAAGCTGGAATATATCCTGTCCTAGCCACTGTATAACGCGGGCCTGCTCCTATATAGTGCAAGCCTGCTCCTATGTGAAACAAGCATGCTCCTGTGAAGCGAGTCAGCTCCATCTCACTTGAAGTTGAAATGAAGTTAGTGTCATAGGCATATGTTGCTCCAAAAAGGAGAAGTCCTCAATGTAGGCCTGCTCCTTTAAGCCTAGTGCTCCTCTTCAAGTCCTGCTTCGTCTTTGAACTCTTCTGCTTAACAATATCCTCCTGCTGGCAATAATACTCTCCTGTAACTAAGTTGACCACACAGATGGTGGGACCAAACGGTAGTGAGAATATGTCTCCCCCAAGCATGGATAGTTCATGCCATTCTGGGCTATGATTGACGTAGCAAGAGAAAGCATGAGAGTTCAGCCTCTTTCATGTCCAGCTTGAGTGAGTAAATAGGTCTAATTGCTTTGTAGTGCTTCATAGTGCTACAATCAGACATCTCAATACTTTTTAGTTGCTGAGAATCATGTATTTCTAGTTGAATCCAGGAGTCTCCCAAGTTTCTCATGCAGAGTAATGTAAGGGCGGATTCAATCTTTTAACAGGTGACCCACCAGGTTGAGACGATTAGCCCATAGCAGGGACTAGCTATTACAACACAACCACCAGGTTGAAACAATCAGTGTATAGCAGGGACTAGCTATTATGACACAACCACCAACCAAGCTGTGAAGTAGACCATTGTATAAACATATGCTCTGCTTTTCACAGATGTGTGCTCGCCTTACTGAGTCTCTGTCAGAACCCTAAAGATGAAGGCAGATTCGGGCACAATGTAGGCTAGCAATTCAGGATAACACTCGTCCAAAAATTAATCCATGTTCCTTTCAACCGCTTCATTCCCGTCTCTCCTAAAGTGACAGTTCCAGATAAAGAGTGTGAAAAATAAAGCTGATCGGCTATTGCGTCACTAAAATTACAAAAGAAACTTTCAAATAAGTCACAGCTGATAAGCTCACACATCTTTTGAGCTGTCATACAAACTTGCATCAAACGGACGCACAGCCCAGAAGTCATGGACCCTACAAAATAAAAGCTGCCAGCTCCAAGAGATCCCTTTGCACCTTTTGACCACGTCATCATCGCCGTTTATACAAACTTAGCTTTTGCCATGTGAAAAAAGTACATTTTAAAAAGCTTCCCATTCAGCGACGTGTAAATGTGAAACAGTCGAAAGTACAGTTGAAGACGGCCCAGGCTTTTCATTATTTACAATTGTGAATTTGCTGCAATCATTCGCCTCATTCCATTGCCTTTTATTGATTTAGAGCTAATATGATGGAATTCTTATGGAGTATAGCTGTACTGAGCCGACGTACAGAAAGCCCATTTCTTGACATAATACTCTATTTACTCTGGCTTCTAATATCGTCGAACGCTGAGTTTTAGTAGATGGCAAGCTTGACGAAATCGGCACGCTATATCCAAGATCAGCTACGCATCCATTTATACTGCCAGAGGAGCGTAAAGTAAAGGCATACTCAAATTCAAAGAAACCTAGCTGACAAGGTTTCCTCAAATTAAAAATTTCATTTTTCAGATTTTGCACCCTGTTTCAACCAGTAAAACGAATCGCCCAGGTTGCAGAGCGCTTACAGTTTTTGAAGGGCTCTCAACGAAGACATTCCGACCTGCAGAACCGCACATTAAATGAAAATGGTAATTCAGAAACCAGCCAATACTCTGTCCTTAGCACGATAATCCTCGGCCGTATCGGATACATTAATTCTACACACCGCCAACAAGAATTGATAGTTACCAAGTCGATGAAGCGTGAAGGACCGTCTTACCAACAACTAACGGGGAATTGTCGATCGGAGCAGCGAAGGCACTGAGCTGTGGGGAAAGTGAAATCAAAAGGAACAAACGAACAAAGCAAAATGTGGTGAGGGAGCAAGGCGTAGAGGTGCGAAGCATCGTGTGGAGGAGGGGAAGGCTGGAGTTCAACAAGAGAACACGACAATAGCAGACTGCATCACAGACAGAAAAGGGAAGGAGAGCAATGGGACCATTGATGAGGACGAAAGCCTTTGCTTTACTTTGGATGTGACATGGTCTCCAACTAACTCGTGCCTTGAGCATTCATTCTACTTTCACGGGTAAGGGACCACCTCTTCCATGGAACGTTGTCACATCCTCGCTTATGGTGGGCCAAGCCGTGGAAGGAAGGGGCTCGTTGCAATAGAGAAATCTGAAATCCCACCTCTCTACACACTCTCTTCTTCATTCAAACATGTCTCAAATCGGCCTTAGCCCCAAGGTCAAGTTTCAAGCTAAGCTTGCACATTGTACATTTAACAAGGGGTCTAGCAAAGATTTTGTAGTTGCTTAGCTGTTGTTTAGGTTCACATCAATGAGTACACACACAAGTATGTGAGCAATGAGCCAAGCCCAATTTCAAGGGAGACCACTCCACTCGACTCTTAATCCTATAGTCACAATACAAGTTGTTACAAAGACAATATTGCTACTTGGTGGACAATTTGAAGGTTTTGACTCAAAGCATGAGCTTCATGATCCTTGGACCTATGTACCGGGCACAACATCATATGGGAATAAGCTTTATGTGAGAGACTCACAAGCAAGGCTCATTGCACCATTGGTATGAAGTGGGGGTACATCATCTTTGGACTCTTAATTGAATGTGACTTAGCATCCATCATTTTATATGTACTTGATGTAGTGACGATGTTGAGGGCCTACATCTCAAGTAGTCAAATTTGAAGGTCAATCTTGGCAACCAAGGTTATGATGTCCAATTGTGATAAGAGCCATCAGAAAATCATTCTCGAAAGGAAGCCCATAGAGGTAGTCTACTTGGGATGCATCTATTCATGCACAACTAACTAGAGGTGTGCTTCCTTGGCAAGGTTAGAGAGACTATGCCTTTAAGGCCATTTTAATGTTGTGCATGCAAATTCCTCCCTATTGAAGTCTGCAGTCCTAGTGGCAGGTTTGAATTTGAGAGGTTATTGTTCGTGAACCTCAAGCCATGTCATCATAGTCAGAAGTTTTACATTGAGACCTTTACACCAAAATGCTTTCTTTCATATTATCACCTACCTTGACTAAGCTCAATAAATATGGCCAAGCTCACGTGGGTATCTAGATACAGGTTACCTTGGAGGGCATTTTCCTCCACCATGTAGCCCATGTAATTAGCGATAAAACAAGATGAGGATGTTTAGTATGCATGAGTTAATAAATAGTATCAATCTCAAAGGATGAGCTTCTCTCATCTCACCACTCATAGACATATGTATCGAACATGATGTCATCATGGGTGGTCCATGACTGACCTTGTAGAGGCCTTCATCCTCTACTCCTCTGCAATCTCTTCCCCTATGGTTTTGGACCAAATGAGGACATTGTCTTTTGTTGAAGGCTGTACGTATCCCATTTCTTGCAAGCTACACTCATCCCATTGTGTTTTATTAAAGTCTATACTCATCCAGTCTATACTCATCCCATTTCTTACAAGCTACCTCACATAGAAATATGTGACACAAATTACATCTTGAGGACTTTCTCCTCTTTAATGGTAGTCTAGAATGGCACCATTTTGACTGTCTTAATTGGAAAACTTTAGTTGTCACCTGCAATAACATTGGATCCGAAACCAACTCCAGCTAGAGATTGGGACCACGGCTGGGTCTTTGGCATGCATCACTATCTTCAGTTCTACCCCTGGCCAAATCTCCTTGTCATCTAGTTGCTTGTCTGCCCCATGCAACTTGCCTCAAAACTATACTCGCTCCTGCTTTCTTGCATAAGTGCAAGCCTACAAAGTTCCATGCAATTGTTTGCAAAACCCCATACATGGGAGCCATGTGTTCCAGAAGTTCCTACAAGGTTGGACTGATTGTAATCTGCTCCAGGGTGTAATTGTCACGAGCATCCACAGCCCTTGACATGCTTCCTATAGGCCACAATGCCATCAAATACTGCCAGGAAGCCTTAGAAGACATCACGCTTCAAAAAAATATAGAGTTGACTTTTTGCTCAAAAATCAACGCCCTGACTTTTTCGACTGGTTGGTAGTGCCATGGACTTGTGGCACCACCATGATTTTGCTTGTGTACCAGGATGGATTGCTTATAGGGGACTCAACCTAGAGGAGGAGAAGATTGGAATTTATGTGGTCACCTCCCTATTTGTGAGCCCCTGAATGAGAAGAGCAAGGGGGAAGTGCACTAATGTGTGTTGGAAGACATGTGGGCATTAATTTGGAATGCTACATGGTCAAATATAACATGGAACAAAGGGTTGCCACTTGGACAATGCATTGGCTGTCATGTGGGCATGCATACAAAAGAAAATATAAGAAAGGGGGCTGCCACATGGGTAGCAACACATTAGGTTGCCATGTCGGTAGCACACAAGAGCTCACATGTACGTCATTGGAGGCGGCATTTGGAGTATATTTAATGGACAAAGGGGAGTTGATCGTTTGGAGCAATTCAAAAGAGACATGTGTAGATATTACTCTAACAAGGAGATAGTCTATTTGAGCCTCTCTCCTGCTCAATACTATTTGAACTTAAAGAATGATGCACACAAAACACAAGTGGAACCGTGGAGTGAGTGTGAGAATCAAAGGGAGAGAATATATGGAGGGACAACTCTCACTACAAAAGTAAAATAGAGACTTTGTACAAGACAAACTAAAGGAGGGCTAAAAGGAGATACTGAGTTGCTGCAAGCCATCCTACCCTGATCCTGATCTGTGGAGCTACTGCTGTTGAGGCTAGAGCACTAGAAGACTTGGATGAAGAATTACCAATCTTCACCCATCAGAGTTCAGAACTTCTTTCTATCACTTGGGCAACACCAATCTTCTACCAACCTTCACCCGTTTAAGAGTTACTTCGAATGCATAACATCTTTCTATCACTTGAGAAACAAATAAATCCTCCTTGATGAAGTTTGTTGTTTTTGCCTTTGGTGGATTAGCTTGGATTCTTTGAAGCCAACGTGCTTTCTTGCTTTGGTATTTTTGGGCAAAGTACCCTAGTATACTACATTTGAGGCACATCTTCAACTTCCTTTTATATTCGTTCTTTTAGGACTTGAACCCTCACCTAATTTGCTCTTGTTGGGGTATCCTTGTTTCTTTTCCTTTTTCTAGATTGGCCTTGTCTTCAAATCTTCCATGTTTCTTCTTCTAGGCCTCTTTGCATATAAGCAGTGGAAAAACCTCTTTAATAATACTACAAGGTCTCTTCATGTTGTGCTACCAATATTGCACTACGTCTAGATTTGCTATAATTACTGCTATAACCACATTCCTAATGTCTTTAGATTGAAACTCCATTTTAATAGTCTATAGTGATTTGGTAGATTCTTCTAATAGCAAGGTATCTCCAAACCTTGATCTTCTAATGTGGATGGTTGGACCCATAAAAAATAAAGTTGGTGATCAACAATTAGCTAGCCCTCAGTTGTTGTTGCACGAATTCGTGCAACTGGCTTTCCTCATATTGGTTGAGTTGTGAGAAGACTAGTCACTTGACAACATTGAGTACATTGATGATGTTGCCAGACCCAATTGGATGCACATTAGCAGCTATTTTTTCAAAACCTTTTGGAGGCTTGGTTATAATAAATATTAACCTAGACTTGAGTGCTAAAGGACTAGCCTGAAGCAGGGGAATCAAAAACCACCTGGATGAAACCTCTCCCTAGCAAATGAATGCTTGAAAGATGCAAAGATAGGTCCAAAAGAAGGGTAGCAAGCATTTAGTCCCTAGCTTTATTCCTAGAAGGATGGAACCTAGTGTGTGCAAAGTGCAAAGAGGGAAGTGGAGCACTCAAGTTACACATCCTTTAAAGCTTTTGCACCACTCATCTTTGGGAAAAGTGCATGTTCTCACAACCAGTAAAGGAAGACTACATTTGAAGGAGATAAGGTGTAGTGGATATATGGTAAAGGGGTCATCTTCATGGAGTGGTCTGTAAGGGTTAAGAAATTTTGTGATGATAGAATTATTGATAAAGAGGATGTTGTCAACATATCTGAAGGTATGAAGGAATTATGAATTTGATTTTGAACGAGGTAAGATAAAGGTAACATCAAAGAGGAGAGCAAGAGAAACCCATAGGGATACCTTTAGTTTGGGTCCAACAAGGTGGGCCAGCCTAGATGATACAAGAGTCAAGAAGAAACGTATCGAACTAGTAGAGGGTTTTAACTTTTGTTGATTTTGTGAGGTAGAAAGAATCGTTTTTTGGGGAGAATCCCTTGAAACCTAATTGGTAGCAAGCTTACAAAAGTAAGAGAGAGAAGCTATATGACTAAAGGTGCCACAGTGCGGATGGCTTCATAACAGTTTGCATGTCAGCAGAGTAGAGGGAGTGGATTTATTGGGGTAGATTAACAAGGAATTGTAAGTTTGAATTGATACCCCATAGCATATTGGTGTTAACATTAAGGAAATTTTTGTAGGTGGCATAAAGTAAGGATTTAAGGGGTGGAATGTACTTCCAACTAAAGGTAAAAGAGACAAAAGTGTGGAGAATGTTAGAATCGATGTTAAAGTGTAAAAGAAGCGTGTCTTTGAAAAGAGATTTAGGGGGAATTTTAGTTAAAATTTGGTTTGAATAAAAAACATGAAAGTACTTCAAACTTTTCTCCTTTGGAATTGATTGAAAATGAAATAACCTGTTGTTGAGTATTTTGGTGATACGTTCCTCGTCGGGAGCATTGGAGGGAGTGATCTGTAAAAACCAACAAGTCGGAGACGATCAGTGTTTATCCCAGTCGATGGAGTAGTGTGAGATATCATTATTCTCTTGTGTTTCAGAGGTGGTGGAGGAGTTCGATTGGGAATCTTTTACATGAGGTGAGAGGGATTGCTGAGCGGGGAAGAAGGGATACTTTTTTGGAATTTAGGGGTTTATTTTGGGAGGGAGCTATGTCTTCTTTTGGGTGGAGGGGTTTGAGTTTAGAAGTAAAGGAGAGGAAAAGAATGTCAAGGGATAAAGAGGGACCTGGGAGGTTGAGAAAGGAGGAAGGGAGGGAGTAGTCAACTGAGGGGGAGAGGGACTTTGCTATTTGAAGGAGTAGGATCCTGAAGTGATAAAAGGTGACAAGGGAAAAGAAAACCTCTTTAGGTAACTGTGACATCCAGTTTAAGAAGGCAAAGAATTTGGCTTATAAGGAACCAATAGGGAAAAAAATTGTATAGATGGTTGAGTATGTACCTGACAACATGATCAAACTAGAGGATAGAGTACTTGCAGGGCAAGTTTGTCTTTTTAATGAGACAGGTACACTTTACGTAAGGCCTGAAGACATTCCAACAATTCTTGACATAACAATTGTCATCTTTATTTGAAGAGCTAGCATCATTACAAGTGGCACCTTTTGAACGAAATAACATTTCCTTGGTGAGGCCACATTTAGAATGGTCGACAGAGTTTAGAAAAAAGAGGGTGTTGAAGAAGTAATTTGAGTTAAGATGTTGACGCCCTTGAAAGGCATCTTCCTTGCATTGATCGATCTCTTTTGATGAGAGAATGCAAATGAAGGCAAGGGACTGAATGGAAAAGGGTGCAAGAGAGCTGAGGTTATAAGACACCAAATCTTATAATTGATAGAAGGAACTTTCATTTCGATGTGTCTGAGATGAAGAAGGGGCACACAGGAAGCGAAATTCTTGAGTTCTTTGTTGTCAAGGGGCTTATGCGGTTGCGAGAGTGATTGGGAGAGGGTTTCAAAGGAGCCTTGCCTTCAAGGGATAAAAGATCAAGGTTAATAAAGCTATGAACACTCGTGTTGGAAGGGGCTAAACCAGTAGGGATGCGGAGGGGAAAAGGCATTATTGAGAACAAGGATGTCGCTGGCGAGGCTAGGGATGATAGTATGATACTCATTCAAGGTAGTAGTATCATTGAGATTAATAGCAACAAGGTGGCGAGGGCACCATCACTTTCACTACGCGATAATTTAAGAAGTTTGATCCAGTCATTAAGGTAGAGCATTTTAATGAGTAGCGGTGAGTTTTTTGAAAGGGCTTCGAGATTGTGAGTTCTAATGAATGAAAAGAACTCAGGATTCTGGAAACATGAGAGTGCGACTTGGGAGGTGAGATAAAGAATTAGGAGTGGGTTGTTGAGAGACTTAGACTAGAGTGTAGCATCCTAGGAATACTTTTGAAAAGACAAGAAGAGGATTAGTAACAAGATTAATATAAATTGTAGGTAAAATAAGTTTCATGAAAGGACTCAAGAAGCCAAAAAGCCTTGATGACTTAAGGGAACTATGTGCAACCATCGAAAGTTGTAGGGGAAAGGACGTGTGTGTGGAAGACAAGACAAAAACCCCTTTTGCATAGTGAAATGACAAAAGAGAGAGGATAAAGGATAGAGAGAGAGTTTTATAGAGTTTTGGAAGAGTTTGAGTAGGTAAAACACATACTAAATTTTATAAAAATTACATAAGAGTTCTGATAAGAAAGGACAAAATGTTTTGGCAAAATGATTGCAAAAATTTTGAGGTTGTAGAAGTCCTCACAAGAGTCCCTTTTATTGAAGAGGAGAGTCTGCATACCT
The DNA here is from genome assembly GCF_047967505.1 of Dipteris shenzhenensis. NCBI lineage: Eukaryota > Viridiplantae > Streptophyta > Polypodiopsida > Gleicheniales > Dipteridaceae > Dipteris > Dipteris shenzhenensis. The sequence goes on along the minus strand of NC_141622.1, from coordinate 1,809,928 downwards.
ACCACCATCCAACAAGAAAAACATGGTGATAACCCGCTTAAAGCTTAGTTGGTGGGAAGACATGTGTCATAAACACCCCTCCCTTGTTATTGGGATCATGATAAAATTAGCACTTAACCATAGAGTTATTAAGCTTGTTTTAATATAATGAGTGTCGAGTAGATTGGAGTAACCATAAGTGAATTTTGCACTTTAGAGATTATAGAGGTTGAACTTAGTACTTCGTAGAAATAAAGGGTAGCAAAAGAAGGGGGAAGGGGAAAATTGGAAGAATTATGAGAAGAAGTATTAAGATCATAGAGGGAAAAGGATAATAATGAACTCTGAAAAAAGAGAGCTAGTAAATAAGAATTTGGAAAGGTTAGCAAAAGGTGATAAATCTAGACAAGTTTGGGACAACAAACACACACACACACACACACACACACACACAAGATGGAGAGGAAGAGAGAGAGAGAGAGAGAGAGAGAGAGAGAGAGAGAGAGAGAGAGAGGGTTTTGGAGAGGCTAAAAAAGAATAAATAGAGAGAGAGAGAGAGAGAGAGGGGGGGGGGGGGTTTGGAAAGGCTAAAAAAGAGAGGATAAATAGAGAGGGAGAGAGAGAGATAAATTAAAAAAGAAGAAAAGGGGAAATGGGGGGGGGGGAGTTTTATAAAGTGGTAAAGGAAAGATGAGGGAAGGGAGAGGGATAAAGTAAGAAGAGAGAAAGAAAAGTAAGGGTTTTTATTAAAGTTAAGAGAGTGGTGGGAGATGGGGTTAAGTAAAAGAAAGTGGGGGAAGAGAGATTTAAAGGAAAAGGGTGGGGGGGAAACAACCCTCGTGTAAGGACTAGGAAAAAAGAAAAAAGAAAACAAAAAGACCTGTGAGTCCATTTGTGCGAGGGGAGTGGATGAGATGACATGCAGTTCGGAGCAGATCGTGCACAAGAGCCAAGATGTGGTGACGCTAGCAGGCGACAGAAGCAGTTGCAGTCCAGAGAAGGGAAAAGCTGTCGTATTTTGGAGTAAATGTACACAGAGAGGAGAGGCCCACAAATTATGAAACCTGTAAAAGGTATTGCAGCAACAGCAAAGGGACAACACGGTTGGGGGAACAAAGAGCAGAGGTAGGCAGGTCCGCAGGGGAGAATAATGAGTAGAGGTGAGGGCTTTTGGAGGTGGGTAGAAGAGGTATGCAGTGCAATTTAAATAGAGAATAGAGAATAGAGAGATAGAGAGGCATGCAATTGAGGAAATAGAGAGATAGGGAGGCGTGTAGTCGAGTTTAACCATGAATGTAAACCCATGGGGCAGTGTAAAACACGAGCATGCAGTCGAGTTTAGCCATGAATGCAAACTGAAGGGGCGGCATAAAACATGGGCGGGGGGGTAAATAATAGGTTTAGTTAAAAAAAGGTGCTAAAATAATGCAAAATAGGGGGTTATTAAAATAACCAAAAGTGAAAAAAGGGAAATTTTGTGAAGTAGAAATAAAAATAAGCATAAATAGATGGAAAATAAAAATAGGGAAAATGGTATTAAGTACGTATGGGGAAGAAAAGGAAAATAAGGAGAGGGAAAAATTAAATTAGGGAAAAAAGGGTTAAGAGAATATGAGTAATTTAAAGGGAGAAAAGCATGAAAAGCTAAGTAGGGGTTTTTTATTAAAAATTTAAGGAAAGTAGGGAAAATTTAAGTAAATAAGGAAAAAAGCAAGAACAAATAAAGAAGAAAATTTAGGAATGGGAAAAGTAAAATATTTAAATAGAAGAAAAATAATAAAAAATAAAAAAGGAAAAAATTTAGAATCAAGTTAGGAAAAAATAAAAGAAATAAAAAAAAGGAAACAATCAAAAAAAGGGGGGGAAAGTGGGGGGGAAAGTTAAATAAGGGAACTATAAGAAGTGAATTTAAAGATAAAAACTAGGAAACCAAGGTGAGTAAATAGGAGTAAAAGGAAAATAGAATAAAAGAAAGAGTTGGAAAAAATTAAGGAAATGTAGAAAAAGAGAGAATAGGAGAAATTAAGGAAATGAAGACAAAAAATAGGAGAAGCTTTAGAGAAGGGAAGGAGAGAAGAAATATATAACTAAAAAATAATCAGAAAATTTAAGGAAACTAAGAAAGGAGCAAGATAAAATAGGAAGATGAGAAGAATAAGGGAAACATAGAAGGGTCAGGAAGTGTGTGTGTGTGTGTGTGGGACTAGAAAACCACTCTTGCAAGCAAGTAGTGGTTGTAGAAATGGTATCCTAAGTAAATAACACATTTATCATTTTTTGATATTAAATTAGAATTTTGTGTTTAATACTTGAGTATTCTACCTTATTCATGTATTGTTAGCACTTTAAGCACCTTTGCACACTTCAAAAGCACAGTTGTCAAAGATTCAAGTGGCATGGAAACTTGTCAGCTACTGATTGAAGACCCATGGCCTAAATAAGAGATGTAGCTTATAATGGAGTTTGAATAGCTAATCAGAGAGAGAGGAAAGTTGGGGATTAGAATATTATGAATAATGAAAAAATTAATTGATTTCAAAAAACTTCAAGGAAATCCCCTAAACATTAAGCATATGATTTTGACAAGATTAGATTCGCGAGTGGGATAAGGTAATTTTGTTTTACAGGAGCAAGCCACAGAGAAGGCAAAAATATATGATATAAAGAACGTAGCTCGAGTCTCATTAAATGGACTTCAAAGATTTTTCTGTCTTAGAGAGCTCCAAAATCTTTCACTAAAATTGAAACACATGGTTAAGCTCCTATCATTTTGCAATGCAAAGGGAGAGGTCGAAACTCAAGAGCTGAAGAGAAGAGGGATGTACCATAGAGCAACAAAAATAATGAACAAGTCAAAATGTGAAAGAAGCATTAGGGAGTGAGAAATTTGGGGAGAAGAGTAAAGCTTACCAATCGCAATGAAAAGACAGAGCTAAAATGAAGGTTGCTAATTTCCTTCTCTTTTGAAAAGTTCATAACGAGGATTTGCTATTCACTACATTACAGAAAGATCCATGGCTCAAACTCATATCTTTCTATCAAAAACCTGTCTTTGGCATTATCTTCATTGCTCTCAAGACTTTCCAACAAGCTCTCCTCTCTCATTATATTGCAAAATGGCAGAAGCTTGAACTATGCATTTCCAATCTTGAAATGGGCCTTCAACAAAAACTTTTGGAGCTCTCTAGGCTAGAGAAAGCTTTGAATTCCATACCAATAAGACTCTAGCTACATTGACAAAGTATGAGGCACTCATATTTAATCAGCTTCCCTTGTGCAAGTGTAGAAGCATTGAAGGTTTTTTCCTTGCCTTCAAAGCTCCACCATTTCAAGAGAAAGTGTCCAAGCACTTGATAGCAATGTCAAGCTCTTGTTAAAGTGCAGACTTCCTTCTTTACTCTTTGTTTGCTTTTATGTGTTTTTAAATAAAATTTAAGAGCTGATTGTTAGTCACTTTGGCTGTTTAATGGAAATTAAGCTTCTGAAGGAAGTATGGCGATGCATGAGATTGTGATTTGCATAGACAAGGTGCAGATTGTGTATTGGAATTTCAGTGGTAGCAACGTCTCTTCTTGTACACTCCTTGTACAATAATAAAACCTATTCTAGTTTCCTCAATAGCTTCACATTTTCTTATAAGGAATGCAAGAGAGTAAGTTTGGAGGGAATATTGTTTAACAATTTGCAATGCTCTGTGTGTATCACTATTCCTAAAGAATGAGACTCCCGCATGCAAGTCTATTGAGAAATTCAAATGATCAAGCATCTGAGGACAAGGGAAATCAGAGGTCAGATTACCTAACCCATTTAGAGTTAGTAGGAATGGCCAAAACAAAAATAATAATGGTACAAAGGTTGAAAAGGGAGATGTGGTTGACAAGAACTAAAGTTGTGGTAGTGAGCATAAAGCTTAGGACCTGCAAAAAAGTGATTTCAAAGAACTAGCCTCCACTTCCCCATCCATAGGATCCTTGGCCCACCTCCATGACCTCCTTCACCACAAAGATGATAACCAATGCCATTTGAAGACTCCTTAATGAGAGAACCTTAGCACCATGAGGGACTCATGGCAGAGCACATCTCCCATGCATATGATACACTAGCACCTCTTCTAGGTACATGTTTAACTGGGATTTAAGCCTTTCCATCTTCACAACATTAGAGATCCTCTAAACCTGATAGCTATTGTATCTTCATGATTAGCCATTCATTTGCCAAGTTATATGGGTAGATGTAGTTAAGCTTCTTGGCTAAGGCTCATGGATGGAAAACACCAAGACATATGGGATTTAGGAGATCCCACTATCACCTGACCCATCTTTACACTCTGGGCTATCATTGATTAGGTTAAAGCACAACAAACAAAGGTATCTTACTGCTTTGTAGATTTTCACAAAGCATTCAACACAATGCCATAGGCCCATCTATTGTCCCCATTTGAAGCATGGTCAACTAAGTGAGCTACCACATCCCTCATAAGCCTATTTTAATAAAGATCAATACTCCCATTGCTCCTTAACAAACATGGAATCAAACCTATATCACATCAATTGTACTCATAGAACTAGCATTGAAGGCATTTAACAAGAAGATTTGCAATCAACTCTTGCATAGTGCACAATCACATTATGTTCAAAAGAATCCACAATTTTATGATATCCAATTGGGCCATCAACACCTTGTACTACAAAGTCACAAATACAAATGTGATCCAATGATTGGCACACTTTACAAGAAGGTCCCACTCTTTATAATATGATGTGTGTACATTTTTGCTATATACTCAAATACATCCTCTCTTAAGCCAATCCTGTGCCAAAGGTCTTTTCTCATTGTCCTCATTCTAGTGGATATATGTGGGCCTCTAAGGTTTAACAATAAGAAGTTACGCATTCTCGGCCCACCCCATAGCCTTATAGCCTCAAAGAGAACTTTTGTTTATTTGCAATATCTCTTACTTTAACCTGCCCTCATAGTGTTTTGTGAAATGTTGACTAAGTTTCACTGCAATCGGTGGAAGTCCACCCACCATCTTTGTCTTCTGCATCTCGGCGAGAGTGCATGGTTAACGTGACCGAACCGCTCATGATGCAATAGAGCGACTAGTGTGTGAGTGCCATATGCATTTGGAGGTGCATCAACACCAGAGATTTTGTAAAGCCTTATTGTAGTCCTTACCTAAGAATAACTAGTAGAATGTACCCTTGATGCGGATATAGTGAGCTTGTTTTTTATGATGGGTCAAGCATGAGAGATCCTCTTTGCATCATGAATTGTGGTTTTACCCTTCTTCACCTCTTCTTGCAAACAGGCTTGTGTGGCCCAACACTTCGCATCATATCAAGATATGGGTGTTCAACCAAAGATGGCATGGAGGGAGTGAGATTTTGGGTCATATGATATCTCTAGCACATTGGAATGAAGCAAAGCTTCTTGCCCTCATAGACACTCTTTGGCCTCTATATTGAAGAGATCTTAGACTTCATTGATAGATTTGGTGGCTCACTAGTGGAATGAAGCAAGGCTTCCCTCTTGGACACTCTTTGGCCTCTACATTGACAAGACCTTTGACAATATTGACAGATTTGGTGGCTCAAAAGAAAAATTGGAAAACACATGTATCCATCTCTTGCTTTATGAAAATGACATAGTGCTTATATCATATTCAATTGAGTGACTAAAGAGTCATGTCAATGCTTTACAAAATTCTTGTACATAGAGGGTCCTCACTGTCAAGCTTGACACTATGTTCTTCCACACCTCTCTAGTGCATCTATGCTACAAGAGTTTCATATAAGAGGTGATCCAATTGGGATCATCAGATCTTGAACGTTTCTTGGAATATCCTTCAATAGTCCTAAGTTCATGATGACACCAATAGCAAAGGCTAGGCTGACATAGGGATATACAAGAAATTTCTCTTCTTGAGCACCAATGCTTCCAAGCACATTTTCAGGAGTCATGGACAAAGAATTGGCTCTTCAACACTTTAGTTATCTTGCCTTGATGTGCAAAGCCCCGTTTTGGGACTTGACATATCAAATGAGATGTGGTAAAGTATTGAGAGACTGCATATCATGACGTTCTCGTGTGTACCACATGCGATCATCTAAGCAGAGTTTGCTTCAGCACTGATGGTGGTGGTGCCTCTTCTAGATTGTTACATATCTTAGGTGCATAGAGGAGATGGATCCACAAATATACTCTAAGCTAGCCATGGAATTGTCATTGTGACTAGCATTGGGGGAGCACACCTCTTGGTTTGCTAGAGTTTCTTGACGGTTCTCAAAACATGGCACACAGATGGACTGGCTCCCTCCCCTATAGTATAATCTAGCCTCTCCCTTCCTCCAATTTACCCTCAAAGAGATCAATCAACACATGGTAAGATCTCTTCAGGAAAAACATAGATGATAGTTGGGTGGTGCCACCATTTGAGCTACACACTAAGATGGAACTCTACAGAGATCACATGTTCAAGCTCACAATGGACAACTTCATCATATGGCCTAACTACATGGATGCACATATGTCACATGCCATGAGGATGACATTAGGTATTATCAGGGTATCATCACATCATCTATGCATAGAGACAAGGAGATTCAAGTTCTTGGATCCAGCATATAGGATCTATGGGTGCTCCCTCATCGAGATAGAGATGAATCAAGACTATATATGCCAATGCCTAATGTAGTATGAGATTTGAAGGAGATTCTAGTTCCACTTTAGAGAGGCATTTGGCCCACTATCCAGATTCATGGATTTCCTAGACCATGAATGCCTTAACTTTTTTTCCTTGAGATGCACCAACACAAGAATACTCTCATCAGCGATATTTGATCTTGTTCACCATCCCCTTTAAGCCATCATCACTTGCTTCTTCATGGGAGAGGGGACACCATTGACACAACAATCCTACAAATGTACCCATGAGAGCTTCTTTCTCATATCTTCCTAGAGGTATCACACTTGAGTGACCCTATGCCATCCAATATATCAAATGCCCCTAGCCTCCACCATGCTGGATCCAATCTGGGCAACAAATCTAGATCTGAGATGTCTTGTAGAGACATCAAGCTACTTCCTCACAAATGATGGACTTGGAAGGTCTCCTCTCAAAACTATGGATTGTCCCATATCCGACATGATAGATGGACCACTCCTGGACCACTACTTCATGACGATGTAGACTAGGGATTAGTCGTACACCCGTCAGGGATTCTTATTAGGCTTGTATATCTAAGGCAATCATAGCCCCTCATAAATTATCTAGTTGAGTTTGAATTGCTCATTTTGATTTGTTTTGTACTTTCCATGATAAGACACTCCATGGACATTTTGTATTACCCCTTTCAAAGGGAAGGAGTGTGAATGTTTGAGACCCATACTGTGCTGTGAAATTTTGATTACATTCTTAACTTTTGATTTATGCGAGACAGCTTTTGACCTCTCCAACTATAGCCTGCAACAACTCCGGGCAGCTTCTCTATGTACCAAATGGCTCTTCAACAACACGAACGGTGATAGCTGACAGCAAAGCAAGCACAGGCGGCTCCCTCCAACAAAGGCACTCGACTCCCTGCCAATGTGATGGTCAATAACCTTCAACAACAATACAATTCAAGCACGCATTCGCAAGAGCAGGCCATAAGCTCACCAATTATGAGCACTTAGAGCAACTCGACGCTGGCAGTAGTAGTGAAAGTCTTCAACGCCAAGCAAATCACAAAGCCTCGAGCTCAAGGCACATCAATAAGAGGCGTTCAACAACACAGAGCAACGTAGAATAGCAACATTGAGACATAGTAGAGCAAAGAAGAGATCCAACAAGCAGCGGTAGCCTGCGAAAATAAAGACGAACACCCAACAAGCTCCAAAGGCTCCTCCAAAGAGCCAAAAAGCGGCCACTCGCAGCAGCTACGACCTACAAGCAAGGCAAGACCTAGCCTATGCTCTACAACGACCTTACGGGACCAATAACGATCTTCTCTCCAACAAATGATGACACTTTAGCACCTCCATCAAGCATGGCTTCTCCGATAAGATCAGATTAATCCTATCATATGGTTAGACCTTCCCCAATCTATACATCTTAGACTTTTGGGGGGGCGGGGGCAAGAGTTTCCCACCAAGATCCAGTTCCACCCTGATCATTTTTTGGGAGTATCAAAGGAGGGATGAACTTGTAATCAGAAGCCAGTATCTTAAGGATAGAGGAGTCTCACATGCACTAAGGATTGCCATTCTTGTCACATTAGCTGGGGATCAAGGCATGGAGAGTTGTAGGCATACCTAGAGAGCAACAGATCTGTAGGTTATGCACAATGGATACAGTTGAGACAGAGGAGCATTTCTTATTTGTCTAGCCAACCTATGATGAGCTATGGGGAAGCTATCATTGCCTCTTTCAGGAGGGGTAAGGCTTTGGTCCACCACTCTCCTGACAGATCCACTTCCATGATCAATGGGCTATATTTTGATCAAGATACGATGATAGAGAGAGATGCTACTCATGGACTTCTATGCATTTGAGTCGGCTCCAATCCACAGAGGGGTGGAGGAGTAGAAGTTAGCAGACATGTGGGCAGGATGGATAAGTGGAGAGAGACAGCATTGTACTGCTTGGTGAGTGATGCAAAGTCCACGCATGACATGGAGAGTGACCAGAGCATGCACCATCGAGGTCTGCGACCCATCTCCTCCCTCCTTAAAGGAGACCGCCCAAGACATGCATCACTCTTGCTATAGCACTTTGGATATAGAGGACCACACCCTCCACCATAGTAGGATACAGTGTGATAAAAGTAGATCCAAGATATCTTTGCACCCCCGATAGAGCCACCACAGTGCGAGGTTTTCACTACTGAGTTCTAACTTTCTAAAAATTTCAGCTCTAGTTTGTCTCTGATATTTTGAGCTATATAGTTTAGTTTAGCATAGCACTCAGCAAGGGCCCTAGTCCTTCGCCTCAACCCTTTGTGGCTAGTATGAGTTTCTTTCCATTTGTTGTAGTTTGTCCCATAGGACCGTGAGGCTTCCCATGGACGTTAATACATCTCTCTCTCTCTCATTTTCTCTATTCTTATTATTCTACCATTTAATCTTCTCGCACAAGAATTCTCATCAGCAAGAAGACTCTCCAAACCTCAAGTCATCACCTTAAGGAGACAGTAGGAGGAAGAAGCAAGAAAATATGCCAAGAACATTGTCTAAAGAGGCCAATCCAAGAAGGGGAGGAAATCATTTATATGACCCAGGAGCCTGGTCGCCAAATTCCCCCTCGTATAACCAAGGAATAACCGAGGAACAAGCACAAGGAGGTGCAGCCATGTAGCCAACATAGGGCCAAGGACAATAGCCACCACAACAATCTTGCCACATAAGTACCTATCAGGTAATGGAGCACCATACCTCTAGTGCATACACCACAGTGGAGGGCTACTAAAATCTTGTGCATGAGGACAGTGAGCCATGCAAAAAGAATGAAAAATACATTGGGGTTATATAACTTCACTATTCTTGCTAACGTGCTCAAGGGGGAATGACGAGGCGAGCTTCAAGTGGCATACATGAGCCAAGTTTCTAATCTTGGTTATGGTGAAAAGGTAAACTCTTGTGTTTCTCTAGCTTGACAATGTTGAATGCAAATCACTAGCTTGGTTTTATCTCTTTCTTTATTTTTCCTAGGTCTCAGGTGTTCTCTAGTTCACAAACCTCAACGACTAGCTTGTACAGTATGTGTGCATTGTTTGTGGCATACTACGTGTCAACACAACCCATTTAATCCATTTTGCTACTCTTGAAAATCTCCTCACTACTGTCAAAGTCCCTCTCCTGAAATGGCGAATCGTCCTTTGCGATGGAGTAGATGTTGATGTCTGGATCCGTGGGACGCAAATTGACAACTTATTGCAGCTAAAGTCAACTTCTTGGACTAGTATGCAGACAATGTGCTTAGTGTTAGGTCCATGCTTTTAGGGATAAGGCCTAGTCGAAGCTTCACAATCAACAACTCTAGTCATTTGGTTGCGCTTGAGGGGAACACATGACTAGGAACACATGACGTACTTTCTTTTGATATGGATTTCACTCTTCTTGTGTTATTTTCATGGTGCATGGAATAATTGGTAAATGTTAACAAAAAACTTTCTACTTATTGTGCAATAACATCTCTTGTGATTGAGGTTTGAGTCCGCAAATCAAGATCTTCGACACTTTGACATAAAAAAACAAAACATATTCATGAGAAGATTTCCACATAACAAAGACTTGTTGTTGTGTTTGCTTGATCATTTTCCAACATTTTTTAATGAAAACTTGGTTGAGATTTTATTCGAGTCACTTTTTGGCAGTGGGGTTGCGCTTACACCACCTTGGATTGAACTTCTTTCTCATGCTCATTCAATTGAACCATACGCCCCTGTTCTCCATCTTGTCAAGTAGATCTTGCATAACACAACAAACTCTCGCTCTTTGATCCAGGATTGCTTGTCTCATTTTAGCGTGGTGTTGGAGTGTTCTTTTGGAGTCCTTTTCCATGACAATGCGAGTGTATGGTCTATTTTTAATATGCGAGCCATGCCTTCTTGGTAAACTCATGATTTGCTAATCAATGAGCTAGCCAGCCCCGCTGGCTCCCGTTTTTCTGAAACAACTTAAATGGTGATTTGTTACATGGGATGCACACCATGAGGCAACACTAGCTACCTTGATAGAAAATGCCCTAGATGCAAGTGCAAAAGACATCACTATGCAATACATAGCATTGCATCTTGAGAACAATTGCTCTTTGCAAAACGTTTCCAAAAAAATATATCACACACATACGGCATCAGCGAAAACAAGAGAAAACTTGACATCTTGCAATGGCCATAAAGGCAACAAGGCCACAAGGTGCCAAAGAGTACAAGGCACACAACCGTCACCTATACTACAGCAAGATGCCTTCAAAATATTAAAGACACACCAGCTTACCCATGCATTTGTTGTGGTCCTTTGTGCTTCTGGTCCAAGATTCAAGGTGTGTCTTCTTATAACAGGAAATTCTTGGATCTAACAACAACAAGCGCCACTAACTTCCCTTGTGAAGAGCAAATCATTTGCACCTTGTGCAAGAGACAAGTCCATAAGGGATCGCTTCCATTTTTTTAATGTGCAAAACATGGTACTCGCGAACGCAGCCTCTTGCACAAGCAAGCTCAACAACATCAAGTCATGTCTACAGTGGCTCTACAAATTGCCAAACGCCAGGCTCTTGCACACCTGGTCCCTACACTCCATCAGCGCCAGCACCGTCAAGAACGAATCATCACCGGCGTCTATAGAGAAGGTGCAAATCTTTTCTCTTCTCTAAGGTTGTAAACCTTAGGACACGTGGTAGTAGATGGAGAAGACACGTGGCAGGATAAGATGTAGCTATGGTTAAGTTTAGCTTTACCTTGGTCAATGGTTAAGTGAACCCACACTAAACCATGGTTAAGTTTAAGTTTAGGTTTGGTTAACTACCACATAAGCATGCACAGCCAATAGTGCCACCAAAGCATAGTAACCTCTTACTAAGCACACTGTGAGTGCAGCATAAGAATCCATATGGCACATCATCAAAGGCCTCTTCTTCATAAAACCTTCGACAAGGCGTAACTTCCAATCCAGAAGGAATTTGCACACGCTCTAAAAATGAAAAGTAATTATCTTTTCAAGCTCTACGCGCCTATTAGATCAGAATCATTGTTAGCAATTAGACACTGCCAATATTGAAAGAAATCAATTGGTAGGATCTTTGCAACAAATGACAAATCAATGCATGAATGCAAAAAGCATGCCAAAAGCACAAGTGCATCAGATGACCATAGCACAGAACATGGCATCCACACGTAAAGCGTCAAGGCACATGGAAGAACAAAGCATCATGGATCAAGCTACATCAAGCAAAGAAGAGAACGCCATCAACAACATGTATTGAGAAGCAACATCCTTACCACCTTCAGTCCATATGTTTGTAAATCAAACCTGACCACCTGAGAATAGCCATGTAAGCATCCAAAAGAGGATTTGATCTTGTACCTCACATTTGACCACCTTGCAATAGACAAAGGATCATGGCACCAAGGGGAGGTGTTGAGAGTTGTGGTGCCATGAGCACATAATTAAAGGCTAAGGTATGATATAGGAAAGAATTAAAGTAGCCACCCAAGGATGTTGACTACATGATGTGGAGATGTGGATTGAGGATATCCACAAGGAGAAATGTGGATCAGAAGATCCCACAGATGTTGACTATTTAATGGGCACTCTCTATATATAAGAGGCCTATCATGTATTGTTGAGTACATAGAGAAATGCACATTCACTCAAGATTATGTCTATGAGTCCAAGCTAATGTATCTTGGAACCTAATTGACTTGAGATACATGTCATGAGCACTCTCTTCATCATGTTTACACATAGGTTCCATCCACCTTAGAGCGCTCCATAAATCCTAAGGCACGCATGTTTCTCAAAATTTTATAATAAGAGTGGAGGCAAGAGGACTTCAACTAGCCAATATGTTGGAGTCGAGAGATTTAGTGGGACACATGAAGAGCTTCTCCATGATATTGAGGGGGAAGACCAACATGATGATGAGAAGGAAGAGAGCAAGCCTCAAGTATGTAGATGATAGTGAGAGAGGTGGGGATCACATTGGTTTGGAGGCCAATGATGCCAACTTTGAATTGGCAAATGGGGGGGATATCATTAGCAAATGGAGGGTTTTTAGTTCAAATTAATATCCTTGAATACGCACACCAATCATTTGTTCATAGATTAGGTGGTATGTAGTAGTCCTTAAGGTGTGTGGGGACTCCATACCCTAGGACACATCTCTAATGTTATGGTTTTATGCTATTTTTAATAGACCAATGTAGTGGTTGGATTGCACATTGTCGGAAACACTTTGACTATGATATGTTTGCTTGTTTTTGAAGCATGGATATGATCATGACTACAATATGCAACTTTACATCTTTGGTATATGCTTAAAGGAATGTACATGTGGTATAACAAGAATAACACCATATCTGTATGATTTGGGTGCACATTCTATGTGGGTATTGTATTTTTGGTGCTATGTGGTTGGTAAGTATTTGTGCGGACCTTGGAGACAAACCTAGAGGGTATGGGGTGGAAGCATCAAAAGGGTGCACAACACCATTTCTCTAGGAAAGGGTATATCATGAAAGGTCATTGGAATCAAGCTTGGAACTATAAGTTTGTTGTTGTTGGTTTGAACTCGGGAAAAAATCATACTCTAGGAAAAGTAGTAAAAGAAAGACTCTTGTTCAGAATGCTAGCTTTAGTACCAAATTTTCATGCCATGTCAACTCAACAACAACAACTGATGCCACATTCCACACTATGGCATAAAATATATGGACATGTGTAATTGAGAAATTAGAATATGACAATCAGAATTCCTAAACTACAGTTTCTTAGAAGAGTTTGCGAAGCATGTTGCTCCGGTAAACAAAAGAGAACCAATTTTCGCAAAAGCACCTCTCAAGCAAGAGTTCATCCCGATTTGATTCATACAGATGTATGGGGTTATGCACAGGACCACAGCATCAATGGTTCATTGTACTACTTGACTTTCATTGACGACTATAGCAAATATCATTGGGTCTACTTTTCAAAGGAGAATGTGAAGTCTTTTCCAGATTTCAAGAATTCAAAGCCATGGTTGAGAACCAGACAGGAAGAAAGATCAAAGTCATGAGATCAGACAAAGGACGTGAATACATGTATTCACCATTCATGAAATTTTGCAGAAGAAATGGCATTCAAAGATAGTTCACATGTGCAGATACTCCTCAGCAGAATGCAATAGCTGAAAGGAAGAACGGTACTTTACTAGACATTGCTAGAGCAATGCTTAGTGAGAAGCATCTTCCTAATTAGTGTTAGGCAAAAGCAATTGCCACTTCAAACTACTTGCTTAATCGGCTTTTCACCGAACCAATCTAGGATATGACACCTGATGAGGGATTCACTGGATATAAGCCATGTAATGGGCATCTTTGCATATTTGGTTACATAGCATATGCCCACATATATGATGATCATTGCAGAAAGTTAGATGTGAAGTCACATAAATGCACCATGGTTGGCTACAGTGAAGAAAGCAAAGCATACAAGTTGTATGATCCTATCAATCGAAAGGTCATAATCTCAAGAGATGTAATTTTTTATGAAGAATCAGAATGGAAAATATAAAATACATGGGAGATGATCACACCGATAACTTAGTCACCTACATAAAAAGTTGATGAAGAAGAGTAAGAATTGCCAAAGAATCCTCTAGAAGAGTAGCAACTCAAATGGTATACCAGAGAAAGCAGACCACTAGTCAGATTGACACATGCTTAAAAAGGGAAAACAATTCAGATTGAAATCACTAGTTACATTCTTATGACTACCATCATGGCTACATAAGAGCCAGTGTACTTCAAAGATGTAGTTGACAAGCCGGAAAGGCAAACTGCTATGAATGAAGAAACGAAATCTTTGTATAGAAGAACCACTTGGGATTTATGTGACCTTCCACTAGGAAAGAAGGCCATTACAAACAAATGGGTTTACAAAGTGAAGTACAATCCAAATGGGAGCATTGAAAGATACAAAGCTAGACTTGTTACAAAGGTTTTGCATAGCAATACGGTCAAGATTATGATGAGACTTATGCTCTAGTAGCAAAGATGGGTTTCATACAGTTCTTAATATAACTAGCTAAACTCACAAGATGGAATGTGTATCACCTAGATGTCAAAAATGCTTTTTTCAATGGTGATCTAGACGAGGAAGTCTACATGTAGTAACCAACAGGGTATATTGAACCAGGGAAAGAGCATCAGGTTTGCCATCTCAAGAAAAGTCTCTATGCTTAAAGCAAGCACCTAAAAGTTAGTACAACAGAATCGAGAAGTATTTTTACTAATCTAGGATACATGAAGTCCAAGCCAACAATATACCGTGATAATGAATCGGCAGCTAAGAATCCAGTATATCACTTCAGGAAAAGCACATTGATATCAGAGAGCACTTCATTAGACAGAGCACATTGATACCAAAGAGCACTTCATTAGAGAAAGAGTGTTAGTTGGTGACATCACATTGAAACATTGTGACAACAAAGATAACGTTGTAGACATCTTTACCAAACCACTTGGAAAAGGGCTTTCATGAAGCACTGACAAGCTCTTGGTTTGACTCAGAGGAAGGATATTCCCATTAAAGAGGTGTGATGGAATGTAATGTTCAATCCTTCTTCAATTCCCCATAATCATCATCTTGAGGGAAGGCCTACTTCATGATGTTGATCTTGAGGGAAGGTGTTGAGGATTCATCTCAACATCATGTGATCATATGTGCATAACACTAACCAAGACAGTGCTAAAAAGAAATAAGGGTTGAAAACCCTAAGCCTAACCCTAACCCTAAAGGAGTTTGTATATATTCAAAATTTCAACTAAATCTAGTGTCCAATTAGTCATTTGTGGTGTGCTCTCTAGTTGTGCCCTATGTCCTCATCTCCACTCTTCTTCTCTTCTCTCTCCATAGTTGTTCAACTCCGCACCCATTTGCATGGAAAGGCATTAGAGCCTTGTGTTAAGTTCTAACAGCTAACTTTGAAGCTCAGAGGTCTTTGCCAAGTAATCATCCCATGATGTTGTCCCGACCTAGTTATAATAGTCTTGCAGTGTAGAGGGCCAACCAAACATGCCAGCCTTGCATCCGTAGAAGCCTAATAGATACTTGATATGTTGTTGCTTCTCTTGTGATTCATACAATGTCCCTTACAAAGTCTCCTACCCTTCCATGACCTTGTCATCAACAATTTGCTCTATACTTTGGAACTTTGGATCCAAAAAAAATCTTGCACAATGTAGTGGAATCTTCTCTAATAGCATCCAATGGGATTTCTTCAAAATCAAACTCCTCTATCATGTGATCCACCCTTCCATGACCTTGTCATTAACAATTTGCTCTATACTTTGGAGCTTTGGATCCAAAAAAAATATTGCACAATGTAGTGGAATCCTCTCCAATAATATCCAATGGGATTTCTTCAAAATCGAACTCCTCTATCATGTGATTCACCCCCTACCTATGTAAATTGTGCAATAGTCACCAACTCTCAACATGTGTACTAGTCTTTGAAGCAGAGACACATTGTGCCAAAGGTCTACACTCCCTATGATGAGGGCTAGGTCCCTACATATTTTGACAACTCAAGCTTTGAATAACTTCGATGAATTGCAAGAGAATAATAATGTTTTTTAATGAACTTCACGATTTCTTTTCCTCCCTCTATGGTAGGACTCATCCATGGCATTTCCACGTTCTTATTCACCAATCCTTCCTCTATGGTGCGACTAGTCCATGGCATTCCCATGTCCTTAATCACCAATCGTATAATATGAGTAATGCAAGGAGCATACACAATCCTTGGATAATCAACTAGGCCTTACCTACCTAGATGTGGAGTCGATTATAATTCAGAATCCGTTTGCATCCCCACAATTCAATCTAGTTGATGAAATAATACTTTGCATTTTTTCTCTCTCCAAATGTGTCAATGGAATTTGAATATGGACTCCTCCCTTGGGATTAGACAAGGATCTTTTGCAATGGACTATTTCAAACATCAAACATTAGAGGGCATCTAGTCATATGCCACAATTTCTTGATGGGAGCCAATGCTCTCCTTTTCTCCTCTAAAAATTTGGTATGAAGCAACTTGGAAGCATGGGGAAGGTACGCAGGGAAACACTCTCCAACCAATTGGACCATAAGGAGAACAAGCCACATTAAAGGAGACACCATAATCTGAGTAGAATAACTTACCTAGTGCTATATAAACCTCTGTCTTGTGATTGTGTTGGAAGGAATATTTTATGCTACGTAACCTTTGAGTAGAGCAAGTAGAGTGTGAGGAAAGGCCTATCAAAAAGGAGGAAAAATTTTGGGTCACAAATTCCTCCATTGAAGCAAACATGTATGCAGAGCAATGACCCCCCTACAATGAAGGGGGGACATTGGGAAGTGCCTCCTTTTCCTTTCCCATATTTCCTACATCAAGCTTGAAGAGACCTTTGGGCTGTTTTCTCCCAACACGTGCACACAAACACAATCAATGCCACATTATAGATGTTGTAATACTTGTTCTTTGCCCCATCATTTGTAGTGTAGCCTTTATGGGCTTACATTGCTGCTACAAAAAAGAATAGAACAAGGATTCGTCGCCTAAAACATAAAAAAGTAACACCTTGCAAATCCAAGACCCCACGGACCTGCGTACTCCTTTTTTAATGTCCTTGTCTCATCTATGAAGGCAAACTCCTAGGTATATCATGTGAATTTGATAAACTCTCCATGGGATCTAATGGGTCTCTATGTAGAAGATCACATCTCTGCCTATCAATGTCTTCAAAAGTTTTATTTGGTGTTGACCAGATGGTCCCATTACAATTCCAAATGGCCATTGAGAGTGGGGTGTTGTTCATTCTCTTGTTAGTCTCACAACCCTTGTGGAACTATTTGGTTGCACCCCGCTTTACTCTCCCATCTTTGTACACAACCCACTCCTCTATAGCCTCGAATCTGAATGGGGCTTAGGCCTTTGTTGAGATCTCTCTTTTGAGGTGTCTTCCGCACTCTCTATACCTTCTCAACACCATGATTGCCAATGTAGAGAATAGAGCCAATGAACTTATATACCGCATTATATGGGGTCTCAACAGCATGTGTCCCTCTTCAAGTATGATGGAACCACGATGGTTGGTTTGGATATTCAAACTTTGTGGGTGCATGATTACGTTTTCCATAATGGTGGTGTCTCGAGCATACGACTATTAGGACCACTATTAGGGTAGCTACAACCTAATTTGACACAAATGATTGCCATTTTAAGGAATATCATACCCATTTTGTCCGACATTCATATTTTATTTTGTGCGAATTGACAATTGAAGGTCAATAATGAGACCTATTACATTACTATGGTAGTAAAAAGAGTGGTCCACCTTAGCATGCATCTAATCAACTACCTCCACCCAATCGGATGAAGTTCGTAGAGCGATTTGTCAAAGAACGCAAGGGTCAATTATATCAAAATAAATACACTACACCAAAAATTTGGCGTGGCAACATCTCCAAGTACAGAAGACAAATATTAGGGAAACCATCTAGGTACAACAAAATATGAGACATAATGGCACTCTCTATACTAAAAGGAGTATACTCTTCTTGTATCACCTCAATGATCTTATGTCGGAGGAAGCTGAGGTCAAGCTATCATGCAAGCCCTGACTTGCACTATTGTAACGTCTACCTAATCTCCTTCTATAAGTAGTCAAGGTTTGTGTGGTCCATGGATGAGGTACCTATTCTTAGCAACTCCTTTGGCAATATCAACATTGATTCCTTGTGATGGTGGGTGTACTATATTGGTAAGCAATAACTAGATAAGCAATAGGTAGCCCTGCTTGTTGCAATGTGACAAGATATACTTCCATCAACTCAATTTAAGATAGTTTGTCTCTAGATCATGGTCAATTTAGTAAAAGTAGTTTCAAAGTTATTTTGTCTATTCCATAATAGACTGGTTATTTAAAATGGTGGTTCAACTTTCAATTTCCAAGGTCCTGTGATTAAATCTTTAATACATGACCATTCATGCCTTGCATAAACATAAATGATAGAAGGTTTCTCCTAAAATTTTCCCATGTGATCATCTTGAGTATTAACACCTAATATTAATGCCCACTTGGTAAAGTTTTAATACAATCAAATCATAAATTCTTCAAATGTCACTCATTAAAACGAAAAACCAAATTTATCACCACATACTTTGTTGTCTCAAGAGGGGGAAGCCTCATGCACCTCAAACCTATAATATCCTTCAATGGCTAGCCAATAATGAAGACTTGCTTATGCCAAATTAATAGTTTCTTTTAAATAGAATTGTCGGATTTCAATTGAAACACCTCTTTCACTATGTGCTATAATTGCGAATTTTGGTTGCTAACAAAGGCTTTGGTAGTTTAAAGTATTGCCTTGTATAGCATGACAATACCAAAATTGATTAGTTCTTGTTATGTGTTTCATCAATCAACTTCCATTGTTCAAACTTTTCTTCTTGACATTTTTTATAGATTTCCATACTCTTATTCTAAAGCTAATAGCTCCTAGCAAAAGCGCATGGCCACTTCAATCCATTGGTATCACAATTCAAATGAACAAAGAACCCTATGGTGTTTAAAAAGAAGAGGCATATGTAGTGCATTAATCTTGCAAATGCTTCATAGAGTTTAAGGGGTCTCATTAGGCCAAAGAAAATGTCATCATTAGTTGTGCTACCTCTAGACCATTGCGACCAATGTCCAATAGACGTAATTTCAAGAAATAAAAAAGTTTGACATTAAAGACACCCTAAAAGCTCTTGCAATTGGAGGATTCACTCATTGTTTTGCAATCTTGCTATCTCAATCCTTAAGGCTATTGCTTCTTTTACCTTAGCTCTCAAAGCTTCTACCACGACTATTATTTCTCATTTTCTTTCTTGAAATCCTCGATCTTGCTTGTAAAAATTGAAATTTCACTTTTGGAGGCTTTGGGAGATGCGGTAAAAGCTTTGAGATGTAGGGTAAAAGAAGCAACAACTTTGAGAGCTAAGATAATAGAATCACAAGAAAATAAGAAAATCCTCGAATAGCAAGAGCTTTTAGAATGTTTTCAATGTTAAAATTTCCTATTTCATTATATTGCATTTGCTAGACATTGGTTGCCAAAACTACTTTATCGAGCATTTTCAAGTCAAGGTGACTTTTTTTTCTAAAATGTCATATGGCCCTTTGCTCATTTGAATTGTGATGTCAATAGATTAAAGTGGCCATGCACAAAGCTTGGCTTCGAAAATAAGAAATATGGACGTTTGAAGATGAAAGCCATAATGGAAGACATCGTGAAAAGCACATTCATAGATTATTATAAATTTAAAGACACACTTTCATCTTCATTTTTGCCAAGAAGAAACTTTTAAATAATGAAACCAATTGATGAAACACACGACAAGCAATACTAAAATTTGGCATTGTGATGCTATAAAAGCGATGCTTCAAACTATTAAAGCCTTAATTAGTAACAAATTGACACTCCTAGCATACACAGAAAGAAGGTGTTTTAATTATGGTTTACTATCATGAATTTCCAAACCATGTAGCATATCCGTAGCTACGAGATGATCCATATATTGAAGCATGGGGTGCGTGACTATAGCATACAAGAGCGCTCTAAGTGGATAGCCTTGACACACCGAGCAACGAAGAGTCCATGTTTCAAAGATATTCCCAGAAAGAATACAAGCAGCTTGACTGTCACTGTAAAGCCATTGTATGATATGCTGCAATTTCGACCCAAATCCCAAAGCATGCATTGATGGGATATCTCAAGGTGTATGCCCCAGGCACACCTTGGTTTCTATGTGTGTGTGCTAGAGGCACAGTTAGGTACCCATAAGCACTGTTAGGTGGTGGTAGAAGCCACATAGGATGATTGAGAGAATTTAGGAGCAAATTAAGGAGATGATTGTGGAGCTCAGAGGTCATCAGTGATGTCAGTGATCATGTAAGAGGTGCCTACTTAAGGACCTCACCTTTCTTCATTCTGTAAGCAAGAATTCTCAGTTTGTGTTCACTCCATGCTTTCCTTTCAGTTTACCAACATGGTATCAGAGCCCTTTGATCCTCCTTGAGCCCATTTGTGCCACATCATCTTCTTCTTCTCCATCTTCTTCTTCTTCATCTTCACCATTTCTTCCCTTTCTTCCCAAATCTTGCTAAAGCTTGTTCTCCCTCAGTTCTCCGCCATTCTCCAAGCCCTTCCTGCTGGAGATACCTCTCGTTTGGGCGAACTTCCACCTGCAAGCAATTGAAAAAAAAACGTCTCTGCTACCTGCCATTCTCCAAACAACGCATTTTTTCGTCATTCTTCTGTTGCAAAATACTCCCTGCCTGCTGCACCATTGCTCGAGCCCTTTTAGGAGTAGATGGGCGACCTCAAGACGAACATTTTGAGTCACTTTGCAGCCCATTTGGTTCAGTAACGAAGGAGAAAACGTCAAAACATAGGTTCAACCTGCAGCAACTCCCCCGAGCAAAACAGCGCACCATTTCACCCAACCTCTGTGCTGGATCTTCTGTGGTATATGAGCTTTCTTTTGCTTCAGAAAGCCCTCTTTTCTTTGCTTTGAAGAGTGAGATACAAGCCCTCCAAGTTTAGGCCTCTGTTTTGGACAGTTTTGACAAGGTTGTGAGTGTGATGCTACATTAGATGCTACTTTAGCATTTCTGAGGTTTTAAAGTTTTGAAAAGCATCAGTACAACTGTGGCTACAACTTTCTTTTAAGTTGCTATACCTGGATTTGCTTGGAAAGCTTTCATTTAGCCACCTCTGTGAAAGCATCATTGATTTGTAGTATGAAATTTGGTCACGAGTCTTTGCTACATTAAATGCTTATACTTTGAAGCTTTTCAGTTGTTTTTCTAGCCTTGTAAGAGAGAAGACACTGCCCAATTCTCGGGTTAGACCCTCTCATGGCTACCATCTTGAATATGGATAAGTTCAATGATAAGGGCTTTCACACATGGCAGATGAAGGTTAAATTTGCATTGATGAGGAAAAACCTCTTGGGGCTTGTCAAACCAGCTTCAACTTCTTCAACAGCCTCCAATGTTGGAGAATCCTCAGCTCTGACACGCCCGGCAAGAGATCCTGCTAGAGAGGAGAAATCCTATGGCATCACTGCTCTTGCCTTAGGAGATGACTATATTCATCACATCTCTGATTTGGAGTCTCCTTCAGAAGCTTGGTAGAAGCTTGATATTATTTTTGGTGCTAGCTCTCACATCTCAAAATTGTCACTTAAGATTGCTTTCTTTGAATTGAAGATGGTTAGTGGCACTCCTTTGGCTACCCATGTCAATTACATGCGTAGTCTCATGACTCAACTTGCTTCTATAAACTCTCCTATCACTACAGATGATGCAATGGCAGTGTTGCTCAAGAGTATGCCTTAAGATTATGATCATATTTTTACCACTTTGAAAAATCTTCCTAATCCTAATCTTGAAGGTCTTATCTCTGCTCTTCAAGAAGAAGAAAGACACATGGAACTCCGGAAAGGCAATGACACAACGTATGCCATAAAAATCTAGAAGAGTAAGTTTTCACCTTGCAAACATTGTGGGAAGACTAATCACCTCTCAAAAGACTGCTTCAAGATCAATCCATGCAAACACTGTGGCAAAAACAATCACCATGAAAAGTTTTGTAGAGCCAAAAAGGAAGCAACTACAAAGTCAGAGACTACCAATCTACTTTCAGTTGATGTGCCTCCACAAGATGAGGCATCCTATGAAGATTATGCTTTTTGAATCATCTCCATATATGCTCCAGATCTCTCTTTTTTATGTTGAGTCAAGGTACTCAGCCTGGATAGTCCTCCAAAATGAATGAAATAAACTATTGTGTGTTTTGTAAACACCTCTGGTCACCATATGATGTAGGCCATGTGTATGTGTTTTGCTCCATGGTACCTCCTGCAGACATTGTGTGCATGTATATGCAGGGGAGATAACCATTGGAAGGTCTTTTGTATCCCTTTTGTTTACTTCACTCCCTTGGGAACCCCTTGCTAGCATGAGAACCTAGCCATAGATTTATTCTTGACCACCATGAGATGGCATGAGAAACTATGAGACTAGATGTATCCTTGACATAGCCTGAGGCATTCCCTTGAGGGGGGGTATGATGGGATATCTCAAGGTGTATGCCCCAGGCACACCTTGGTTTCTATGTGTGTGTGCTAGAGGCACAGTTAGGTGCCCATAAGCACTGTTAGGTGGTGGTAGAAGCCACATAGGATGATTGAGAGAATCTAGGAGCAGATTGAGGAGATGATTGTGGAGCTCAGAGGTCATCAGTGATGTTAGTGATCATGTAAGAGGTGCCTACTTAAGGACCTCACCTTTCTTCATTCTATAAGAAAGAATTCTTAGTTTGTGTTCACTCCATGCTTTCCTTTCAATTTACCAACATGCATTATCTGAGAGATCAAGTCCCATTGAACAGTATCAAATATCAACTTGCAGTAAAAGAACATCCTATTTTGTGGATTTGGCATACTCAATTCCAACATAAGCATTTGCGATATTATCAGTGATATGCCTATGAGGAACAAAACCATATTGTGCAGGATGTAAACCATCATGCAAGTATCCTTTAATATGATTAACTACCATTTTGGTGATGATTTTATAAATGACAGGCATAAAAGTAATGGGTCTCCAATCAGCCAATCATTCACAAATCTGCTTTTTGGGAAGAAGCTTTACTAGCCCTTTTTTCCAAGAAACTGGCATAAGTTGCTGTTCCCAAGCATAGTTGATCATACGCAGCAAAATAAAGCAGAGTACAACAAATATGGGTAGCTTGTCGCTTATGATGTAAGCTCTTAAAAAAGCCCCTTGATGAGCAACCTTTATCCAAGAAAGCTCGCTGACGAGCTCGTCTCCCATTTGGCAATTTTTCTAGGATACCTCTGCATATCTTCCCATATCTGTCCTCGATGACGGGAGGATTGAGGAGCACAGACAGATGCAAATTCAAAGATATCACCCTGTACAATGCATTGCATAACCATCCATCTGCCTTGTGAATCATTGAAGGCCACATAGGGCTAAAGATCATGCCTCATTAGAAAGACCACTCCCGAAAAGGAATGCTGTCCAGCATAGAAAATCTCACGACCATGAAAATGACCATGCTGTCAAGCATACACATGTTGATTATGTTCCTGCAAAGCTACCACATCTGGCTGTAAGTGATTGAGATACCCCCAGACTGCCTTCCATTTAGAAGCATCACACAAACCCTGTACATTAAGTGTCAAACATAAGAGTTTTGACAGCATATTTACAGATTATGTACACCAGAGGGAGAACTGAAATCAGGCCTGCATATCAACCTCAAGATCCGGATCCCTGAGGTATCACAATTGGTTGAGAAATGGACAGCAAACAACAATATCTTCTTCGGGAAAGAGAGTCTAACTGGCTGTCACAGGTGCCCATGTAATACCCAATTCAGGAGTATGACTAGTCGAGGATGCACCATTCCAAGTGCGACAAGGTAAAGGTCGTCTAGCTGCAACCGTTTTCCTAGGAGTCTGCCAAACGTCCTGCAAAGTTTTGTCTTTCCCTTTGGGCTGAGAGGTGGAAGGCATAGAGGGAGAGGCATTCCATTGGACACAACAGGTGTCTTGCCTTTTTCTTGAGCTAGAGTAAGAGGCTTGACACCCTTCTGTTTGAGAACGGGCTGACTCATCATTTCTTTAGTAGGCATCTGAGAAGGCAAATTTTCCAGAGGCCTTTCATGCATAACAAAAGGGCACTCAGAAGCCATGTGACCAAACTTCTTACATTCAAAACATGCACTTGCAAACAGGCCCCACTTGAGCTTGTAAAAAGCACTGCCCATATCCACCCGATTCACTGTAACAGAATAGGAGTCAAGAGTGGGATGATTAGTATCCCACAAAATGCAGAATCGGTTGGAGTTCCCATTTGGCCGTGGAGGGCACACCACCTTACCCAATGATGATGCAATTTTGGGTAAGAGAGAAGCCAAGCACTAAGGGAAGTCAACCACTTCCACCCATACCGGACAGCGATGGCGAATTAAAGCCTGATAATCCTTGGTGGGTGACCAGGGTAAAACATGCACCATCTGCTGCCCATAAAACAAAGGGGAGTGTTCAAGGAGCATCTGTTTGTGCAGTTCACATGCCATAAGAACCTCAAAAAAATCCGGAGCAGCATAATGCACTTTCCGAACAAAACAACCACCCAAAGTCCTGGTGAGCCAATTTCCCACATCTGCTGCAACAGGCATGCGTCTTGGGAAAAATATAATAATAGCATGCTTGGCGTAATCACGCACAGGATCAACGATGTCATCCACCTCCACCATGGGCCCAACAGTGGGAGCAGAGTCCTTCCAATCCCCACGCGTGTCTTCAAAGCCCTCATGTATAACATAAAAAACTAGTTGAGCCTCAAGAGAGGCATGCATCGAGTCATCCTCACCTGAGTCCTGTTTTTGCTTCTTGTGCATGTAGGTCTTGACAATTTGCATGGGTAGAGGGGATCGTGTTCTTTTTTGGAAGGAACTGCTCTCGGTCACATATTGCAGATGCTTGGATTATAGGGGGCGATTTCAACATGGTTGAAATGCCCTTAGACAAAAGGGGTGGTAGGGAAGGTGGTATTCACTCCCCAGAGAGAGCAGCATGGGATGCCTTCCTTTTTCAGTACAATGGCAAGAATGCTTGGCACGATGATGCTTTTCACACTCAGCCACTTTCTCATCCGTTTTCTTGGTCGAATAGGAGATTGCAGATGCCTATACATGCATGGATTAACAGATATTATGTGGATGATTGGGCTCTTGATAGAGGTGGTACTGTTTGCATTGCAGGTAGGGTGTCCACTTCGGATCATTTTCCAGTGGTTCTGATGGTCTCAGATCCTCATGCGAGGGGCTACTCTGCCAGTGTTAGGATTCCAGATGCTTTTTATGCAGAGGAGGGCCTTACAGAGACAGTGTTGAGGACCTCGGTATCTCATATGCAGGATGGGCAACTTTCTCCTTCAGACCTAGCCGCAACCCTCTCTGATATTAGCGAGTTTTATCTTTCAGTTGCTCGTATAAGGAGGGGTGAGATCCTCAGGCATGAGATAAGTATCCTCTAGCAGTTGGCTACTCTCCAGAGGGAAGAGCAGAAGAGGCCTACAGATGCTTGGATTCAGGAGCGCCTTGCTGCAGCAAGGGCTCGACAGGAATCACTTTCAGATCAGAGAGTAGAGTATACCTTTCATGCCAGAGAGTCATTTTGGACTCAGACGGGAGGTAGGGTCAATAAGCAGTTCTTCTCTACTCTTGGCCCCATACATAGTAGGGAGAACGTCTCACAGCTTGTTGACTCAGGCGGAGTTCTTTAGACACATCCAGATGCCGTCTTGCAGGTTGCCACCGATTTCTATGCCTCCCTTCTTACAGCAAATCCTGACACTCAGGCCACAGATGATGCTAGAGTGGTTATTTGACAACACTTACCTGGGTTGGTGACAAGGGATATGAATGTCTCACTTGATGCACCCTTCACCAACGTAGAGTTTAGGACTGCTCTCTGCCCTTCACAAGGGCAAGTGTCCTGGTTCAGATGGACTTACCCCCTTATTTTTTATTACTTTTTGGGATCAGATTGGGGATCACATTACCTCAGCCCTGTAGGATGTATGGGACTCAGGTGAGATGCCAGACTCACTTATGAAGGGCCTCATTCATTTGATTCCGAAAGGGGGTTGCAGGAATTTAGTGGCTCAGGGGAGACCGATTACCTTTTGCTAGGTATCTTGTATAAAATCCTAGCTGAAGCTATTAGCCTTCGTCTGCAGCCCTTTCTCCCAGATCTTATCCATGATACGTAGACAGGTTTTGTGCATGGCAGGAGCATCTTTGATAACATCTTCTCATTTTGGGAGGCTTCAAATTGGGCCATGCATAATGGCCACAGGCTGGCCATTCTACTCTTGGACTTTGAGAAAGCTTATGACAGGGTAGATTGGATCATAGGGGTGTCAGCCCTCTACAAATCAGCCCATAGCCAGGTTCTTATTGGTGGAGTCAGGGGGGACATGTTTGAGATTACCAGATCAGTCTGTCAGGGATGCCCCTTAGTCCCCTTTCTATTCCTTTTTGTGGCTGAGGCTATGAGCTATTACATTAGAGCTCAAGCTGGTATTGTAGGGCTCAAGCTTCCTCTGAGGCAGGAGGATGAGCTCTTAGACAGTGAGTTGGCAGATGATATGCCTGTTTTTTTGGATGCCACTCCACAGACAGTGACTTCATTCAGGATGGCATTGGATTTGTTTTGCATTGCGGCAGGTGCACACATTAATTGGAACAAATCCAATGGCTTTTGGATCAGTGATGAGGACACTCTAGACTGGGGGAATGACATAGGGTTCACTTGGATTCAGAGGGGAGTCTCCGTCAGATATCTGGGATGCTAGGTTGGGGTGGGCATCTCTCCGGCACAACAGTTTGCTCCTATGTTGGAGAGTATCAGGAGGAAACTCATCATTTGGAGTTCAGCCAAACTCGACCTTGCATCTAGAGTTGTGGTTGTGAACTAGGTATTATTTGCCACTGCCTGGTTCATCTGCTCATGTTGGTGCAGATCTAGAGGTTGTATCGCTCAGCTCACGAGACCTATTAGGAACTTCCTATGGAGCGGTTTAGATGGCATCTTAGATGTTGTAGCTAGGGTGGCTTGGGAGACCCTCATTCTCCTCACAGGAGGAGGTCTCAATATTATTGATCCGAACTTGCAGTGTATGGCCTTGCTCTGCAAGTTCGTAGTACGGGGATTGATGCCTGGACAGGAGCCCTGGAAAGACTTTTTCTCACGCAACATTCAGTCTTGTACCCCTTCTCATGGGCGAGATTGGATGGACAGCAGGAGATGGATCTTTACTTTAGACCATCTCAAATCTCCCCCTTCCCCTCTCATGGCTGCTATTTTGAAAGCTTGGGGCTGCTTCAGAAACACTCTTCGCAGAGTTCCACCCACCTCTCGTGAAGAAATTCACAGGCAGCCAGTCATGTGGAATGACTCGATTTTGGATGACCATGGCAAACCACTTGGAGTGTCACATTATATGCAGTGGTCTAGGTGGGAGAGAGGACCTACTTCTACAGTAGGTGCTTGCTTGGCAGGCCTTTATGAGACTTCCAGAGGATCAGAGACTTATAGTAGTTGGCTACCTCAGAGGGAGTGCAGTCAAGATACAATAGATACCGGCAGCCATTCCGCCAGAGTGGATTGACACAAATGAAATGCCGATTACAGAGTCCATTTGATGGGAAGCGTTTTCAGGGACGGGCAGTCTGTTACAGATTATTGCACTGCACGATGCACATGAGGATACCCTAGTCTTTGAGGTTCAATCAGGAGGCATACTTATCAGGTTTTCTGATGATATTCTTTTGGAGGTTGCATTTCAGCTTGTCAAGATTGCAGGTTTCATGGAGTGGGGCAAGGACTCACAGCGGTATCTTGACCCTGATCCTATTCTTCTTGCGTTGGGGTCTTGGAGACTCTGGCTATATGGTGGTTCCCCTATTAGGTTCTTGTAGTGGGACCCAGGGGAGTGGGAATGGATTGATGAGGAGCACCGAGAGAAGAGCTTCCCCTTCTTTCGCTATAATATTAGAAATGCCCGGAGGTTTCGGCTCAGTAGTAGAGGTTGGAAGCCCTCCAGAGCGCCCCATTGGGATAGTTTTCAAATTTCCGTAGTTATGCAGAAGAACTTCTGGCGTAGGCTCTAGAAATCCCTCATGAATAGAAAGATCACTCTTTTCTTTCTATTCATTGAGGGATTGTAGTGAGCCTGTGGAGATCCAGGTTCAGGGCTGACCCTACTTGTCCTCATTGTCACATTGCAGTTGAGTCAATACATCATTGCCTTTGGGAGTGTAGACAGGCGAGGACGATCTGGAAAGGTGTTGCTAGAATTTTCAATATCTTTCATACAACACCTTTCTATATGACCTGGGGTTCAGTGGCTTGGTTATCTCTTACTGGCCCTCATGTATTTTTTGAGGGACCTGATTTAGATCCAGCTCTCATTGTACGGCGACACTCAGTGGAGTCTTGTTCACTCCAGGATGATCCCTTCTCTCCTTTCAGAGCTATTGATGCCTCAGTAGACATGTATTGGGAGATTCTGACTAGCATTGCAGCTTTGCATATTTGGAGAGCCAGGTGTACAAAGGCGATGGAGGGTATCCAGGTTCACCCTGCCTAGGCTATCGCTAGTATTTGGACCGACACAGTACACACTCTGATGGCCATATGGGCGAGCATGCAGGATCCTCCAGAGCAGCCACTGCCAGGAGAGTTACTTTTTTCAGAGTTTGGAGAGGATAGCACAGGTGAGGGATTTCCGCCCTCCATGGGGACCAAAATTTGCATCACGCCCTCAATAGGAGGTAGCACAAGGTGTACTGGCTGTCCAGATTTAAAACCAATATGCAATGAATATATGGTTAGAATTGAGAAGAGGGCAGGCTCTAAACTGCCTATCGCTGTGCACTAATTGGAGAGGAATTGATGGCTGAGGCATTTTCCCCCTCCATCCAATTCTGCATGACACCCTCTAGTAGAAGGTAGCCAAATATCTCACTGGCTGCCAGTGATTTTGAGCTAGGATGCACTAGACATCCGATCCATGGGGACTGGCTCTTATGAGCTTTCATTGATTTTGAGCTAGGATGCATTAGACATCCGATCCATGGGAGGTAGATATCATGAGCTCCCTCAGCTGTGCGACATGGCACACAATAGAGAATAGTTGGATCCTAATCCACTTGATGAGTTTGCCTAGCTCCATCTGGTTTAAATTATGTGTGGATACAGTTGGAACAGAGTTTGACTAAGAAATCCGGATCTGAGCCAACGGCAACCATCTAGATTCAGGCTTCTATGGACCTTTGTCATAAAAGGGGTCCAAGAATAACTTATAAACCACTAGATCTGGGCGCACTAGAAATACCAAATTTGGGCCTATTTTGAAGCATCAAATGTCTGAACATAGCAGATCTAGGGCTTGTCAGAAAATAATGGCAAATCTGAGTCCTATTTAGAAACATCAGATCCGGCTCCTCTCCATGAATTAGGGGGATGTGATCTGGGTTTGGCTCTAGGTACCAACCTGAAGTCAAAGAAACACTACTCCACATGACCTAAAACTCTGATAGAGTCAAAAACAATGTCCACAGGGATATCCTCATTCTTGACTTAAATAACCTGCCCCTAGAGTGAACATCGAAAACCAAGGCATCCCGATCTAAATCTCATCGAGGCCCTATGACCTGGAGTGGTATACTTGATCTCGTAAAAGCCCAAGACTGTCTTGAAAGATATGACAGTTGGGAAGTGGTATCCAAAAAACAATAGTGTCATCAGCAAGCTCACTATCCAAGATCTCATCATCTTGCCACAGGGAATGTATCAGTCTAATAATGTTAGCTCGAGATCTCAAAAAGTTGCTCATGGCTTCATCCACAAGTAAGTACAAGAAAGGGACAAGAGGGCATCCCTGCCAGACGGATATGGAAATCTGTAATCGCTCTCCTTTGTTCTTTCTGACAAGCACCTAGCTATGGGATGATTTGTACAATGAAGAGACGCTTCTGATCCAAGCATCTAAAAAACCAAAGCATAGAAGGGTACCCTACAAGAACCCCAATCTACTCTATCATAGGCTTTCTCAAAATCCAAAAGTACAATGGCTAACACCTAGCCACACTGCATAGCCCAGTCTAAAGCCTCCCTAAAGGAGAAATATTATAAAAAATGCTTTGTCCATGCACAAATCCCGTCTGCGTCATGAATAAGATCTGGAAGAAAAGGTTGCAAACATAAATTGATAGCTCTGCCAAGATTTATAGAAAGTGTGATTAGCCTCAATTGGGCAATTGATACCCCTCCTTTGGGATAAGATGAATGAGACCCTCCGTGAGTAAATCACGCATAGCACAGTCCCAAATGCCTCGCAGGACTGAGGTATGCCTCTAAACCGAGCATCTATAGGTCGCTTTTGCTCTTCTCTCTATAGGGCCGCTAACTGCTAACGAAGGCCAACCTCCTGCCTGAAAATCTCATGTCTCCTAGTAGTAGCAATAAAATGATGCCAATCACTAATAGTGGAGAGGGTGGCTACCACAAGTGAAGGAGAAGGCACTCCACGCTGCAGTTGACCTAAATCTGCAACATTGCCTCTATAAGGCCCTCTTCTGCATACGAAAAATCCAAAATCCTGATATTGGCAAAACAGGCTCTCAAGCGAGACTCAAGAACCGTCAAAACCACCGAATAATGATCCAAGGTGGAAACCCCTGGTGAAACGCAAATAGAACCACCTCTATCTAATACCCAATCATTAACTAAAATCTGTTCAATCCGGTCATGGATAGGCATCTGACATCTCCTATCTGACCACAAGAATAGGCGCAAGTGAGGCAGAGTGTGAAAAGCCTCCTCTATCCAAGAATCTCGACCTGTGAGCCTGTCATTTTTGGCCACATGGTCTATTGTATGATATGATACTTTTAATGTTTACTACAGACCTCTTAGGATACATGGGACAAGAGATGAAATAAACGTAGCTATTAGAAACTACAGCTCTATGTATAGTTGGAAGCTATCCGCTGCTATGTTTTTTCTTCAGACATATCTAGTGAATGAGCTTACCAATATTTGCTTCATGTAGGAGTCCCCTTGCACCAAAAGTCTCAAAGATTTATGTAACCCATGTCACTATGATAACAACAAATTGAAAACAACATTTTGGTTCTATGACATCCCTTACTCCCCCCTGCCCCCCCACAAAAAAGATAAAGAAAAAGAAGAAAGATTACTTCATTAAGTATGAATGGAAACCGCAAGAGCAAGCTCTAATGTGGGAGTACATCATGCCATGCATGAGAAAAAAACCCAGTTCAAAAACAGCTAACAAAAATCCTAGGTGGAGGCTGAAAATGCCACCTCAACCTTCAAGGAGACTCTGACAAGAAAGGAGATCCTCTCCAAACTCTGAAAAAAGTCTCTCTCCTGGCTGTAGCTGCTCTAGAGGATCCCTACATGCTCGCCCAGATGGCCATAAGTGTGAAATATGCTAAATATCCTAGCAACACCCTTCCAAATTGTCCTCGCCTATCTGCACTCCTAGAGGCAGGTGCTAAACTGACTGAACTGCTGCGTGGCATCGAGAACAAGTAGGGTCAGCCTTGAACTTGGATCTCCACGGCTTCATTGCAATCCCCCCATGAATAGAAAACCAAGAGAAGAGAGTGATCTTTCTATTCCTGAGGGATTTCCAGAGCCTCCTCTAAAAGTTTTTCTGCACCTCTGCAGAAATCTGAAAACTATCCCAATGAGGAGCTCTGGAGTTTCTTCAATCTCTACTGCTAAGGTGAAATCTCCTAGCATTTCTGATTGTGTAACGAAAGAAGGGGATACTCTTCTCTCGTGCCCTTCATCAATCCATTCCCACTCCCCTGGGTCCCACTGCAAGAACCTAATGGGGGAACCACCATACAACCAGTCTCTAAGACCCAAGTGCTAGGAGAACAGGGTCAGGGTCAAGATGCAATTCTAACAGGTTGGAAGACAACCTCCAAAAGAATATCAAATGAAGATTCGAGAAGTCTGCCTCTCGATTGAACATCAAAGACAAGTGTCTCCTCATAAGCATCCTGCAAGGCAATAACCTGTAAAGGAATATCTGTCCCCCCGTGAAAGCTCCCAACCAAGTGGACTTTGTGATTGGCATGTCATCTGTATCCGCCACTCTGCTGGTATGGCTACCTCTATATCTGCTGGATCCTGACTATACTGCCTCTGAGGTGGCCAACCGATAAGAGTCTCTCATCCTCTGGAAGCTTCCTAAAAGCATTCCAGGTACCTACTGTGGAAGCAAGTCCCCTCTCCCATCTAGACCACTGCATATAATGTGACATTCCTAGTGATCTGCCGTGCTCATCCAATATAGAGTCATTCCACATGACTGATTGCCTGTATATTTCTTCACGAGAGGAGGGTGGAACTCTCCGAAGAGTATCTCTGAAGCTGCCCCAAGCTTTCACAATGGAAGCCATGAGAGGAAAAGGGAGAGATCTAAGATGCGCTGAAGTAAAATCCATCTCGAGCTGTCCATCCAATCTTCCCCATGAGATGGTGTACAAGACTGAATGCTGTGTAATAAAAAATCTTTCCAAGGCTCCTATCCAAGCATCAATCCTCTCACCACAAACTTGTAGAGCAAGGCCATACACAGCAAGTTCGGATCAATAATATTGAGACCTCCTTCCCCTGTGGGGAGAATGAGGGTCTCCCAAGCCACCCTGGCTACAACATCTGAGGTGCCATCTAACCCATCGATAGGAAGTTCCCGATAGGTCTCATCAACTGAGAGATACAACCGCTAGATTTGCACTAACATGAGCAAACGAACCAGGCAGTAGCCAATAATAGTTGGTTCACAACCACTACTCTGGATGCAAGGTCAAGTTTGGCAGAACTCCAAAAAATGAGTTTCCTCCTGATGCTCTCCAACACGGGAGCAAACTGCTATGATGGAGAGACACCCACCCCAACCTGGCATCCTAGGTACCTGATGGAAACACCCCTCTGAATCCAAGTGAATCCTATGTCAATTCCCCAGTCTGGAGTGTCCTCATCACTAATCCAAAAGCCATTGGATTTGTTCCAATTAATATGAGCCCCTGTTGCAGTGCAAAACAAATCCAAGGCTGTCCTGAACGAGGTGATTGTCTGTAGTGTGGCATCCAAAAAAACAATTGTGTCATCTGCTAACTCACTATCCAATAGCTCATCCTCCTGCCTCAATGGAAGACTCAGCCCTATAATATCAGCTTTAGCTCTAAGGTAATAGCTCATAGCTTCGGCCACAAATAAAAAGAGAAAGGGAGTTGAAGGGCATCCCTGATGGACTGATTTGGTAATCTGAAACCTGTCTCCCCTGACTCCATCAATGAGAACCTAGCTATGGGCTGATCTGTAGAGAGCTGACACCCCTCTGATCCATGCATCTGTGAATCCAAAGCGAGCGATGGTACCCTCTAGAAAGCCCTAGTCCATCTATCATAAACTTTCTCAAAGTCCAGGAGTAGAATGACAAGCCTATGGCCATTATACATGGCCCAGTCAGAAGCCTCCCAAAATGAAAAGATGTTATCAAAGATGCTCCTGCCATGCACAAAGCCTATCTGCGTATCATGTATAAGATCTGGAAGAAAGGGCTGCAGACGTAGGCTGATTGCTTTTGCTAAGATTTTGTACAAGGTACCTAGGAGAGTAATTGGTCTCCACTGAGACACTAAATTCCTGCAACCCCCTTTTGGGATAAGATGAATGAGGCCCCCAGTCACCAACTTTGGATTGATGAAGGCTGAAATTCACTCTTAATGCATCCACTGCACACGGCACATCTGAACATAACCTTTGTGATGGCTTCTTGGTTCATTTGAGACCAAACATATGTTATCTGCCAGCCCATTAGCTTAATTGATGTCAAAGATGAAGCAAACACACTGGCCAAAATATGTATTCTTCTGTACAAAATATGAAAAATTCTTGCCCAACAAGACTGACGTTTCACAAAGCCATCAGAACAAAAGTGATCAGATAGAAATATCCCCAATATTTAGTCTCTATAAATAAACCAACCCCAAATAAACCATTGACTAGAATTGTTCACATAATGGTTTTCTAGATAGGTATGTTCTTTTGCAGCCGACCAAATCTAGTTTCAGAAAAAGCTCATCATGTACAAGTACACCTTCTTCCAAAAAATTGTGTCAAAATAAAGTTGACACAATTCTCAAACCATGTTGAAAGTTGATAAAAAATCCCCAAAACTACCACTAATCCAAAAACCTTTCAAAGACAAGCTGCTAAGAAAATTGAGTTTACCACTTTAGCCAAAAGTACAACAGCTCAATAACGCATTGCTATCAGAGAACCACTTTTGCCAAAATAATGTTATCTCAATAACGCATTGCCAGCATCTCTGATGCATCCATTCCATCCTTGTAAAAATTAATTTCTGACTGCAAAAAAAAAAAGGAAAAAGAAGAGGAAGAAGGCCAGTTAACACCGATGGTTCAACAGTTAGCTTTAGAAGACAGCACTGGCAAAATTGATCATGCAGTTTGCCTTCACTTAAGAGCATAACATTTGACAAAAAAGAAATGGAGTTTTGATATGTCTTATCACTTTCCTCGAACCACTGTTTCATGTGATTTTGCTACTACAAAAAGAAAACTAGGTGTCCATTCAAGATTTCATGTGTTCATACCATTCAATGTACCCTCGAGGACCTAGACAGTAGTTCTCACGAATGAACATAAAGCCATGAGCTGCTATAAAGTAAATAATTATTGATGTAAACATACACTTTCACAAAAGCATAAATGAGACAGAAAAGAAGAGCATACGCGTCGGATAGCAATGATGGCAGTCACCAAAGGAATCCCCAGAAATTTTTTAAGAACTTCATCGGCTTGAAGTGCTGTCAAAACTCCATCCAATGAATCGGGCAACTTGGGTACCATTCCTTGCCTCAGTAAAGAAGGATTTACATCTGTCATATGTAGCAGCAAAAGTTTTACAGATACGGATATTTCCTATGATTCAACTATCAAAGCAGTGCATCATGCGTTCCTTCTCTCCCAAAATCAATGTTTTTCTACTTCCATGCTATCTTCTTTGTACGAATAATCTTTCTTGTCAGAAAGGAAATGTAGTAAGCAATGCTTCAAGACGTTGGATGAAAGATCAATTGCATCAGGAATTTAAGAGCAATGCAAATGAAAGAAACGATACCTGTGGGAGCTGGGAGTTCCAAATTACTTCGCAAACCATCAATGCCGGCAGCAAGGATGGCTGCCAGGCCTAGATGAGGATTTGCACAACCATCAAAGCTCTTCAATTCAAAGTTGCTAACTAAATTGTTTAGTGCTCCCGGAGGACATGATGTTCGCAAAGGAGCCTCTCTATTTTCCCTTCCCCAACATTGGTAGGCTCCACTCCAGGTATTGGGCCTGATGCGGTCATAACTGACAAAAGCAGATCATATAAAAAAGTATCTCACTTGGATGAAACCCTGAAAATAATGGCCAGCTGCTATTTACGGAAGGCAAGCATTGCACTTTGAGCACAGGCTCCAACACAACCAGTGCATTTCATGTGTCCCACATTCAGTAGATATAGTTATAATGAATAAAACAAGACAAATTTGACTGCAGCAGCACCCCGGGTCGATTCTGATGACACTTTCATGCTCTTTGCACATACCTGTTTGGCAGTGGAGCTGTGAAAGCAAGGATGGAAGGAAGGTGATGGAAGACACCAGCCATAAAGTGCTCGCCTATATTTGACATTCCATATTGTGTATCGTGGTTTGAATGAGCCATGAATACATTCTCATTTCCTTGCCATAGACTCAAGTGCACATGAGATCCTGAACCAATATCATTTTGAAAATACCTAGGCAATTCACGGGCGATAGATTAGCAAATTGGATGGAGTCTCAGTCATTACATAAACCAGTCTTCAGACTCTTTGGAAAGTTGCCAGATCATACTTGGGCAAGAAAGTTGCCAAAAGTCCGTGTCTTTGTACAATGGCCTTGACAGTCTCTCGAAGGAGTAGCACATCATCAGCTGCTTTCAAACAGGGTGAATAGTGCAGCGCAAACTCAAACTGGCCGCCACCACCTTCTGCATGCAGCTACTTCGACCAAAACAATCAAACAGTCAAAATTCAGTTTTACTATATAGAGCATGCCACTCACAAGTCACGACGTACAATGTATGATACATGGATAACCAATACCATAATTGAGACAATAAAGTAGCCTGCAGGAGCGTAAATAGAAAAAACGAGCTTGGATAAGAATCAAGAAAAAAAAAAAGTGTGCCTAGCCTTCACAAACTGAATCTTATATATTCGGAAGTCTGAGCATTATTATATCCGCATGCAACATGTGGCAAAGGTTCCTTGGAAATGCAATGGTGCTGCTCATTTAGGGCGCTAAACATAAACAAAATAGACGTCTCCTTTAAATAAAATACAATACAAATTTGGCCACTATTGAAGATTGAAATGGTGCACTACATGTCACAGTCATGGAGCATAGCCTGACAAATGGCCATTGCATTTCTCTCCTTATAACCATGAGATGTCCCCTCACATAAACCATAGAAGGACAAAGGCATTATGGAGTATGCACTCCCCAACATTTACAGACAGGCCCAACAGCGGCCAAGTGTAAGCAAATAGGAGAGGCCACTACAGGGGCCCAAGAAATGACTAACGCAGATAATTGGTTGGCAGCCAAGTAGCCTGCCAATTACAGTTGCACCAAGTCACTAGGCTTTGGGGTTAAAACTGGCTGCTCCAGGCTAGCCATTTGGGCAAGTTGTCAATTAGGTTTACTTGGAGTACAAGTAGTCATGCTATGTACAAGAGGGATTCAAATTTCAGTAGACTGCAGTCCTCAATTGAGGAGTCCAGCAGCCTGAAGTATCATAATGGAGGTATTGTTGAGAAGTTGAGAAAAGGCAATCTCTGACTCAGGCATCTCCATCAAGTGAATGCAGGCTTTTTGAGACTGGTGACTGTCTACTTGTACTTGCATCCTCGTATAGGTAGCATTGATCCAAGCCTTCAATACAGCACATTGTTTTAAATGCTCATATCCATACCTCACAAGAATATCACCAGCAGCACCCTGTTGAAATTTCAGTTTTTTGGGCTGCCACAATATAATATTGGAGTAATGTGCATTACAACCTCAGCATAGATGGAGAAGATCAGGCATAGCATCAAATGTGAGGATCAGTCATCATTCTGCCAAAAGTGTTAAAAAATGGAGACCAGGTACCATACAGAATAGTGACTGACTTTCTCAGATGATTCTTTGCGAATGGACTGAGTTGGAAAGCTGCAGGTTCGCTTCTGCCACATAAGCTCTGAGGGAGAAATTATAAAACCCAGTTTAGAAACGTGAGAACCTTCTGATCCACCTCAAGGAATATTACACTCGCATTCCTGAATGCAAAGTAAAATCTAGGAATCAAAATTGAAAGCTCCCAAGATAGAAGGCTGAGTTTTTCCAGCACTGGAAATTTTTGGAAGAGCTTATTCCTAGCATAAACTAAGATCTTGTAAGTCCAGGGAAATGTCATCTACATGGGCCCAGATAGTCATCACACCCTCCCTCGCCATGTCCATAATACTAAAAATGCAGTAGCAGAGGATCAAAGGCATTGGAAACCTAAAAATGCAGTAGTGGAGGATCAAATGCAGTAGTGGCTAAATTGCTCATCATACAGGCACATTGGAAACCTGAAAATGCAGTAGTGGAGGATCAAACGCAGCCAAGGACGTCACAGGAACAGGCCTTTTGCAGAAGTTCAGAGCATGACTAAAAAATATACCATGGTAGGGTAGTTCAGCGGACAGCGAACTAGTTAGACATACCCAGCTGACTTGGTTGGGAACAAAAGAGCAATCTAAAAGGCTCGCAGGTACTGCCCACTTCAAGGGGGGATGCCCCTCTTCCCCCCTATCCCAAATGAAGCAGTTGATTCATATAAAAGAAAAAATGACTCTTACTTCAAGTTTCATGCTAGCTAGCCTATCTTCTTCCAATCGTCTGCAATATGAAGCAACTGGATACTATTGTCCTACTTTTATTGGGTAGCTGTAAAAGTTCATCAAAACCTAGTCAGTATACTCCACTATATATTTATTGATCATATCCACGGCTTCACTGTTCTTTGATCTGCTTGTCTTTTCAAATCATGTGTTTTGACTCTAAAGGAAACAATATGAGGCACCTTAGAGCTTGAAATCCACTTACATGGCACAAGTTCTGTTTTCCTCAATGGATGACTCGATGTAAATGATAATTATGGACAATTTTGATGTGTGCACCTACATTGGAATCTTTTTTTTTTTCAGAGAATAGAAAATTCTATTAATAAACTGCTTAGTGACACAGACGCCAAGGAAAATACAACCCCCCAATAAAGGGTACACCCTGGCTGCCACTCTTAGGGGATTACCTCGTACAAAAGGCTGAACAAATAACCATTGTGGTGAAGCATAGAGAGCAGTTTACCTTCCATGGGTTGCCAGTAGAGATCATTGCATCTTACACATACCTGGGAGTGCTTCTCTCCGGCCTGATCTTCATGATGAAACCTACGATGCAGGCTTGACTAAGCAAGGGGTATGCCAGAGTGCCAATGCTTTCACTCTCATTTCTAGGATCCCTAGACCAAGTTGCTTCTCTTTGGTTGTTTGATACGTCCAACCAACATGAATGGCAGCCCATGTGGGACCCTGATCTATCAGAGGTAGATTGGGCTTGGGTGGAGAGGCTACAGGTTCTTTTACTCTCACAGATGATCTGCAATAAGCCATCAGTCCCACACCAGATCATCTTGCAAGTTCAACGTCCTCCACTTTGCTTGACGAAGCATTCCAAGTGACCACATGCCTCCATTGAGTTAGGGATTTTGGTTTCACCACCTTAGGCTTACAAGGTAACCATGGCTAGCTTTATCCGCGTCCAGGACATGCAGATGGTTTGCAAGCCTTTTGACTTTAAATGGACAGACTACATCCTTTTCAGTATTAGCCTCAAGGTCCTCTCTAGTCTGCTTAATCATCACAAGACTAACCAATCATTCGGGAGAATCTCATACAGCTACACACGTATAGGACCTGATTAGCACCTAGCGAGCTTCCCTTTAAGCTTAGCTTCTACAAAGAGCAATGCCTATAGATATCAAAGGAGGGCTTCATCAACCCGCCGGTGCATACACTTGTCCCACTCCTTGACGATCTCCATCGGGCAATTTTATGTTTCTTCCCACCTTGTGTTGAGACCAAATGAATTGAGGCCTACCTAGCGAGAGCCGCATCTGCACTCTATGCAATCTACAGGAGGTTAAATCGAAGGATCACCTTACTTTCAGATGTTCTATATCCTATGAGATCTGAGGCCGCCATCATAGTCTTTTCAAAGATGGATTCAGACCCCTCTCCAACCTCCTGGTTCACTGGATTAAAGACGATTAGCAATCTTCATTCACGATGGAGGCTGTACGACACAAGGGCTAGTTGCTCAGGACACAAAGATGAAATAATTAGGCCCACGTAGACTCCACTCGGGTGACTATTGATTTTTTTTCAATTACATGGTACGGACCAGAAGTCACCAGGGAGACGAAAGTCAAGATTTGGAGAGAGAGACACAACATATCTACCAATGCATTGATGCACAGATGGGGCTCACACATCTTCCTTCCAAGTTTGTTGGACTAGCAACCCAACCGATGAGGGTGACATACGGCCCTTGTCTGATGGAGAGCTACTAGGAGGAGACCCAACACACCACACAAGTTGATCGACATCATCACTCTACCGCGGGCTTTATCTCTCTTCAATGCCCGTCCCCGTGGGAGCCTCAATCTGCTAAGACCCTCCTATCCCTTCTCAGCCACCCACTAGACCTAGTTACCCAGATAGCATACAAAGGACCATCACAATGATACCACATTGCCAATCTATCTTTCTCCCCATGGGTTCAGATATTGAGTACTTGTATTTGTATTTGGATTTGTCTTGGTTGTAAATGCTCGCTTAGTGACTCCACCCATTCAGGGTTTTTGGGTCTCATACACCCTTCAGTCTTTCAAAGACTTTTTAACAAACTTTCAACCACTCACCTAGTTCATCATAAAGCTAGATAAAGTTGCACAAGGTGAAGATCCTCTTTACACTCATCACTACATGCAGAGAGAGAAGCTCTCCAACTTGTATAAATACCCCATAATGGAATGAAGCCCACACTCTTTGGGGCATTGTGTTGAGTCTACTTTGGTATTCCAAGCATTTGTCTCAAGTGTCCATGCTTCTTTGCACTGCACGTCCAAAAGCATGTCCTAACCTTGCAACCCTTCTCCCCTCTCCTCCAACCCTGCAACCCACCCTCTCCCTCTCCTCCTCCCTCCTCCTCCTTCCTCCTCCTCCTCCTCCTCCCTCCTCCTCCTCCTCCTCCTCCTCCTCCTCCCTCCTCCTCTTCCTCCTCTCTCTTCTTTCACCCATGCTCTTACACCTTCTTCCTCTCCCACTCCTATGCTTTCCTAAACCCTTAAACTCCATGATCTACGAGGGAGACGAGTTCTCCACCATGTACTCTACTCTGAACCTTGGAACCTTCTTCTAACCCTGGACTCCTTCTAAACCCTGGAACCTCCTTCTGAACCTTGGAACTCTTTCTGAACCCTGGAGGAGGGAGGGGAGGGGTGGCAGCGCGGCGCAGGACGGGGAAGGGGAGGGAGGAGAAGCGAGGGTGTAGCAGCGCAGCACGAGGGAGGGCGGGGAAGCAAGGAGGAGAGGAGGGAGGGGACGGGGGGGTGGCAACGTGGCGCAAAGGTGGGGAAGGGGGAGGAAAGGGACCGGGGGTGGTAGCGCAACGCGAGGGGGGGGAGGCGAGGAAGGATGGAGGGGCAGAGAAGGAAGGAGAGGGAGGGCGGAGAAGGAGGAGAGGGGGATGGAGGGAGGCGCGGCGACTGCGAGCAGAGAGGCGGCGGAGAGGGAGGAGGGGAAGGGGGGAGGGGGCCACGCAGCGCGAGAGAGGTAGACGGGAGCGGGGGGGTGGGAGCATTTGCAGGAGCCTTTCTGAGAGAGGGATCCCTAGAAGCTATGCTATCATTAGACAGCATGAAAAAAAACTGTGATTGTCCTCCTACCTCGAAGGTCCACAAGGTTTCTTGCAGAGACACTAAAATGGGGAAAGAAACTCTTATAATAATAATAGTGAAAAGAATATTTTCCAATGGAGCTGCAAATTAACAAAATAGTACCTATATCCAAAGGAGGAGACAACAAAGGCTCAAAGGAAAAAAAAGGTTCCTATATCCAACGAAATAACAAAATAGTTGCAATATTCAAAGGAGGAGACAACAAAGGTTCCTTTATCCACTCTCCCTCTGAAGGTGTCACCCAGGGGTCTGAGACTCCTACTGCCCCTATCTGAGGGAGTGTTGGGCCCTGACTTGCTGACTTTGCTTGCCCTACGGGGGAGGAGGAGCCCAGCCCTGACCAGGAGATTAGTTTTGGCCTAAATGGCCCCTCTACTTGCAACTAAGACACTGGCCTGGTAAACCGAAAACCTCCACTCTCTAACGAAGTGTACCCCCTCAAGGGTCTTGAAAAGGATCAAGTCTACGAGGGCCTCTGGGCTACTGGGGACCCCGTCGTCTGCTACCACTCATGCTACCGTATCTGGTGGGGACTCCAGGACTGTGCCAAACGCTCTACCAATGGAGCGAAGGATGGCTCTGTATTCCTTTGGGAGCCCTGGGAAACGGAGCAT
Source organism: Dipteris shenzhenensis (assembly GCF_047967505.1). Lineage (NCBI taxonomy): Eukaryota > Viridiplantae > Streptophyta > Polypodiopsida > Gleicheniales > Dipteridaceae > Dipteris > Dipteris shenzhenensis. The sequence goes on along the minus strand of NC_141622.1, from coordinate 1,767,806 downwards.
CACCAAGAATCAGGGAACATGGTGTGTTGTGTCCATGTCCTCCACTGTAAAGCCATGGTACCAAGGGGAATTTCCCAGGTACACTAGATGCGGGCCAAGGAGGATGGGGATCTGCTCCACAAGTGTCAAGGCGGTAGCAGGAGAGCTCAGCTAGATGAGGAAGACACCTCTTTAGTAGATGGTGACCTCCTGGATGTGGTCACCTTCTATTGCCAAGCTTGCCTAAATCCACTCTCTCACATGTTTCCTCTTTAGTAGATGGTGACCACCTAGATGTGGTCACCTTCTAGTGCCAAGCTCGCCTGGATCCACTCTCTCACCTGTTTCCTTGTGGGAGTGAGGCCCACAATTCTGCCCATGACTACCTTGTCCTAAATTGACTGGACTGCATGCTGCAGCTGTTGCTTTTCGTCTAAGAAAGAATAACTTGCCAGACCAAGGGTCACCACCAAGATTTTCTTTCTCCGAACAAGCACAAAAACTCCCACTACGAAGAAGGGGAAAAGAAAAAGAAAAGCCACTTGGAAGTTGGGTGGGGAGCTGCCTCACCCCCAAGAAAGGCTAGGGAGAGCCCTTGAAGAAAGAAGCACCTCGAAGAACCCCCTGCGACCCAAACCCGAACACACCCAAGCCCGAGGGTCAATGGAGGAGTCGAGAGATGCAGCGTATGAGTTCCCTGGCTGCTCCCGCTGCCCGCCATCTCCCTCCTCCCTCCAGCTCTCTTCTGCCTCTTGCTTGCCCCGCCACTTCCCGTCTCCTTCCCCGCCTCCTCTCCGCCTTCTCCCCCGCCACATTTCTGCCCCCTTCCCACCTCCATCTCGCCCTCCTTCTCCGCCTCCTTCCCCTCCTCCCTCTCTGCCTCCTTCCCCGCCTCTCCCTCTGCCTCCTTCCCCTTCACTTCCTTCACCTTCTTTGCCCCCTTCTCCACCTCCTTCTCAGCCCCCCCTCCGCCTCCATCTCGCCCCCCTTCTCCGCCTCCATCCCTGCCTTCCTCTCCCCTGCTCCCTCCTTCCCTCTCCTCCCGCTTCCTTTTTCAAGGACCAAGTTAGGCTGTTGAGAGAGTCTATAATTGTACATCGCCTTTGGGCCTCTTTGCTGGGCATAAAGCCCATATGGCTGGCTCACCGCAGCCCCATGTCCCGTCTCCTTCCCCGCCTCCTCTCTGCCTTCTCCCCCGCCACCTTTCTGCCCCCTTCCCACCTCCATCTCGCCCTCCTTCTCCGCCTCCTTCCCCTCCTCCCCGTCTGCCTCCTTCCCCGCCTCTCCCTCTGCCTCCTTCCCCTTCGCTTCCTTCCCCGCCTCCTTCCCCTTCTCTGCCCCCTTCTCCACCTCCTTCTCAGCCCCCCCCTCCGCCTCCATCTCGCCCCCCTTCTCCGCCTCCATCCCTGCCTTCCTCTCTCCCGCTCCCTCCTTCCCTCTCCTCCCGCTTCCTTTTTCCAGGACCAGGTTTGGCTGTTGAGAGAGTCTATAATTGTACATCGCCTTTGGGCCTCTTTGCTGGGCATAAAGCCCATATGGCTGGCTCACCGCAGCCCCATGTCCATGGCCACCCAGCCCTTTGCTGCTGCCCACATGGTTGTACATCATGCACATCGGCAGCCCGCATAGCTCTACACTATGTACAGCATAGTGAACAGCCCCTAATACTGCCTCTCCTCTCAGATCTGCCCATTTCTTCACCTTGTGCCCCATGGCAGCCCTAGCTGTCCTTTCTTTAATGCAAATGTTATGCCCACACGTCCTCCTCATTTGGCGATCACGAGTGGGGCAGTGACCTATATAGACTAACACCCACTCTAAATGAGTCAGTGTGGGCCCGCACCTGCCTAATCAAAGAGATGCTCACTTGCCCCCATAAAGCAGCTCTCTGGAACAAGTCGAAGGCACAGCTCCATCCAGTGAATCGCTGCCTTGTGAATGTCACCAATGATGGCTAGGGTCTGTTTCTACCTGTCTGAAATCCAACACCATTCATAATCCCATGCATATCATCCTGTGCCATAAGATCCCCATAGCTGCTCAGCTTAGATCCCACCACCAAGAAAATTAGATCTTTACCCAGTTTTCTCTAAAACCAAGCTCCTGCGGAGCTCCACATGAGTCTGACTTTTGAGTCCACCAAGGTGTAAAATTATCCTGTTTTAGTGGGCCCTCAAATCTCAGACAGACTTTAACCATGTCTAGCGCATATCTCTCCAGCATCATGCAATCGGACCTCCATGGAAAGTCCTCAGAATCAGCTGTATCTAGAGTCTAGCAACATCACCATCTCCCTGAAGAGTGTGACATCAATGTCCACATCAACGAGCAGAAGGCTCTGAACGTTTGCTCCCTATCTGTCCACAAGATTGTGACCCTCCACCTTAACTAACAATCTGCCCAAAGCATGTAACTGAAATCAACTATATTGCACAAAGACAATACGTATCCTGGTACAACTTTCTATTGCCCCCCATTGCAGAAGAAGCTAGGTACCTCCCTGAACTGCCCACCATATTAGCGTCCGTGTATAATGCTAATGATGCACCAGCCAGTGTTGCCATCAACTTCACACTCCACCTCTGAGTGGCCAATCTCATCTCTTGGTGCAGAGTATATCATCATCAGCCTCAGAAACAAAGAACCCTTGCTAGCATTGACCTTCACAAATGAATCTGGGTCTGTGGACCACTGCTCAATATTAGACATGAGCATTGTCAGACATTGTTTTGCCAATCTAATTTCAGGGCTATTGGAAACAAGCACCAGCAACTAGAATGTGCTAGAACTCAAAGACATCAAGGAAACCCTACTAGCCCGCATCCTTCGCTCGTGGATCACTGCTCAAAATTAAACATGAGCATTGTCACACACTGTTTTGCAAATCTAATCTCAGGGATATTGGAAACAAACACCAGCAACTAGAATGTGCTAGAACTCAAGACTTCAAGGACACCCTACTAGCTGCTCCCTGCTTAACACCCTACTATCCTGCATCCTTCTCTCCTTCCCCTTCTGTCTTCCTCCTCTCCGCCCCCTTCCTTCCACATCACAACCCTCCATGTGCTGTTTACACCCTATCTTGGGCTAGTCTAGAGGAGGGACCAAGACCTAGTAAGGACCTCATCTAACACGTAATGTTAGAGCTAGTGCTGATCCCTTCAGGGAATCCAAGCCGACACATCCAACTGAAGTCGTCTACAAATGCAGGAGAAGAAAGGCACCAATGCTACCTGCTTTGAGTGCCCCACCATAGATGCTAGAACCACTAGCTTAGATCTCAGTGCACCTCAAAAAGGGTCTGTCCACCCTTAACTCATACAAAAGGCTGAACAAACGGCCACTCGAGTGGTTTATAACGCATATTATACCACCATCTATGAAATGAAGGAAAGGGCCTAGCTCCCATATACTGATAAATGCCTCCCTCCTATGTCTAGTGTGATCCGAATCTCCCTGGAATCTGTCCCAGCTGATTTTACCTCTTCGAGACGCCCCAACATGATAAAGTTGTAAGCAACACATGTCTCTGAGTACTTCCGCAGATCTTTTGCTGCAAGCTTGCCATACACTACAAGGATGTATTGGTGTCTAGTGTTGAAACCGATGATATCCCTAGAAAATTCAATTATAGGATGCACCAAACAAGCTTGCCTATGTCCTTTAGAAGATTGTTCAAGCAATGCACCATGCATGGACTATATGACTATGGATATTGTGTCTCAAGAATTCAACCGTCTGCCCTATTAGCATTCTCCCATCTGAAATGAGCTGAATGGCATGCTCAGCCACTATCTCCTCAACGACCCTCACTCCACAACTCAACCCTTGCTGTCCCCGAGGGTATCCAAAAGCCAACGAGGGACTGATTTTTGCTGTCTCATGACAGCCCTCTCCTCTTGAACTGCCTTGCTCAATAGCATGCCATCTGACGGTGGACAATCAGGCTGAGCAGGAGCAACGGTAGGAGGATTGAAGCTGCTAGAAGCATGTGGCATGGTGCTCTACACTGTGTCATCTGTATCTATGAAAGGTGGAATAGAATCAAACACATCAGAGGCTTCGACTCAAGACTCTGTTTTACAGTCCAGCCAAGGTAAAGGGGCATGCTCAGCAAAAACCACGTCCCTATTGACAATCACCTTGCTTGTGCTAGGCTGAAACAACTTGTAACCTTTGCTTTTTGAGTTGTAGTCAATGAAGATGCATTTGACATCCTTATCATCAAGCTTATGCCTCAACTGAGGGGTTACATGCACATACGCAAGAGACCCAAACATCCTCATGTGCGAAATGACAGGCTTATGACCTGTCCATGCTTCCTAGGGAGTCATGGTCTTTAACGCCCGAGTGGGTGCTCCATTGAGCACAGTTGGCACACATGATTGCATCCAACCGTATGTTTCCTTGTCTCCTGCTCCTGTGAGCTTCCCTTCCTCCCCTGCCGTACCTCTACCTCCCCCTCCGCCGTTACTCCTTCCGCTCACCCCCGCCCCCGCTACCCCCTCCGCTCACCCCCGCCCCGCTATCCTGCCCCGCTACCCCCTCCGTTCACCCTCGCTATCCCGCCCCGCTACCCCCGCTATTCCGCCCGCTATCCCGCCCCGCTACCCCGCTTCGCTACCCCTCCGCTCACCCCCGCCCCGCTACCCCCCTCCGCCCCAGCCCGCTACCCCCCGCCCCGCTACGTCCGCCCCGCTACGCCCTACCGCCCTAGCCCGCTACCCCCCCACCCCAGCCCGCCACCCCCTCGCTCCACTCCGCTCATCCCCGCCGCCAGCCCACCCACTCACCCCTCGCCTTTTTTTTTTTTTTTCACCTCCGCCTTCCCCTCCCGCCCTCACCCCCGCCCCCCCCCGTTCACTCGCCCCACCCCGCCCCCTCCGCCTCTCCATTCCTCCCCACCCCCCGTCCGCCACCTCGTGCGCCACCTCCGTTCCCGCCACACCCAGGCTCCACCCTCCCGCTTCTACCCCCCGTTTTTGGGTGACAGCCTCTTCCTCATCGGAAGCCTCGCAGTTTGTCTTGGCGGTATGGCGGCTCCCTGCCCGGAACCGGAGGCCCAGACGGTCCCTCCCTCTCCAGATGCCTACCGCGTCATCCTGACTAAGCAGCAGTCATCTCGGGTTCAGGAGGTGGCCAATGACTTTGCTCTTACATCAGTCTACGGCAGAGTCATTGGACATTCCCCCTCCAGATCAGCCATCAGGGACTGGCTCCAGTCCACTCTCATGTTAGAGGACGGCCATATTGTGGAGGTGGCCCTTATGGGAAGGGGCATCTTTTGGCTCAAACTCTCCAGTGCGAAAGCTGCCAGCAACCTGATTGCTGGCTCCCCCACGTCAGTGGACGGGAAGATTATCATGATAGTCCCGTGGTACCGTGGGTTCAGCGCAGCAGATTTTGATGCCCGATTCCGTATACCTCGCCATCCAGTGACGCTGGTTTTTCTTGGTCTTGCTGCTGAGCTGCGGCCGATTGTTAGGGACCTTGGTTCCCACTTCGGCTGGGTTATGCACGATACCTTCGCCGATGCGGTGACTACGGCAGGAGCCCCCCGAGTCCGTGTGGCTGTGGCGGATCCTGCGACTCTCCCGGCAGTGATCGAGATCGTGACAGGTGCCGGCAGCATCACCCAGAGCATGGTAGTCACCGGACAGCCAGGACAGTGTCTGAGGTGTCACGGCTTTGGACACCTGGCGGCTGCCTGCCCACGTTTCGCCAGCTCTTCTCGGCCCTCCCCACCTCCCCCTGCTCCGCCCCCTCCTCCCCCCTCCGGACAGCCATGCCAGGAGGAGCAGAGGCAGCCGGAGCCCCGACCAGAGCTAGCTGGCGGCTGGACTGAGGTTAGAAGAAAAAAGGGAAAGAACAAGAAGATTTCTGATAAAGGCAAGGAGGCAGAGGCTACCCCTCCTGTAGCTGTACCCCAGAGACCCGATAGGCAGCCGCCCCAGGGACTTGGGAGAGCATCTTCCTCGACGGTAGCCCGCCCTCCACAGCCTCAGGTCCCCCTCTCTCCCTCTCCCCAGCCTCCCCCCCTCCAGCCCCAGCCCGTCCCCCAACGGCACCCCTTGCCTCCCGACCCGCAGCTTCAGCCCCCGCGTCCTCCTCAGTCTTCTTCCCCTCCTTTTCAGCCCCAGTTTCAGTTGCAGCCCCATCCCTCCCCCCCCCCGCCTCTTTCAGTTCTCCCGCAGAGCTAGCTGCTCCGTCGGTTCCCCAGCCGAGGGCAGTTCCCGCTCCCCCTCCTCCTTCTCCACCGCCAGCCGCCCCTGAGGAGTCTGAGCTGCCTATTCCCCAGCCTCCTCCCCCTCCCCCTCCCCCTCCGCTGATAGGACACCCGGAGCCTCCACCACCTCCGGTGCAGGCTTCTCCGTCCGCTAGCCCCTCAGTGGCAGACTCTGATGGGCCTCAGCCTCAGGAGAGAGAGCTCCCCCGCGACTTTTACAGATCTGGCCCCTGGGACTACTTGGACGTGGCCGACCTCGGGACCTTCCCTGCTTGCCTCGACATCAGTATCTTCCTGCTCCGCAAAGGGGCGGATGGGAAGATAGCCGCCTTGGCCCCTAGGGATGGCCCTAGCTTTGCTTTCACGTTCCTCAGTGACGGCACCGAGACCTGGACAGACGACTCGGTTTGGGAGGCTCTCAGGGAGCAGACGCATGCTCAGATTTGTTCCTGGATAGGCCCGTCCGGTGGGCAGCTTCTCGAGACTCAGTGGTCCGAGGGTGACGTGCGCCTGCAGTGGCGTTGCGCCGCCAAACGATTCAGACTGATTGTGATCCTCAAGCCCCCCCTATCTTGGCCCCTCCCCCAAGATGTCAGAGCCTGGACGCCTCAGAAACTCAGTGCCTTCTACGGGATGTCCACCTCAGAGATCTCGAGCTGGCTCGAGAAAGCCTTTGTTCATGGTACCAAAGGCCTCTCGCCTTTGCTGAAGGTGTTGAAGGACGGGCAGGACGACCCCGCCTCCCCCTCCAAACCTTCCCATAAGCGCCAGCGCCTCTCCTCCAAAATGTTAGCTTCTTCTTCGACCTCGACCGCGAGCAGACAGTTGTTCGCTGCCTCCCAGTCCTCACCATGAGCCTACACCTCGTATCCTGGAATGTGAACGGGTTTCACTCTTCTGGCACCCGTGGTCCCAAGAAGCTCATTCTGAGACAGGAACTTCAGCCAGCAGTGATAGGACGTGTGGATGTACTTCTGCTACAGGAACACAAGCTTTCGGCGGCTCACTCCCGTAGATGTGGGAAGATCCTCACTGGTCGCTCTCACACTTATTGGGAGCCCTCGATCGGCGCACTGGGGAGGAGTGGTGGTGTCTGTACTTCCGTGGGAGAGCAGCTAGCCCAGGGAGTTTTCGATCATGGCACGTTGATTCCAGGTCGTGCCCTTTGAGTAGGCCTGGAATTAGAGGGCTCCAGAGTTGGAATCCTCAACATTTATGCCCCCACAGATCTCCGTTGTAGAGCCACCTTCTGGAGGACACTTACAGGGATTATCCCAGACATGGATTCCTGGATTGTTGGAGGTGACTTCAACAATTTGGAGACCTTGGAGGACCAGCAGGGCAGAGGACCGGAGTTTACAGGTATGGCTCAGGCAGAGCAGTCCGCTTGGGACTCTTTTATCTTTGCGACAGGAGGAAGGGACTGTTGGCGAGACCCGTCCTTCCGGCGTTGGCACAGGAGCTTGGACTTCTCGTGGGGTTTCCGCAGGGAAGGACGCAGACTCCTGGAGAGGCTGGACAGATTCTATGTTAGTGATTGGGCCATCAGCAGAGGCGGTCAGGCCGGTATAGTTCCAGGGACGACACTCTCCGACCATGCGCCGGTGCTCTTATCATTAGATTCGGCAGCTCAGACCCTTCCCCCTCGCTCATGCCGGATTCCCGATTCCATTTTCTCGAGGGAGGACGTGCGCAGCAGTATTTGCGATCTTTGGGACAGAGACTGGGGCGAGTGCGAGGACTTGGTTGATTCGGTGGCGCAGGCGTTGCAGGAGTCCAGCCAGATCTGCCAGCTCGCAGCCCTACAGGTTCGACAAGAGTGGTGGGGTAGAGAGAGAGCCCTTCGGAGAGACCTCGCCTCCATTCAGCGGCTCCAGCAGGCATCCCCGGGCTCGGAGGAGCTTCGGATCCAAGCCCTTCGAGCCAGAGCCCTTCTTGAGGAGACACTCCAGCGTCGCTCACAGTTTTCCTATCACGCCTCTCTCTCCTAGTGGGCTCGGAAGGGTGACCGGATGTGCAGGGAGTTCTTCAGGACACATGGCCAGAGAGCTGCAGGTGATCAGCTTCGGAGTCTTAGGATAGCGTCGGGACACATTGTCACGGATCCGGGAGAGGTCTTGGGACTGGCCACCGACTTTTACAGGATCCTTTTTCAGCAGGAGCCACCTGCTCCTCGCACTCATCGTGCCCGCGAGGAGGTGTGGAGACACACTCCTTCCTTGGTCCAGCCTAGCATGCAGGTGACGCTGTTGGCACCATTTACCACAGATGAGATGCTGGAGGCCTTGATGGCCATCGATGGACAGAGATGCCCAGGTGAGGATGGGCTATCCCGGGCATTCTTCACCTCCTTCTGGGACCAGATCCATCAGCCCCTCTTAGCAGCTTTTCAGAGGATTTTCAGCAGCCGTTATATGCCAGAGAGCCTCTCCTCGAGATTGATTTTCCTCATCCCTAAGGGAGGAGATAGACAGGAGATCCGTCAGTGGCGCCCGATCACTCTCCTTACCACTGCCTACAAAATCCTAGCCAAGATGATCAGCGCCAGAGTTCGGCCTCTACTTCCAGACATCATTCACGACACTCAGACAGGCTTTGTTCAGGATCGCAGTATCCTGGACAATGTCTTCACCTTTTCAGAGGCGGCAGAGTGGGCTCAGCACAGCGGATCACACCTTGCCATCCTACTTCTCGACTTTGAGAAGGCCTACGATCGGGTGGACTGGTCCTTTCTGGAGGGGACTCTGGAGCGGCTAGGTTTCCCAGCAGGTTGGATTCAGGGCATTTCAGCTTTGTACAGGACAGCCTCTAGCAGAGTCATCATTGGAGGCAGGATGGGAGAGCGTTTTGGCTTGGAGAGATCAGTGCGTCATGGTTGCCCCCTTGCCCCTTACCTGTTTCTCTTCTTCGCCGAGGCTATGACTTACTATCTCCAGGCGAGGTCTACAGGGATCAGGGGTGTTCGCCTCCCCCTCCGGGAGGACACGGAGCTCTTGGACTCGGAGTACGCGGATGACACAGCCCTGTATGTCCAGGACGATGAGTTGATGCTGGAGAGGGTGAGGTTGGCCCTGGAGGTCTTCTGTTCGGCTGCTGGTGCGAAAATCAACTGGAACAAATCAGTTGGTTTCCTCACAGACCCCGGGGCGCGTTCTCAGTGGGGGAGGTTTTTGGGTTTCAAGTGGATCCCACGGGGACAGACAGCTAGATACTTGGGTTTTCAGGTCGGCCTGGACATCATGCCAGCTCAGCAGTTTCTCCCGGTGCTAGATTCCATCCGATGGAAGCTGGCTTTCTGGAGCACTGCTAAGCTTTCCCTTGCAGGTCGTGCCTTGGTAGTCAACCAAGTCCTCCTTGCCACGGCTTGGTATATGGCTTCCTGTTGGTGTTTCTCGAGATCCAGTGTGGCACAGCTTAGGAGGCTGGTTCGAAACTTCCTTTGGTCCGGGGAGGATGGCCTCAGAGATACCAGAGCCAGGGTTGCTTGGCAGACAGTTATTCTTCCGCAGGCTGAGGGAGGCCTGGGAGTCATCGATCCAGAGCTGCAGAGTCAGGCCTTGCTAGGCAAGTTAGTCATCCGCGGTTTGACCCCGGGGGGGCAGACGTGGAAGATGCTACTTCAGCAGGGGGTCGGTTCTTGTGTCCCGCGACGAGGTGGAGAGTGGCTCCCGTCCCTTAGGTGGATCTTCACTTCTGCCCCACTTACTCAGCCCCGCTCCCCACTCGTTCGTAGCCTCCTCATGGTTTGGAGGCGGCTCCGCCTCAGTCTCATTCAGTCCCCTCCCCGCTGTCAGGAGGAGATTGATCGCCAGCCGCTTATCTAGAACGATCAGGTCAGAGATGCCGAGGGCCTTCAGTTGGGGGAGAGATCACACATCAGGTGGGATGGTTGGATGAGGGGGCCAGCCCGCGGTCCCTTCGAGTTTGGAGGGACACGTACAGATATTTGGAGACGGCTGATCTCGCAGACGCCGCTGGAGGTGTTCGTGGAGCCCAGGCGAGACGCACGGAGATCGACGGCGCGATCCCAGCTGATTGGTTGGTTCCACCGGAGCCTCAGATCCTCATGCCTGGTGACGACCGTTGGCTGGGACAGTTCACCCCCCGTGGCATCCCACTGGTGGTCGCAGGACGTATGGTCGACTCCTCTATTTCTTTCTTCGCGGTTATGGGGGATGGACGACTCAGGAGAGAGGATGCACTCATCGACCCCCTACTCCCATGGCAGAGGGTTCGGATCGTAGGCCTTTTGGGGAAGGTCTGGCGTACCGACCCTAGCATTGAGCAAGATCAGCTGCAGCTTTGGCGACTCTGGCTCTGGGAGGGCCGGGCCTTGTCAGAGCTTGAGTGGGACCCAGGAGAGTGGAGCTGGCCAGAGGTTGTGACAGGACAGGGGCCGACCTCCTTCTTCGCCTACAGCACGACTTTGGGCAGGTGAGTTCTTGGGAGGATGCAGAGTCGCTCCCCCACCCAGCGGCCTAGCTGGTATGCACAGGGTATTTCCAGATTCTTTTTGCAGGCCTTCTGGAAGGCCTTGTGGGAGAGCTGGCGGCCGTGGAAGATCTCCTACTTCCTGTGGCTTCTCGCCCACAAAGGTCTTCCGGTGGGGAGCTGGTTGAGACAGATAGGCCAGGACGGACGCTGTCAGATCTGCCATGTGGTTGAGGAGTCACCAAAGCACTGCCTGTGGAGCTGCACTCGCGCCCAGGAAGTGTGGAGGTGGACTTTCGGGATTCTCACTCGCGCAGCACCAAACCTAAGGCTTGATCACGTGGGGCGCGTTCTGTTGGTGCAGCACCGCACCTAGTCTACATCACTTATTCGAGGCATGCCAGCAGGACCCCACTTTCCTTATCACGCAGGGTACATGGGGGCTGCTCGAGGGTATCCCGCAGCACCTAGCAGAGGCGGATACAGGAGTTCAGGAGAGGCAGCCAGTCTGGGAGATTATCAGCAGCATAGCAGGGTGGCACATTTGGACCTCGCGTTGCGCGCAGATCCTCGGTGGCACCTCCTTATCGACTGCCCAGGTCATGACTGATATTTGGTGCGAGATTATTCATACCCTCAGAGGCCAGTGGGACCAGATTCAGGGAGAGTCCTGGTCCGCCGGTCAAGAGAAGCGGAGACGCTTCCTTCGGGCTTGGAACACTCAGGGCCTCTTCTTCGAGCAGACCTAGCAGGGCCTTCGGTGGTGCTACTCACCACCCCGATGGCTGTTCATTCACACTCGCCTTATCCCGACGTGAGAGAGTGATTTATTGTGTTACCTTTTAGGGCTGTGTCCGATTTGTGTACGCAGCCCGTCAGCTACAAGCTGACTTTTTGTATCTTGTTCTCGAAGTAATATAATTAGCACTGTTTTTTCGGCAAAAAAAAATGATTGCATCCAACCAGAATTTATTGGGCAAAGACGCTCCCTTAAGCATGCACCGGCCTACTTCTGTTTCTGTTCTATTTTTTACGCTCTGCAAGCCCATTCAATGTGCAATGATGAATGATACCCCGGGTTGCTAAAAATTCAGAAAATTCCCGGGACCTGTACTCACCCTCCTTGTTAGTGCTGCCCTTCCTCTTCGGATGAGCTTGTCGATCCGCCATCATGACGAAGATGACGAGGTTAGATACAGAGACAGAAGGCTGTGAGGAAAGCTGTAGGCGAGGAATAGATTGGCACAAATAGGAAGCTAAAAGGGATGAACGAATGTGTACGAACGAAAGCACACAGCTTAGAGGTAGTTGTTGGAGACGATGAAGATGATAACCATTGCGTATACTGAATTTGCAAATAGTTTTGATCAGTGGAGCTTATGTTCAACTGTAGTCATTCAGAATCTGTGACTGCAACGTCTGTCAAATCAGTAGTTACACAGACCTCTCTTACTTTAGCATGATGTTTTAGCATTAATGAGCCCTTAACGTTAATCATGCCATGTGGAAGCACACGATGCACTTGGTCCACCACAATTAAGCAGCTACCTAACACGTTGGCTTATGAAAAATTCACCAAGGCATTGTCAACCGAGTAATTTACCTCCGAGTTCCCTATGTGTGAGAACTCGCTGCTCGGTATGGCTTAACTTTGCTTCCATTGTACAACTCGGAAACACATTGCCTTCCAAGTTCGCGAGTTGCACTGTTCCATTGTCATGAACTTCTACCAACCGATAGGGCCCATTCACCCCATCTTAAAATTGGTTATTGATAGGCCTCAACTTAATCATGTCACGTGGCGGCACACAATGCACATGGTCCACCATAATTAAGCAGCTAGCTAGCACGTTGGCTTGTGAAAAATTTACCAAGGCATTGTCAACCGAGTAATTTACCTCCAAGTTCCCTATGTGTTACTCGGTATGGCTTAACTTTGCTTCCATTGTACAACTCAGAAAACACATTGCCTTCCAAGTCTGCGAGCTGCACTGTTCCATTGTCATGAACTTCTACCAACTGATAGGGTCCATTCCACCCCAGCTTAAAATTGGTTTTGATAGGCCCCAACTTTGAAGTATAGAGTAATACGAGCATACCCTTATTGCGGACAAATCAACATCTGGTAATTCCATGTCAACTCCTTGAGGTTGCTCGAGTACTCGTAACCTGGACAAACAATCAACGCCCACACGGGTCTTACCTGGTTTATGAATAATCTTGAAGTTGAAAACCTGCAATAGTCGCATCCAACGAGCAAGCCGTCCTTGAATGATAGTCTTGTTGATGAGATATATTAGGGCTTGATAATCCACATAGAACACAAAAGGATTTCTGAGTAAATAATGCCTTAACTTTTGCACACTGAAAACCATTCCTAGAGCTTCTCGCTTGGTGGTGCTATAGTTTGACTATGTAGGTTTAAGTAACTTGCTAGCATAATATACTAGCTAATCCAACCGACCATCCGGCTACGCTAAAATGATACCCAATGCATAACTAGAAGCATCCATATGCATATGGAAAATGACATTCCATTTTAGTTATCTGAGAATTGAAGTAGCCATTGCTCGGTTTTTCAAACCATTGAAAACTATAGTCAACTTGGCATTCCACTCAAATTTAGTATCCTTTTTTGTCAATGCATACAAAGGTGCTGCAATCTTAGCAAAGTCTTTGATCAACCTGTGATAGAGACTGATAAACAACACAAAAGAATACAATTGAGTTAAGTTCTGAGGTTCAGGCATCCGCTAGATGGCTTTAATTTTACCTAGCTCCATTATGATTCCATCCTTAGAAATAACATGACCGAGTAGAATACCAACTCGAACACAAAACACACTTTTAGCAGGGTTCAAACAGATACCTACTTTTTTGCATCTCCCGAAAACCTTCTCAAGATATCCCAGGTGATCAATATCCGAGTAGTATACGCAACAATCATTTAAGTAAATTGCAATGAATTTAGTGAGGTAATCTCTAAAGGTTTCCACCATAAATTTTTGAAAAGTGGACGGTGCATTCCTCAATCCAAATGGCATCACTTTGGTAAGCATAAGCACCCCACTCTGTAATAAAAGCAGTCTCTAATTTATCTTCAAGTGCCACGGTAATCTGATTATACCCACTATAGCCATCCATAAATGAGAACCTGATCTAAAATTCCATCAATAAAAGGTATGGGAAATGGATCTGGAACTGTCTGAGCATTCAATTTCCAATAATCCACACAGACTCGGAGTTTGCCATTTTTCTTAGGCACAACTACAATAGGAAAAAGCCAATCACTTCGGTCTATGGCGTGTATAAATCCAGCTTGTAAAAGTTGATCCAACTTAGCTTTGACTTGCTTGGCATAATTGGTATTCATCCTATACCTATGTTGCTGCATTGGCTTAGCATTTGGGACTAAAGGTATCTTGTGCTGACATAGTTCAAGAGCAACTCCTTTCAAATCTCTGTAAGTCCATGCAAACACATCCTTATAGCTGATGAATAGATCCCTTGTCAGTCTGAGTTGCTTAGTAAACAGGTTGGCACTTACCACTACCATGGTTGGGTGCTCTTGTGTTCCCAGATTCAACTCGTTGTAGGTTCTAGAGCTAGCTGTTCACTTCGGAGACGTGCAATTGTTACTGCTACTTCAGCAATCTCTCTTTCTCCCTCAATGTCCTGCGTAAAATTGCTCGAAAAAAGATCCTTCTATTTAGCAACCTATTCATCGTGCAATTTCTGCTTGATGTCAGCAGCTACTTGAAAAATGTCTATCTCACCCATAGGCAAGATATGCAACTCCATTAACCAAGATTCAACCTCGGGTGGACACTCACAAGAGGACTGCGGATGTCTCTTCTCTAATATTTCATGTGGGGAGACAGACCACTGGAGTGAAAGTAGCAATTGTTAGATGACGAGCTACCTCTCAGAGACTAGGCTAAAAGTCTTCACAGCTGAAACCTGCAAATACAAGTGTGGATATCTCCTCTCTATTATTTGATGTGGGGAGATAGACCACTGGAGTGACAGTAGCAGTTGTCAGATGACAAGCTACCTCTCAGAGACTAGGCTAAAAGTCTTCACCGTCAAAACCTACAAATATAACAACCAGCATTTTGTCCATCCCCCTCATGCTCCATATGGCATCATGAGGTAGGTCTTCATAATTTTCACCTGATTGAAACCTGGATAAACATATCATATGGCATGAGGGAGGTCTTCATAACTTTCACCCTTGAGTGAAACCTGGAAAAAGTTTGAACCTTCATGAAGAAGGTAATGAATTCCTCAGTGTCTCAAATACTTGAGGGCCTGAAGCAATGCATAGAGCTCTTGCAGAAGAGGAAAAGGACGTCACATTCCTCAAGCCTCCCCCTCCCATCCAGCCCCTTCGCCCCATTGAATGGACCTCTAAGGTTCGCTCACTATTGTGCCAAAACAGCCTTGAAGCTTTTGCACAACAAGCTGGGAGCTAGTCTTCAATCTGGAGGAGTCTGAAAGGCTCATCGTTAGCCACAACTTCACAAGTAACTCTTCCACTATCTACCAGGCAAGTGCCACTCACAAAGGTGCTCTAGCTGCTGATGTCCAATGTCAAACACATCACTCCCGATGCTGCGCAGTGCGACCAGCTCTTCCATCTAGGTAGTTCCTCGACATCACAAGGCTTACTGCTTCCTCTCCAAGTACATTGCACTCAAGAAAAGTGCCATGAATGTCCCAAGGGATTTTGTTGCGGCAGATCCATAGATTAGGTGTCCATCTTCTATTCTAATTTTCTGCAATAGTTGACCAATGGTCAAATCCACTATAAGCTAAGCACATACCTTTGTGTGCTACAACAGAACTTGGTAGGGCAAGTCATTCGTTGGCCCCTTTCCCCACTACCCTCGACATCCGAGCAACCTCCATTTCCAGGCCTCCTCTCAGCCAAGTGATCTTGCCAAACTTGCCCCATGGAAACCAAAACTCTAGCGCAACACCCGACATGGTACCAGAAGCTAAGACTTGAGGTAGAGTACATGTTCAGATACTTTCCAACACTTACATGTAGAATTGACTAGCTGGTAAATTCACATTCTATATGGCAATGCACCAATGCATGTACGAAGACTACAGGCACATATATGTACAATATAGACATACATGAATATGTGTGCGTGCATGCATGCATGTAGCACACAGATTGTCTGTAAACTATAAGCTTGTAAAGAAATGGAAGTTCTCCTCACTTAGAATGGTAGGGGAATGACAATGGGTCAAAAAAGTAATGTGTCTAAAAAAGTCAAATTTTCAAGCTCTTATACACTAGGCAGACGGAATTTGTGATACTTAATGAAGGGACATAAGGATACCTGCTCAACTATTACTCCCATTGAGCTCAAAGCATTCGAGATCTGAAGAAGCATGTCAGAAACAGCATCAAAACTTGTAGAAGAACAGTACGGTGTTGAGTCTAGTCCAACCCATTTGTTCTTAGCCCTGTTCAATAGGTCATCCATAAGATCTTTAGCAAAAAATGCCAAAATAAAAGGCAATACTAATATAGATGTCTGAACTTACTCAGGATTTGACTTCAAGATATAAAATTCACTCTCAAAGCCAGCTTTCATAACCTGCAACCATGAGCCAATTGCTGATACAACAAATTAACAACCCTTCTGAGATCATAATGTAGCCCACAACTGTTAAACGAAGAATCCAAGAGCAGAGAAACTTATCGACAGCATAAATATTTTAAAAAGGAGGTAAGCCATGTCATACCAGTCCGAATTCCGTTTCTAGAGTATGTAAGAGACGTTTTAAAGTTGACCTTGGGCAGTACTCCCATGGAGTGCCAGGTTCCAAGTGCATATCAACAAAAACTAACTCCTCTGTCGGAGACCTGTATATTAAGACACAAACATACAACAGAGTACCTAAAAATTTGAAGATTGCAACCATGCGTCAGCCTTTTACAAACAAAGATTCACCCAGATAGCAGCTCAACTTTTGGTACTAATAAGAACACATGCATTGATTTGCGTACTAAACAGTTTTAAAACCATAGTTAGGACACTTCTTTTGTGTCCCAACCCCCCCCCCCCCCCCCTCTCTCTCTCTCTCTCTCTCAAGAGATTGAAGTATGAAGTGGAAGGAGTATTCCATTTGTTTGGTGTAAAAATGTTGCCAGCTGAAGGACTCACATATATCCTATATGGAGAACAACACATTGCAGCAACTAGGGGAAGGCATTTACGTGGTGGGGACATCCCAAATAACATCAATGCAAGAAATGTAATGCTCAAGCTGAGGTAGCATGATCTTGAAAGGGTTAGTTGGAATTTTCCCTTTAGAGGGCTAACAATTGCGCTTTATGTATAAGGTCAAAAGGGATTTAATGTCAAGGTCGTCGGTGACGGTGATTTGCGCAACTAGGTGGGTCTAAAGGCCTAAGGTGTAGGTGTTCCTAATTATGAATTGTGCCTAGGGGGAAATGGTTTAAATGGAATCCCAAGAATGGGTAAAAGGGAACATCTAAGTGTGGCCGTACAAAATAGATGTGGCAATCTAGGCCCACCTAGGGAGATTGGGCCTCTACAAAAGAAAGAAGGTGAAGAAATTCACTGTCCTACCAATGGGGGTTAGATAAGATGGTAACTATGGTTTGGTTAAACTGCCAAATGGAATCTTAATAATTATTTAGAAAGCATGGAGGCGCCTATAAATACGGTTAACTTTCATTGCTTTGGAATGAGAATGTAATAAGTAGTTGAGTGATGGGGCCAATAGTAATGGTTGGTTGCTGACATGCATTTTTCTTTGCTAATGTTTAAGTAGATGTGATCCAAGTTGATCGATAAACTATTGTGGGTTTGTTAATTGCTTGAATGCATGAGATTTGTTCAAGAATGCTAGCGAGAACATTGGATGCATGTGTCGTGTTATATCTGTTGGTGTTGAAGTTTTCGAGGACGATGTTTTGTCGAGAACTCGTCTCGTGGGGGTCCATGTGATCTGGCTGAAAAAACTCCATGATAGAGCTCTGATAGGGATCAGCCAAGGAAGAAGTCTCCTCTTGTCTCCGTGCTCGAAGTATCCTCTTGCGGTGTCTGAGTACCTCATGAATGAAGCCTGCCAAACACCTCTGGTATGGGTAAGAGAGGAATCGAGCCAAAGCCCCATAGCTATCTCTGAAGAGGCAGTAGAAATGCCCTAGGATCTCATAGTAAATAGGGCACCTGAAGGACGAAGTGCTCCTTACCTTCTACATGTCACATAATGTGCATATGCGCCTCTCCTTGGGTAGGCGCTTTTCTCTACCGCTCTCCATACGAAGTCTATGTGCAGAGACCCGGAATTGCCCAATAGAGATGCTCACTGAGTGGGGTAAGTAGATCTGTGTGTATCCTGGTGGGTCAATGAAACCCTCCTCTGTGATATGTAAGCAGGGATCTCTGTAGAAGCTAAGCTTCACTGGGAGTTTACTCGTTCCCAACCAGGTCCGGAATGTGTAGCTGTAAGAGATCCTCACGGATAACCTAGTTGACCTCATGTGATAGGAGGGGAGAAAACAGAGCATCCATGCTATACTGGAAGGGAGGGATTCTATCCATGTGGAGCCCGAGTCGCTCAAATCATCTCTTTGTGCATGCATACAGCATCTCTCATCCCCTCCTACTGAAAGTGCTATAGAAGAGGACAGTGCTAGCCATGGTAGCCTGATGTGCCCAAAAGTACAATCCCCATACTCCCTGACTCGGTACAGATACATGATGACCTGAAATGCAGCATCTAGCTGTAATGGGGATCACCCAAACTCAGCCTGAATGATTTGGTGAAGAACGGATGGCTTAACACGAATCATAAGTGATAACATGAGAACTTGTAGCTGCTCCACACGAGCCCACTCTGTATTCGAGAAGTCTGGCCCCCAACAAGGGCTGCCATACATCTCTGCTGGGCAGACCAAGGAGTCAAAAAGCAGTCCCTTGGTCCATGGATCTTGAAAGTGTGAGCGGAAGCACTGCCTCTCTAGTCTAGCCGCTCCACACGAGCCCACTCTGTATTCGAGAAGTCTGGCCCCCAACAAGGGCTGCCATACATCTCTGCTGGGCAGACCAAGGAGTCAAAAAGCAGTCCCTTGGTTCGTGGATCTTGAAAGTGTGAGCGGAAGCACTGCCTCCCTAGTCTCGCTAATGAAGCATATCCTCTACCTAAGAGTGCCTGCATCGTGGGTCTCATAGTGAAGATGGGTTCAGAGAAGACAACCCCAAGATACGTGTATGATGAAACTATCTCAATAGGTGACCCATCAAATGTGAACTGCTCCTACTTAGGTTGACCTTCAAATCATGAGACTCACAAAAGGAATGTAGTGCGTCAAGATGTCTTTGGAGCCCCTCTGCTGAGGAAGACAAAAGAGCCACGTCATCTGCATAAAGCAATATCCAGATCAACGTGCTCACAAGAGAGCAACCAACCCCTCGTGTCTGCATCACTATCTCAAGCTCGTCAATGTAGAGGCCAAACAGGGCAGGTGATAATGGACACCCTTGTTTGACCCCAATAGTGCTCATGATCTCATCTCTCCACCCAGATCCTGCACGAACTCTACTTGAAACTCTCTCGTAAAGTGCCATGACAGCCCAAATGATCTCTTGATTATAACCCAAATCATGTAGGCACCGTATGAGGCGGGCTCTCGGAACCGTGTCAAATGCCTTGCGGAAATACACAAAGCAACAGTAAACCCTATGCTTTCGTGCCCTCGCCTCCTCGATGATGCACCTGAGCGTGAGAATGTGATCCATGTTTCCATGATCACGCCGAAATCCAGCCGGTCCTGTTGCTCTAAGTCCTCGACACTCCGCAACTCTACTAACCTCGGAATCAAGCACTGATGCATAAATCTTGGGTCCTGTAATTCTCCGGGCTCATGGGATCCCCTACCTTGTGGAAGGGTGAAATAGACACACTTTTTTTAGTGAAATCTTTATATTTCTGTGTGGGAAACCTCAAAAGAGGTAAAAACCCACCAATAAGTACAAGGAAAAAGTTTTTACAAGTAAAACCTCAGAGCAAAAGTCATGAGGTAGCCAAGTAAAAAGTGACATATCAAGCTGGAGGAGGATCAAACACGACATCCTCCAGCTTCAAATTGTTGCTCTGTAAAAACTGATGTAGTGATGAAACCACACCATCAATAAAAACAAGCTGTTTTTTGCCCTTGTGATTCTTCTTGATATAGGCTGGTACCCGAAATTTTTGAATCAAAGGGTCAAAAACCTGTCGTAACATGGGATGAAAAGATTCGGAGGAGAAGGGAGAGTTACCTTGACAACTGAAGGAGCAGGAGGAATGGGCCTGGATGTAGAAGGGCAAGCACGTGCAAAATGACGCACCGATAACATGCAGTGGGAAAAGAGATGATAGCACACATAAAGGAAGCCAGATCTGCCTTAGTAAACATAATGAGGGATAGATAGAATTGTATGTATGCTATCAAAAGATTGCGTTATTCACAAACGAACATGTAATGGCCAAGTTGCAAGCTTCCAATATTCAAGTTTTTTCCTCAGCTTTGTGAGCACCCAATCAGTTTGTTGAGAACAAGTGAGCCCCCAACCTAGAGGATAGCCAAGATGTCGAATTAATTGAGAAGGTGGAACAATTTTCCCAGGCCACAAAAGACTATGCCAGTCTTTAGCATGCAACGGCAAGAGCTTGGCTTTCTGAAAATTCACATGAAAACCAGTAGCCAAGCCATATGTGGAAAGAGCCTGCATAATCAAGGAGAGATCGCTCTGAGTATTTTTCGGGGTAAAGAAAGAATCATCAGCATATGCTTGAGTGATCATGCTGCGACTACCAAGAATTTCCAATCCATGCAACATGCCATTGTCCAAAAGATGGTCCATATATTGAAGCATTGGATGAATGGCTATGGCAAATAGTAAAGCACTAAGGGGACAGCCTTGCCGAACAGAACAACCAAGAGTCCAAGTTGTAGAAATATCCCATGAAAGTATGCAGGCAGCTTTACTATCTTGATATAACCAATTGATAACTTGCTGCATTTTTTTGCCAAATCCCAAGGCCTGCATTGTTTGTGAAATAAAGTCCCACTGAACAGTGTCAAAAGCTTTGGCAATATCAACTTGCAATAGCAGAACATCCTGCTGAATATATTTGGCATATTCTATTCCAACATAGGCATTAGCAATGTTGTCTGTGATATGCCTACGAGGAATAAAACCATATTGCACAGGATGCAACCCATCATGCAAATAATCTTTTATTCGATCAACAATCATTTTGGTAGTAAATTTGTAAATAACTGGCATAAGCATGATAGGTCTCCAATCATCCAAAGATTCACAGATTTGCCTTTTTGGAAGGAGTTTAACAAGACCTCTTTTCCATGTATCCGGCATTCTCTGATTTTGCCAAGCAGAATTCACCATATGCAGCAAAGTATGCTTCAAAAGAGGCCAATATTCTAAGAAAAACTCAACTGTAAGACCATCCCATCCTGGAGATTTTCATCTACCACAGGATTTAATTGCATCTGACAATTCCCTTTCAGTAAAAGGTTCCTCCGATTCCAAATCCTGAGTAGTGGAGATAATAGGAGAAACATGTTGTAGAAGCAAATTTCTTGCAGACAAAACTTGCTGTGAAGGAATCTGCATAACCAAACTGCTGAGACAAATGATGTACATAAACAGAAGCAAGCTGTGACCGTGATGTAGTCCATGAACCATCGGGCATAATCACCCTGCAAATGTTTGTGTTTAATCTCTTCTGATGCAAGCTTTTTAAAAATTGTTTGGAAGAACAGCCTTTATCGATGAAAGCTCTTTGTCTTGCTCTGGTCTCCCATTTGGCAAGTTTCCTGTGATCATTGATTTGGAGACAATGTTTAACTTGGCATAGTGTAGTTTGCTCATGCAAGAACAAAGGACAAAGTTGACTGAGTTCAGTGAGGTCTTGGCAAGTCAATTTAGCCTGAGCAACAGTTTCCTTCATAGTCTTCATGTAAGACTTGCCATAAGCTCTAATTACAACTTGCATTTTGAAAACAAAAGAGCCTTTATCGATGAAAGCTCTTTGTCTTGCTCTGGTCTCCCATTTGGCTACTTTCCTGTGATCATTGATTTGGAGACAATGTTTAGCTTGGCATAGTGTAGTTTGCTCATGCAAGAACAAAGGACGAAGTTGACTGAGTTCAGTGAGGTCTTGGCAAGTCAATTTGGCCTGAGCAACAGTTTCTCTCATAGTCTTCATGTAAGACTTGCCATAACCTCTAATTACAACTTGCATTTTGGAAACAAAAGAATCCCATGCATTATCAATATCAAAGTGACTCTGAGAAGACAGAGATTGATAGGCATTAGTAACCAGTGCCTTGAAAGTAACATGCTGCAAATAGCTATTGTTCACAATTAGATGTTGCCTTTGAGGCAGTCTATCATCTGGCATATCATGAAAAGATAGCCTCAACCATAACGGTGCATGATCTAAATGCACAAAGGCATAGTCAACCCACATTTTGCATGTGAAATCATCATTTTGTTGCGGGGCTACGCTATACCATCGATCCAGACGTGCCTGGTAAGAAGAAAGGACATTATGTTGAAAAGTGTATCCAGGTGACAAAGGTTGCAATTCCTTCCAAATCAGTAATTGAGACCATGCATGCCTTTCAGAGGTTAACATATGAGTATCTCCTCATGTATTATCACCCTGTTTCGGAGCATTATTTAAATCCTCACATATAAAGGCATGATATCTCCATGGATATCGCTGCATGGCATCCCAAATTGTACTTCTGTCTCGAGAAGATTGAGGTGCATATATAGAAGCAAATTCAAACACCTCGCCTTGAATGATGCATTGAAGAATAATCCATCTGCCTTGATTGTCATTTAAAGCAATAACTGGCTGAAGCTCATGCTTAATCAGAATGACTACACCTGAGAAAGAGTGCTCCCCAGCATAACAGATATCATAGCCGCAGTAATGACCTGTCTTTCCGGCATAGCCATGTTGATTGTGTTCTTGTAATGCCACTATATCAGGCTGAAATCGATTGATATACATCCACACACATTTCCATTTCAGACTGTCGCACATCCTGTGAACATTTAAGGTAGGCATTTGATATGAGGAAGCATATTTACAGATATTTATAGGAAAAAACAGTTATGTACAGCAGCAACCTTCAGGATATCATCCCTGCATTTTTACCTCAGGGTCAGGGCCTCTTCCCTGAGAAGAAACACCCGCCTGAGGATTGGACAGCAATGCAGCAACTCTTCCTCGGGGAAGAGGGTTCTGCTAGCTGTCATTGCAGCCCACGTGATTCCAATTCCTGAGTTGACCTTTGGAGAATTTCCACTAGAAGATGCACCATTCCAAGTTCGAGGGGGTGGAGGTCTTCTAATAGAAATAACTTTTCTTGGGCTTTGCCATCCATCAATTGGAGTTTTTGGTCCTTTTGCTGCTGGAAGTTGATTAGCAGGAAGTGAAGGGGAAGAAGCATTCCCATTTGAAACAACTGGGGCATTGCCTTTATCCTAATTCACAAAAAGCTGTCTATTACCTTTATTTGTATTCCCAAGAGAGACAAGAGCATCCTTATTGGGCATCTGAGCAAGCAAAGTAGCAAGAGGCATTTTATGCTGACTCATTGGACACTGGGAAGCCATGTGCCCAAATTTTATATATTCAAAACAACAATTTATAAAATGCACTTCCCATGTCAACATTGTTCACCGTGGCTGAGTAAGACTCCGGTGTGGGATTATCAGTATCCCAGAGAATGCAATATCGATTAGACCATTAGGCCGGGGTGGGCAAACCACTTTGCCTAAAGTTGCTGCAATTTTAGGTAAGAGTGAAGCCACGCATTGCGGGAAGTCTACAACTTCAACCCAAACCGAACATCGATGTCGAATCAGAGTGTCGAATCAGAGCCTGATAATCCCTTGTGGGGGACCATGGCAGAACATGCATCATTTGCTGCACAAAAAAGAGTGACGAAAGTTCCAAAAGCATTTGCTTGTGAATCTCATCTACCATAAATGACCTCGAAAAAGCCTCTGGCTGCATAGTGTACCTTACGAACAAATGAGCCAGCCAGTGTTCGGGTCAACCAGTTGCCTGCCTCTACAGCAGGTGGCATCAGACAAAATGACTGCATTTTTGGCATATTCTCTAACTGGATCCACAATTTCATCCACTTCAACCATGAGACCAACCGATGGAGCAGAGTCTTTCCACTCTTTCCTTGTGTTTGCAAATCCTTCATGCATGACATCATACACCAGTTGTGCTTCAACAGAATCATGCACGGGGTCATGCTGACCCTCAGCTTGCTTTTGCTTTTTGCATTGAGCCAATCGATCCTTTTGAAAAGTTTTTTTATAAGAGTATTCAGCCATGTCTTCTGAAGAAGAAGGAAACCAAAAAGGGGTACCTATAAAGTGATAAAAGAGAAAAAACAGTCCCGAAAAACAGCCAACAAAGAAGAAGAAAATAGTGTATTTGCAAGGAGAAGAAGAGGAAAGAGATATTTAGGGATTTAGAGAGAAGAAAAGACAAGTTCACAAAGAGGTGAAAACTTACCCCAAAATCAACCCAGATCACAATAGAGAAAGGGCAAAGCAGCAAGGATAAGAAAGACAAGAAAATGAGCAACAAAAAACGGCAAAAGGAGTGAAGGGGGACCCAAATCGATATGCAGCAGCAAGTGTGAAATCAAAATTAGCGACGGATGCACTTCCCAAGGCCCGCAGGTACAGCAGAGACCAGCAGCAACAGTCCATACACATTGTACGGACATGCAGGGAGGTCAAAAAGGGGCTGCGAGAAGGTACAGCTTGTACGACAGGAAGGGGCCTGAAGCAGGTTGAAATCTCTCCTCTCCTCTCCTCTCTCACTCAGTCACACTCACCACACACACTGGGATCACACAAACACACCGCGAGCAGTGCATACACACCTAGGAGACTGTACAATAGGTACGGAAGAGCAGCAGTAGATGCGGGCCTGTACAGAACAGCTGAGGCAGGCTGGAACCTGTACGGAACAGCCGTATGACCTGTACGGGTAGCCGTACAAGTGGTATGGGAGGCTGCAAAGGTCACGATGGTGGCTGGAAGGCACTGGACCTTGACGAGCTTGCGGGGATGGCACGATCGCGCTCCTCAGCTCTCTCTCACCACACACACACACTTTTTTTTTTTAGTGAAATCTTTATATTTCTGTGCAGGAAACCTCAAAAGAGGTAAAAACCCACCAATACGTACAAGGAAAAAGTTTTTACAAGTAAAACCTCAGAGCAAAAGTCATGAGGTAGCCAAGTAAAAAGTGACATATCAAGCTGGAGGAGGATCAAACACGGCATCCTCCAGCTTCAAATTGTTGCTCTATAAAAACTAATGCAGTGATGAAACCACACCATCAATAAAAGCAAGCTGTTTTTTGCCCTTGTGATTCTTCTTGATATAGGCTGGTACCCGAAATTTTTGAATCAGAGGGTCAAAAACCTGTTGTAACATGGGATGAAAAGATTCCAGTAAAAAAGATACTTCTGCATCCCGAACAGAATAAAACTCTGGCATAGGCATCAAAGGCAGAGAAGCTAAATCAACATCTGTATCTTCCGATGAAAAAGCTGCATCTGATAAAGCAGGGTTTAGCATTTGAGCTTCATTTTGAGGATCAATATGAGTAAGAGCAGGGGCAGCATCCTGAGAGAGAGCATGCATATCATCCTGTAAAATGCCCTTTGCAAGGGGTACATCCATATCTTGAGTACCACACAATTTTATTTTTTTTTGTGAAACCAAGAAAATTATATTATGAAACATTCATTTACATCAGGGCAGTGCTCGAGAAAAGAGCCAATGCCCTATCCATCAGAAGCAGTAAAAGAAAAGCTGAATACAAGAAACATCCAAATCTTCCTCATGTAAGGCATCATATAAAGACTGCCGCAATGAGACTCAGAAGAACTCATAAGGGTACTGAAGGGGAGAATTCAGATATGCATGATTTCGCTGCAGCCACAGGGTCCATAAGGCCCAGTATCTGATCCATTGAAAGAAAAGAGAATACTGTGACAAAGAAGCTAATAGTTTGCCATACATCCAGAAAAACCTGAAGAACCTGTGTGCAGGAAATCTGAGAGATAAGAAATAGGAGATCTTGTCTAGAAGATCTCTTGAATATGGACAAAACCACAATAAATGCGGAATATGGTGACATCTTGGACAAAGAGGTGAGGCAATCCTTCTTTGAGCCAATTTCACTCCCTCTGGAAGAATACCAACAATGCATCTCCATAGAAAGAGTCTCTGCTTCAATGGCATTTTCAACTTCCATATCAATTGCAATTTTCCTTTCCACCAGGCTAATGACTTATTCAGATGCCATAGAGAATTAGCATGATGAGCAATCCAAGGAGGAGGTAATATCAATCGATAAGCCTGTATAGAAGTCAATAAATGCAAAGGCCGAGAGGATATTCTTGGACTTGAAGACTGAAGGTGCCAATCTTGAAGCATGTCTCTTACATTCAATGTTGGAATCGGAACCAAAGGGAGTAAGAGATCAGCAATAGCTTTCCAAATAGGTCTGTGATGCATCCCAAGATTGTATTGTCGACATGCTACCGGAAAAGAGAGAATATGTCCTTGCGTATCTACCACATCATCAATGAACCGGATGCCCAATTTCATAAGATTGTAAGCTCTGATTGGTTGTTGCACAGCAAGGGGAGAGGAAAACACAGCACTCCAATGAATGCTTTCCACTCTAAGTGAGGAAGCTGTAGAAGCAGGATGGGGAGACCATTTGATGTGAGAGAGAACTTGCTTCTTCCAATCCTGAATCAAGGAAGTAGAAAATGGACAACCAAGGATTTTACCTTGAAATTTGCCAAGTACTACTTCCGATGGATCAACTAGCCAATGTCCATAAGCATTTGTGCGCATCTGACCACACAAAATTGCCAACATGATAGACCAAGGCTGCTCTTGTTGAAAAAATGTCTTGAGCATAGTGATCTTTCTTGCCAACACATGAAATTTGATGTTTATTATATTCAAACCACCATGCATTCTTGGTGAGCAAAGCAAGTCCATTTTGAGCAACCTTAAAGCTTTTTTATGAAGCTTAGTTTTCCAAAAAATCTCCATGGCTTGAGACATAAAATAAGTGAGATCTCGAGATGACCAATGTAATAGAGGAAGGTAGAACTGGACATAAGCTAGAACAATGGACTGGACAATTCAAAGCCGTACATGCAGGGGCCAAGTGGAGATCTTCCAATATTCTAATTTGTCCTGAATTTTGTTTAACACCCATGATATTTGTTGCTTATTTCTGATTTTCCAACCAATGGGATCATTGCATATGGAATTAACCTCCTAGCCCCAATCTTAGCAAAGCTCTTTAATGAAGCTCTTCGTTTGGGGTTTCCACGCACCTGGACCATTAACACTATCTCACCCATCCACAAGGCAGGGGATCCCATGAGCCCGGAGAACTACAGGACCATTATGATTGGACAGGTCATGTCCAAGGTTTATGCATCAGTACTTGATTCCGAGGTTAGCAGATTGGCAGAGTGTCGAGGACTTAGAGCAACAGGACAGGCCGGATTCCGGCGTGATCATTGAACCATGGACCACATTCTCACGCTCAGATGTATCATCGAGGAGGCGAGGGCACGAGGCACGGAAGCAAAGGATTTATTGTTGCTTTGTTGATTTTCGGAAGGCATTTGACACGGTTCCGAGAGCCCGCCTCATACGGCGCCTCTAGGACTTGGGTTATGACCACGAAATCATTTGGGCTATCATGGCACTTTATGAGAGTTTCAGGCAGAGTCCGAGCAGGATCTGGGTGGACAAACGAGATCATGAGTACTATCGGGGTCAAACAAGGGTGTCCTTTATCGCCTTCCTTGTTTGGCCTCTATATTGACAAGCTTGAGACAGTGATGCACACACAGGGGGGAAAAGGTTGCTCTCTTGCGGGAACGCTGATCTAGATATTGCTGTACGCAGATGACGTGGCTCTCTTGTCTTCCTCAGCAAAGGAGCTCCAGAGACACCTTGACGCACTACAGTCCTTTTGTGAGTCTCATGATTTGAAGGTCAACCTCGGTAAAACCAAGGTCATGATCTTCAATACATCTTGAGCTATCATGCGCCAGGAGCAGTTCACATTTGATGGATCACGTGTTGAGATAGTTTCATCATACACTTATCTTGAGATTATCTTTTTCGGACCCATCTTCACTATGAGACCCGCGATGCAGGCACTCTTGAGCAAAGGGTATGCTTCATTGGCCAAACTAGAGAGGCAGTGCTTCCACTCGCACTTTCAAGATCCACGTACCAAGGGGTTGCTTTTTGACTCGTTGGTTCGCCCAGCAGGGATACAGATCCAAAGTGGGCCCGTGTGGAGTGACTACAAGTTCTCATGTTATCACGGATGATTCGTGGTAAGCCATCCATTCCTCACCAGATCATTCAGGCTGCATTTGGGACACCCCCTTTACAGCTAGATGCTGCATTTCAAGTCATCACATAGCTTGAGAGGCAAGAGTTTTCATTTCCGAAAATTAATTTTAAGACCAGCTGCCAACCAAAAATCTGAAAGGGTATCCATCAATAGGCGAAGCTCCAAAGGACTGTTCTTTGGCATGAAGAATGAATCATCTGCATAAGCATGTGCAATGAAAGGTCGTGAACCAGAAATCTGAAGCCCCACTAACTGTCTTGTATCAACCAGATGATCCATATAAAGAAGCAAAGGATGTGAAGCAATAGCATAGAGCAAAGCACTGAGAGGGCATCCCTGTCGAACTGATCGTTCCAGAGTCCAAGACTCAGACAAATGAGTCCCTATAAAGCATTGTGCAGTGGAATCTGAGTAAAGCCAATATATGACATTAATTAGCTTTGACCCAAAACCAAGTTTAAACATGATTTGAGAGACATAATCCCACTGTACCGTATCAAATGCCTTTGCCACATCCACCTGCATGACCAAAACATCTTGAGCTGAATATTTTGCATATTCCATTGCGACGAGAGTATTAGAGATATTGTCATGTATATGCCGTCTTGGAACAAAACCATATTGCCTGGGATGAAGTCCATCATGAAGGATATCCTTTATCCGATGTACCAACATTTTAGCAATAAGTTTGTATATAACCGGCATCAAAGTGATGGGCCTTCAGTCATCCATTGTCTCACATAGAGGTTTTTTGGGCACAAGCTTAACCAGACCATGCTTCCAAGCTGAGGGACAATGTTGATGCTGCCAGGCTACATTAATAAACTTCAAAAATGGACCCTTCCCAGAAGGCTATAAAAAATTCAACCGTCAAACCATCCCAGCCAGGGGATTTATGTTTACCCAAATGCTTGAGGGCTTCATCCAATTCAATATCTGAGAAAGACATTTCCAGCATTGAAGCTTTTTGCAAAGAAACAATAGGAGAAACAAGCTCAATAAATCTGTTCCGAGCCAATGCAACCTGAGGTGTAGAAGAAGATGGCTGAGAAAAAAGAAGCTGAAAATGATCCAGACATTGTTTTTCTAGCTGAGATAAAGTTTGGGTCCAAAGACCATCAGGTTTCCTAACCCTCATGATAGATTGACTTTGTCTATGTGCATGTAAATTCTGAAAGAAAGATTTCGAGAAACAACCCTTATCTAGCATAGGTTTAACTCTAGCCCTGGTCTCCCATTTGGAAAGCGTGCGTTTATCATTGGCATCAATTATGGAGGAAGCACAAGACAATAAATGCTGCTCAGAAGCAGATAGAGACCTTTGATGGCTAATCTCTACCAAATACTGCTTGTATGATTTTGCCCACTGGATATGCTGCCTGGTTTCTGCCATGTACCATCTTCCATATTCCTTAATGACATTTTGAATACGATGTACAAAAGAGTTCCAAGCAAAGTCCAGATCCTCCTGAGCATGGGATAACAATGGCCTGCAAGCCAGTCTGATCATTTGCTGGAATTTTTCATGAGAAAGATATAATTGATTGACCTGTAAATGTCTGACTGAAGAGAGCTGCATGTCATCCAAAGGCATTCCAAATGAAAGGGTGAGCCAAAGTGGAGCGTGATCAGATAGTTGTTGAGAATAATCAGTCCACATTTGACATGTATATTCATCATATTGCTGAGCATGAATAAGATAACATCTATCAAGCCTGGCCCAATATTCTGTAAAAGCATTATGATGATATGTAAATCCCATAACTGAAGGGTGAGTTGCTGTCCATAAATCTGCAAATTGAAGTGATGAAGTCATATGTTCCCATTGCTGGATTTCAGAGGGCAGCATATGGGATTTATGCGTGGTATTGTCCTTCCAGTGAGGAGAATTATTGAAGTCACCACAAAGGAGAGCATTTGAAGACCAAGGATATTGCTTGATGGAGTCCCACATTTGAGCTCTAGAAGCTGAATTTTGAGAGGCATACAAGGAGCCTATTTCAAAAATCTCTCCATTGATTATACATTGGATAATCAAGAGTACCACACACACACACACACACACACACACACACATTTTTTTTGGGGTGAAATCTTTGATTGATTATATTATATGAGTAGCAACCTCAAAAAAGGGTGCTACAATTACATCAATTGAAAATTTCAATATATGCCAAAAAGACCTCATGATCTGTGCAGCGGGTCTGCAAGCAATCAAAGAAAGATTGCTGCAGAGAACGCCTAAAAAAACCAAACAGAGAGAAAGTAGGATCACCAAAGACTTTACAATTCCGATATGTCCATAAAGTCCATAGTGCCCAGTAGCGAACCCAAACGAAGAAAAGATGTAACTCTCGTCTAGATGGATGAAACCCAGATAGCCAGAAGAACTTCCCAAACCGAACAAATGGAAATCTCGCTCACAGGCGCTGTCAAAGCATATTAAAAAACTCATAAGAGGACGGATAATGCCAAAACAAGTGAGGCACAGTCTCCGAAGAAGCAAAACATCTATGGCAAAGTGCAGGAGCAATGTGTCGATGAGCTAATAGCTGTCCAGATGGAAACACTCCCAAAAGAACTCGCTAAAAGAAAGCCTGTTGCCGAAGCGGTACTTTATAGGCCCAAAGTTGATGTAATCTTTTCCTCCACCACTTGGCTGGGCGATGCATTCGCCAAACAGAATCACCTCTCTCTGAAACCCAAGGTTGAGGCAAAAGGATTTTATACAATGCATGTATAGTTATCTGAGATAGCCTCAAAAGTCGAGAAGAGGACCCTGGAGAAGTCAAAGTCCAATCTTCCAGCCGGTCCTGAAGTTCCAAAGGAGGAATCGAAACAAAAGACGAAAGCATAGAAGTAATTTGTCACCACAAAGGACGATAATGAGAGCCCAATCCATATGTAGTGGCTGCTAGAGAAAAGGGGAGCACAGTACTAGCATAATCTATAACATCAGCAACCGAGGTGATGCCTTTAAACGAGACAAAGTAGGAACGTGGAGGTTCCTATAAAGCCAAGGGAGGCTGAAAGACTTTCGACCAGTAAATGCTTTCAGCTGGACCCCAATGAGACAGAGGAGCATTTCATCTTCAGGTGTCCTGTGTACTATGAGATCCGAGGACGTTTCCACTGCCTCTTCAGAGATAGTTATGGGATTTTAGCCCATTTCCTCTCCTACCCAGACCAGCGGTGTTTGGCAGGTTTCATTCATGAGGCACTTAGACACCGTGAGAGGATACTCCGAGCACGGAGACAGGAGCAGACTTCTTCCTCGGTTGATCCCTTTCAGAGTTCTATCACGGAGTTCTTTCAGCTAGATCACATGGATCCCAACGAGACGAGGCCTTGACATGACCGTGACCCAACAGCTCAGACAGAGGGTCGACACACAGATCACACTTGGAGACATCCCCTCCTTGTTTAGAGTTGGAGCCCGACCGACGGGGGTCACAATAGCCCTGGTTAGACGTAGAGCTACGACCAAGAGACGTGCCAGGACCGCACCTCTGAGTGGCCGACAGCACTCTATTGCCGACTTCATGCCTCCACTGCCTCATCCATCCTGATATCTTGCTGTTGCTGGGGATGATGATGATATTGATGATGATGCTGAGATTGATATATAGTCGACCATCAACATGACTATGTTGTACTTAGGACTTAGTACTGCCATTCTACATTTTTTGCATTTTTTGCATTTTGCATTTTGCATTGGTATGGATGCTCGTTTAGTAGCTCCACTACCACAGCTCGTTGTATCAGGATTTTCACAGTCTCATAGACCCATCGGTCTTCCGAAGACTTTAATGAACTTTCTTTCTTTCTTTCTCAAAAAATTCCCAGGCAAAGATTGCCGTTCATTCCATTCAAGATGAGAAAGAACATGCTTCTAGTCAAGAAGCAAGCAGGAGACAAAAGGGCATCCACGCAAAGTGCCATCAATGCAGCAAAAAAAGAAATCCCACTGATCGAGTTGCCAATGACCAAACGCAGAAATACTTATATGAGTGACCAGAGTCCTAATCATAAGAGCCCAAGGCTGATCACCTTGCAAAAGTTGCAGCAACATTTTCCCCCTGTGGACAAGAATATGCACATGAATATCCATGATGTTCAATCCACCATGCATCTTGGGAGAACAAATGTGATGCATCAAAAGCAGCCTGAGACTTTTTCTGCCATGTTTGGATCGCCAGAAGAGTTCCATAAAGACAGACATGAAAGATGTAAGATCTGCCTTAGTTAACATGATCAATGGCAAGTAAAATTGAATATATGCCACAAGGATGGACTACACTATTCGAAGACGAACGCGCAAAGGCCAGGTTGCCAGTTTCCAATACTCAAGCTTTTTTCGAAGCTTAGCCAAAACCCAATCACTTTGTTGTCGGCGAGTGAGTTCCCACCCCAAAGGGTAACCAAGATGACGAACAAACCGAGTCGGTGGAATAATATCCCCGGGCCATAATAGACTATGCCAGTCTTTGGAATGCAAAGGGAGCAGGTTAGACTTCTGAAAATTAACATGAAGACCAGTTGCCAAACCATAAACAGAGGGCCTGCATCAAGGCTCCAAGATCATGGGGCGTATTCTATGGGGTAAAGTAAGAATCATCAGCATAAGCTTGAGCAACCATGCTGCGATTAGCATCCAATGCCAAGCCATGAAGTGATCTTATAGCGACAAGATGATCAATATATTGCAGCGTAGGATGAGTAGCAATGGCATACAGTAAAGCACTGAGAGGACATCCCTGCGGACCGAACAATGAAGAGTCCACTCATCAGAGATATCCCCAGAAATAATGCAAGCCGTATTGCTATCTCTGTAAAGCCAGTAAATAACCTGCTGCATTTTTTGTCTAAACCCCAAAGCTCGCATAGTTTGCGAGATGAAATCCCATTGAACTGTGTCAAAGGCTTTTGCAATATCTACCTACAAGAGTAGAACATCCTGCTCCGTGTATTTGGCATATTCAATTCCAATATAAGCATTGGCAATGTTATCTGTGATATGGCGACGTGGAACAAAGCCATATTGGGAGGGATGCAACCCATCATGCAAATAACCTTTAATACGATCAACCACCATTTTGGCAATGATCTTGTAAATGACTGGCATGAGCGTGATTAGCCTCCAATCACCAAGTGAATCACAGCTGCTTTTTTGGAATCAGCTTGAGAAGATCCTTTTTCCATGACACAGGCATCTGCTGATTTTGCCATGCTATATTTACCATTTGCAGCAAGGTGAATTTAAGAAGATCCCAGAATGCAAGAAAAAATTCAATAGTGAGACCATCCCATCCTGGAGATTTCCATCTGCCATAGGATCTCAGTGCATCAGACAATTCCCTTTCAGTGAAGGGATGTTCAAGTTCCAAAGCCTGAGCATCAGACAAAATTGGATGAATATGCTGCAAAAGAAGTTGACGTGCAGACACGACCCGAGGAGAAAGAGTATCCAGATGCCCAAAATGAGTGGAGAAGTGCTGCACACATAAATCAGCAAGCTCTGAACGAGATGTTGACAAAGAACCATTAGGCATCCGGATCCGACAGATATTGGCAGCCTGTCTTTTGTAGTGTAAACTCTTAAAAAATTACTTGGAAGAGTAGCCTTTATCCAAAAATGCCCGTTGTCCAGATCGAGTTTCCCATTTAGCAAGCTTTCTGAGATCATTGGATCACACACACACACACTTTTTTTTTTTTTGGTAAAATCCATTGTATTTATATGCTCATGAATTTACAATATGGGAAGTCTCCCACACACTAGCAAAGAACTCCGAAAGAGAGCCCGATAGAAGAACTCAAAAACAAGTAGAGAACACTTCAAGGCAAGTAGCATCCAAATCCCTTGCAGCAAGACTGTCATGTAAAGACTGCTTAAGGGACATTCTGAAGAAAATATATGCCTGAGGAAACTGTTGACCCATCCTAGAATGCAGTCTCTGTGTCCAGATGGTCCATAATACCCAAAAGCGAGTCCAATGAAAGAAAAGGAGTAATGAAGACATCTGAGATGAGCAGCATCCAAACATCCAGAAAAGTTTCCCAAATCTGATAGAAGGGAACCGAAGCCGCAGTAAATGAGAAACATGAGTGATCAATGTGCGAGAGTGCGGGCAAAACCATAATAAGTGAGGAACTGTCTCGCGGGGATGAGAGCAACGGGGGCAGAAAGGAGAAGCAATGCGGCGAGCTGCCAATTTCACCCCAATGGAAAAGGCTCCCACTATACATCTCCAAAAGAAAAGCCTCTGTTTCAATGGCAATTTGGTTTTCCAGATTTTCATGAGACGGGATTGCCACCAAGATAAAGGCCTATCCAAATTCCAAAGAGTGTTGGCATGCTTGTCAATCCATGGCTGTGGAAGAAGAAATCTGTAAACCTTCGAGGAAGTCAGATTGTGTATCGAGAGTGTATGTGTAGCAGGAGGTATGGAAGTCAAATTCCAGTCCATTAATCTGTCCTGTGCAAACAGTGGAGGAACCGGAACAAATGGCTGCAACATAGTTGAAAGTGTTCTCCAAATGGATCTATGATGCAGACCCAAGGAGAATGTCCTGCAAGCTTGTGGAAATGAAAGTGTATAGCCTTGTTGATCCACAACATCACCAACAAATCTTATGCCCAATTTCATGAGATTATATGCTTTGATAGGTGCCTGTAAAGCGAGAGGCGATGCAAACACCTTGCTCCAATGGATGCTTTCCAATCGAAAAGAATTGCCATGATGAGAGGAAGCACCTGTCCATTTTGCATATGAAAGAATTCTCTTCCAATCATGAAGAAAAGCAGTAGAAACAGGGCAACCAGGAATTTTTCCCTGAAAGGTAGATAAAACTGCTTCCCAGTGATCTGTAATCCAATGCCCATATGCATGGGAAGCCATGTTTCCACACATAGCTGCTAACATAATAGCCCATGGTTGTTTTTGCTGAAAAAAATCAGCAATCATAGTGCTCTTTCTTGCCAACATATGAACCTGGAGATTGAGAATATTCAGCCCCCATGAGTCTTGGGTGAACAAATAGACTGCATAGGTAGTAGTCGCAAAGCTTTTTTAAGAGATTTGCTTTTCCAAAATATCTCCATAGCTTGGGACATATAAGAGGCCAAATGCTTGAAAGACCAAGGAAGAAGAGGCAAATAAAATTGCACATATGCCATAATGATGGACTGTACTATCCGGAGTCGAACATGTAGAGGCCAAGTGGACAAATGCCAGTATTCCAGCTTCTTGTTGATCTTTTGAAGCACCCATTTGAGCTGTTGTTGCGGAGTAATATTCCAGCCAATGGGGTATCCGAGATGTCTGACAATAGTAAGGGAAGAGATAATGTGGCCTGGCCAAAACAGTGCATGCCAATCAGCTTCTTTCAAAGCTAGAAGTTTGGATTTCTGAAAATTGATATGCAGTCCAGCAGCTATGCCAAAATCATTCAGTGTATGCATCAAACGAGAAAGATCACTTTGAGAATTCCTTGGCATGAAGAATGAATCATCAGCATAAGCCCGTGCAAGAAAAGACTGTGCCCCTGGAATTTGCAAACCATGAAGCTGTCCTGTATCTGCCAGATAGTCCATATGCAAGAGTAACGGATGGGTAGCAATGGCATACAGTAAGGAACTAAGAGGGCAACCCTGTCTCACTGAGCGAGTCATAGTCCAGGTTCTTGACAACCCACCACCAAGCAAGCACTGTGCAGTGGCATGAGAATAAAGCCAGTAAATGATGTGGACAAGTCGAAAGCCAAATCCCAATTTTTGCATAGTTTGAGAGATGAAATCCCAATGGACAGTATCAAAAGCTTTCGCAATGTCTACTTGCAGAATGAGAACATCTTGTTTAGAATATTTGGCATACTCAATCGCAAGCAAGGCATTGGAGATATTGTCAGTGATCTGCCTTCTGGGGACAAACCCATACTGCCTAGGATGAAGTCCTGCTTGCAAGAGGAAGCGAACCCTGAGGACAATCATTTTAGCAATGAGTTTGTAAATGACAGGCATGAGGGATATAGGCCGCCAATCAGCCATCGTCTCACACAACCTTTTTTTGGGAATCAATTTTACTAGGCCATGTTTCCAGGATGGAGGTAGAGATTGTTCTGCCCAAGCATGATTGATCATTAGAAGGAGAGTATTCTTGAGATCACCCCAAAATGCACGGAAGAATTCAACAGTCAGTCCATCCCAACCAGGGGAGCTGCTTTTGCGTAGATGACTCAAAGCATCTTCCAGTTCACTAAGCATAAAAGGCTGCTCCAATGCATGGGCCTGTTCCCGAGATACTATGGGCTGAACATGCATAAGAAATTGAGATCTGGCTGCATTTACTTGCATCAAATGATCAGGTTGAGAGGAAAGGAGCTGCTGAAAGTGACTAGAACATTGCAATTCCAAGTCTGATTTGGAAGTGGTCCAGGTGCCATCAGCTTTCTTGATCCTGCAAATATCCTCCTTTCGCCTATCCGCATGGAGACTTTTAAAAAAGGCTTTGGAGGAGCAGCCCTTATCCAAAAGGGGTTTCATACGAGCTCGAATTTGCCACTTCTTTAATTTGCGAAGATCATTTTGATGGATGATATGAACCGCATAAGCACAAGAATCCTGTTCAGAAGAAGTAAGCTGCCTATGAGAACTGATTGCATCCATTTGCTGCTTGTGGGATTGAGCCCATTTTATCTTGAGCCGAAGGTTTTCCATGTAACTCCGTCCATAGTCTTGAATAACAGCCTGTAAACGATGAGCAAGGCTGATCCAAGCAAAATCCATATCCTCCTGAGCATGTAAGAGGAGGGGACGGACAGCCACTCTCACCATGTTCTGAAATTGTTGATGAAGCAAGTAGGCACTATTAACATGGAGCAAGCGATGACCAAAAAAAGGCATATCATCTGTCAGACGTGCTATCGATAATGTCAAGCATACTGGGAAATGATCAGATAGCAGGAGGGAGTGATCAATCCGCAATGTACATGTGAAATCAGCATACTGCTGAGCATGCAGCAAATACCATCTGTCAAGTCGAGCCCAGTAATGATTAAAAGCATTGTGATGATATGTATAACCCATATCTGTGTCCCTTGTTGAGAGCCATAGATCTTCAGCATGCAGAGATGAGAGCATATCTTCCCAATGTCGGAACTCAGTGGGGATCATGTGAGAGCGATGAGTAGTATTATCTTGGGAGGCAGGCGAATTGTTAAAGTCTCCACACAAAAAAGCATTGGAAAGCCATGGATATTGTTTGAGGGAGTCCCACATTTGAGCTCTAGTCGCAGAAGTTTGTGAGGCATAAACAGATGCTATTTCATAGAGAGTATCCTGCCAGGTGCACCTGATCACCATCCATCGACCCTGAGGATCATTGTGGGCCACCGTGGGCTGTATATCATGTTTTACAAGCATGCAAACCCCCGAAAAGTGCATTGTACCAGCATAAAAAATATCATAACCAGCATAGTGGCCTTGCTGACCAGCCAAGAAATGTTGATTGTGTTCTTGTAAGGAGATCACATCGGGATGCATTCTATGTACATAATGCCAGAAGAGTCTCCACTTATTGGCATTGCAAAGACCCTGAACATTGTATGTAATGCAAGTAATTGAAGTAGACATAAAAGATATGTACAGTCAAACCAAAAGGCAGAATAGAGTGTAAACTGTCAGGCCTCAGCCATGACATCAACATCCACCTGGGCTCCTGGATCATTAGCTCTATGATCCTCATCATTATCACATACAGGGATGCCTCTTTTTAGCACATCAACCCACAGTTGAGAAGCAAGGCTGTCAGCAGGGGAAGAGGTCTGACCAGGGGTAGAAATTGAAGCATCCCAATGGCGAGATTGTAGTGGACGTGGTTTGAGAGCAAAAACCTTTTTGGGTTGCTGCCAGGCACCCTGGGGAGGGACATGAGATTCTGAAATTTTGCCTTTACCCTTATCCTTTTGCTTAGCTGAAACCTGAAGTACATTTTCTTTGGAAGGGACAGATTTGAGAGCCACATCACCCAGTTTAGTAGGCATTGCCTTAGACCCCGAGGCATAAGTCGGAGGGGGAGTATTTTCTGGAGCAATAGCTGTGGGAGGAAGCTGATGCAGAACTGCAGGACACTGTGAGGCTAAGTGGCCGAACTTATGGCATGTGAAACAAGCACCTGCAAAAACTCCCCATTTCAAGTCAAAATATTTTTCACCAAGGGGAACATCCTCCACTTCTACCGCAATGGAAGGAGGGGTTGGGTGATCTGTATCCCAAAGAATACAAAAGCGATTGCGATTACCCGAAGGGCGGGGTGGGCAAACAACTTGCCCCAAAGAGGCTGCCAAACTTGGTAACTCAGCCCTCATATAGTCTGGAAAATCCACTACCTCAACCCATACGGGGCAATGATGTCGAATGAGGCTGTGGTAATCTTTATTTGGCGACCATGGCATGACATGCACCATTTGTCTGCCATAGAAAAGGGGCGACATCTCCAAAATCTGCTGGCGATATGAGGCATCTGAAAAGTGCACCTCGTAAAAACCCCTAGAAGCAAAATATGCCCCTTCAACAAAGCAGCCTCCCAACAATGCCTGAACCCATTGAGCCACATCATTTGCTGAAGGTAGCTTTCCTGGGAAGAAGATAATAACTGCTTGCTGAGAGAATTTTCGAAGAGGAGCAACCAATGATGGAAGCTTCAACTTGTATTTGATGGCCGGGGGAGGTTTGGCCCACTCCTTCCGGCTGTACTGAAATTCATCTTTAAGCATATCAAAGACATAGTGAGCGTCGACCGAATCTGTAGTAGAAAAATCAACCTGTTGTCTTTTGGAGTCCCGGGTCGACTCCTTACGAGAGTAGCTTTTGAACTGAGCTTCCATGAAGAGAAGCAGGGCAGGATTGAAAGAAAGGCAGAGCAAAGAAGGGCTGTACGGACAAAGAATAAGCTAGAGATGCGAGCTGAACGGAAAGAAAGAAGAAGCAGGGACTGTACGGAAAGTACGGTTGTACGGAGGGGGCTGTATGGAAGAAGCTGAGCGGTATGGGGGTACTGAAAAGGCACGCAAGAGCTGTTCGGAGAAATAAAATTGGGCGGGGAAACCAGGCTGTACGGAAAAGGACGAAAATGTACGGACGTCTGGAAGAGGTTTCAGAAAAGGTACGGCAAGACGATGAAAACAGAGGCAGAGTTACGAAAGGCTACGCAGGGAAGAGGCGGATCAGACCGTACGGCTGCACGGTGAACGTACGGCTACCGTACGGATGTACGGACAGACGGGGAGTCTGTACGGGATGCAGGTGAGGCTCGTCTCCACCCAACACACAGACACACACACCCACCACACACACACACACACACTACACACACACACACTAACACACACACACTCTCTACACACACACACACACACACACACAACAGAAGCATGCACGCTACACACACTTTTTTTAGTGAGAAGAAATATTTTATTGCTGTGAAATAATTACATTCATAGGTACTCCAAAAGCGGAGTAACTACTACTCAACCGAAAATCTCAATATAAACCATATCCACATTGATCAATCAAATCAGTCTGAAAGCAATCATAAAACGATTGCCGCAGAGATCGTTTGAAAAAAACGAAAGATGGAAAAGTAGGATCATCAAAGACTGTATGATTCCTGTCCATCCATAGAGTCCAAAGTGCCCACTAGCGCACCCAAAAAATAAATAAATCAAAACCCTATCTAGCGGGATGAAAACCAAATAACCAGAATAACCTACCAAAAGTAACAGTAGGAAATCTCACTTGAAGTCCCTGACGAATAAGAGCGAGGAAATCACAAGTATGTGGACAGTGCCAAAAAATGTGAGAAACAGATTCAGCAGAATGTAGACATCTATGGCAAACAGCCGGGGGCAATATGTCTCTGCGCGAGTAACTGTCCAAATGGAAAAATGCCAAGTAGGACTCGCCACAGGAAAAACTGTTGCCGAAGAGGGACTTTATAATGCCAAAGGAGACGCAGCCGCTTTCTCCACCACATTGATGGGCGATTCATATGCCAAACAAAATTGGCTCTGTTAGAAACCCAAGACGGAGGTGACAACACTTTATACAGAGAAGGCTAAAGAAGAGGAAGACTGGAGAGTCCAATCCTCAAGCCTATCCTAGAATGGAGAGTCCAATCCTCAAGCCTATCCTGAAGTTCCAAACAAGGTACCAGCAAGAAAGGTTAAAGCTTTTCTGAAATTTTGTGCCATAAAGGATGATAATGAGCTCCCAAACCATACTTGCTAGCAGCCGCAGAAAAAGATAAAAGAGTGCCATCATCCTGAAGTACATCCGCCACAGAAGCAATACCTTTGAAAGATATAAAATAAGAACCCTTGGGTTCTTATATAGCCAAAGGAGGGTGGAATACTTTGGACCAATAAATATTCTCAGCCCTCAAGGAATTTCCCAACAAAGAATCCCTGCCATTCCAGTCCAAGTGGGATAAAATATGCTTCCAATCAAGAAGCAAACGAGAGACAAAAGGGCACCCTCTGATCTTGCCTTGAATAGAGCCAAACAGAAAATCCCACTATGTAGGCTGTCAATGCCCAAAAGCAGAAGTATCAATATGCAACAAAAGAGAGCGGATCATGAAAGCCAAAGGCTGATTCCCTTGCATAAACTACAACATCACTTTCCCCCTGTGAGCAAGTATATGCACTTGAATACTGAGTATGTTCAAACCCCCGTGCATCTTTGGAGAACAGAGACGATGCATAGAGAGTAATCTGAGACTTTTCTTGCCAGTTTTTGAACGCCAGAAAATCTCCATAATCGCAAACATAAAGGAAACCAGATCTGCCTTATTAAACATGATGAGGGGCAGATAGAATTGTATGTATACTATCAAAATGGATTGCGTTATTCGCAAACGAACATGTAATGGCCAAGTTGCAAGCTTCCAATATTCAAGTTTTTTCCTCAGCTTTGTGAGCACCCAATCAGTTTGTTGAGAACCAGTGAGTCCCCAACCTAGAGGATAGCCAAGATGTCGAATCAATTGAGAAGGTGGAACAATAACCCCAGGCCACAAAAGACTATGTCAGTCTTTAGCATGCAACGGCAAGAGCTTGGATTTCTGAAAATTCACATGAAAACCAGTAGCCAAGCCATATGTGGAAAGAGCCTGCATAATCAAGGAGAGATCGCTCTGAGTATTTTTCGGGGTAAAGAAAGAATCATCAGCATATGCTTGAGCGATTGTCCAAAAGATGGTCCATATATTGAAGCATTGGATGAGTGGCTATGGCAAATAGTAAAGCACTAAGGGGACAGCCTTGCTGAATAGAACCACCAAGACTCCAGGTTGTAGAAATATCCCCTGAAAGTATGCAAGCAGCTTTACTATCTTGATATAACCAATTGATAATTTGCTGTATTTTTTTGCCAAATCCCAAGGCCTGCATTGTTTGTGAAATAAAGTCCCACTGAACAGTGTCAAAAGCTTTGGCAATATCAACTTGCAATAGTAGAACATCTTGCTGCATATATTTGGCATATTCTATTCCAACATAGGCATTAGCAATGTTGTCTGTGATATGCCTACAAGGAACAAAACCATATTGCACAGGATGCAACCCATCATGCAAATAACCTTTTATTCGATCAACAATCATTTTGGTAGTAAATATGTAAATAACTGGCATAAGCGTGATAGGTCTCCAATCATCCAAAGATTCACAGATTTGCTTTTTTGGAAGGAGTTTAACAAGACCTCTCTTCCATGTGTTTGGCATTTTCTGATTTTGCCAAGCAGAATTCACCATATGCAGCAAAGTATGCTTCAAAAGAGGCCAATATTCTAAGAAAAACTCAACTGTAAGACCATCCCATCTTGGAGATTTCCATCTACCACAGGATTTAATTGCATCTGACAATTCCCTTTCAGTAAAAGGTTCCTCCAATTCCAAAGCCTGAGTAGTGGAGATAATAGGAGAAACATGGTGTAAAAGCAAATTTCTTGCACACAAAACCTGCTATGAAGGAGGATCTGCATAACGAAACTGCTGAAAGAAATGATCTACACAAAGAGAGGCAAGCTGTGACCATGATGTAGTCCATGAACCATCAAGCATAAGCACCCTGCAAATGTTTGTTTTTAATCTCTTGCAAGCTTTTAAAAAAGTGTTTGAAAGAACAACCTTTATTTGTGAAAGCTCTTTGTCTTGCTCTGGTCTCCCATTTGGCAAGTTTCCTATGATCATTGATTTGGAGACAATGTTTAGCTTGGCATAGTGTTGTTTGGTCATGCAAGAACAAAGGACGAAAGTGACTGAGTTATTAGATTATGCAAGAACAAAGGACGATAGTGTTGTTTGGTCATGCAAGTCAATTTAGCCTGAGCAACAGTTTTCCTCATAGTCTTCATGTAAGACTTGCCATAACCTCTAATTACAACTTGCATTTTGGAAACAGAAGAATCCCATGCATTATCAATATCAAAGTGGCTCTGAGAAGACAGAGATTGATAGGCATTAGTAACCAGTGCCTTGTAAGTAACATGCTGCAAATAGCTATTGTTCACAATTAGATGTCGTCTTTGAGGTAGTCTATCCTCTGGGATATCATGAAAAGATAGCCTCAACCATAACGGTGCATGATTTGAATGCACAAAGGCATAGTCAACCCACATTTTGCATGTCAAATCATCATTTTGTTGCGGGGCTACACTATACCAACGATCCAGACGTGCCTGATAAGAAGAAAGGGCATTATATTGAAAAGTGTATCAAGGTGACAAAGGCTGCAATTCCTTCCAAAGATCAACCAAATCAAGATGAATCAGTAATTGAGACCATGAATGCCTTTCAAAGATTAACATATGACTATTTCATGTTGTATTGTCACCCTGTTGTGGAGCATTAATGAAATCCCCATATATGAAGGCATGATGTCTGCATGGATATCGTTGCATAGCATCCCGAATTGTACTTCTATCCCAAGAAGATTGAGGTGCATAGACAGAAGCAAATTCAAACACCTCGCCTTGAACGATGCATAGAAGAATAATCCATCTGCCTTGATTGTCATTTAAAGCAATAACTGGCTGAAGCTCATGCTTAATCAAAATGACTACACCCGAGAAAGAGTGCTCCCCAGCATAAAAGATATCATAGCCGCAGTAGTGACTGGTCTTCCTTGCATAGACATGTTGATTGTGTTCTTGTAATGCCACTATATCAAGCTGAAATCGATTGATATACAGCCACACAGATTTCCATTTCCTACTGTCGCACATCCCCTGAACATTTAATGTAAAGCATTTGATATGAGCAAGCATATTTACAGATATATATAGGAAAAAACAGTTATGTACAGCAGCAACCTTCAGGATGTCAACCCTGCATTTCTACCTCAGGGTTAGGGCCTCTTCCCTGAGAAGAAACATCCGCTTGAGGAGTAGACAACAATGCAGCAACCTCTTCTTCAGGGAAGAGGGTTCTGCTCACTGTCACTGCAGCCCATGTGATTCCAATTCCTGAGTTGACCACTGGAGAGTTTCCACTAGAAGATGCTCCATTCCAAGTGCGAGGGGGTGGAGGACGTCGAACAGAAATAACTTTTCTTGGACTTTGCCATCCATCAATTGGAGTTTTTGGTCCTTTTAATGAGGGTTGAATAGCAGGAAGCGAAGGGGAAGAAGCACTCCCATTTGAAACAACTGGGGCTTTGCCTTTATCCTGATTCACAAAAAATTGTCTATTACCTTTATTTTTATTTCCAATAGGTGCACAAGCATCCTTATCGGGCATCTGAGCAGGCAAATTAGCAG
The DNA here is from genome assembly GCF_047967505.1 of Dipteris shenzhenensis. NCBI lineage: Eukaryota > Viridiplantae > Streptophyta > Polypodiopsida > Gleicheniales > Dipteridaceae > Dipteris > Dipteris shenzhenensis. Next base: position 1,723,832 of record NC_141622.1, on the reverse strand, counting down.
GAGGCATTTTATGCTGACTTAGTGGACACTGTGAAGCCATTTGCCCAAATTTTTTACATTCAAAGCAGGCCCCTGCAAATAAACCCCATTTCAATTTGTAAAATGCACTTCCCATGTCAACATTGTTCACTGTGACTGAATAAGAGTCCGGTGTGGGATTATCAGTATCCCAGAGAATGCATAATCGATTAGAGTTGCCGTTAGGCCACGGTGGGCAAACCACTTTACCTAAAGTCGCTGCAATTTTAGGCAAGAGTGAAGCCATGCATTGCGGGGAGTCTACAACTTCAACCCAGACCGGACATCGATGTCAAATCAGAGCCTGATAATCCCTTGTGGGGGACCATGGCAAAACGTGCACCATTTGCTGCCCACAAAGGAGTGGCGAATGTTCCAAAAGCATTTGCCTGTGAATCTCATCTACCATGATGACCTCAAAAAAGCCTCTGGCTGCATAGTGTACCTTATGAACAAATGAGCCAGCCAGTGTTCGGGTCAACCAGTTGCCTACCTCTGCAATAGGTAGCATCCAACCTGAGAAAAATAAAATGACTGCATTTTTGGCATATTCTCTAACTGGATCCACGATTTCATCCACTTCAACCATGAGACCAACCGATGGAGCAGAGTCTTTTCACTCGTTCCTTGTGTCTGCAAATCCTTCGTGCATGACATCATAAACCAGTTGTGCTTCAACAGAATCATGCACAGGGCCATGCTGACCCTCAGCTTGCTTTTGCTTTTTGCATTGAACCAATCGATCCTTTTGAAAAGTTTTTTCATAAAAGTATTCAGCCATGTCTTCTGAAGAAGATGGAACCCAAAAAGGGGGTACCTGTAAAGTGATAAAAGAGAAAAAACAGTCCCGAAAAATAGCCCACAAAGAAGAAGGAAATAGTGTATTTGCAAGGAGAAGAAGGGGAAAGAGATATTTAGAAATTTAGAGAGAACAAAATACAAGTTCTCGAGGAGGAAAAGAGAAAAAACCAGGAAAAGATCCAAGATGAACTATAAATCAGAGAAAAAAGAGAGGTTCTGGCGATGGAAAGAGTGCACAAGACCCAAGAACCAAAAAGAAGAGAAAGGGGGACGAGAAAACCCTCAGAACCAGCGTGTAGAAGTAGCCTGTAAGCAAACCCGGTACAAACAAACCAGAAGCCATATATCTGGGCCAATAATGGGAATAGGCGGCTTCCCTTCCAATAGAAACCCCCATCCATTGGTCGGGTCTCCTCCTCGGAAAGATCTAACAATCTCATCCATCCTATGTGTGAGGAAAGCCCACCTCTTACGATCAATCGTTGGAAGATCCTATGTGCCTCAAGTGACATCAGGTGACCCAAAGCCCGTCCTATGTGAGGTAGGCTCTCGCCTCTCTGCCACTCATCGTCAAACCAAGGGTTTTGAGGCATCTTCCCATCTTGGATCCGCATGGATCGGGTCGTGGAAAGGATCTAAGAGCAACGTCCTGTATCATTGAGACACGGGTGTTGAAGGCGTTGGCGAGGTCTATATCATCTCCAAGTAGGACCGGGACCTCCCTAGCTAGGTGACTCACATATATTGGGCCAAGGGCACGGTCAAAGTGGATTTGAATGCGGACGGGCGTGGGAGGCGCTCTCCCTGTGGCTAGCATGGCGAGCGGGGGCGTGGGAGGCACTCTCCTTGTGGCTGGCATGGTGGTAGATGATCCGGTCGTGGATAGCTCCATGCTTAAGTAGATGTCGTCCATATCCTCTCACTTGTGGGGCATCTGCAGTCTCCCGAGCTCAGCTACATCTAGCTCCCGGATTATGTGTGGATCTCTATCATCTGTGAAGTCAAGTAGGCCCACATGTCTATTTCTAGTACGTGCATTGAAATCCCCTAGTAGAAGGATATCTCCGAGCCTAGAGAACTCTGTGATGTCATCATGGATCGTCTCATATGAGCTGTGTCCATTTGTAGTGACCTCTTGTGCATAGGATGATGTGTCTTGAGGGAAATAGCACACCGCAATGAAGTGTCATGCATGATCCTCTCTCTGAACCGCAGATATGAGTGGTCTCAGATGTGATTTGAAGAGGACAGCCACCCTTCCGGAGCCTCATACTCAGCTATCTCTCCTCAATTCCCTCCTTTGGGCTGACTCCCAAGTATATCCTGCCACTATAGACAGCCCTCTCTCACGGCTATCATGTGTCTCACTGTAGAAGATCAGGTCACTTTCAAAGTACGTCTCTGAGAAGCCCCCGGGGTCGGACCAGAGGGTGCCATTGCAATTCCACACCGCTATCTTCAGCTTATTGTGTGCTCTCATCTCATGGCTCTAACACCCTCATGTCTTGTTCACTCCACCTTCTCCCCTCTCCCCTCTTTCTGCCTCTCTCGGATAATCACCTTCCCGTCTCTATAGGCTGCCCATTTCCCTTCTTGCCTTGCTGCCATAACTCGCACCATCCCTTCTCTCCTCTGCTCTTGTTGTAGGAGTGTGATATCAATAGTTGCTTTGCAAGAACATAATCAGCATATGTATGCTGATTATGATTTCCTCGGGCTTCTTTTGGTGAGCTTTTTTGGATATTTGGGATCTATCCTTAATGGCCGGATTTTGAGCTGTTTTTTATCTGGGTTCTCTACTGAGCACTCTGGAAACACAGAAACCACAAAGTCTTTGGAGATCCAGTTTTCTCTCCTTTTGCTTTTTTCTGTCGGTCTTTGCAGCAATCACTTTTCGATTGTTTGCAAATGCGCTGCATAGATCATGATGTATATTTGTCTTACATTGAGATTTTCTCTTGATGTAAACTTTTAGCTTACCTATTTTTGGGTTAGCTCTCAAGCATTCAAAGTTCTCACCTTGGTTTTTGACTCCTTGGTTCGCCCAGTGGGGATGTATGGCAAGCCCTTGTTGGGAGCCAACTTCTTCCTCGGCTGATCCCTCTTAGAGCTCTATCAGGGAGTTCTTTCAGCTATATCACATGGACCCCCATGAGACGAGGCCTCGACATGACCATGACCCAAAGCCTGTGACCCAACAGCTCAGACAGAGGGTCGACACACAGATCACACTTGGGGACATCCCCTCCTTGTTTAGAGTCGGAGCCCGACCGACGGGGGTCACTGTAGCCCTGGTCAGATGCAGAGCTACAACCAGGAGACATGCCAGGACCACACCTCTGAGTAGCCGACAGCACTCTAGTGCCGACTTCATGCCTCCACTGCCTCATCCATTCCGATATCTTGATGCTGCCGATGATGATGATGATATTGATGGCGATGCTGAGATTGATATATAGTCGACCATCGACATGACTATGTTGTACTTAGGACTTCGTACTGCCATTCTGCATTTTTGCATTTTGCATTGTTATGGATGCTCATTTAGTAGCTCCACTACCACAGCTTGTTGTATCAAGATTTTCACAGTCTCATAGACCCATCGGTCTTCCAAATACTTTATTAAACTTTATTTCTTTCTTTCACCCAAAAAAAAAAAGTGTGCGCAAGTTTTCTTAGTTTTGCTAGGGGTTCTTCCATTTCGGCAGCTTCTGGCACACAGACATATTGCTCCGGATGTTTGCCATAGATGTTTGGCGGCATGGGAATTTGTGCCTCGTCTTCATACCTTAGGCTTCCTTGGGCAACGTTTGAGAACTAGATTTCCGAATGCTACCTTTCAGAAGTTCTTTTGGATTTTTGGGATTCACCCACCTAGACAGGAGTTTGATTTAATTTGGGTTGGCTACTAGGCACTATGGACTCTATGGAAGGACAAAAATCATGGATTCTTTGGTGATCCTACTTTCTCCTTTTTCAAGCACTCCTTGTAGCAATATCTTTATGATTGTTTGTGAACTCATTACATAGATTCAGATCTATACTTGTCATATAGTGAGATCTTCTGCTGATGATGGACGAGGTGATCGGATACTTTCACGAGGGGGACCCTAATATGGGCTGGGGAATCCTATCGCAGGGTTTGGCTTCTCCCATTTTGGGATAGCTACTCTGTAATATAAAGCATCAAAAAATTTCACCCAAAAAAAAAAAGTGTGTGTGTGCAGGTGGACATTGAACACTTTGAGCCTGTCTTCCCTAGATTTCATTTGGCAAGCAGTTTTGGTTGTTTGGAAGACATGCTGCTATGCTGGACTATGATCACTTCTTCTCCTAGTGTCGCTATTGGGCTCTTTGGTCATTGTATCGTGCTCGTACCATCCGACTGTATGAGTACTCTTTAATGGATGTCTTTCCCTATTTTGGATCTTCTTTGCTTCGGTCTCTTCAAGATGCTCATTCTCTTGGAGACCTTCCGCAAGCCCAGTTGGAAGTCTTTTATGTAGTAGCTATTCCACTCTAGGAAAGCAAGCCCATCAGGTCTTTGGTGATCTCACTCTTGCTAAGTATTAGTTCTTCAGGACATCTCTGCAGCGATCGCTCTATGATTGTCAACGTGCGTGGGAATTAGATTATCCTGCTTTTTTGTCATATAAGGATATCTTCTTATGCTTTGTAACTGGAGGTCCTTGATTTTGGGATTGTTCTTGTAATATAATCTTCAATGGATTTCACCCAACCAAAAAAAGTGTGATATAAGCATCAGGAAAAAGACATGATGCGAATGCAGAGTCATACCATGGCAATACCCGCTGGGTTGTCACATCAGGCAGAAGCCTTATTTCTCCAACAGCAGTGAGGCCAGAGCCTCCAGCTGGACCATCTGTATGTGAGCTCATTCCCATACAGCACATTGTCAAGCCCGCACCATGGATCCGTGATACAGTCTCAAACCTGTCTCTTGGAACAACCTATCATTACACATGTCAGAATAGTTAATTTCCAGTATGCCACTGCAGGGACAAAACTAAGTATGCACCCACATGACTGTTGAAAATTATCACAAAAGCCCAATGTAGGCAAAACATTGAGCCTCCTGATATACTCTTTATGGCAGCTTCCAAAACCTTGGGCCTCAACAATTGTTGGTATAAAAAACCTCATATCACCACCATCCGATAACATGGATATGAGAAGAAAAGGTATATTACCACCACATAGAAATACACACTTACTCTGCACCTCCTTTGGCCTGACCCATCAGCCCAAAGCAATCGAACATACTTGGTGGATGAACTACACTGAGAAGGTGTTACCACACTCTCATGCGAGGAATGTGCTCTTTCCTTTGAATCTTGGGAGGTTATGTTTTGTGGCTGCAGTTCCAGTTTATAGAGAGCCAAGGCATTATTTCCAAGGATGTCGTCAGCAGCTGTGAGAGCTTCCTCAAATAAAAGGTCTCCATGAGCACAAGCATCACTGAGCACATGCAAAAGGATCTCCCGAGCCCATTTGGACCCTTCATATGAACATTGAAATTTGTCAGGTAATCCAAGCCCTTGGACAATGCTGCATTACCTTGAGCAGCTACAAAATTCAGCATATTCAAAACAGTAAACAAAAATTTCGTACCAAGAAAAAAAGTCTCTGGGAATGCGTAACCATCAGTGCTGAACATGACCTGTGAAAACAAAAAGTGCAATCACAGATGGATTGTAAGCACACAAAAGTGTCTAGGCTTACCAAAAACAATTGTTAGATCACCGAGACAAAACTTGTGCAACCCTATTTAAGTCCTTAGATTTTCTTGCACCATGAAATAGGAATGAAGATACCTTATTCAATGGACACAACTCCAAAAGTTCACTGATGGCAGAGTGCATGCCATGCACACTTAGCTTAGGCACTGCCAGTCCGAAGTCCAAATACACCTGTAAAAATAGTGCTCAATATTCACACAAAAATTTGCCTTTAAAACAGAAGATAAAGTATACCTATTGATCCAAAGAGACCATGTATATGCATCCATAAGGTTTCACCTGCGAATATACACTTGCTAGGTATGAAGCTTCCTTTGAAAATGGATAAGATGCGTGAAGCAACACCAAACGACTTTTTGAAAATCGCTTGTCTTGAAGAACTGGACGAAGATGAAGAGGATTTGCCAATCTTAGATCCAAGTCCTTGTCTCCAAAACTATTTAGAAAGAGCATCCAAGAAAACAAAAATACATTAGCTGAAGAACAGCTAAGCTCAGCACTCAAAATATTACAAAGCTCAACACCTAGAGACAAGCACAGGAAAAAAAGAAGAGTCATACAGAAAAGTTTGAGGATATTTATTAGAAGTTCTTTAATCATCTACATTTTAATTATTACTATACTTCAAGATACCAAACAAGAATGTACGAAGGATACGATCATTGGTGAATATCAAGGTATTAAGCCTCATAACAGTGTAAAAGTGAGATTAAGGAGTACACATCTCGATTCCAGTCCATCATGTCTCTTGCCTGATCAAAAGAAAAAACAATCAATGTGTTTGTCCGTAACCCTGTGCCAACTCCACAGTCATGCAAGCCTTCATCCATTCTGCTAAGTACATCATAACAAATCTCTGCAATCATGCTGCACTTGCCACAGATTGTGACCTTCAGTTGCACACTAACTTGTGTTTAGATGTCCACTTTTCTAATACATGGAAGCCTGATGGTTTTTCCTTTCACCATCCATGAATGCTTTAGTGAGCACTGATTTAGCTCATTTTCCCTCCCCATCAGATTTTAATAATTATATTGTTCTCCTAAATTTGTCTTCCCCTTGCTGCTGATAATACTGGGATGTCCTAGGCTGATAGCTGCTGTGCAGAATATCTGCCGCTCACATTTTCCAATGTGGCAATGCTCTCAGGCCATTCTTTCCCTCTAGACGATCTAGCATTAAAAAGATCATTATCACCTCACTAATAATCCGTTTTGCTTCATGAGTTCTTTCTGTCTCCTCAATAGCTCTGAGGAAATTTTGGACTGCAGCCGTCAAATTCCTCTATCTATCATATCTTGCACAGATACTGAGATAGTCCAAAAAAACATTTTGTGTTCTTGTACATACACACTCCATGGCAACACATACAACTGATATGGAGGTACATATTGAGAATCAAAGAAGCCACAAAAACAGATATAATGAGGATTTTCATACACATCTGCACGTTTGTGCACAGTCAGTTTAATGGATCTTTCCATGGGCATGCCTAGACGTGAACTATGGTAACCAACTGCATCTACCAATGCAATCCAATATCTACTCTTACATCAGCATGTAAAGCCATCTATACCTAATGCTGCTTTGGCAAGCTTTTCGGTGATGTTGCTCTCACCATGGGTGAAATTTGTCAAATTGGGTATGGGTTGACATTAAATCTCCTGTACGATAATGCATTTGTATCTATTGACGGATCCTAATGCATCCCTTTATTCTTAAAAAAATTACATTTCAATTTTCTCAATCTCAACCTCAACCACATGATCTTAGGCAAAGCTCAAACTGAATTCATCTACTACTCTCAGACACGGAGTGGGCACGCGTCGAGCACCTACAGATACTGATGTTTGCTTGAATGATCCGCAGCAAACCATCGGTACCTCATCAGATCATCTAAGCAAAATTCGGCGCCTCACCAGTACAGCTTGATGCGGCCTTCCAGGCTATCACTTATCTACACAGGGTCAGGGACTTCAGCTCCTCTTCCGACGGTCGCTTCCACCTACCCTGGCTAGCCCTATCCTCCTCTATGGCCTTATCCGCTGATGGGGACTAGCAATGTTGGTATAGACGCCTTTCCAGTTGGTTCACCCGACTGGGCCTCGACATGGACCGGTTGCCTCGTTTTCAGTATAGCCTCGACGCTCCACCATCCCCTTTCTTACTGGCTGAGACGGGCATGATACCTTTTGGGGGAGAAGATCTATGCCAATTCATGGCTTATCTCAACAAAGTTGAGAAGATGGAAGCCAGCAAGATACCTCACAAGGCATTGGGAGCTACACAAACCACTGGATTGCACCGAGAAGGGATGAAATGGATGGAATTATGGGATATAACAGCTGCTCATATACCAGAGGATACATGTGAGATTAGAGAGGTAGTGACACAGAAGATGCTACAAAAACTATGGTGTACCGGGAGATAGACTATCCTCTCTCTCTCTCTCTCCTACTCAATACTAACTACAACTGCAAGATGATGCACTCAATACACAAAGTGATACTGTGGATGTGAGTAAGAGAATCAGAGGGAGAGAATGTAGTGGACCTCCGAAGAGGAAATAGATACAACTGAATAATGAATGCCCAAAGGGCTCAATACAAATGTATGAAGGGGCTCAAACCCTCACTGCAAAACTGCAAGAGTAGACTACCTAGAGGAAGTGAATCCTCACTAGATCCCTGAAGAGGCTCAGGCTACCCTGCTGGTCTGCTGCGGGGAGGTTTGGGCTCGGCTGCTCCGAAGGCTTGAAGGCCTGAGGAGTGGATGAGAAATGAATGCCAAGGGGTAGCCTTTTATTGGCCCCCTTGGGCCTCCAAACTGACCGACTAGCATGGCCGACCCTGCTGTTGACCACCGACTGGGCTGACGTGGCAACGACCAGTCCACATGGCAGCAGACTAGCTGCTGATGTGGCATTGCTGAGCTGATGCCTCTGCTGCAACTGTTGCTATGCCATGTCCTTGTTGGCTGACTGCGTGGCATGGCTACTTGTGTGGGCTGCTGCTGAGATGGCTGCCTACGTGGCAATCCAGCATGGCCACGGGCTGTAGATGCCCGTGACATCCCTTCTACTGAAACTCAAACTAGCATAGAGAGAAAGCCGCCTTGTATGCTGCAAGGAGGCCTGGATAGCCAGCGAAGAAATCTTCCTCCACCCATGGTGCTTCGTGGGAGCCCTTGTGTTTGAACTTGACTGCATACAAACGTTGTTGATTGCTTGTTCCTCTTTTGAACTGATGAAGTAAAATCTGCTCTAGTTCCACGATCTCGGCCTCATCAACAACTTCAAGCTCCTCCACATCTGGTACTGTGGTTAGTGCCAGACCCACATATGGTTTGAGCCAGACATGAAATACTCGGTGCATGGTCCACGTCGAAGGTACCTGCAACTTCATGGCCGCATCGTTCACCACCTTGATGATTGGAAAGGGTCCAAACCTTCGATGAGAAAGCTTCGGGCACTTCCTTCCAATCTGCTTGAGACATTTCTTCATGATCCGCAGATAAACCCACTGCCCTTCCTTGTAACTTACGTCACGTCTGTGCTTGTTGGCTTGCATTCAGTAGGTCTCCTAGGCTTTGGCAATGCGGTCTTTTACTAACTCCATGATCTACTCATAGGTCTCTGTGATGCAATCGGCTTCGTATACCTTCTCGGATGTCCTAGTGAGAAGGGACTTGAACTTCTTGCCGAAAGCTGCCTCATGACCCACGCTGGAAGAATGGGAGTCGTTCAGGATCCCTTGAACTAGGGGTAAGTACTGTTCCCAGCGGGACTGAGCATCCGCAACATAGCATTTCTGAATATCAAATGCTAATTTGTTGTGGACTTCTGACTGCATATGAAAACTGCTAGAGAAATTGAGCTTTGTACCAAAGTTGTTGAACAAGGCTCTCCAAAAAAGACTGGTAAACTTGGAATCCTTGTCGGACACAATGATACGGGGCATGCCACACATTGGATACCACCATCTAAGAAATAAACGAGCTGTGTCCTATGCATCGATGAGTACCTTTGCATGGAATCAGCATGACAAACTTGTTAAACCTATCCACGATGGTCAGGGCACATGTTCCTGGTACCAATAGCTGGTGGAAGGTCTGTAACAAAATCCATGCTAATCTGCTCAAAAGGGTTGGTTCGGAATCTCAAGGGGCTAGAATAATCCTGGTCGCTTCCTGTGAGATACCTTCACTTGCTGCACACCTGGCAATGAGACACATATTGATGAACATCATTGTGTAAATGAGGCCAGAAAAACTCGCGCTCTATCTTCTCGAGAGTGCCTATGATGCCTCTGGCCTGCTAGAGAATCGCGCATATCATGGAGTATGGTAGCACAGTATGAGGACAACACACAAAGTCGTCCTTTGAAGAATAACCACCCGTCATGTATAGCATAGTCGCCTGGACGTTCGTCGAGCATGACTTTGTACCAAGGTGTCTGGAAATCTGCATCCATATGGTACTGATTGCGCATCTCCTTGATAGAAGACTCCTAGACTATTGAAATAGAGGTGACCATTCCTCCTCTTCTACTAAGAGCATTTGCCACAACATTCTCTGATCCAGATTGATACTCAATCATGCCACCAAACTGATTGACAAACCGGATGGAGCCAGACTTTTCAGCGGACCACTAAGCGGCGGGCATGGTCTGAAGCCATCGCAAGGCGATGATGATCTATGTGAATTGTGAAATCCTCACCATAGAGAAAGTGTTTCCATGTCTTGAGGGCATGGATGACTCTACATAACTCCTTGTCATAGACTATATACCTGGTCTCTGCAAGAAGCAACTTGCGTTCCTCCAATGCGACGGGGTGACCATTCTGCTCCAGAGCCGCTCCAATGGCATAGTCGCCGGCATCAGTCCGTACATCGAAGGGTTGATCCCATTGTGCCAATGCTATGCACGGTGCTGTAGTAACTGCCTCCTTCAACAAGGCAAAGGCCGAAAGAGATTCTAGAGTAAAGGTGAAAGGCTGTTTCCTAGCTTTTACTCCTTGTAAAAGATTAGTGATGGGAATTTTTGCCAAATCCTTGATATGCTTCCAGTAGGCTTGGCAAATGCCCATAAACATCCGTATCTGCTGTGGTAAGCACATCCCACTCCACAATGTCCTTCACCTTGGCTGGGTCCAGGCGAATACCTATCGGAGTGATGATGTAGCCCAAGTAATGTACCTCCTCCACTAAAAAACACTTTTCTTGGCATTAATGTACAACTGGTTGTCCTTCAGAAGTTGAAGAACCTGCTGAATGTGCTTCACATATTGTGCTGGATCCTTCGAGAAAATCAGAATATCGTCGAGAAACACAAAGACACTCTTACCGATCAATGGTTTGAAGATTCAAAGCATCATATGGTTGAAGGATGCGGGTGCCCTTGTGAGACCAGAGGGCATCACCACAAACTCATGCTTGGCTTTCTCCGTGCGGAATGCCGTCTGGCTCATAAATCCCGATTTGATGGTATCCACTCTTTAGATCAATTTTTGAGAACATATTGGCTCCGTTAAGGCGCTCCAAGATATAGTCGATCCTTGGCATGGGGAACCTGCTCTTGATGGTCAGCTTGTTCAATGCGCGGTAATCCACACACATCCGAGTTGAATTGTCCTTCCTTCTTGACGAAGAGGATCGGAGCTACATATGGTGAGTTACTAGAGCGGATGAAGCCACTTTGTAACAGCTCATCTAGCTGTTGCTCAAGCTCCTCCTTCATCGTCTTGCTGAGACGGTGAGGATGCTTCTTGGGAGGTTATGATCTAGGCAAAAGCTCAATACGATGGTCCTCTGGCAAGCTGGGTGGTAAGGTTGGACGCAAGCTCGATGTGAGAAAAATGTCCTGGTACTACTGAAGCAAAGCTTCCTGCTCGAGGTTCCTGGCTGGAACTTCTGTATTGGTCGCGTTGACATAGACAATGTATGCTTCTCCTCCCTTGCAAATCTCGCGTGCCATCTGGATTGCGGAAATCAAAGGGCGAGGCAAAGTGTCTTTATGCCAAGCGATGAACTTACCCCCGTGGTCTAGAATTTTGAGGTCCAAACCCTGGTTCTAGTAGTCTAGGCGAACTTCGAACTAGTGCCACCATCGGGATCCCAAGATGATGTCTACTGCTTGAAATGGTGCGACCCTGACAGTACGGGTGCCTACCCATCCTCCTATCTTTAGAGTGCTGCCTAAGGCCACCTTGTTCCTCTCCGCATGCTGTCCTATGAATGCCCCATTCAGGGCGATGGTATCAGATGGGGTGAGATTCAACCTAGCTTGCTAAGCAAATTTGGTAGAAATGATGTCCTCGGAACTCCCTGAATCTGCGAGGATGAGGACTTTCTGGCCGCCAATCTATCCGTAGAATGGGAACATGGTGGGAAACTCGTGAGAGTCCCCCTTCTACTGATCTTCTTCAATCTCCTATATAACCACTGAGGTTGTCTTGGCCAGAGAGGATGAGGACTTTCTGGCTGCCAATCTATCCGTAGAACGGGAACATGGTGGGAAACTGGTGAGAGTCCCCTTTCTGCTAATCTTCTTCGATCTCCTCTATAACCACTCAGGTTGTCTTGGCTGGAGTCGAGGCTGTAGAAGAACCACTGGACGTGGATCCATCGGCTTGCTGCTGCTTGAAATGTGGGCAATCCTACTTTTTGTGCCCCTGCTCATGGCAAAAGAAGCAGCGGTTCTCTTTGGCATAGGTCGCTCAGGTGGCTGCATCCAAGTACCCTCCTTAGTTGTTGCTGTCTTTTGCTGGCCAGTTCTTCTTCTATTTCCCCGTGCTGGCCTTCTTCCTCTATCTATGGCAGAGGAATCCGGGGGCAGTTATTATGCGAAGTGCCATGAGTGTTTTGAACCCAAAAGAGAGAGCAGGTCGAATGAAATCTTGATGGGTGATAATCACAATTGAGTTACTTCATATGCATGCAAAATAAGCACAGTAGAGCAAAAGTTTGCATTGATTTTTCCAACATATGGGATCAGAGGCACGTTGTTTTGAAGGCTTGTGAGCCATCTGAACATCAAGAGTTCTGTTCTAGAGTGATTTGTGTGAGGCATTGAACTTTGCATGTATGTCGAGAAGGTCCATCACAAAAGCTGATGCTAAGGCAGAAGGGCTTGCTTTCCCACGAACGTATAGGAGACCAAGGACTAAAGCTAGTCGAAGAAGAAGGCTTGCAATAGACGTGTTGGCTGAGGCGTGCTTTCAAGCATTTCTAGGTATCACTCCTCATAGCAATGGATTCGGGGAAGAAAACTAAGTCTGAGGCATCTATTGTAAAGTTTAATAGTAGGAATTTTGCAACATGCCAATTGTCGACGAAGCTATGGTTTATGCAAAAAGGATTATGGGGTATTGTCTTTGGCATGGAAAAGGAACGGACCACCGGTGAAGCAGAGAAGCACGTATGGAAGAAAGACGGTAGTAAGGCTATCGGGCTGATCGGGAGAGCCCTAGGTGAAGATTCTTTTCACCATTTGGATGTAACAAAATCTGTAGCAGCCAACAAGACGATACTAGAAGCTCTATTCGTAGTGAAGATGCGACATTCCAAGGCCAATTTGAAACAACAACTATATGATCTACACATGAATGACAATGAAGATTTGGCAACGTTTCTGTACCACATGCAAACCTTGTTAAAGCAGCTCCATGAACTCGGTTCAAATGTTGAGGATGATGATCAGAAAGTGATCTTGTTGAAGAGCCTGCCCTCCAGGTATGATGAGTGCAGAGAGATGGAAGCCCACCTCACACGGAAGTGAGCCTTGGGTCAGTTGACGTCATATAAGGCACAACGGATCTTTCAACGGTTGACACGCCACAAGAGACGACTTTAGCTGAGTGCCTTTAAGATATCTGAAAACTCAAAGAGCGATCATCAGCAGGTGATATTTAAAGGCACTATGTCAAAGATGACTTTAGCTGAGTTGTCTTTCACTGTCACCTGCTGATAATCGCTCTCTAACATAGTGATAGTGAACCTCAATGTGCTTTGTGCGAGCATGGAAAACTGGATTCCGTGCGACAACCAAAGCACTTTGACTATCAGTGAAGATGACGGTAGGAGCAATCTGACATGCACAAAGATCTGCAAGTAGCTTCCGAAGCCAAACACACTCCACTGTAGCTATAAAAGCCGCTCTGTACTCAGCTTCATGAAGGGTCAATGAGACTGAAAGGAGCACGTACAAGGTACAAAGTACAAAGGTCGATGAGAAACGCCGTCACGTCAAAACTTAGATAATGAAAGATCTAAGTACAAGGTACTTGAACCTAGACCTAGGACTAAGTGTCGCACTAACACTACAAGTGCCTACACTTATGCCTACAAGGCACATACCATGGCCTATAGGGCATCACTAGAACCATCAGAAGATGGCCTACAAACCCCCCTCCATGGGATGGGCTGAAGTACTCTGGAAACGTCTCAGAATACCTGGTATTTTCTGGTCATGGTGGCACATGTTCATCCAAAAGGATATAGCCACCTATGAATGTACAAGGGATGTCAGATCATGTAACAAAGGGAAACAAGTGTAAAGCCTGTCGAAAGACTTCGAACTTGGGACGAGAAAGTGCCTTTGTAAACATATCTGCTATGTTGTCCTCTGCGGGAAGATAGGACAACTCTATGTCTCCTGCTGGCAACCGCTCCCAAACATAATGATAGTGAACTTCAATATGCTTGGTACGCGCATGAAACACTGGGTTACGCGCAATGGCCAAAGCACTCTGGCTGTAAGTCTAGACAATAGTGGAGGATGTCTGGCAAATACCAAGATCTGTAAGTAACTGTCGAAGCCAAACACACTCTACTGTAGCGGTGAAAGCTGCCCTATACCCAGCCTCACAGTTAGATGTGGCAACTGTTGGTTGCTTCTTGCTGAGCCAAGAGATACATGAATTGCCAAGCAAAAAACAATTGCCAGTATGTGACACTCTGGTGTCGGAACATCCTGCCCAGTCACTATCCGTGTAAGCATGCATGGTAAGTGAACCCTGATCACCATAGAAGAGGGCTAAATCTTGAGTGCCTCTGAGATTTCTGAAGACTCTCTTCAATGCCTGCCAATGTTGTGAACGGGGCATGTGCATGAATCTGCTGAGCTGAGATACTGCATACTGCAAGTCAGGTTTGGTGTGACATAAATAAATAAGGCATCCAACAGCCTGCTGATAAAGAGTGATATCACATGGTGGGCTCCCATCATGAGCTGAGAATTTGAAGCCAGGGTCCACTCGAGTAGAGATTGGCTTGCAATCCTCAAACTGAAAACGATCAAGGAGCTGTCCAATATACTTGGACTGAGACATCATGATACCCCCCTCAACATGAGCAAACTGAATTCCCAAATAATAATGGAGCCGTCCCATGTCTGACATGTCAGAATCTGCTGCAAATCAGCCTTGAAAGCTGCAATTTGCTGAGTATCTGGGCCCGTGATGAGCATATCATCCACATATAAAATCAGCGCTAAAAAATCAGATCCACTCCCACGGACATAAAGAGTGGGTTTTGTGGGACTATTCTGAAAACCAAGGGATAGTAAGTGTGCATGAATTTTGGCATACCATGCCCTGGGTGCTTGCTTCAAACCATGAAGGGCTTTTCTAAGCTGGCATACCTTATTTTCAGAATTGACAACCTCAAAGCCAGGAGGTTGTGTGACATAGACTTCTTCCTGCAGATCCCCATGAAGAAAAGCAGTCTTGATGTCAAGTTGGTTCACTTGCCAACGATGATGGGCTGCAATGGCAATGACACATCTAATGGTAGTAATCCTGGATGTGGGAGCAAATGTCTCCTCAAAGTCAATGCCTTGTTGTTGGGCATACCCTTTTGCAACAAGACGGGCTTTGTATCGATCTATGCTGCCATCAGATTTCCTTTTTAATTTGTAGACCCACCGCGTTCCAATGGCATGCTTGCCGGGAGGGAGATCTACTAATTCCCATGTGTCATTTTTGGCAATAGATTGTAACTCAGCTCTCATTGCATCCATCCACTCTTTGCTATTAAAAGCATCTTTATGGCACAGAGGCTCTTCATTGCAAGCTGTAGCAAGGAGTGCAAACTCAAGAAAGTGACCATACTCTCTATTCCCTGATCTTGTCCGGGCAGCAAAAGGCTGATCTTGTTTGCTGTCCCTCAATGTATCAAGAAGCCATCTGGGAACTTGTTTTTGCTGTCTATTGACAGCTCTTTCTTCAATGACTGCATCATGAATAGTGGGATCATTTTGTGCCGGAAGACAAACCTGCAAATCAGCATGAGGTTGTGGCTGATTATTGCTTAGTGAGAGTCATGAAATACTTATACCCCCCAATGGCATTTGTCCTCATTGGGCCACAGAGATCACTGTGTACTAGCTGCAATTTCCTTTGTGAAGGCTTGCGACAATAGTTGCATCTTTTCTTCTTTGCCTTATCTGCTGTATTTTTAGATGCATGGGAGGAATTGCAGCTGCTATGCGCAGATTTTGGCTTGCCCATAGGCTTGGAAGCCTTGCCTCTTCCTGTCTACTGTGAAGCAAATGCATGATCAAGAATAATGGCTTGTCTGTTAGCTCTACTTTGCTCTTCCTGCAAAAGCAAAGTAACTAGCTGATCAAAAGAATAGTGGTTTGGATTACCCATGGCCACTAATCGAAGGGTTGTAGCAAACCCTTGATATGTATCTGGCAGTCCATTCAATGTGGTACTAACACGCTGTGAATTTGGCACCACCTCATCAATGTTGGCAAGCTGTTCCATGAGGTCCTTGACCATTGTCAAGTATGCATCCATTGACTCACCTTCATTCGTACTGACTTCCTGTAATTGCCTTCTCAAATATGCAACACGAGCTTCATTGCGAATCTGATAGAGAGAAGCCAATTTATCCCAAGCATCCTTTGCTGTCCTGCAAGACCGGATGTGTGGAATAATGATTCTCTTGCATGATAAAGCAATGCATGAATGTGCATTTGCATCTCTTGCATCCCATCTTGACTGTTCTTGAGTTGGAAGAGCAGCACCAGGAGTGCTAGAGGAAGAGGCATCAGGAGGAGTATCCCCTGCAGAAGGACCAGCAGTAGAGGCAACCACCATAGCATTGGCTGGCCTCAGATCAGCCCCAGAAACAATATTCCACAAATGCTTTGCAACAAGAATATGCTTCATGAGATAAGAGCACATCGGATAGTTAGTGCCATCCAACTTATCATATTCATGAAGAACTCCAAATAAATCTTGATTGTTCCCAGCCATAGCAAATGTGATACCCTGAAAAAGACCTGAAAACCCAAAAGCCTCAAGGCTATCACTGCAAAAAGCTGGCTGTCCAAAAATGACAGCGAATATCTGCAAATTTTTGACCCAAATCAAAGGGCAAATGCAGATCTGACCCAAATGTGACTGTGACAGGCAATGTTCACTGCAAAAAATAGCAAATCTGGCAAAAGCCCCAAATTTATTGAGGGCAAATAGGCCAAAAAGAGGGCAAATGCAGAAAAGCCCCAAATTTTGCTGAAATTTTTGCAAATGTGACCCAATGTATGCAAATCTGACTCAATGTCCTGCAAAAGTGACTCAATGTCCTGCAAAATGACTCAATGTACTGCAATCAAAAAGAGATTGCACACCAAATCCCAAAAAATAGCCTCAAGGCTTGCAACTGCAGAAATAGGACTTGCTGTCCACAAATTGACTGCAAAAGTGCGCCTGTCCCAGAGTGTAGACCTCAAGATGTAGGCCTTCCAAACTGTTGAAATGGCTTGGGAAGATTTCAAACAGTAGAAGGAAGATAAGGATAACAAAAATCCTCAAAAGCCCCAAATT
The DNA here is from genome assembly GCF_047967505.1 of Dipteris shenzhenensis. Lineage (NCBI taxonomy): Eukaryota > Viridiplantae > Streptophyta > Polypodiopsida > Gleicheniales > Dipteridaceae > Dipteris > Dipteris shenzhenensis. Next base: position 1,706,418 of record NC_141622.1, on the reverse strand, counting down.
TTGATAGTGTTCTGCAAATTTCACACGTGCCAAACTTGTACGGGGATCCCAAAGGAAGTACGTATTTGTACGGATGCTGGTACGCTGTACGGAATCCAATGTACGACACAAGTACACTATACGGAGGCTGTACGAAAGCAAGTACAGGGTGAGTATGGAGCACAACGTACCGCTGTACGGGATAGTTACGGTGAAGAGCATACGGCTGTACAAAAAAGTGCAGAGTCAACGTACGTTTGATGTACGGCGATGCAAATACGTGACTGTACATCGCATGTACAATACGGACCACTGTACGTCGCAGGTACAACCTTGCACGACAAGTGTACGAACCAGTTGCTGTGTGCAGGTACACCTATACGGAACAGCTGCTGTGCAAGCCCTATTGGACAACGTGGGTACTTTGTACGGGTGCAGGTACGGAAGAAGATGCGACGGCAAAATAGCTAGCGACGTAGCTGGGCAGCAAGACTCGGGATCTGTACGTGCTCCGTACGGAAGTGTACAGTGACTGTACGCAACGCAAGTACGTACAGCGACTGTACGGAGTGCCTTTAAGATATCTGAAAACATGCTTCACAGCATGCCAATGGTGCATAGATGGGCTGTGCATATATATGCTCAACTATGCATAGATCAGCTCTCGTATGGCATAGGTAAATCAAACAACCAACTGCCTGCTGATAAAGAGTGACATCACATGTACCGTTGCCATCCTCAAAAGAGAAGTGAAAACCAATCTTTAATGGTGTGGATACTCGCTTGCAATCCTCAAACTGAAAACGCTGCAAAATCTGTCCAATGTACTTGGATTGTGACATCAAAATGCCCCCCTCACTGCTAGCAAATTGAATGCCCAGATAGTAGTGCAAAAGACCAAGATAAGACATAGCAAATGTCTGCTGCAAATCAACTTTAAAATCTGCAATTTGCTGAGCATGTGTCCCAGTTACAAGCATGTCATCCACATAAAGGACTAAAATCAGCAAATCTGTCCCACGCTTGCGGATGTAAAGGGTAGCCTCTGTAGGGCTATTCTGAAAGCCAAGTGTGAGCAAGTGAGAATGAATTCTCGAATACCAAGCCCGAGGTGCCTGCTTCAATCCATAGAGGGCCTTTTTCGAGCGGAATACCTTGCTTTCAGAACCTTCAACCTCAAAGCCAGGAGGTTGGGAAACATAGACCTCTTCCTACAAATGCCCATGAAGGAAAGCTGTCTTGATATCAAGCGAATGTATCTGCCAATGAAAGTGGGCAGCAAAGGCAATAACAATGCGAATGGTAGTGATCCTGGAAGTGGGAGCACAAGTCTCCTCCAATTCCATGCCATGCTGCTGAGCATAGCCCTTACCAACAAGATGGGCTTTGTAACGGTCCACTGAACCAAAAGTTTCCGTTTGATCTTGTAAACCCACTTAGTTCCAATATCATTCTTGCCATAAGGCAAATCACACAACTCCCAAGTGATGTACGAATTTTCATACAATTTATGACAGATGTATGGATTTCTATACGATTTCTGACACACATACGGATTTCCGTACAATTTCTGACGCATCTACGGATTTTTATTTATTTATTTTTTTGACACGTTCGGAATTCCGTACAGATGCTGTAAATGCTTGCGTGTGGTCGTTTTTTGCTGCAGCAAGCTGGAAAATGCACCGAAAAACAATTCCCTTCATGAGAGTTGCTCCAAAGTGCGGCTTCACGAGAGTTGCTCCAAAGTGCGGTCTTCTCGCGACAAAATGAGGTTTTGCACGACAGAAGTGCTCGGAAGGGTCTCAAACATTCGTGGGAGTGTGAAAACCAGCAAGACCAGCAAGAATGAGAGCTCCAGAGGCTGCCAAACAGCTTGGGAAAGCTGTCAATGGCAAAGGGAATGGATTCCCGACCTGCTCTGATACACTGTTGGGTGTTGGAAGCAATGGAAGCTCAAATATGGAAGCACAATGGAGAAAAACGAGATGCTGTAATAGATTGCTGCAAAACTGAAGTGTGGAGCCAATAGTCTCGCGACAAAGTGAGGTTTTGCGCAACAGAAGTGCTTGGAAAGGTCTCAAACACTCGTGGGAGTGTGAAAACCAGCAAGACCAGCAAGAATGAGAGCTCCATAGGCTGCCAAACAGCTTGGGGAAGCTATCAATGGCTGACGGAATGGATTCCCGACCTGCTGCTCTGATACCATTGTTGGGTGTTGGAAGCAATGGAAGCTCAAAAATGGAAGCACAATGGAGAAAAACGAGATGCTGTAATAGATTGCTGCAAAACTGAAGTGTGGAGGCTCAAGGGAGAGCCCACATAACAAACCCTAGGGCTAACTGCCCTAATTGGACTAAGTGTCCTAACTGACCTAGATGGTACATAAACTAGTTGTACCAATAGTCCTAACTGACTATAACTAGGCCTACAACACTCGTACCAAGGTATAAGTGGCATCTATGGATAGCCCATGAGATAGCCTACATGCACATGGGTAGCCGGTTCTAGCCCCGATTCTTGCACAGATGTTTAACCTTGCAATTTGTCACAGCTTCCCACCAGCATGGAGCACCACCACTATCATACCGATACACAAAGCAGGAGATCTCATGGACGCTAGGAACTATCGCACCCTCATGATTGACCACACATTGGCCAAGATCTATGGATCGATACTAGAGAGGGAGATCAGCAGTCATACAGAGGCACAGGGGTAGCGAGCACTAGGGCAAGCAAGTTTCAAGAGGCAGCACTCTACTCTAGACCACATTTTCACTCTAAGGGCTGTCATTGAGGAGGCGAGGTCCAGACATCAGAAAGTCTACACATGTTTCGTAGACTTTCGAAAGGCTTTCGACACTGTCCCACGATCCCGTATGATCGAGAGACTACAGGAGATGCAGATTCTAGAGACGCTAATCTCGGGTGTGATGAACTTATATGAGTCAGTCAAAGGTAGTGTCCGTGCTCCAAGCGGTCTATCAGATTGGGTCGAGAGCACAATTGGGGTGAGCTGGGCTGCCCACTCTCACCAACTCTCTTTGGACTCTACATCGATGACATCACATCCTTCATAGATTGCCTAGGGGGCGAGGGTTCATCACTGGTACAAATATTGTTATACGTTGATGATATAGTCCTTATATCCTCTTCAGCGGAGGGGCTACAAAAAGATTTGGAGGCCTTAGAGGTGTTCAGCAGAGAGAGAGACCTGGCAGTCAATCTTGGGAAAACTAAGGTTATGATCTTCAACACCTCACGAGCAGTGATTCGCCGACTTAGTTTCACTTATCGTTGCGAACCAATGGAGATAGTACAATTGTACACATATTTGGGAGCACTCTTCACAGGGCCCATCTTCACGATGACCCATGCAGCCCAGGCACGGCTCACACGAGGGCGTAGTGCTTTAGCTAGACTAGAGCGACAATGCTTCTAGACGCACTTTCAGGATCCACCGACAAAGGGCTAGCTTTTTGACACACTGCTGCGATCGACTGCCATGTATGCAGCACCCTTCTTGGGATGTGATCTCCCACGGACAAACTAGAGGAGCTTCAAGCGGCTACAGGTGACGATGGGATCCAGGATGATCCAATGTAAGCCCTCAGTCCCACATGAGATAGCACAGGTAGAGTTCGCCATGACACCTCTCCAGGTTGATGCCATCTTTCCGACTGATCCATTTCCATCACCAGGTTTGTATCAGGCTCTATCTGATGGAGATGTGTCGGCACAGGCTACTACGAGATCCGCGGGCGTTACCACTGTCTCTACCTAGAGGGGAGTGGCTTCGGCCCTCTATCACGGCGACTCATCGATTTATCGGGCTCTATCTGATGGAGATGCGTCAGCACAGGGAGACACTACTACGACAGATCAGAGAGCAGCCGGGGATGGCCAGACCACCACTGGAAATAGCGACGCGTCACAGACTTCTATACATTTGAGTCAGCCCCAGGACACAGTGGAGTGGAGGAGGAGCTAGCCGACATGGATTAGCAACCGACCTAGTACCACCGAGAGAGGGACGTGGAGACCACATGCGCGACAGAGAGTCCCCAAAGTACACTCTATTGAGGTCCGACCTATCACAGCTTTTTTCGGGGGGGACTGACAAAGACGAGGGGTCACTCTGGACATAGCTCAGAGAGTTCAAAGAGCGAGGAGACTGTGTCCCCCACTGTAGTGCGAGACAGCTCGACAGACACAGAGATGGCATATCTTCGCATCCCACCAGAGAGCCATCACTGTACCAGGCTTCGGTTTCTGATTCTGTTCCTCAGTCCCAGCACCAAGACTGACTTGTTTTTTAGTTTGTACTTGATACTGGATAGACTTATCTGACCCACTGTGCTGTTGCAGTTGACTATTTCTACTCATGATTATGATTTTATGATTTTGTTAGCATAGATTAGTACTCAGAAAGGACCCTAGCGTGCCCTTTGCTTCAGCCCACTAAGGCTTGTATGAGTTTGCTTTTCTGTGTACTTTGTCCCATAGGCCCACGAGACCTCCCGTGGTGGACGTTAATACATCTTTTCTTTCTTTTCTCTCGCAGCTCCTCTGCCGCTCAGCACCTCTGCTCAGCTCTTCCTACCTTGCTCCTCCGTTCCTCCCGTTGTTGCAGCCCGTTGCAGCCCCTCCCGTCTAGCTTCTCCATCTCAGCTTCTTCCGCCTAGCTTCTCCACACATAGATCCTCTCATTCGCCTCTCTTCAGGGTTGTAGGCAGGCGTTGATTTAGGAACCCCTAGCTGAGCTGAACCCCCAGCCCAACTAGGGGGTTAGCTTAGCCAGGGGGTATAGTAGATATGGCCAGCAAAGAATGGCCTAGTTTATCCTCTTCGTCAAAAACTCCCTCCACTCCAACAACCTCCAACAGCAGAGCTCAATACGCGTCAGTTGCAGCCAGGACTCCTTCCCCATATGTGTACATATATAAACGAGGTGGTCGTTTTGACCAACCCCTTGTTGGGTATCACGAACAGAATTGCTTCCTACAGGATCAAGTGCGAGAGCTGCGGATGCAGCTGGCAGATGCACTAGCTCGAATCCAAGTTTTGGAAGGACCTGGTAAGAAGGAAATTATTGAAGAGGTTGTAAATTCTTGCAATACTTCCCCCCCTACTCCCCAACTGGTCTCTCCAGTGAAGAATCTAATCCAAACTGAAGTGCAGACAGCCAAGCAAGAAGTGATTGTGGGGTTTGATGCAAAGGCAAACAAAGCTGATATTCAAGAGGAGATTAAAGAACATGCAGCTAGAAAGGATAATGCTCTGAAAATCAGAATTGGGGGGATCCCAGATGGATGGTATAAAGAAGAGGATTCATTCAATGATACCTTTACATGTGTCAAAGCAGCCATGCCTACTATTGATTGGACAGCTGATGCAGATGACAATCCTAATGATCCTAATGATGTTGGTGAAACTACAGCAGTCCGCATCAGTCATTGTAATGGTCATGCCATCATTACGTTCAACTCACGAGATTTATGTATAAAGGTTCAATGACAATCTCATAAGCTGAAAGGGACTAAGATATGGATAGCCAAAGAACTCACAAGAGCTCAACTTGAGGATAAGGCAACGGAATTAGCCAAGGATAAGGCTGCCAGAAAGGATGGTAAATGGGTAGTTTATCGTGATGGAATAGCACTTATTAAAGAGTTTAAATCTAAACCAAAAAGACTCTCAGTCTTAAACTGATGTATGGCCAGCTATATTTATGCTTTCTATGTAGGTACTCTGAATAAATAGAGTCGCTCTTTGCACTCTAGGGGAACAGCCATGTGCCCTTTCTAAGCAGATGTATTGGATGGTTTTCTGTTGTCCCATAGACCTGTTGGTCTCCCGTGGACATTAATAGACTTTCTTTCTCTCTCTCTCTCTCTCTCTCTCGTCCAGTCGTGTTGGTCTCATAGATAGCATACACATGTCTAGTCACTCGGGGACAAGTGATCGACTGATAGACAATCAGGGGATTCTCCTTGGTGTTTGCTCCCCCTTTGTGAGTTTCTCTCCCTCTGATAGCACGATATACTACTTTTATTTCTTGTCACAGGCATCACCCTTGGGTAGAGGAGCCCATTTTAGTGGCTCTACCCCTAGGTTTCATTGTATCTGGTTTCTTTCAGTCTCATAGACCCTTTGGTCTTTCGTAGATGTTAATAAACTCTCTCTCTCTCTCTCTCTCTCTCTCTCTCTCTCTCTCTTTTATGTGTTTGAGTCAGCTCCAGCACATAGTGGGGTGGAGGAGGAGCTAGCTGATATGAGGGCAGTATGGATCAGCAGAGAGAGCTGACGCTGCCAAGTGAGGGACACAGAGACCACACATAACACGGAGAGTGACTAGAGCACACACGATCTCAAGGTTCAGTCTATCTCAACTCTCCTAAGAGGAGAATGCTAGAGACGAGAGGCGTCACTCTTGACGAAGTGTCCTTCTATCGAGCGGGCATTCGGCACAGTTCTAGAGTACCCTTTGTTGGAATACTGAAAAGAAAGAGTAGAGTGGACACAAACTCAGAATACTTGCTTATAGAATGAAGAAGAAAGAGGTCCTTAAGTAGGCACCTCATACAAGGTCATTGACATCACTGATGACCTCAAAGCTCCTCAATCATCTCCTCAATCTGCTCCTAGATTCACTCAATCATCCTATGTGGCTTTTCCACCACCTAACTGTGCTTGTGGGCACCTAACTGTGCCTCTAGCACTCACACATAGAAACATAAGGTGTGCCTGAGGCATACACCTTGAGATATCCCAACAAACCCCCCCTCAAGGAGATGCCTCAGGCTATGTCAAGGATACATCTAGTCTCATAGTTTCTCATGCCATCTCATGGTGGTCAAGGATAAATCTATGGCTAGGTTCTCATGCTAGCAAGGGTTTCCTTGGTAAACAGAAAGGGATACAAACAGACCTTCCAATGGTTATCTCTCCTACATGTACATGCACACAATGTCTGTAGGGGGTACCATGGAACAAACATACACATGGCCTACATCATAAGGTGACCAGAGGTGTTCACAAAACACAACACACAATAATTTATTTTCATTCATTTTGGAGGACTATCCAGGCTGAGTACCTTGACATAAAAAGAGTGATCTGGAGCATACATAGAGATAATTTAAAATGCATAATCTTCAAAGGATGCCTCATCTTGTGGAGGCTCATTAACTGTAAGTAGATTTGCATTTTCTGTCTTTGCTTTGGCTCTGCAGAACTTCTCACTATGGTTGTTTTTGCCACAGTGCTTACATGGATTAACTTTGAAGCAGTCCTTTGAAAGGTGATTTGTCTTTCCACAGTGATTGCAAGGAGAGTACTTGCCCTTCTGGAATTTCATAACATAAGCAGTGTCATTGCCTTTCCTTAACTCCATGTGTCTTTCTTCTTCTTGGAGAGCTGAGATAATGCCTTCAAGGTTTGGATTGGGAAGATTCTTCAAAGTGCTTACAATGTGATCAAAGCTTTCAGGCATACTCTTAAGTAGTACTGCCATAGCATCATCAGGGGTGATAGGAGAGTTGATAGAAGCTAACTGAGTCATAAGACTCCGCATATAGTTGACATGGGCAGCTAAAGTAGTATCACTTACCATCTTTAATTCAAAGAAAGAGATTTTAAGTGATAGTTTAGAAATATGAGAGCTTGCACCAAAAATCAAATCTAGCTTCTGCCATGCTTCCGATGGAGACTCCAAGTCAGATATATGATGTATGTAATCATCACCCAAAGCTAAAGCAATTATACCATATGCTTTTTCTTCTCTTGCTGGATCCCTTGCCGGTCGTGTCGGAGCTGAAGATTCCCCAGCATTTGAGGCCGTAGAAGAAGCGGTAGGAGTAGATTTGACAAGTCCCCATAAGTTCTCCCGCATTAATGCAAATTTTACCTTCATTTGCCATGTATGGAACCCCTTTCCATTGAACTTCTCAAGATTATATATGGTAGCCATGAGAGGGTCTAACCCAAATATTGGGCAGTGTCTATCTCTCTTACAAGGCAAAAATAACTGAAAGACTTCCAAAATATGAGCACTTAATGTAGCAAATAGTAGTGACTAGATTTCAAACAATGATGCTTCTTCTTACATGCTTCATAGAAGTGGATGAAATAAACATTTTCCAATCAAAACCAGGTCTAGCAAGTCAAAACAAAACTGAATCCACACTTGTACTGAAGTTATTGAAAGCTTCAAAAAACCAGAAATGCTAGAGTAGCATTTTATGTAGCATCATCTTCAAAAACTTGTCCAAAACTGTCAAAACTGAAAAGCTGAACTTGGAGGGCTTGTAGCTCACTCTTCAAAGCAAGGAAAAGAGGGCTTTCTGAAGCAAAAGAAAGCTCATATACCAGAGAAGGTCCAGCACAGAGGTTGGACGAAATGGTGCGCACTTTTGCCCGGGAGAGTTGCTACAGGCTGAAACTGAGTTTTGACGATTTCTCCCTCGTTACTGAACCAAATGACCTGAAAAATGGCTCAAAATCTTCGTCTTGAGGTCGCCCATCTACTCCTAAGAGGGCTCAGGCAATGGCGGAGTATGCAGGGAGTATTGAGCAACAGAAGAAATTCGCTGTTTGGAGAATGGCAGCCACCACAGACGTTTTTTCTTCAATTGCTTGCAGGTGGAAGTTCGCCCATACTAGAGGAGTTTCCAGCTCAGAGGGTTTGGGCAATGGCTGTTTGTAGATGGAGAACCAAGCTCTCAAAGATTTTGGGAAAAAAGAGGAAAATGGAGAAGAAGAAGATGAAGAAGAAGATGATGATGTGGCAGAAATGGGCTCAAGGGGGATCAAAGGGCTCTGATACCATGTTGGAATACTGAAAAGAAAGAGTAGAGTGGACACAAACTCAGAATACTTGCTTATAGAATGAAGAAGAAAGAGGTCCTTAAGTAGGCACCTCATACAAGGTCATTGACATCACTGATGACCTCAAAGCTCCTCAATCATCTCCTCAATCTGCTCCTAGATTCACTCAGAAAAGAAAGAGTAGAGTGGACACAAACTCAGAATACTTGTTTTTTTTTTTTTTTTTTTTTTGACACAAACTCAGAATACTTGCTTATAGAATGAAGAAGAAAGAGGTCCTTAAGTAGGCACCTCATACAAGGTCATTGACATCACTGATGACCTCAAAGCTCCTCAATCATCTCCTCAATCTGCTCCTAGATTCACTCAATCATCCTATGTGGCTTTTCCACCACCTAACTGTGCTTGTGGGCACCTAATTGTGCCTCTAGCACTCACACATAGAAACATAAGGTGTGCCTGAGGCATACACCTTGAGATATCCCAACACCCTTCGGAGTTGAAGACATTTGTTGTGGCAAATGACGGGGTTCTTCATCTCCGACTGGTTGTAGAGAGCCCCGATGCCCCCCCAGAGGTGATCCTCTTAGAGACACTTGAGGGAGGTACTCTTCAGCAGAGACTGGAGGTCTCCGCTTTACTAGGCCAGTGTCTGAGGTGCAGGCAGAAGGGGCACCTCGCTAGGGATTGCACAAGAGGCTTGAGCAAGTCACATCCCTCCCCACAAGAGATGCAAGGACAGCATAGTGACACGCAGGAGGCTAGGACCCGATGACCACCCAAGCAGACACAGCAACAGCCTCAACGCGAACAGTCTCAGCAACAGCAGTAGCCAGAGTCCCACACCCCCTGGGTTGAGAGGCAAGGTGGACCAAGGTGGGAAAGAAGAAGCTAGCCTCTTCCTTGTGGACCCCCTAGATCTACAGCGGAACCCACGTCCGTGAGCAAGGGCAAGGCAAAAGCCACCTCGCCAACCCCTCCTCCACAGCAGGTTGACTCTGCGGGCATGCAGGATTCAGCTTCTTCCTCTCATACCTCCAAGGAAGGGGAGGGGGGGAGGGAGAGGCACATGCTCAATCCTCATGCATCCGCATGCATGCTAGGCGGCCTCTACCGAGAGAGTTCCGGCGGTTAGGATCATGGAACTATTTGGAGATTCCAAATACGTATCTCATGTCCTTGGAACTACCCATTCAGATCTTGCAGCCCCGGAAAGGAGGGCATTAGCGCGGTAGGATCCCACACCCACTTGGTTTGGATCCTCCATTTTGCCTCCGCAAGGGTGGAGAAGTCGACTCCAGAGCTTTTCAACACAATGATGGAGCATTAGGTATACCAGGTGATGGACGAGTGGATGGGGCCATCGATCTTTTTGGCGTTGATGTTTCCTTCATGCGGTATTGGGCACGAAGGGTAGGGATTGAGCCAGTGGCGACCTTGGTTCGTCGTATGCGCACAGATATAGATTACTCTCCCTCCAAACCCTCGAAGAAGTCGCTGAAGTCCAATTTCCAAGAGCAGGCTCCCACACACAGGGGAGCCTTGTTCACTACTGCCCCATCCCCATGAGCTTGACAATGGTAAGTTGGAACGTGCATGGGCTTCACGACCATGCGTGTAGTCAACCACAGTATCTGATTCTCCGTCAGGAATTGCAGCGGGCTCTGGCAGGTAGACCAATTGACTTCCTCTTGATTCAGGAGCACATGTTCTCAGCAGCAAACATCACACGTCGACACCATCTCCTCCCTGGGAAGGACCCTGAGTTTGGTCCCCTGCAGTTGGTAGGATAGAGGGGTATGAATATCGATATCCCAGGCGGTGGCCCCAGAGATACTTGCACACGGCGAGCTCATACCAGGTCACACAGTGTGGATGGGTCTTCAGGCAAGAGAGGTTTGGATTGGTATCCTGAATGTGTACGCTCCCCCTTGTAGACAGCACCATCCGGCTTTCTAGCAGTGCCTCATAGATTGTCTGGACTCATGGATTAGTAGAGGTGACTTCAACAACCTAGAGTTCATGGAGGATAAGTAGGGAGGAGCCTCTTTCGTAGAGATGCCATCTGGAGAGAGGAATACCTGGGAGCATTTCCTTTTTGCCATCAGCGCCAAGGATCCATGGCGCGAGCCTGAGTTTACCAGGCTTCTGGGCAACCTGCAGTTCTCCTTTGGACAACGTGTCATGATGGGCTACTGGAGCGCCTAGACAGATTCTACATAGGGGCTGGGCTCTACTCCGAGGTAGCTCTGCTGGCATTCTAGCAGAGACAATGATGTCAGACCACTCTCCAACGGTCCTTCACTTGGAGCGACCCCATCGAGGACTCTCCGAAAAAGGGGTCCGTATACTATATGATCTCCTATAAGAGGTGGAGGTACAACAAGCGATAGCAGAGCTCTAGAGACAGCCTGACGACAGACCCTATGAGGGGTGGGTGGCATGGGTGGCTGAGAGGATCCAGCACAGTGGTCAGGAGCTCCAATGCCAAGCTCTTCGACGGAGAGCTACTCTTCACGAGCGGGAGAGAGCACTTTGTCGAAACCTAGCGTCTATCGAGAGACTCAAGGAGCTGAATCCAGGGTCCCAATGGCTCAGGGACCGCTTGGAGTGTGCACGATTGGAGATACAAGATTTGGAGGTCCGCAGAGCAGAGTTCTCCTACCACTCTTCTAGGACCATATGGTCTAGCAGGGCGACAGGATGACCAAACAGTTTTTCCAGACCACAGGACCACGGTCGGCAAGGATCCAACTCCAGCGACTCAGGGACTCACAGGGACATATGCACACAGTCCCTCGAGTCGAGACAACCATGGTCTTCTACTGTCAACTCTTTCAGTCAGAGGATGCTTCACCCACCACTCTTCCACTTTCCTGTTTAGTGAGATAGGGTTGTCCTTTGGCCCCCTATCTTTTCCTCTTTGTAGTGGAGACCCTAGGTTATTTTCTGCGCTCTCAGGCACTTGGCCTTACGGGGATGAGGCTTCCGATGTGGCAGGAGGAGGAGCTCCTAGACTACGAGTTTGCAGATGATACAGCTCTCTATGTGGACGGCCCAACATCCAATCTAGAGAGGGTCAAAAGAGCCCTATCCATATATTGCGAGGCTTCCGGAGCTCGCATAAACTCGACCAAAATCTGTTGGTTTCTTCACAAGCCTGGAGGAGATCCAGGAGGTTCGAGATTGGGGAGCTGATTTTGGCTCAGTGGATCCCAAGAGGGGAGACAGCGAGGTACCTAGGCTGCCAGGTTGGCATTGACATCTCGGCAAAGCAGCAGTTCAGCCCAATCCTCGAGAGTGTTCGGCGTAAGCTATTGGAGCTCCGCCAAACTGTCGCTTGCAGGTCGAGTGTTGGTGGTTAACCAGGTCCTTGCCACGGCCTGGTATATTGCCTCTTGCTGGTGTTTCCACCAACGCTACATGGGGCCTATACAATGCTTGGTGCGATCGCTAAGCTACCTCCACTCCCTAGCCCCCCCCCCCCCCCCCCCGCCGCGACCACCCCCGCCCCCTGTCTCTCCGCCCTCGCCTCCCGCTCGCTATCCCCCTCACCCGCCGCCTCACTCACCCGCCTCCCATCCCCCTGCCTCGCTCGCCGCCTCCCATCCCCCGCCCCCTGCCTCTCCGCCCTCGCCCCCCCGCCCGCCCTTGCTCACCCGCCCCCCTCGCTCACCCGACCCGCCCCCTCGCTCACCCGCCTCGCTCACCCCACCCGACCCCCTCGCTCTCCCGCCTTCCATCCCGCTCCCCCCGTCCCCCGCGCCCTCACCCGCCTCTCCGCCATTCTGCCATTCCACCCCCCCTCGCCTCCATTCCGCTCCCCCCCGCTTCCTCCCGCTCCACTCGCCCATTCCGCCCCCCCCCCCGCCTCCACTCCGCTCCCCCGCCCTCCGTTTCACCCCCCCGTCCCCGCCACATCAACCCCGCCCCCCCCGCCCTCCCGCGCCACCCGCCTGCCCCGTACCCTTCACCCCGCCTCGCCCCGACCCCCCCCCCTCACCCACTTCGCTTCGCCCGCCCTTCTGCTTCACTTCCCCACCCCGCCTCCACCCTCCGCCTCCGCCACCATCCCTTCCACACCCAGGCGCCACCCTCCCGCTTCGTCTCCCCTTTTGGGGTGGCAGCCTGTTCTTCATCGGAAGCTTGCAGTTAGTCTTGGCGGTATGGCGGCCCCCTGCCCGGATCCGGAGGCCCAGTCGGACCCTCCCTCTCCAGATGCCTACCGCGTTATCCTGACAGAGCAACAATCATCTCGTGTGCAGGAGGTTGCCACTGACTTTGCCCGTACCTCTGTTTACGGTAGAGTCATTGGACACTCTCCCTCCAGAGCAGCCATCAGGGACTGGATCCAGTCCACTCTCCTGCTAGAGGATGGCCATATTGAGGAGGTGACCCTTATGGGAAGGGGCATCTTCTGGCTCAAACTCTCCAATGAGAAAGCTGCGAGCAACCTGATTGCCGGTTCCCCCACATCGGTGGATGGAAAGATTATCATGATAGTCCCGTGGTACCGTGGATTCAGCGCAGCAGATTTTAATGTTCGGTTCCGTATACCTCGCCACCCAGTGACACTAGTTTTTCCAGGGCTTGCTGCTGAGCTGCGGCCGATTGTCAGGGACTTGGGCTCCCATTTTGGATGGGTTATGCACGACACTTTCGCCGATGCGGTGACCACGACAGGAGCCCCCCGAGTCCGAGTGGCTGTGGCAGACCCTGCGACCCTCCCTGCAGTGATCGAGATTGTGACAGATGCCGGCAGCATCACCCAGAGCATGATAGTCACCGGACAGCCAGGTCAGTGCCTGAGGTGCCACGGCTTTGGGCACTTGGCGGCTGCGTGCCCACGCTTCGCCAGCTCATCTCGACCCCCCCCGTCCCCGCCTCCTCCGCCCCCGCCCCCCCCGAACAGTCACGTCAGGAGGAGCCGAGGCAGGCGGAGCCCGATCCAGAGTTAGTGGGTGGCTGGACCGAGGTTAGAAGGAAAAGAGGAAAGAACAAGAAGATCTCGGATAAAGGCAAGGAGGCAAAGGTTACCCTTCCGGCAGCAGCACCCTTGAGACCTGACAGGCAGCCGCCCCAGGGACCTGGGAGAGCTTCTTCGTTGACGGCAGCCCGCCCTTCACAGCCTCAGATCCCCCTCTCTCCCGCTCCCCCGCCCCTTTCCACTCAGTCCCAGTCCCTTCCCCAGTTTCCCCTCCCTTCGCCCGACCCGCAGCCTCAGCCCCCGTCTCTTCCTCCTCAGTCTCCTCCTCCTCCCTCTCAGCCCCAGCTCCAGAGGCATCCCCATCCCCCCCCTCCCTCCGCTCCCCTCGACTCCTCTACAATGTTAGCTGCACCTTCGGCTTCCCAGTCGAGGGCAGCCCCCGCTCCGCCTCCTCCACTTGCTCCGCCAGTCGCCTCCGTGGAGCTCGAGTCGCCTACCCCTCAGCCTCCTCCCCCTCCCCCCCCGTTGGCAGGACACCCGGAGTCTACACCACCACCGGAGCAGGCTTCCATGGCCGCTAGCCCCTCAGTGGCAGACTCTGATGGGTCTCAGCCTCAGGAGAGAGCGCTTCCTCGAGACTTTTACAGATCTGGCCCCTGGGACTACTTGGACGTGGCCGACCTTGGGACCTTCCCGGCTTATCTCGACATCAGCATCTTCCTGCTCCGCAAAGGGGCGGATGGGAAGATTGTCGCCTTGGCCCCTAGGGATGGCCCTAGCTTCGCCTTCACGTTCCTCAGCGATGGCACCGAGACCTGGACAGACGACTCGGTTTGGGAGGCGCTCAGAGAGCAGACTCACGCCCAGGTCTGTTCCTAGATAGGCCCGTCCGGTGGGCAGCTTCTCGAGACTCAGTGGTCCGAGGGCGATGTGCGCCTGCGGTGGCGTTGCGCCGCCAAACGCTTCCGACTAATTGTGATCCTCAGACCTACCCTGTCATGGCCTCTCCCCCAGGATGTCAGAGCTTGGTCCCATCAGAAACTCCGAACCTTCTATGGGATGACCACTTCAGAGATCTCGAGCTGGCTCGAGAAAGCATTTGTTCATGGCACCAAAGGCCTCTCGCCTTTGTTGAAGGTGTTGAAGGACGCGCAGGACGATCCGGTCTCCCCCTCCAAACCTTCTCATAAGCGGCAGCGCCTCCATTCCGACATGCCTGATTCTTCATCGACTTCGACCGCGAGCAGACAGTTGTTCGCAGCTCCCCATCCCTCGCCATGAGCCTACACCTCGTATCCTGGAATGTGAACGGGTTTCACTCTTCTGGCACCCGTGGTCCCAGGAAGCTCATTTTGCGACAGGAACTTCAGCCTGCAGTGATTGGTCGTTTGGATGTACTTCTGCTCCAGGAGCACAAGCTCTCTGCGGCTCATTCCCGTAGCTGCGGGAAGGTTCTCCCTAGACGTTCCTACACTTACTGGGAGCCCTCGATTGGCGCACAGGGGAGGAGTGGGGGTGTCTGTACCTCCGTGTGCGAGCAGTTAGCCCAGGGAGTTTTCGGTCATGGCACGTTGATCCCAGGCCGAGCCCTTTGGGTAGGCCTGGATTTGGATGGATCCAAAATTGGAATACTCAACATTTACGCTCCTACAGACCTCCGATGCAGAGCCACTTTCTGGAGGACACTTACAGGGATTCTTCCAGACATGGATTCCTGGATTGTTGGAGGTGACTTCAACAATCTGGAGACATTGGAGGACCAGCAGGGCAGAGGTCCGGAGTTCACAGGTATGGCTCAGGCAGAGCAGTCAGCTTGGGACTCCTTCATCTTCGCGACAGGAGGTAGGGACAGTTGGAGAGACCCGTCCTTCCGGCGTTGGCACGGGAGCCTGGACTTCTCTTGGGGCTTCCGCAGGGAAGGAGGCAGACTCCTGGAGAGGCTTGATAGATTCTATGTCAGTGATTGGGCCATCAGTAGAGGCGGTCAGGCGGGTATAGTTCCAGGGACGACACTTTCCGACCATGCGCCGGTACTCCTCTCATTAGATTCGGCAGCCCAGACCCTTCCCCCCCGATCATGCAGGATTCCCGATTCTATTTTCTCGAGGGAGGACGTGCGTAGCAGTATTTGCAGTCTTTGGGACAGAGATTGGGGGGAGTGCACGGATTTGGTGGACTCAGTTGCGCAGGCTCTGCAGGAGTCCAGCCAGATCTGCCAGCTAGCAGCCCTACAGGTTCGACAGGAGTGGTGGAGTAGAGAGAGAGCTCTTCGGAGGGACCTCGCCTCCATTCAGCGACTCCAGCAGGCTTCCCCGAGCTCGGAGGAGCTTAGGATCCAGGCCCTTCGAGCCAGAGCCCTCCTGGAGGAGACACTCCAGCGCCGCTCAGAGTTTTCCTATCACGCCTCTCTCTCCTTCTGGGCCCGGAAGGGTGATCGGATGTGCAGGGAGTTCTTTAGGACGCATGGCCAGAGAGCTGCAGGTGATCAGCTTCGGAGTCTCAGGACAGTGGATGGTCACATCGTTACGGATTCGGGGGAGGTCCTGGGGTTGGCCACTGACTTCTACAAGACCCTCTTCCAGTAGGAGCCGCTTGCCCCTCGTGCTAGTCGTGCCCGTGAGGAGGTGTGGAGGCACATTCCATCCCTGGTTCAGCCTAGCATGCAGGCGATGTTGTTGGCGCCGTTTACCTCGGATGAGATGCTGGAGGCCTTGATGGCTATCGACGGACAGAAATGCCCAGGAGAGGATGGGCTTCCCCGAGCATTCTTCACCTCCTTCTGGGACCAGATCCATCAGCCCCTCCTTGCAGCTCTGCAGGGGATTTTCAGCAACGGTTTGATGCCAGAGAGCCTCTCTTCGGGACTGATTTGCCTCATCCCGAAGGGAGGAGATAGACAGGAGATCCGCCAGTGGCGTCCGATCACTCTCCTTACTACCGCCTACAAAATCCTCGCCAAGATGATCAGTGCCAGAGTTCGGCCTCTACTCCCAGACCTCATTCATGACACTCAGACAGGCTTTGTCCAGGATCGCAGTATCCTGGATAATGTCTTCACCTTTTCAGAGGCGGCGGAGTGGGCTCAGCACAGTGGATCACACCTTGCCATTCTACTTCTCGACTTTGAGAAGGCCTACGATCGCGTGGACTGGTTCTTTTTGGAGGGGACTCTGGAGCGGCTAGGTTTCCCGGCAGGATGGATTCAGGGTATCTCAGCTTTGTACAGGACAGCGTCTAGCAGGGTCATCATTGGAGGCAGGATGGGTGAGCGCTTTAGCTTGGAGAGATCAGTGCGTCAGGGTTGCCCCCTTGCTCCTTACCTGTTTCTTTTCTTCGCCGAGGCCATGACTTACTACCTTCGGGCGAGGTCTACCTGGATCCGGGGGGTTCGCCTTCCACTTCGGGAGGACACGGAGCTTCTGGACTCGGAGTACGCAGATGATACAGCCCTTTATGTCCAGGCTATGAGAGGATGCTAGAGAGGGTGCGGATGGCCTTGGAGGTCTTCTGCTCGGCCGCTGGTGCGAAAATCAACTGGAACAAGTCAGTTGGTTTTCTCACAGACCCTGGGGCGTGTTCTCAGTGGGGGCGATTTCTGGGTTTCAGATGGATTCCACGGGGACAGACAGCTAGATACCTTGGCTTCCAGGTTGGCCTAGACATCACGCCAGCTCAGCAGTTTCTCCCGGTGCTAGACTCCATCCGACGGAAGCTGGCTTTCTGGAGCACTGCTAAGCTGTCTCTTGCAGGTCGTGCCCTGGTAGTTAACCAGGTCCTTCTAGCCACGGCTTGGTATGTGGCTTCCTGCTGGTGCTTCTCGAGATCCAGCGTGGCACAGCTCAGGAGGTTGGTTCGAAACTTCCTTTGGTCTGGGGAGGATGGTCTTAGAGATACCAGAGCCAGGGTTGCTTGGCAGACAGTCATTCTTCCGCAGGCTGAGGGTGGCCTGGGGGTTATCGATCCAGAGCTTCAGAGTCAGGCCTTGTTAGGCAAGCTTGTCATCCGCGGTTTGACCCCGGGGGGGCAGACGTGGAAGATGTTACTTCAGCAGGGAGTAGGCTCTTGTGTCCCGCGCCGAGGTGGAGAGTGGCTACCGTCCCTCAGGTGGATCTTCACTTCTGCCCCGCTCACTCAGCCCCGTTCTCCACTCGTTCGTAGCCTCCTCATGGTTTGGAGGCGGCTCCGTCTCAGTCTCATTCAGTCCCAGCCCAGCTGTCAGGAGGAGATCGATCGCCAGCCGCTTGTCTGGAATGGGCAGGTCAGAGACGCCGAGGGCCTTCAGCTGGGGGAGAGATCACATATCAGGTGGGACGGCTGGATGAGGGGGCCAGCCCGGTCCCTTCGAGTTTGGAGGGATACGTACAGACATCTGGAGATGACTGATCTTGCAGTCGCAGCTGGAGGTGCACGCGGAGTCCAGGCGAGACGCACGGAGATTGACGGAGCGATCCCAGCCGCTTGGTTGGCTCCACCTGAGCCTCAGGTCCTCATGCCTGGAGACACCCGTTGGCTAGGACAGTTTACCCCCCGTGGCATCCCACTGGTGGTCGCAGGACGTTTGGATGACTCCTCTATCGCCTTCTTCGCGGTCTCAGGGGATGGACGACTCAGGAGAGAGGATGCGCTCATCGACCCCCTACTCCCGTGGCAGAGAGTTAGGGTCGTAGGCCTTCTGGGGAAGGTCTGGCGTACCGACCCTAGTATTGAGCAGGACCAGTTGCAGCTTTGGCGTCTTTGGCTCTGGGAGGGGCGGGCCTTGTCAGAGCTTGAGTGGGACCCAGGAGAGTGGTGGTGGCCAGAGATTGTGACAGGACAGGGGCCGACTTCCTTCTTCGCTTACAGCACGACTCTGGGCAGGCGAGTTCTCGGGAGGATGCAGAGCCGCCCCCCCACCCAGCGACCTAGCTGGTACGCACAGGGTATTTCCAGGTTCTTTTTGCAGGCATTCTGGAAGGCCTTGTGGGAGAGCTGGCGGCCGCGGAAGATCTCATACTTCCTGTGGCTTCTTGCCCACAAAGGTCTTCCAGTGGGGAGCTGGTTGAGGCAGATAGGCCAGGACGGTTGCTGTCAGATTTGCCATGCGGATGAGGAGTCACCAAAACACTGCCTGTGGAGCTGCACGCGCGCCCAGGAAGTGTGGAGGTGGACCTTCGGGCTTCTTACTCGCGCAGCACCAGAGCTAGGAGTGATCACTTGGGGCGCGTTCTGTTGGTGCAGCACCGCACCTGGTCTTCATCACTTGTTCGAGGCATGCCAGCAGGACCCCACCTTCCTTATCACACAGGGGACGTGGGGGCCGCTCGAGGGTATCCCACAGCACCTAGCAGAGGCTGATACAGGAGTTCGGGAGAGGCAGCCAGTCTGGGAGATTATCAGCAGCATTACAGGATGGCACATCTGGACCTCGCGCTGCGCGCAGATCCTCGGTGGCACCTCCTTATCGACTGCCCAAATCATGGCGGAGATTTGGAGTGAGATTATTCATACCCTCAGAGGCCAGTGGGACCAGATTCAGGGAGACTCCCGGGCTGGTCAGGAGAAGCGGAGACGCTTCCTCCAGGCTTGGGACACACAGAGCCTCTTCTTCGAGCAGACTACGCAGGGCCTTCGGTGGCACTACTCACCACCCCGATGGCTGTTCATTCACACTCAGCATATCCCTCCGTGAGAGTATGATTTATTATGCTACCTTTTAGGGCTGCGTCCGGTTTGTGAACGCAGCCCGTCAGCTATAAGCTGACCTCTTGTATTTTGTTCTCGAAGTAATATAATTAGCACTGTTTTTTCGGCAAAAAAAATACAATGCTTGGTGCGGAACTTCATATGGTGAGGATCATATGGAATATGCAACACCAAAGCCAAGGTGGCTTGGCAAACTGTGATTTTGCCCTAGGTGCAGGGTGGACTGGGCATTATTGATCTGGAGATCTAGAGCAGAGCCCTCTTGGACGAGCTGGTAGTGAGAGGAGGAGCTGCTTTATTATATGTAACATATGGTGTAGAATTTGGTATTTTTGACATCACAAACACGTCCAAAGTGGGCCAAAACCCTTGAAAGGACTTTCGAAATGCCAAAAACGGGCACTTGGAGACCCAGAAAAGGACAAAAAAGCTCAAAAATTACTTGTGCAATTGAATGTGATTTAACAGGTTGGCACCAAACCTATCAAATCACCCCAGGAGCTGAACCCTAGAAGCTCCTCCTCCAGCAAGGGTTTCTTGGGAACACTCTTCGCATAGAAGGTCAGTGGCAGCAGTCCTACAGGTGGACCTTCTCTGAGGCTCCTTTGACGGGGAAGGGTTCTCCATTGATGAGGAGTCTATACAGAGTGTGGCAAAGATTGGCGGGAGGACTCACTCGGGCTAGGCCATCACATAGAGAGAAGTTTGAGAGACAGCCGCTCATCTGGCACCCGGAGGTCAAAGATTCGGAGGGGCGCATGTTTGGTTAGCGGACTCACATTGGATGGGCACAGTGGGACAGTGAACTAGCTAGATCTTTGGGGCTTGACGGCGGCTTCCCAGAGAGACAGAGACCCGCAGGATAGGCCCTTTCACATCTCCAAGGGACAGGTACCAGCATATGGAGATCGAGGCGACGATCCCGATTTTATGGTGGGACGGATTACTGGGTCCTTGGACCCCTCACTACTAGTCAGGACAGTTCTCACAGCCAGCGGTACTGCTCAGGATACACTTCTTTCGAGAGTCTCTCGGATCCTGCCAATCTTGGTTTTATAGGGTGGGACATGGAGGCTCACTACAGGCAGAGACGGAGGTGGATGATGGGTCAAAGGCAGACCTGGAGGATCTAGAGTGGCATAGGGTCAGGATATTAGGCCGCTTGGGCAAGACTTGGTACATTGATCCCACCATAGTCTTATCAACCCCAGAGGGAGTAGTGTGGCGTCCTTTATCGCCTACTTGCAAACACAGGGGGGTGTAGGTTGCTCTCTTGTGGGCACACTGATCCAGATATTGCTCTACGCAGATGACGTGGCTCTCTTGTCTTCCTCGACAGAGGGGCTCCAAAGACACCTAGACGCACTACAGTCTTTTTGTGAGTCTCATGATTTGAAGGTCAACCTGGGTAAAACCAAGGTCATAATCTTCAATACATCTCGAGCCATCATGCGTCAAGAGCAGTTCAAATTTGAGGGGTCACCTGTTGAGATAGTTTCATCATACACTTATCTTGGGGTTATCTTTTCCAGACCCAGCTTCACCATGAGACCTGCGATGCAGGCACGCTTGAGCAGAGGGTATGCTTCATTGGCCAGACTAGAGAGGCAATGCTTCCGCTCGCACTTTCAGGATCCACGCACCGAGTCAGGGAATATGAGGATTACACCTCAGGGCATAGCAGGCTACCATGGATAGCTCTATCCTCTTCTATGGCACTTGCAGCAGGAGGGGGCCAAAGGTGTTGGTATGCACGTACAAAGAGATGGTTTGAGCAACTAGGCCTCCACATGGATAGACTACCTCCCTTCCAGTACAGCATGGATGCTCCGTTTTCTCCCCACCTATCACACGACGTCAACCAGGTTATCCGTGAGGATCTACTACAGGTACACACATTTCAGACCTGGTTGGGACCGAGTGAACTCCCAGTGAAGCTTAGCTTCTACAGAGATCACTTCTTACATATCACAGCGGAGGGTTTCATTGACCCACCAGGATACACGTAGAATCACCTACCCCACTCGCTGAGGATCTCTTGGGCAGTTTCGGGTCTCTTCGCACAGACTTCGCATCGAGAGCAGCAGAGCAGAGCGACTGCCCAAGGACTCAAGGAGACTATGTGACATGCAGGAGGTTGAGACAGAGGAGCATTTCATCTTCAAGTGTCATGTTTACTATGAGATCCGAGGGTGTTTCTACTGCCTCTTCAGAGATAGCTATGGGATTTTGGCCCGTTTCCTCTCCTACCCAGACCAGCGGTGTTTGACAAGTTTCATTCATGAGGTACTTAGACACTGCGAGAGGATACTCCGAGCACGGAGACAAAAGCAGACTTCTTCCTCGGCTAATCCCTCGCACAGCTCTATCATGGAGTTCTTTCAGCTAGATCACATGGACCCCCACGAGACGAGGCCTTGACATGATCGTGACCCGGAGCTTGTGACCCGATAGCTCAGACAGAGGGTCGACACACAGATCACACTTGGGGACATCCCCTCCTTGTTTAGAGTTGGAGCCCGACCGATGGGAGTCACACTAGCCCTGGTCAGACGCAGAGCAGGAGAAGTGCCAGGACTGCACCTTCGAGTGGCCGACAACACTCTATTGCCGACTTCATGCCTCCACTGCCTCATCCATCCTGATATCCTACCGATGATGATGATGATGATGTTGATGATGACGTTGAGATTGGTATAAAGTCGACCATCGACATGACTATGTTGTACTTAGGACTTAGTACTGCCATTTTGCATTTTTGCACTTTGCATTGGTATGGATGCTTGTTTAGTAGCTCCACTACCATAGCTCGTTGTATCAGGATTTTCACAGTCTCATAGACCCATCGGTCTTCTGAAGACTTTAATAAACTTTCTTTCTTTTGCTAATAGACCCAGGAGGCCTTCCAAAGATGTTAAAACAACTCTCTCTCTCTCTCTCTCTCTCTCTCTCTCTCTCAGAGGTAGATTCCACTGTCTCTTCACGGATGGCTTTGGACCTCTCTCACGAGTGATGGACTACGAGGATCAGCATTGCCTAGCTCTTTATGATAGGGAGGCCACTATGCTTCAACAAGACTACCTCAGAGACCATCAGCACAGACCGGAGCGTGATAGAGCCCAGCCTGATAGAGCTCAGGCACACGCTATACCAGAGGACAGAGACCAGGAGGAGCAGGAGGAGGTCAGAGCTCACACAGGACACATGCCTCCACCCTGTGGATGTACATATGAGATGGTTTGTAGACGCCGCAGGATCTTGTTACATAGGGGACGTACTCGCCGCTTCATCTCCAGACGATCCAGGATGATGGCAGCTTTTCGGAGGAGACTTACTCATGGAGATCTCGCCCCACCAGCCGCTCACCTCACCTTTGCTCAGATTTGTACTCTCATAGCAGGAGGCAGAGTCGATGGACAGGATTTCCAGTATTATTTTGGTTCTCAGACTCCGTGACACCTGGACTTGTATCTTTGCATTGGCATATTGTACTCATCCCCCCATTTTGCACCCAGGGGCGGTTTCCTTGCATCTAGTTTACTTTGTATTTAGGCTCAGATTTGACATTATGTACTTTCACTTGCATTGTATTGCGTAGCACTTAGATGATATTCGACGATGCCTCTTCTTTGTGGCACGTTGATTTTGTGCTATCTTGTATGCAGAGTTCTTGATGTCCCATGGGCCCATTTTGGCCTTTAGTGGACAATAATACACTTTCTTTCTTTCTCTCTCTCTCTCTCTCTCTCTCTCTCTCTCTCTCTCTCTCTCTCTGCCACCCCCCCCCACGTAACCTGTCTTCCAGTCTCACGCTCAGCGTCGCTCATCACTCACCTATGCTAGCCTCTCCGCTAGCCTACGCTGCCTATGCTAACCTCTCCGCTCACCTATGCTGCCCTCTCCCTACCTTCACGTAACCTATCTACCAGCTCATGTAACCTCTCCGTCAGCCTCACATAGCCTCTCCGTCAGCAACCCCCCTCACGTCTCTCTCCTGCTGCCTATGCTCCCCGTCTTCATCCACATCAACACTTGCCACGTGGCATAACGCATGCTTGCCACGTCTCTGCTGACACGTGGCACAACACAAGCCTACCACGTCACTATTGACACGTGGTAGTGCCACATCAGCACATCAGGGCTCCCTTGCTGCGGTCACACGGGCTCCCACTGGATTGGCTCCAACTTGACAGAAAAGTGCAGAAGCAGAGAAAACATGTGAAGATTCTCTCTATTACTGTATTTTCCAGTTCAGCAAATAAACAAGGACAGATACTCACACAATGCCTACACGAGCATGTGTGGAGGACATTTGGGGGAAACAAGCACTTGAAAATGCCATGACAGCTTACACAGCAGGGACCACTCCAAACATTACATCCAATGTCCTCACCAGCCTCCAAAAGATATGCCTTGCATTGATTGAAAGAATTGATAGCTTCGAAACTACTAATGTGGCCCTCCTTGCGGAGAAGGCACATGTAGATAAAACACTAGCTGAAGTGAAAAAGCATGGAGGGAAAATGCAGGAGGAATGGAGGAAAGAAAGGGGCAAAAAGGAGGAATGGGAGAATGAAAAGGGTGAATGGATATGCGAGAAGAACAAGCTCCAGGACAGGGTACATGCTTTGGAGATTGAATTGCAGCAAATAAAGGACATGAAAGCACCCCCGTAGGAAATTGCAAAGCAATGGAGGAGCTGAAAACAGAAAATGCCACTGTCAGGAAGGACATTGTCACCATGCAGGAAACAATGCAAGGCACACATGCTGAGCTTAAACAACAAATCAGCAAAGGGGAAGCTAAGATGTTGGAATGGAAGGATGTGGTCAAAAAGGGCACAACAGCCCCCAAAAAAGATATACCTTTGTAAGACTATAAGTCCAATCATACAAATTTAGATTTTTTGTTGTTCTAAAGATAAAAAATCTACACAGCCCCTTAAAAGAATTTATCTCCAAAGCACTTGAGGAGGAAAAAAGGAGGACCAGCAAAGCATTAAATGTCTTAGTGAGGGGGCTTCCGGATGGGAGATGCCAAAATACTGTTCACCAAAATGGGAGTCAACCTCACTTGTCAGACAGCCTGGAGGGTGGGTAAACCTGAGGCACCCTCAAAGCCACTAGTGCTGGAATTCCGGACAGCCATGGATAGGAAGACCCTCATGAGCACAACGGCGACTTTGAAGAGAACAAGGATCTACCTGGATGACGACCTCACACTCTTACAACAGGAACATTGCAGGGAAGGTATGATAAAAGTAATGGCAGCAAGGGAAGCAGGGAAATGGGCTGTATCTAGGGATGGTAGGGTGATTATTCGAGAAAGAGGAGATAAGGAGGATAAAGAAGAGAAGGAAGAGAAGGAAGAGGGAGAATTGTGACAGTGTCAAGCTGATAGGATGTGTGCACATACCAGACTGAAAATAGCAGTATGGAATTGTAATGGCACATTATGGTCTGACCCAGGGGGCTTCCTGGAGACATATAATGATAGAGATATGATTTTCTACACCGAAACACACAAGAGTCCAGAGTGAGGGCTGCCCACAGTAACTGGATACACATGGGAATCAGCTCACAAAAGAGAGTTGAGAAGAGATAGCGGAGTTCGTGGCTCCGGTGGAGTGGCTGTCCTTTTCAGATCACAACTGAGACCACTCATATCGGTGGTTCGGAGAGAGGAGCATGCACGACACATGTGGATACAAGTTCAGCTCCTAGATGCTCGGCCTATCTTCATTGCAGTATGCTACTTTCCTCCAGACACCTCATCCTATGCACGAGAGATCACTACAAATGGGCACAGTCCATATGAGACGATCCATGATGACATCACCGAGTTTTCCAGACAAGGAGACACTCTCCTACTGAAGGACTTCAATGCACGGACAGGAAATAGACAGGTAGGCCTACTTGACTTCTCAATTGATGACACGGACCCACACATGGTCACGGAACCAGATGCAACTGAGCTTGGGATAGTAAGGCATTCTACAGATACCCCACAGGTGACAAGGTATGGGACGACATCTGCTTGAGCTGGGGGCAATCCACGACCTGATCATCTTTAATGGCCTTCACAGATGGCCATCTTCTGGAAGACTCACTTGCTTCCCACATGGTGGTGGATCCAGTATAGTGGACTATCTACTAGGCCCACTAGACTTTATCTCATGGATACACGACTTCGCCATACCCCCCCCCCCCCCCTTGGAGCTGATCACTCATACTTGACCTTCCTATCGCCACCACCACTCCAACCACAGGGAGAGCTCCCCCCATGCCCCCACACACTGAGATCCACTTTGACCGTGCTCTTGACCTAGTATACATGAGCCATCTAGCCAGGGAGATCCTGACTATACTTGGGGATGACATAGACCTCACCAACGCCTCCGACACCCTTGTCTCAGTGGTACAGGGCATTGCTATCATATCTTTTCCCACAACCCCATCCAAGCGGAGATGGGAATATGCCTCGGAACCCTTGGTTCGACGACGAGTGCAGAGAGGCGAGAGCCAACTTCACACAGCAGCAAACTTTGAGTCATCTGACGCCACCTGAAGTACAAAGGATCTTTCGACGACTGACACGTCGTAAGAGACGGGCTTTCCTCACACATAGGATGGATGAGATTGTCAGATCGTTCCAAGGAGGAGACCCGACCACTGGATGGGGATTTCTATTAGAGGGGAAGCCACCTATCCCCATTTCTGACCCAGATGTGTGGCACACATATGCATGCTCCTTCTATGATGCCCAGATGCAGACACTGCCGGATATGTCCTCCACGCCTAGGCCCACCACTTGTCATCTGTTCACCACACAGAATGTACGGGCTGCACTTCGCCGTCTACACAATCGGACTGAGCACTTTGCACATGGACTCCTAGGAGATCCTAGCCCTGATCCTAGCACAGATGTTCAACCGGGCTGTTTGTCACGGATTTCCACCTTCTTGGAGTACCACCACTATTGTACCGATACACAAAGCCGGGGACCCTATGGAGACAAGGAACTATCGGACCCTTATGATTGGCCACACTCTGGCCAAGATTTATGGATCAGTTCTAGAGAGGGAACTCAGCAGTCATACATAGGCTCGGGGGTAGCGGGCACTAGGACAGGCATGATTCCGGAGACAGCACTCTACCCTAGATCACATCTTCACTTTGAGGGCTATCATTGAGGAGACGAGGTCTACACACCAGAAAGTCTACACATGCTTTGTAGACTTTCGGAAGGCTTTTGACACTCTCCCATGATCCTGCATGATCAGGGGGTTATAGGAGCTGTAGATTCCAGAGACACTGATATGGGGAGTGATGAGCCTATATGAGTCAGTCAGAGGCCGAGTTCGTGTCCAAGCCTATCAGATTGGCTCGAGAGTGCGATTGGAGTGAAGCAGGGATGTCCCCTCTCACCGACTCTCTTCGGGCTATACATTGATGAGATCACCTCTTTCATAGACCGCATAGGGGGCAAAGGATCACCACTGGCCGATCTCATGATATAGATATTGCTATATGCTGATGACACAGTCCTCATCTCATCCTCAACGGAGGGGCTACAGAGACACTTGGAGGCCCTAGAGTTGTTCTGTAGAGAGAGAGACCTGGCACTCAACCTTGGGAAGACCAAGGTTATGGCCTTCAACACCTCATACGCAGTAATCCAACAACTCAATTTCACTTATCGAACCGGATAGTGCAGTCATACACATATTTGGGAGCAGTCTTCACAGAACCCCTTTTCACTATGACACATGCAGCCCAGGCACGACCCATGTATGCAGCACCTTTCTGGGGATGTGATCTACCGATAGCAATGTGGAAGACATTTGAGCGGTTACAAGTGACCATGGGATCTAGGATGATTCGGAGCAAGCCCTTAGTCCCGCATGAGATAATACAGGCAGAGTTCGCCATGACACCACTACATATTGATGCCATCTTTCAGACAGTGACTTGCATCCATAGAGTCTAGGACTTACCCCATTGGAGACTACCGAGGCTGGCTCTGGAGTCATCCAAACGACTAGTTGAGGGTGGGGCACACACACAGTATGCACGTATATCCACATGGTTTGCCAGACATGGGATTCAAATGGACAGGCTACCCCCCTTTCAGTATAGTTTGGATGCACCCCCTGAGTCGATCCCGCGAGATGAGATTAACCGTATCATATGGTTAGATCTTCTCCAGCTCCATACGTCTCGAGCTTGGGGGGGAGAACAGGAGCTCCCCACCAAGACACAATTCTACCGTGACAATTTCCTGAATGTCTCAGAGGATGGATTCATTGTCAGACCCCTATATCTCGAGGACAGAAGAGTCTCACATGCGCTGAGGATCGCCATTGGGCAGATGCGGGTCTCATCCCATCAGCTGAAGATTGAGACAGGGAGAGCAACACGTATACCTAGAGAGCAGCGGACCTGCACACTGGGAGTGGTTGAGACAAAGGAACACTTTCTTTGCACCTGCCTAGCCTACTACGAGATCCAGGGACGATATCACTGCCTCTATCAGGACGGGAGTGGCTTCGGCCCACTATCACGCTTGATCCATTTCCATGACCAGGTCTGCATTGGGCTCTACTTGCTTGAGATGCGCCGACACAAGGAGACCTTGCTACGATATATCAAAGAGCAGCAGGAGGCGATCACACCACAAGATGCAGAGGCTGACCACAGACAGCGGCACGTCACAGATTTTTATGCATTCAAGTCAGCTCCAGGACATAGTGGGGTGGAGGAGGAGGAGCTAGCTGCTATGCGGGCAGCCTAGATTACCGAGAGAGGACTCCAAAGGCCACCCACGACACGGAGATCGCCCAAAGCACACTCGATTGAGGTTTGCCCTATCACAGCTTTCCTCAAAATGAACCACCCGAGACGAGGGGTCACTCTGAACATAGCTAAGCATTCAGAGATCGAGGAGACCACGCCCCCCCTCCGATACCACAGTATGAGACAGCCAAACAGACTTAGATTCGAGACATTTTCACTGCTCATAGACGAGCCACCATAGTGCATGGTTTCGGTTTTTGAGTTTCCAGTCCAGTTCCATTTCTCAGCTTGCTCTCTGACATTTATTTTTGTACTTGTTTTTTGTTTGAGCCAGTGAGCTCTTTTTATTTCAGCGCAATACTCAGCAAAGGGTCTTAGCGTGCCCTTTGCCTCAACCCCTTGTGGCTTGTATGAGTTTTTCTATTTGGTGTCACTTTGTCCCATAGGCCCGCGAGGCCTTCTGTGGATGTTAATCTCTCTCTCTCTCTCTCTCTCTCTCTCTCTCTCTGTGCCTCCTGAGTCGATCCCACGAGATGAGATCAACCGTATCATATGGTTAGACGTCCTCCAGCTTCATACATCCCGGACTTGGCGAGGGGACCAGGAGCTCTCCACCAAGACCCAGTTCTACCGCGACCACTTCTTGAGAGAATCAAAGGAGGGATTCATCATCAGACCCCAGTATCTCAAGGAGGGTGACGTCTAAGGTCTAGATTTGGATGATCGCCTCTCAACCTCCTCCTATTGGGAGAAGCAGCTAAGGTCCTTCGCTCCTTGCTGCAATAGGAGCGTCCGGCGTGGCTGATTCTATTGAGGTATGACAAGGGAGTGATTTGACATCGTGGTACTTACTAGAATCCTTGTGGAGCCTCCTGGCTGCATAGCCCAGTCCCCACTATAAATGTGGTCTAGCATCTCGAGCAGGCTATCACTGGCCCAAAGGAGTTACAAAGGCTACCCATAAAGGATTCCTGCCTTTGATAAAAAAGATAAAAGCTCCTAGGACCTTTTTTTGACGTGGGAATCTGTAAAAAGGAGGCTCGTCCTTGCTTATCTTCTACAACACGACGTTGAAATCTTGAACCACCGATGAGTTGCTTGCAAAAGAGTCATCTGTTGGAATTTGTATGGTCATCTCCCCATCTGTAAGCCCCGATATGAGGAGAGCATTGGGGGAAGGGGGGGGGGGGGGGACCTAGAAATGATGTGGTTGCCACATGGGCAGACCTTTGGCTGCCATATGGGCAGCAAGGTCACATTAAAAAAGGAGTGCATGGGGCTGCCACATGGGCAGCACATGGATGCCGTGTGGGCAGCACAAGAAAGGAGTGTACCTCTGTTTGGGCAGGTCTGCAGAAGAATCGGAGCAGCAGCATAGCATGGGATGTTGCCAAGGGAAGCTAAGATGACATCAGCAAAGGTACAGATCTGTACGGCAATCTGCAGGAGCCTGGATGGAACCTTGGCGTGGGATCCACGGGCTGGAAAGGCTCTGAACAGAGGCGATATTGGCAGGGCTGAAAGGCACCTATGTTGGCAGGTCTTGGGCCTTCAACAGCCCCCGATTTGAAACAAAGAATGGCCTGGGCCGCGGGCTGCTTGCCACATGGCCACGCACTGACTTTGGAGGACTGATTGGGCTTGTCAAAGCCAGCCAACCGAGTCGGTTGGACAGACCAGGACCAGTCAGCCAGTAGGGGCTGGCTGGTGGCTGATTTGAGGCCTACTGGTCGCCCTATTTTGGTGCCCTTTAGGGTCTATAAAAGGAGTCCTTTGGGGGCTCATATGACATCCCTAGCAGCAGCAACACACCAGCAGATTTGAGCAGCAGATCAGCAGCGATCAGGCCTACATCTAGGAGGTCTAGAGGAGGCCAAAGAGCTGCAGACATAGCTTGGAAGGGGTTGCACCCTTGGCTGTCTTCCAGGGCAGCAAGGAGCAAGGATCAAGGCACGATGACTAAAGTCTACAGATGCTTGACGAGGAGCACGCATACTTAGGGATGTAGAAGTGCCACGATTTGTTGGGACTCTGGAATCCTTTTGTATTGTGTCCTTTTGGACGGAAATATATTTTGTTGGTTCTACATCTCTATTGGAGCATTGTCTATTTACTAGCTTGCACATATGTATGTTGAGTACACAAAGTTAAGAAGTTTTGAATTCCGTAGTCAAACACTTCCGTGTGAATTCCTGGGCTATCTATCTGTCTTCCGCAGGTACCCTCAGTTTTCATTTCTAACATGATATCAGAGTTCGGAAGTGCACAAGAAGTGGAGCCTGAAGGGAAGGACCTTGCTGAAGGATGACCTTGATTCAGAGCTTGGAGGAATCAACTTTGACGTATCAAGGATGGTACCCTTTCAAGTGAGGCTCAGGTTCACACAAGTGTATGACCTCCTAAGTCTATCTCTTCACAGTTCTTTGTCATGGCCCAGAGACGTGCTATTCCTTATCTTGGTGACATAGGCAAGTTGGATGGGAGCAATCACCCATTGTGAAAGATGATAATCCGGAGCCATTTAGTGTTGCAGAAGAAAAAGTGTTTCTACGGTGATGAGCCAGGTCATTTTACAAAGGATTGCAGAAGGAGAAGGCATATCAGAAGGAGGAGGAGGAGGCCAGCTCAGATTCAGAGGAGTCAAAGAATGTAGCTAATGTGGTGGTTACAGAAGAGCTTTTCTTGGTGATATCTCCAAGTGTTGTCTTATCAAATGCACACTCATGTATTGCATTATCATGCAAGAGAATCATTATTCCACACATCCGGTCATGCAGGACAGCAAAGGATGCTTGGGATAAAGATCAGCAGCAGCAACACACCAGCAGATTTGAGCAGCAGATCAGCAGCAATCATGCCTACATCTAGGAGGTCTAGACGAGGCCAAAGAGCTGCAGACATAGCTTGGAAGGGGTTGCACCCTTGGCTGTCTTCCAGGGCAGCAAGGAGCAAGGATCAAGGCACGATGACTAAAGTCTACAGATGCTTGACGAGGAGCACGCATACTTAGGGATGTAGAAGTGCCACGATTTGTTGGGACTCTGGAATCCTTTTGTATTGTGTCCTTTTGGACGGAAATATATTTTGTTGGTTCTACATCTCTATTGGAGCATTGTCTATTTACTAGCTTGCACATATGTATGTTGAGTACAAAAAGTTAAGAACTTTTGAATTCCGTAGTCAAACACTTCCGTGTGAATTCCTGGGCTATCTATCTGTCTTCCGCAGGTACCCTCAGTTTTCATTTCTAACATGATATCAGAGTTCGGAAGTGCACAAGAAGTGGAGCCTGAAGGGAAGGACCTTGCTGAAGGATGACCTTGATTCAGAGCTTGGAGGAATCAACTTTGACGTATCAAGGACGGCACCCTTTCAAGTGAGGCTCAGGTTCATACAAGTGTACGACCTCCTAAGTCTATCTCTTCATAGTTCTTTGTCATGGCCCAGAGACGTGCTATTCCTTATCTTGGTGACATAGGCAAGTTGGATGGGAGCAATCACCCATTGTGAAAGATGATAATCCGGAGCCATTTAGTGTTGAGGGAGACATGGGAGATTGCGAAACGGGTAGAATGCTTAACTTCCTCACCTACAGATGGACTCTTCCTTCGACTGGACCATACTGAGGGACATGTACGAGCTGAACAATGAAGCGAGGATTCTAGACCTTGAGATGGAGCTCTATGGCATGACCATGGATGAGGGGGATTAAGTACAGAATCACATCACCAAGATGAAGGTGGTGAGAGATCAGCTGGCAGCAATTGGTCAAAGGACGGATTTGACCAGAATGGCTAGGCTATTGCTTGGCATGCTTCCGAGGAGTGACAATAGTTCAAACCACGCTGACTGTGGGTTAGAGGGCCATGCACCGGTACCATTGCTTTTGCAGCAAGAGGCTCGGGAGAAGAAATTCGACGGATCTGATGACAAAGCCCTTATAACTCAAGACGGGAGCAAAGACGAGGGAAAGGGTAAGCTTGGAAAAGGGAAGCCCACGAAAGACAAGTTTGATGATGGAGCGGACTCTTCAGACGAAGAAAACAAGAAGAAAAGGAAGCAGAAGAAAAAGTGTTTCTACGGTGATGAGCCAGGTCATTTTACAAAGGATTGCTGAAGGAGAAGGCATATCAGAAGGAGGAGGAGGAGGCCAGCTCAGATTCAGAGGAGTCAAAGAATGTAGCTAATGTGGTTACAGAAGAGCTTTTCTTAGTGATATCTCCAAGTGTTGTTAATGTAAAGTATGTAGGCCATCTTCTCCCGGCCGTATTGATGCCCTCTAGGCCCTAGTATGTGCCATGTAGCTTTAGTTATTGGCACTTAGGTCACCTAGTACTTTTAGTGTCTTATGACACCTAGTACTAGTGGTACCACTAGGACACTAGGTCCTAGGGTTCCCTTTTATTGCACTTTGTACTTTCATTTTCATTCATAGTTGATGTGACGGCTTTCACTCTTTGCTCCACTCTTTGCATCCTTTTGCTTCCATGAGCCTACAGTGGTATCAGAGCAAGTGTTGCGCCCTTCCTCCAGCTCAACTCAGCCTCCCCAAGCCTTCCCTTGCTCATTGGGATGTGTTCCTTTGCTGGTCGACACCTCTCTAGCAGGTGTATAACGCTTGTGAAGCTGTCCAAGCTGCTTTGAGCCCTTTTCATTGCCGAAACTTACCTCATTGCTGCTCCCCAGCTGAGGCAACTGCTCTAGGACCTTGCTCCAGTTTTTTCGTGGACCATTTCAGCTCTCCGTGGTCAGTTCAAGGCTTTTTATCGCTGGAAATTACTTCGAACTGCTTCTACACTAGGTGCCTACCAGTCACGACTTGTCTAGAGGCTGTTCCAGGGGTGCCTTGCAGCTCTATACTCAGTTCAAGGCTGATTTGAGGCATTTCCAGCCCTGCTGCTGCTGCCTTTTCATCTCGAGCTGCTGCTACAGCCCCTTATCCAGCTCCATTACACTCACAGGTGGCCCTCCCAACTCGGCAACTAACTTGGGATCCATTTCCCGCCAGATTTGAGCTTCAACCTTCAGTTCGTGGCACTAGAAGGTGGCGACTTACCTTCTCCAGCAGGCGTCTCCTCTCCAGCTACTCCTCTGAAGCTTCTATTGGCTGCTCCCATCTCCTCGAAGAGTGTACTTGCATTTGAGAACCTGTTCCAGCAGATTCAACCATCTTTTGCTATCCACAAGCTACTTTGCTGTTTTTTACTGTTTTTTTGACAGTTTTTACTGTCGAACCCTCATTTCCAGCAAGGAAATTTAGGGCTTTTGACATTCAAGCCTTCCACTTGTCCGTCCAACACTTTGGGCAAGCTTGCTAACTGAAATACTTCCAGAAATTGCAGTTTTGGGGTTCCAAAATTTGGGGCTTTTGTATTTAAAGCTCAATTTCAGCTGGTAATTCTGTCCCTCTACCTTGCTATTTCAGTTTCCAGTCTATTTGCTCTCTTCATCTTTGTATTCAGTAAGAAAGGCCTCATGTTGCCTCCTGGAATATTCTTTCTTGGCTTACAGATATTTGGGACAGCCAGCACTTTGCAGTTGAAAGCCTTGAGGCTTGTGGACAGTTTTTTTTTTTTTGCACTTGCATTGGATATTGTCAGTTAGTGCTCTTTGCTTTGCATTTTTTGGCACTATGGCTGGCCACAACAATGATTTGTTTGGCATTCTCCGTGAAGATGATAAGTTGGATGGCACCAACTATCCTATGTGGTCCTACCTTATGAAGCATATTCTAGTTGCCAGAAACTTCAGGAATATTGTTTCAGATGCTGATTTGAGGCCAGCCAATACTCAAGTGCTGCCCCTACTGCTGGCACTCCTCCAAGGAGAATCTTCCTGAATCTTCTTCCTCTAGTACTCCTATCACTACTACTCCTACTCAGGATCACATCAGATGGGACTCCAAAGATGCAAATGCACACTCATGTATTGCCTTATCATGCAAAAGAATCATTATTCCACACATCCGGTCATGCAGGACAGCAAAGGATGCTTGGGATAAGCTAGCTTCTCTTTATCACGCTCGCAATGGGGCACGGGTTGCATATTTGAGAAGGCAATTGCAGGAACTCAGCATGCAGGAAAGTGACTCAATGGATACATATTTAACAAAGGTCAAGGACCTCATGGAGCAACTTGCAAATATTGATGAAGTGGTGCCTAATTCTCAGCTTCTTAGCACTACATTGAATGGATTGCTAGACACATATCAAGGGTTTGCTACAACCCTAAGACTTGTAGCCAATGGAAATCCTGATCACTACTCATTCGATCAGTTAGTCACTTTGCTTTTGCAGGAAGAGCAAAGTCGTGCTACTAGGCAAGCTACTATTCCTGATCATGCATTTGCTTCACAGCACAAAGGAAAAGGCAAGGCTTCCAAGCCTATGGGCAAGCCTAAATATGTGCCTGACAGTGGCAATTCCTCCAATGTATCTCAAAATACAGCAAATAAGTCCAAGAAGAAAAGATGCAACTATTGTCGCAAGCCAAGGCATGAAATTTCAGAATGCAGAAAGCGCATTGCTTCAGAGAAAAAGAAAGCAAGATGGACAGTAAATTCCTCACATGCAATTGAATCCCACGAGCCAGCAGATGCCTCACATGCACATGCTCTCCAGGATGATTGGGCATGGGCTGTCCATTGCTCTTTTGATCCCTCCAAAGTTGATGCATTCTTTTCTGCTAATGATGCTCAGTCTTGGTATTTTGATAGTGGTGCTTCCAAGCACGTAACCTCTTGCAGACAGCTGTTTCATTCCTTGGCTAATGCACCTCGAGCGGGGACTGTCACATGTGCTAATAATGCTTCCTATGTTGTAAAAGGAATTAAAGATGTGCAGCTCACATCCATTTCAAGCCATCCTGTCACTTTGACAAATGTTCTTTTTGTGCCTGGAATTGAAGTCAACTTGATTTCAATTTCAGCAATTGCCACTTCAGGTTTCAGAGTGATATTTGATGGATACAGATGCCTAGTATATGATCTTCGTGATGACAATGCCATAGTTCTCAATACACTTTGCAAAAGGGCCTTTATCACCTTGATCATCACTCAGCTGCACTTTCTATTGAAGCATTTGCTATTTCAGATTCCCACCTTGTTGAAACTCATCTTTGGCATGAGAGAATGGGTCATCTAAATTATAGAGCTCTTGCCAAATTACATTCACAGGGCATGGCAAATGATGTACCTCAAACTCACACAGTTTCCAAACATGTGCGTGAGGGTTGTCTTTTGGGTAAGATGCATCGGTTTCCTTTTCAAAAAGATTGTTCAAAATTCTCACAAGGGAAATTGTAGCTAGTGCACAGTGATGTCTGTGGCCCAATGAGGACAAATGCCATTGGGGGGTACAAATATTTCATGACTCTAATTGATGAATTCACAAGATATTGCTGGGTATATGCTTTAAAAGCCCAATCTGAGTGTTCTCATGCTTTCAGAGGTGGCTGAATGTGGTTGAGAATGAATCAGGATGCAAGCTTGTCACCCTCAACACAGATAGGGGGGGAGAGTATATGTCAAAGGAGTTTGATGCATTCTTGTCTTCACGGGGCATTGTTCACTCATACACTGCAAATGGATCTGATTTTTTAGTGCTGATTTTATATGTGGATGACATGCTGATCACGGGCCCTGATACTCAGTATATTGCAGCTTTCAAGGCTGATTTGCAGCAAGCTTTTGAAATGTCATACATGGGACAGCTGCACTGTTATTTGGGCATTCAATTTGCTCATGTTGAGGGGGGTATTATGATGTCACAGTCCAAGTATATTGGACAGCTCCTTGATTGTTTTCAGTTTGAGGATTGCAAGCCAATCTCTACTCAAGTGGACCCTGGCTTCAAATTTTCAGCTCATGATGGGAGCCCACCATGTGATATCACTCTTTACCAGCAAGCTGTTGGATGTCTCATTTACTTGTGCCACACCAGACCTGACTTACAGTATGCAGTATCCCAGCTCAACAAGTTCATGCACATGCCCAGTTCACAGCATTGGCAGGCAGTGAAGAGAGTCTTCAGATACCTCAGAGGCACTCAAGATTTAGCCCTCTTCTATGGTGATCAGGGTTCACTTACCATGCATGCTTACACGCATAATTACGAGGCAGGTTGTTCCGACACCAGAGTGTCACATACCGGCAACTGTTTTTTGCTTGGCAGTTCATGTATCTCTTGGCTCAACAAGAAGCAACCAACAGCTGCCACATCCAGCTGTGAGGCTGAGTACAAGGCAGTCTTCACCGCTACAGTAGAGTGTATCTGGCTTCGACAGTTACTTACAGATCTTGGTATCTGCCAGACATCCTCCACTATGGTCTACACTAATAGCCAAAGTGCTTTGGCCATTGCGCGTAATCCATTGTTTCATGCGCGTACCAAGCACATTGAGATTCACTAATATTATGTTCAAGAGCGGTTGTCAACAGGAAACATAGAGTTGTCATGCCTTCCCACAGAGGACACCATAGCAGATATGTTTACAAAGGCACTTCTCGTCCCAAGTTCGAAGTCTTTCGACGAGCTTTACACTTCGTTCCCTTTGTTACATGATTTGGCATACCTTGTACATTCATCGGTGGCTATATCCCTTGGGATGAACATGTGCCACCATGACCAGAAAATACCAAGTATTCTGAGACATTTCCAAAATACTTCAGCCCATACCATGGAGGGGGGTTTGTAGGCCATCTTCTCCCAGTCGTATTGATGCCCTCTGGGCCCTGGTATGTGCCATGTAGCTTTAGTTATTGGCACTTAGGTCACCTAGTACTTTTACTGTCTTATGACACCTAGTACTAGCAGTACCACTAGGACACTAGGTCCTAGGGTTTCCGTTATTGTACTTTGTACTTTCATTTTCATTCATAGTTGATGTGATGGCTTTCACTCCTTGCTCCACTCTTTGCATCCTTTCGCTTCCATGAGCCTACAAAATGCAAATCCCAGTGTTATGGTGAGGATGTCTGACATTGAGAGGTGGTCAAATGAGGTGTCAGAAACTTTTGGGAAGGTCAAGGACAATGATGGGTGCTTGGAGTCATCCATGTGCTTTGCTAGTATTGCTAACACAGAGGAGGATTTTCGATAGGACCTATGGGTCCAGAGTCGGATGGAGACCATGACTTAATGGGGGATACTACAGGACTACACATGGAAGCTGATGGTCCAGGTTATTTGTTTTCATGCTTGTGATTTGATTTCTCTAGTATGTTATTTGATTGTAGACCTTTCCAGATGCAAGATGGCTTGAAATAGACCCTGAGAGCATGGTATCTGGAAGACCCCAAGCTGTTTACCCATCATGAGGGGGACAGCTAGAGGATCATGGTGCTTGGATTGCTCCAGTTTGAAGACAGGGACGTGACTGAAGGAGGTGGTGCCATCCGGTGCACTAAAGATGGATCTGTGTACTAGGGTGGCTTGCTTGTATGGACTGGTGGAGTAGGAGCCAATGGTTGAAAAGCTAGGAATCGACATTCACACCGGAGTGGGCTCCCATGTGGGCAGCACAAGAAAGAGTGTATGTGGCTGTTTGGACAGGTCTGCTGAAGAATTGGAGCAGCAGCACAGCATGGGATGCTGCTACGGTCAGCTGCGTTGGTGTGGCAGATGACATCAGTAACGATACGGATCTGTATGGCAATCTGCAGGAGCCCGCCGACGGAACCTTGGCGTGGGATCCAGGGGCTGGAAAGGCTCTGAACAGAGGCAAGATTGGCAGGGCTGAAAGGCGCCTATGTGCAGGTCTTGGGCTACAACAGCCCTCTATTTGAGGCAGAGAATGGACTGGACCACTGGCTGCTTGCCACGTGGCTAGGCACTGACTTGGAGGACTGGTTGGACTGGTCAAAGCCAGCCAACCAAGTCGGTTGGACAGACCAAGACCAGTCCGCCAGTAGCAGCTGGCTGATCGGCTGATTTGAGGCCTGCTGGTCGCCCTATATCGTCCTTTAGGGCCTATAAAGGGAGACCTTTGGGGGCTCATATAACACCCCTAGCAGAATCAATTTACCAGTAGATTGGAGCAGCAGATCAGCAGCAATCCAGGAGATCTAGAGGACACTGAAGAGCTGCAGAAATAGCTTGGAAGGGGCTGCACCCTTGGCTGTCTTCCAGGCAGCAAGGAGCAAGGATCAAGGTTATCACAATCACTCAATTACATTGTCAACTCGACAGTCAATCACGGGGCAGGCACAAAAATTTCCTCCCAGCCAACCTCGGTGGTTGCAAAACTCAGAATACCAAAATTACGTGAAAGCTCTGCTTGAGAGTTCCACCGAGCCCCAATTCCCTAGATGGATCTAGTATGCCACATGTCTTCATTCTAGGTTACCTCCTAAATGCATCATTTACCCCTCTCTTGGGATATCATTGAAATCATTTGCCCCTTGGCACATTTAATGCATTTAGACCCCTTAGCCTTAGATCCACCTAGTCTTGTGCCATGTCACCCTCACCAAAGACCTTGACCTTGATTCCTTTTTGATCATTTACGTGAAGTCCAAACAAATATAATACAAACATTGATCCTTTAAAGGAAAATATCGACTGACCCTTCCGAGGTCATGTTGCCTCAACTTGAGCGTAACATTCCTTCCCTCTTCAGGCATCAGCGTCCTCGATGATAAAGTCTGGGAACACTCTCCGTAACTGGTATACGGATTCCCAGGTAGCTTCTGATAGAGGTAAACCATGCCATGCAACCAACACCGTGGGTATCTTCCGATTGCATACTTGCATTGTTCCTCGGTCCAAGATTCTTGTTGTTTGCGTCCTGCATTATCCTCTATCTCCTGAAACAAAACAACACCCTCGATTAGTGAGTCACCTGTATGCAAAAATTTCACCTTAAAACCCTGTGGTAATTCTAATTTATAGGCTACCTTGCCTAGAATTAACCACGGCCCACAATATCGGGGTGATAACTTAGCACACTCTCCTAACTTAGCACACTCTCTTGCAGTCAAAGACTCATTCCCAACTCAATCCTTAGTGTCTCAAACACTACAGTCCAAAAATGACTGGTAAATTTGACATCCCTGTCTGACACTATGGATTTGGGTAATCCATGCAAACGAAATATATGTTTTATAAACAAATCCGCCACTTGCGGGGTACTAACCGACTCTCTAGTTGGAATGAAGTGAGCCATCTTGGTAAGACGATCAACTACCACAAGGATAGAATCATATCCACCTTGTGTCGTAGGCAGACCTACAATAAAGTCCATGGAAACTCTCTCTCACCTACCTAGTGGTATTTTCAAAGGTTGTAAAAGTTCGGGTGGCTTCACCCGCTCTGCCTTACTTACCTAACACGAAAAACAACGTGTCACATATTTATGAATATGTTTTTTCATCTTTGGCCAAAAGAAATCTCGCTTCACGAGATCATATGTTTTCTCGACTCCTGAATGTCCCGCACATGGGCTATCATGGCATTGTTGAATGACTCTCTGCCTAAGATCATTCTGATTAGGTACTACTACCTTGCCATTTCTTTTCAACATACCATCTCTTATGGTATATCTTGCATAAGTTTAGCCTTTTCTGGATGCCAGGTCATCCTTTTCCCCAGGTTTGAATACATGAGTTTAGGCCAAAGACTCTGGACAAATTCGTCCACCTTTTGATTTCTCTAATCTCAGTCATTAGAGCACTCTCTAATACCGTGAAACTCATATTATGCATAATGCATGACAACGCATTAGCAACTTTATTATCCTTTCCTCTTCGGTACCGAATCGTCAAGTTAAACTCCTGCATGAGTTCTGCCCACCTAGTTTGGCGGCCTCTTAAGTCAGGTTGTTTACAAAAATGTTTCAGAGTATCATGATCAACATCAACATAAAACTCTGACCCATACAAATAATGTCTCCATGTTTTCAGAGCATTGACAACAACATATAACTCTAATTCATGAGTTGGCCAATTTCGTTGAGAGGGAGAAGCTTCTTGCTTTCAAAGGCTACTGGCCTTCCCTCTTAAAGGAGAACTGCTCCTACCGCAATGCCACTTGCATCGGTTTCAAGGAAAAACGGTTTCTGGAGATCAACTATTTTTAACACCGATCCTGAGACCACATCTTGTTTTATGGTGTTAAAACTCTCCTGTTGATTCTGTCTCCATATAAAAGGTACTTTATCTGAGGTCAGATCAGTCAATGGCGATACTATTTCGGAATATCCTTTGATATGCCTTCGATAAAATTGGACAAATCCCAAGAATGATCGCAAAGCGGTCAAACTCTAAGGGATTGGCCAAGTCAGTATCGCAACCACTTTCTTTGGATCCATTTCTACCCCCTCAGGAGTAATAATGAATCCTAAATATTCAAGTCTTACCATACACAATACGGTTTTCTTTTTATTTACATAAGACTGGCTTTCCTCAAAGTATTGAACACTATTCTTAAGTGTTCGTGATGCTCAACAATACTTTTGCTGAACACAAGAATATCGTCAATAAAATGTACTACAAACTTCCCAATATACGGACGTAGTAAATCGTTCATAAGCATGACGTATGTAGTTAGAGCATTGGTAAGTCCAAACGGCATTACCAAAAACTCATAATGTCCAAACCTGCTTCTAAAAGAGGTTTTATGCACATCCTCGGCTCTAATACGGATCTGATGGTAACCACATTTAAGATCTATCTTACTGAAAATTACGGCCCCATGTAATGCATATAGCAAATCATCGATCCGAGCCATCGGATACCTGTGCTTAATAGTGAGAATCTATACAGAGGCGAAAAGTATCATCTTTCTTTTTTTTTTATATCACTGGCAAAGCAAAAGGTGAGAAACTGGGTTGAATTTGCCCCAACTTAAGGTATTCCTCTAGTTGTCTTCGCACCTCCGTTTCTTCAATAAAACTTAACCTATAGGGAGGTTCTACCCCGCAATCTTATGTTGAACATTCCGCTCTGGAGGTAACCCATAAGCTAAATCATCCTTAAATAATCAGAGAACTCCTCTGCTATTTGATCCGCCAACTTGGCCATCTCTCCATTTTGGATAACATCAGTAATAGCCGAAGGACCATCAATCGGCTGTACTAATGCTGTACAAAGAAACAAAAACTCTTCTTGAGCTTTTCGAACTTCCATTACGGAAACCAACGGTCCTTGAGGTATATCTTTTTCACCTCGTAAGACATACAGCACATCATTCATCTTGAATTAATAAATGTGCTTTTTCTAATCTAGGTTGGATTCTTCCTAGAATGCCAAGCCTTACCCAGGGCTATGTCTGCGTGAGCAAGCTTTGTCATTTCAAAATCAAGCTTCTCAGCATAGTCCTGAATTCGAAGTTCCAACTGGGTAACCCTTTGGTCCCATACTTCAGTTGAACTTCCGTCTGCCATTCTGACTGTATATGTATAGTCAGAAGGGCTAGTCTTTAATTTCATCCTCTTTATAAGCTTGGAGTTAATTACATTGTGCGTTAACGCTTAGTCAAACAACACAATGACATCATGATTGGCTACTTGCCCTTTCATCTTAATTAACTCTGTATCATTAAAGGCCGTATACCCCGTTGCTGCGGGCTTTGAGAGGACATTATCAGGTGCACTAGTTACTAGCTTAGCAACAGACACACATAACAAAACAGGTACTGACCTTTGAGAAGATCCCGCTAGCTGAATCTGCATTTGTTCTGCTCTTGGACTTCCCTCCATTTCCACATCACATTCTGAGATCACCATCTCAGCCATTCAACGATCCTTGTTTCGTGGACAATCTTTCCACTGATGAGGCTGAAGGCATCCAAAACATAAGCCTTCTCTCCTCGTTTTTCTCTTTGCTCTGGGTTCAAAGAAGACTTCGACCAAGCCCAGGCTGCCATTGGTGTTACTTTTCTTTTCATTCCAATGGTGGTACGTGGTTTAGGAGTCTCAACTAGCTTCGCCTGCTTGGCTTGACCACTAGGCTGTGAGACACTTCCTTTGCTAATCCACTTCTTCTTAAACCTAGTTTTCTTCGGGTACTCATACTGAGTCCCAACCTGCATAAACCCACTTGGTCTGTTCCCTTTGGCATCCTCATAGTTCAGGGCTATGGTAATTGCTTCATCTAGCGTGTTCGCATACTTAGCCTGAACTTCCATTTTGATCCGATCATTCAATCCAAAGATAAAATCTTTTACCTAGATTGACTGAGGTAGAGGTTCATAAACTTTCATTACACTTTCTCTGAACTTATCAGTGTATTCTGCCACTGATAAATTTCTCTAACGAAGGTTTCGATACTGATCCCAAGCTCAGGATGCTTCGTCAGGAG
Organism: Dipteris shenzhenensis; assembly: GCF_047967505.1. NCBI lineage: Eukaryota > Viridiplantae > Streptophyta > Polypodiopsida > Gleicheniales > Dipteridaceae > Dipteris > Dipteris shenzhenensis. The sequence continues at coordinate 1,663,910 of NC_141622.1, read as the reverse complement.
GTAAGAAGTGTTTTCTCTATAAACCATTTTCCTGAGCTCGGATAGCCCTACATTTGCTTGTAACTATTGCACTAAAACTTGTTGCAAGGCATCCTCCAATAAGGCAATTCTGCCAGACAGTGTATGGCCTGCTGGGTGCGACACCTGCGGGGTCGGCCGGACTCCCGACTCTACGGGATCCACCCTAGAAGCTTCTTCTTCTACTTCCATTTAGGTCAACGAGTGCGTGTGTGTTTTTCTTTCTTTCTTTCTTCTTCTTCTTCTTTTTTAACACACGTAAATTGTATCCACAATCGAAAGCCCAACTCCCAAATTTACAGCTAACCAGGCATATATCAAACTACAACCAAAACCACTTTTCCCTAGGCTAGGGAAACTCCTGCAATCTCAGAAACCTCAAATCCTCAAATCCAAAAGCATAATCTCACTCCCGATCCAGCTCACACACCTCGAAGCTTTAGAAATTTAACCAAAAAAATAAAACAGAGGGAAAAAGGAAATGGAAAGCCCCCTGGTATATCCACATGATCAACACACGCCAAACTGGTCTCATGGATGGTGCGTCATCTGCTAACTGCAACCATATAGAGCTCTTTACAACGATCAACTCTGCCCAAAATATAACAATCAACTCTGCCAAGGCTGTTAAATTTGATCTTTTTGCCAGAACTCACGTCTCTTCAACCCAACATTTCTGCTCCACATCAGAGCAATAAAGAGCACTCATCAATGACCGCTCTTTCCATGCGTTACTCCCGAGTCCCGATATCCATCCTCAGCCTGTTTCTAGTCTCCTTCCCAACCGACCTCCTGTTACATGGTTTCGTCGTTGCACGCCCTGCTTGTTTAGACGAATAGCCAAGGCTTTTGCGCAAAAGAAAATCCAGCTTTTAATTACGCTTCCGTATGCCGATTCCTTGCAAATAAGATTTGCACTAGTCAGAGTCAGCGCGTGATTCTGGGGCTGTGAAAGCGATGGAAGGCGGAGAGATGGAGAACAAGACCTTGCTGAACAATAAGTGGGGCACTGTCTTCTACTATGTGCTAGCCCAAAACCACCGGTGTCATCCAAGAATCAAAGAGAGCATTGACAGAATTCAAGGTCGAGGAGAGAGATACTATGTCCGCTCAATATGATGCAGTGATATTACAATCTCTTCAGGTTCGTCAGCTCAACAGTCAATAAGCTGTGACCAACGCGTGCGCTACCCTGATGTTCAACGTCCACCCAAACTGATGAACTACTCAATGGCCTGAACCAGACAACGCAAACAATCTACAACCTTAGTCTTTTTCTCTAATCCCGTAAGACAAGATCCCAGCTCCTCTAATGGCTTCACGGTCATAGCTCGTTAAAGTTAACGAAGAATCCGAGCAACAGACCGACGCTCCACCAAACATTCTCACACCTTCACAGATCGCTTCGCTCTGATACCAAATATCACAATCACTCAATTACTTTGTCAACTCGACAGTCAATCACGGGGCAGGCACAAAAAATTTCCTCCTAGCCAACCTCGGTGGTTGCAAAACTCAGAATACCAAAATTACGCGAAAGCTCTTGCTTGCAAAGTTCCACCGAGCCCCAATTCCCTAGATGGATCTAGTATGCCACATGTCTTCATTCTAGGTTACCTCCTAAATGCATCATTTACCCCTCTCTTGGGATATCATTGAAATCATTTGCCCCTTGGCACATTTAATGCATTTAGACCCCTCAGCCTTAGATCCACCTAGTCTTGTGCCATGTCTCCCTCACTCACCAAAGACCTTGACCTTGATTCCTTTTTTATCATTTGCATGAAGCCCAAACAAATATGATACAAACATTGATCCTTTAAAGGAAAATGTCGACTGACCCTTCCGAGGTCATGTTGCCTCAACTTGAGCATAACAAAGGTACGGTGACTAAAGTCTACAGAAGCTTGACGAGGAGCACGCAGGCTTAGGATCTAGAAGTGCCATGAAGGTACTAGGACAACACCTTTTGCTAAGGCCAGAGGACCATGATTTGGTGGGACTTTGAACTCCTTTTGTATTGTGTCCTTTTGGATGGAAATATATTTTGTTGGTTCTACATCCCTGTTGGAGCATTTTGTATTTACTGGCTTGCACATATGTATGTTGACTACACAGAAGTTTTGGATTCCATAGTCAAACACTTCGATGTGAATTTTTCGACTATCTATCAGTCTTCCGCTGCCGCGGTACCCTCTGTTGTCATTTCGAACATCATCTCAACTAGTTGCAATCGGGAGCATACATGTGGGATCCCACTCCTGAGGTCATCAACTCACAAGCCCATCCAAACTGTATGTTCTCCAATAAGTTCACAGAGAGAGAGAGAGAGAGAGAAAAGAAAGAAAGAAAGTTTATTAAAGTCTTCGGAAGACTGATGGGTCTATGAGACTGTGAAAATCCTGGTACAAACGAGCTGTGGTGGTGGAGCTACTAAACGAGCATCCACACCAATGCAAAATGCAAAAAAATGCAGAATGGTAGTACTAAGTCCTAAGTACAACATAGTCATGTCGATGGTCGACTGTATATCAATCTCATCATCATCATCATCATGACATCAGGGTGGATGAGGCAATGGAGGCATGAAATCAGCGATAGAGTGCTGTCGGCCACTCACGGGTGCAGCCCTAGCCCATCTCCTGGTCATAGCTTTGCGTCTAACCAGGGCTACCGTGACCCCTGTCGGTCAGGCTTCAACTCTAAACAGGGAGGAGATGTCCCCAAATGTGATCTGTGTGTCAACCCTCTGTCTGAGCTATCGGGGCACTAGCTCCGAGTCACGGTCATGTCGAGGCCTCATCTCGTGCGGGCCCATGTGATCTGGCTGAAAAAACTCCGTGATAGAGCTCTGAGAGGGATCAGCCAAGGAAAAAGTATGCTCCTGTCTCCGTGCTCGAAGTATCCACTCGCGGTGTCTGAGTACCTTATGAATGAAACTTGCCAAACACCGCTGATCTAGGTAGGAGAGCAATCGGGCCAAAATCCCATAGCTATCTCTGAAGAGGCAGTAGAAATGCCCTCGGATCTCATAGTAAACAGGACACCTGAAGATGAAGTGCTCCTCTGTCTCAACCTCCTGCATGTCACATAATGTGCATATGCGCCTCTCCCTGGGTAGTCGCTCTGCTCTACCGCTCTCGATACGAAGTCTATGTGAAGAGACCCGGAAGTGCCCAATAGAGATGCTCAGCGAGTGGGATAAGTAGATCTGTGTGTATCCTGGGGGATCAATGAAACCCTCCTCTGTGATATGTAAGCAGTAATCTATGTAGAAGCTAAGCTTCACTGAGAGTTCACTTGGTCCCAACCAGGTCCAAAATGTGTGTAGCTGTAAGAGATCCTCATGGATAACCTGGTTGACCTCCTGTGATAGGAGGGGAGAAAAAGGAGCATCCATGCTATACTGGAAGGGAGGTAGTCTATCCATGTGGAGCCCCAGTCGCTCAAACCATCTCTCTGTGCGTGCATACCAACACCTCTGGTCCCCTCCTACTGCAAGTGCCATAGAAGAGGACAGTTCTAGCCATGGTAGTCTGCTACGCCCAGAGGTGTAATCCCCATATTCCCTGACTCGGTACAGATACATGATGACCTGAAATGCTGCATCTAGCTGTAATAGGGGTGACCCAAACTCAGCCTGAATGATCTGATGAGGAATGGATGGCTTAGCACAAATCATCCGTGATAACATGAGAACCTGTAGCCGCTCCACACGGGCCCACTCTGTATTCGACAAGTCTGGCCCCCAACATGGGCTGCCGTATATCCCCGTTGGATGGACCAAGGAGTCAAAAAGCAACCCCTTGGTGCGTGGATCCTGAAAGTGTGAGCAGAAGCACTGCCTCTCTAGTCTGGCTAATGAAGCATATCCTCTGCCCAAGCGTGCCTGCATCACGGGTCACATAGTGAGGATGGGTGCGGAAAAGACAACCCCAAGATAAGTGTATGATGAAACTATCTCAACAGGTGACCCATCAAATGTCAACTGCTCCTGGCGCATGACAGTTAAGAGAGAGAGAGAGAGAGAGAGAGAGAGAGAGAGAGAGAGAGAAGAAGGAAAGAAAACATCCACGGGAGGCCTCGTTGGCCTATGGGACAGAGTACACTGAAAAGCGAACTCATACAAGCCTCAGTGGGCTGAAGCAAAGGGCGTGCTAGGGCCCTTCTTGAGTACTAATCTATGCTAACAAAATCATAAAATCATAAAATCATGAATAGAAATAGTCAACTGTAACTACATAGTGGACCAGATCAATCTATCCAGTATCAGGTATAAATTAAAAAACCAGTCAGTCTCGGAGATGGGACTCAGAAACAGAATCAAAAACCAAAACCTGGCACAGTGATGGCTCTCTGATGGGCTGCGAAGATATCTTGTATCTGTGTCTATTGAGCCGCTCATGTTGTGGTGGGGGACGCGGTCTCCTCGCTCTCTGAACTCTCTAAGCTATGTCCAAAGTGACCCCTCGCGTCTCTGTCGGTCCGCCTTGAAGAAAGCTAGTATAGGTCGGACCTCAATTGAATGTACTCTTGGGACTCTGTCGTGCATGTGGTCTCTGTGTCCCTCTCTCGGTGGTACCATGTCGGCTACTAATCCAGACTACTCTCATGTCGGCTAGCTCCTCCTCCTCTACTCCAGTGTGTCCTGGGATTGCTGACTCAAATATATAGAAGTCTGTGATGCATCATTGTGCCCGGTCAGCCTCTATGTCCTGTGGTGGTTTGGCCATCCCTTGCTGCTCTTTGATCTGTCGCAATAGTGTCTCCCTGTGCCGACACATCTCCATCACATAGAGCCCGATACAGACCTGATCATGGAAATGGATCAGTCGTGATAGAGGGCCGAAGCCACTCCCCTCCAGGTAGAGACAGTGGTAATGCCCCCGGATCTCATAGTAGGTTGGGCAAACACAAAGAAAATGCTCCTTTATCTCAACCGCCCCCACCGTACATAGCGTGCAGACCCGTTGTTCTCTCGATATACCTACTACTCTCGTTGCCTCGATCCTCAACTAATGGGACGAAGCCCGCATCTGACCAATGGCAATCCTTAGTGCATGTGATTGTGCTAGAGTCCAGTTGCACGCACTCAAGACCAAACAAGTGGAGCACTTTCACCACTCGTCTTGAGCCAAGTAGATGCCAACAAGGCGATAGGATGACTCACAAGTTCTTCCTCACTAGAAGGCCTGAATCAACAAGCACACAACTCCAATGCCTTCACAACGGGAGCAATCAGATGCACACTAACCCTTAAGAGATCTTGGAGATGAACCATCTTCTTTTATAGCACGAACAGACGACTCTACATCCTAGATAGAGGGCCACAGAAGAGAAGCTATGAACCCAGGTCCATCCGGTGGTTTCTTGATCCATTCAACTCACAAATAGCCAGATGCTTGAAGCCTTGGAGGCACTTCCATAGTACAGATGCTCAAGATAGAGTGGACCACACTAGACTTGTTTTGACAACTTTGAGACCTAGTCGATACCGTGCTTTGCCATGCTTTCCAAGAGATTTGATCTAAGCATGATGCCCGCTGTCTTTCTCATTTGAGTGGATATGCCTCATTCCCTAAGGGAGAGGTGCAAAGCTGACATTTGACAATGACAAGCGATCACCTTATATAGCCTACAAGATCTTAGCCGAGATTTGGCACCTGACATGGGTCTCAACTTCTTGCCATCTTCCTCTCTTGGATTTCCTAGGTCAAAGCATGTGCACTACAAAACCAGAAGGTAGTTTCGAAGCACTAAGGGCTGCTCCTGTAGTGCCAAGGCTCTTGCTTAATGGGCTTTATCTCATCATTAGTGAGACAGATATGTTCATCTAGTGTTTTCTAAGCCTATCTTTGAAGTATCATCTTACCCTCACAAAGGCCAAAGATAAGTGATGGCGCACAAAAGGGTTGCCAAGTAAACAATGCCTTAGTTTTTGCACACTGAATATCATGCCCAAATCTTATCGCTTGGTAGTACTTAGACTCTGTGGGAGTCAACAACCGATTGGCATAGTAGACTGGATAATCCAACCTTGAACCGACCATCTGGTTGAGCCAATATAATGCCTTAACCAACAAACATGGCTACCCCACCTACAGGGCAAGTATTTAACCAGCAAACACAGCTACCCCACATGTACAATCAAGGCGTGGAAGCTGAATAGATGCAGATGAAATGGTAAATCAAGTACAAACATACGATGTCTATATGCAGTTGGTACTCAATGTGCAAATTAAGCCTCAAAGGGATAACGGAACAGCTATACAATCCCACCACAATGGCTGTAAGACTGTTGCATAGTGTTGGCTATGGTTAAACTTTATCCATAGGATTTACGTATGGAGGAATATCGATTGTAGGCAGGATGCAAACTGCTGAATGGTGTAGTGGGCTGCTTAGCTGCTTAGCCTTGGGACAAAATGGGATATTTGATTGCCAATGGCAAATTTGTAAAATGTAACTCAATGGGAATTTTGAAGGGAAGACCCAGTTCAAATGGCTGGTTGAGCCTCATTTGGTTCCTCTTTAAAGGCTTGTATTTGTATTATTTGGGGGGGTCGGGCTTTGGCCTTCAGGCCACCCTCCATTTCACTCTTTGATAATAAGATGGCATTTTTTCATGGACTTTAACTGGTTTTTGGAGGAGGGAGGGTGACAGTTCCTAAGTGCGCCCATGCACGAGCCTCCCTCTCTCAGTTCACTATACGGTGCTTGGGTGGCATCACTCCCCCTTCTCTCTCTTCTCATGGCAAGCTCTCCTCCCTCGTGAATAATTCTCTCACTCTCTTTGATGCTAGCACTCCCTTCCGGTGCGGGCATGCCAAATTCTCTCTCTCTCTTTGACGCTAGTACTCCCTTTCGTTGTTGGCATGACAAGCAAGGCATGGATCACCCACAGTCTACTGGCTTCATCTGTTGGGATTTTAGGGGTCACCTCCCCACAAATGGACGAGTTGCGGTGTATTACAAGGATGGTAATCCTTAATCGGTCCTAGGACCAAGATAGAGGTTGCCTTTGCATTTAACATTCAAAGCTTTCTGTTGCAATGTTTGTGGTATTGATCGCAGTAATCAGCTCTGTACATTGAAGTAAGGAAAATGAAAAATAAACGATATAAAATTTACTTTGGGTTCAAATACCATAAAGGGGAAATGATGACCTGGCCGCTGGGGCAGACTACAATGGCTACTAAAAGGGGATAGTCCTTCCATCTAGGAGCTTTGAAAGGCCTTACATGCTTGAAGTTCCTGAGAAGGAGGTTAGCCCAATCACTTTCAGGAGTAGTGACGGCTTTAATTATCCATAAAGCTGCTAATTTGTAGGCTCTGCGAGTTGTATATTTATGACACCCAATCCTCCTTCCTTCCTTGGTCTCGTGTAGAAAGCCCACTTAACCTTAGCTATCCTTCTTTTGGTGTCACTTCCACCCCATAAGAAGGATCTGTAGATCTACAGATCCTTATGGGGAATAGAATAGTAGCACTGAGAATGGGGAAGAAAGAGAGGGAAGAGGGAGTGAGAGGGATAGATGTGCATATGAAGAAGGAAGCAGGAAGAGCTGTTTCGATTAGGGAGTGGATTGAGATGTCATATCAAGAATGAGGTACAATGATTATGTCCCCCTAGTTTGAGAAAACACAAAATTCAATCAGTGGGGATGGATAGGGAGCCCTCTACTGCATACCTTTTAGCCCTCTGGGCCCAAGCAGCCCGAGCATGTGGCAACAATTTTTCCCCTCTATGCTGAGCATGTCCTCTCCCACTAACTTGGATCACGTCAGGTTTTCATTACATAAGGTTTTCAGATGTGCTCTACATATGTGGAGCACTGTTCTCATGTTACCACTGTACTTTGCAGAGTACAGTGTCCGTTAGCAGCTCTCATTAGTAGGCAGACCCTTTATATTTTGATCATTTCACAACTGGTAAAAGGAAGACTAATTTTTTTTATTAATACTAAATTTCAATAAGATAATAATCTTCGTCGTGAATCAAAGCCTAATATGCACGGATCCACAACTGATTGCCTCATTCTTACCTTGCCACCCAAAAAAAATCAGCAAGGAAAATTTAAAGACGTACCCAGTGTGTATTTGCATAGGAATGCCTCGTAAAGTCGCCACCTTCAGACCACACACAAATATAAGATCCACAAGACTTTTGTCCATAATGCGCACCGGACTACCACCTGAGATCTTCAAATTCCAGTCAAAGCTTGTTAAGATTCCATCAAAAGTTTATTATTCACTCAACGGTTTAGGTCAGGTAGGAGCTTACACTGAAGGTCTCTCAACAGTCCTCCTTCTGCAGATTGTTTTGAGACCAGTGGATCTATACTAAGTCCACTGCGATAAGCAGCAATGCTCTTGAAAGCGACAACTTTCTCTGAAAACGTAAGGAGGTATAGATCAAAGCACACAGTAGACAATTCCATTGATCAAATGAGAAAATCCTTCATTAATGTCTATCCAAATTGGTTCTGAAAGGATATCCTGTCAAAGTGGCCTCAAAACGATCTACAAATTTGTCCAGAGTCCAGACCATCCCACCTGGAGGACCCTGCAAGTACAAATCCAAATTAACAAAGAAAGCTACAAACAATAATCACTATACAACATTGAGCAGAGTGTGTAGTTTTATTCGGTTTGTCTCATTCATAAAGACCAATTGTTTTTAAGGCACACTTATATTTTCACTTGAAAAGTTCATATTATGTAGAAACTACCTCAATGGCATACTGACACAATCTGAAAGATGAGCAAAAGGATTGCAGAAGCACCTAAGCACTAGTGCGCAGATCAGGTATGTAGACTTCAGTAGAGGTGTTAAACTTACCTTATGAATCACCATGATATCCATTTTGGAAGGCATTCATCGGCCTGACAGGCCAGGACTAAGGGCTATACTGTGCCTTTATCAAATGCGGTTTACGAGGAAGCACTTCAGATCCTAGTGGACACTCAGATGTAGGGCCAAAATAATATATACATAGAATCCAAATACAACAGCCGACAATTGCACCAACAACTACTGCATACCATGGCCAAGCCACCCAAAATGGCTCTGTATGCTACACCATCTGCTGTAGACTCCTCCTAAGCTGCCAATGTGCCTTCCACACAGGCTTCAGCAGCTGCTCATCAAAGCCCTATCCAAGGCCCATGCCAGTAATAGCTGCAGGCCTGGGTAGCTTACATGGATGCCCTAAAATAAACCTAAGAAAACATACTAATGCTGCCGATGTGGCAGCCTGATTGCTGCCCACATGGCAGCTCTGTTCCATCCCCCTACAGGTGCAAATGTGACACCATCGACACCCATACGCATAAAGCTGTGCAGCCCCTTTGTTCTCCTCATTTGGGGGCTCACAGATGGGGCATTGAACCTCATATTCCAACCTAAAAAACTCCAGAGAAGATGCTATTCAATGCATGCAAGTGAGGCAAGAAATAGCAAGCTATCTTTCTGAGTACGTGGATATGCTCATGAATAGCATGGGGGAGGGGGGGGGAAGTCAGCATGATATCCTTCAAGGGGATTGGGATGATATGCTTAATTAAATATGTGGAGTAAAGAATGAAAATATTGTCATGATGTACAAAGTGGTTTGGCTAAATGCATAACAAGAGAGCACCATAAAAGTGTTGGAAAAATGGGAGAGAGAGTGCAAGGGAAGAAGGAGAATGGAAGCTAATGGAAGCTGAAATGAGATTGCAGCAACAAGAATGAAGTACAACACTAGAGAGAGTGCAAGGGAAGAAGGAGAATGGAAGCTGATGGAAGCTGAAATGAGATTGCAGCAACAAGAATGAAGTACAACACTAGAGTAGTCATAGAACCAAAACCTATGATGGACCCTAACTAGGGTCAAAACATATGTGGTGACTAACTCAGCCACTATTGACAGTTCTGTTCAATCACCCACGACCAACTTCAAACCCTGTGCAGTGTCGATGAAGATGATCTTGCAATCTCTAGGGCAGCGTGCTCCGGGTGACAACGGATGCCAACATTACATTCGGAGTTTAGGGATAGTTGCTAAGGGAAGAACTGTATGGTGACAGGATAACCGAGTTCACATTACATAGAAATAACAATACTGAGTGTACAACACCATAGAAGAATTATATTGATGAAAACTTGTACAACCAAACCGCCTCGGCTTGCAGTAAACACTCGGTATCAGCTTCCTGACCTAGCAAGCTCACGTGAGAGGGAGAGTGCTCGTCATAACACCACTCTCTCTGAGGTTTATGCATCAGTACTTGACTCCAAGGTTAGCAGACTTGCAGAGTGTTGAGGACTTAGGCAGCAGGACAGGCCGGATTCCAGCGTGATCATGGAACCATGGACCACATTCTCACGCTCAGATGTATCATCGACAAGGAGAGGGCACGGAAGCAGAGGGTTTAAAGTTGCTTTGTGGATTTCCACAAGGCATTTGACACCATTCCAAGAGCCTGCCTCATACGGCGCCTACAAGACTTGGGTTATGGCCAAGAGATCATTTGGGCTGTCATGGCACTTTACAAGAGAGTTTCAAGCAAAGTTCGGGCAGGATCCGGGTGGATAGACGAGATCATGAGCACCATCCGAGTCAAACAAGGGTGTCCTTTGTCACCTACCTTGTTTGGCCTCTACATTGACGAGCTTGAGACACTGATGCACACACAGGGGGGTGTAGGTTGCTCTCTTGTGGGCACACTGATCCAGATATTGCTCTACACAGATGACGTGGCTCTCTTGTCTTCCTCTGCAGAGGGGCTCCAGAGATACCTAGACGCACTACAGTCCTTTTGTGAGTCTCATGATTTGAAGGTCAACCTGGATAAAACCAAGGTCATGATCTTCAATACATCTCGAGCCATCATGCGTCAGGAGCAGTTCACATTTGAGGGGTCACCTGTTGAGATAGTTTCATCATACACTTATCTTGGGGTTATCTTTTCCGGACCCAACTCCACTATGAGACCTGCGATGCAGGCACGCTTGAGCAGAGGGTATGCTTCATTGGCCAGACTAGAGAGGTTCGCACTTTCAGGATCCACACACCAAGGGGTTGCTTTTTGACTCCTTGGTTCGCCCAACGGGGATGTACAGTAGCCCTTGTTGGGGGCTAGACCTGCCAGATACAGAGTGGGCCCATGTGGAGCGGCTACAAGTTCTCATGTTATCACGGATGATTCATGGTAAGCCATCCGTTCCTCACCAGATCATTCATGCTAAGTTTGGGTCACCCCCTTTACAGCCTTGGCAAATTATGCGTAGAGTTTTGGTCCCTATGGAACGTTTCCATTTGATTGTTGGATGAGCAGATTTGATCCTGGAAAAGCCTTTTGCGAACTTGCTTCCTTGTTAGAAACTTGTGGGACGGACTATGTGAGCCTTCTCTTATCACTCATCGTGCACCAAATGGGTGAAGGAGGGGGATAGATGACTCAACAGGTTTTTCAAGTCACTGGCCACACTTAACGACGACGCAACTACATCAACTGAGATGTGCGTAGGGATAGATGCATACAAACCCCCAAGATATTTTTGAAGATGCCCATGGACTTCTACAGGTGGTTGTTTTAGACAGAAGAGGAGAACCCTGCTTGCCTTATGGCTAGGGAGGCAGTGTGGGAGCAGGTTCTAGTGGTGGTATCTCCGAGCCTGAGTTAGGGTTTGCCCCTATGCCCTACTAGATGTTGCATTTCAGGTCATCACGTATCTGTACCGAGTTAGGGAATATGGGGATTACACCTCGGGGTGTAGTAGGCTACCATGGATAGCTCTATCCTCTTCTATGACAGTTGCAGCAAGAGAGGACCAAAGGTGCTGGTATGCACGTACAAAGAGATGGTTTGAGCGACTGGGGCTCCACATGGATAGACTACCTCCCTTCCAGTACAACATGGATGCTCCGTTTTCTCCCCTCCTATCACACGAGGTCAACCAGGTTATCCGTGAGGATCTACTATAGCTACACACATTTCGAACCTGGTTGGGACCAAGTGAACTCCCAGTGAAGCTTAGCTTCTACAGAGATCACTTCTTACATATCACAGTGGAGGGTTTCATTGACCCACCAGGATACACGTAGATTCACCTACCCCACTCGCTAAGGATCTCTCTTAGGCAGTGCCGGGTCTCTTCACACAGACTTCGCATTGACAACGGTAGAGCAAAGCGACTACCTAGGGAGAGGCGCATATGCACACTGTGTGATATGCAGTAGGTTGAGACAGAGGAGCATTTCATCTTCAGGTGTCATGTTTACTATGAGATCCGAGGGCGTTTCCACTACCTCTTCAGGGATAGTTATGGGATTTTGGCCCGTTTCCTCTCCTACACAGACCAGCGGTGTTTGGCAGGTTTCATTCATGAGGCACTTAGACACCGCGAGAGGATACTCCGAGCATGGAGATAGGAGCAGACTTCTTCCTCGGCTAATCCCTCTCAGAGCTCTATCACGGAGTTCTTTCAGCTAGATCACATGGACCCCCACGAGACGAGGCCTCAACATGACTGTGACCCGAGAGCTCAGACAGAGGGTCAACACACATATCACACTTGGGGACATCCCCTCCTTGTTTAGAGTCGGAGCCCAACCGACGAGGGTCACAGTAGCCCTAGTCAGACGCAGAGCTACAACCAGGAGACGTGCCATGACCGCACCTCTGAGTGGCCGACAGCACTCTATTGCCGACTTCATGCCTCCACTGCCTCATCCATCCTAATATCTTACTGCTGCCGATGTTAATGATGATATTGATGATGATGCTGAGATTGATATATAGTCGACCATCGACATGACTATGTTGTACTTAGGACTTAGTACTGCCATTCTGCATTTTTGCATTTTGCATTGGTATGGATGCTCGTTTAGTAGCTCCACTATCACAGCTTGTTGTATCAGGATTTTCACAGTCTCATAGACCCATCGGTCTTCCGAAGACTTTAATAAACTTTATTTCTTTCTTTCTTTCTGCCCTTCTCTGTGTTACAAAACCTTTTTCTACTAAACTAAGCAGACCGCCTTCTAAAAGGTAGCGCACTCGGTGCGCTTGACCGTTGCTCACAATTGGTCCACCTGTAATCACCTACATCTCAAACTACGAGCAGTGCTTGGTCCAGAGTTCCACCGACTCCGAGCGAGGTAGCACTCAGTACCATCTAGAACGGTGCTCCTGTTGGCCTTAACTTGCGCTCCGTTTGGCCTTACCCAGAGGGCCAACATTTCGCCTCAGCTATCCTTGAACTGGGTCCTCACAGTGGACTGGCGAGTACCAGCCGTTGCTCAAACATTGAAGCTCGGGGGTTGAAGCTGTAGAAACGTCGTGCACGATGTCGCAATGTCGAGGTGGTCGAGTCGAGTGGAGTGGGCTGGTGGAGCAAAGGGTCCAGCTTCATCTATGGCGGGAGACCGGGGAGACGGCACTGAAACGATCGAGTCGGAACCCAAACTTCTTTGTTGCTCGTGATGAGGCTGTGGATACAATGAACTGATAGGGGAGGCCTACCCGGGTTGGTGAGCCAGCCCACTATCCAGAGCTCAGCAGGGGTCTTCAACTGGATTGGAAATGCCAAGTGCCGATTCAAAATGAGTCGCGTACCTGCAGACAGGTGTGACTCGCTTTTGCCATTTAGTCAAAGGGTCCTTGCATAGATCTCGGATGTTATTGTGCATTGTGGTTGCCTCTGTCACATGGCTACTCAATAATTTCTCCAACTCCCTCAAAATCTGCGGGTAGTAAGATGGCAGCTATAGTAGGCTTGGGGAGTTGACGAATGCAGGCAGCAATCAACCGTCGCTCAAACTTGAAAATGTTGTGCTGACGCGCAGCTCGTCCTCGACAAAATAATTGAAGGCCTTTATGGCTCGATCATAGATAGAGATGAGGATTGTAGCGGCCCTAAGATGACTTGATGTAAAGTCTGTGGGGGAGAAGGGTTATCTCCTCAATTTGCCACCAAGCACGATATCGGACAGGCAACCCTTCTCGGCCTGGTACTTGGTGCAAGACTTCAGACACTGGCATGTCATTGGGAAGATCTTGTCTCGGCAAAATTGTCTCAGCCTCAAAAATTTCCCCGGATGTTTGAATTCCCACATCACAACAATTGCCTCCAAAAATGAAACTTGCACTGCTGCCTCTGCAGAATTGATGCAAGTCTGAATGCCCACGCTCTTTGATTCAACTTGGCCCACTGGATTGAGCAGCAATAGTACCTGGGTCGTTGCTTGCTCTACTGCCTTGGTCCCTGAGGTACCTCTTCCTGTAGGCTTTGGCTTGGAGGTACCCGTCTGCCTAGTGTCCTAAGACAGTTGGCGCACACCAGCTTGGCCTGTAGCTGAATCATCATGGTCTGGTGGCTGTCTTCGGGGCAACTCGTGTGGATGCTCATCCGGTGCTTGGAGGAGCCGGATAAGAAATTGAAGTTGAGCATACTGCTCCAACTTCGCTTGCAGCTGATCATTCCGTTCTCCTCCCTTAGGCCGTCAGCATCTGCAACCGCCTGACAGAGATGAGCATTCTCTTTTTGCAGTACTTCCTTGGTGTTGTACGTTAGTCGCTGCAATATTCACTAACTCACTTTCGGACTTGGCGGTAACTGTTCACAATCTGTCCACCTCACATTTGAGGTTGCCATAGTCCATCTGCAGCTCGCTATGAGTAACTTAGGAGGGAATAGTTCTGGAGCAGTTCATCATGTGTTGTCCTCCTGCTATCAAGCTGCTCCTTCAAACTCTTACACCCAGCAGCAAGATCTGCTTGGGCCCACCTTAGTCTTGCCGTTTGCTCCTCAAAGAACCGAGCCAACTCATCCCTGTGCCTAAAGGAACAAATTATGGTAGGAGGGAGCCAGTGGTTGGCTCAGTAATAGAGGGCTTGGACTGCATGGACCATGTTCTCCCTCAGGATCTGCCACTGTGACTCAGTGGCATACCTATCATGGTGATCGTCTTGAGTCAGCAAGGCATCAAGGGAGAATGGCTCAAGGACAAGTAAGCCTTGTAAAGCAAAGGGAGGCGAGGGAAGTGCGTTGGCACTAGCTGGGGTCTCTACTGTTCAGCCAGTCTTCTGCTCGGGTATCTGCTATGGCTGCTTGGGGTCTCCCTCATATGCCCCCTTAGCAGAATTTTCAACTATCAATTTCTCCTTCGAGGCAACTTCGTCGATGTTCCCCTCCAGAGTTTGATCCTTGTCCTCAATCCCTTGGTCAGTGTAGTCATCCTGCTCCTCCGAGCTCTGTTTTCCCGAGCATTGTTCATCCTTGGCTCCCGATGAGCTACCTCCACCATGTGCTGGGGTTGTGTTTGGCCATTGTACTTGGCTAGTCGTGAGCCTGTAATGCAGCATGCAAACATGGGGACCGAGCTTGCAGTAGGTTTGTCCGTTGCTATTTGCCTTCAACTGGGACTCAAATGCCTTCTTAAATTTTGTGAACCAATCCACTGCAAGATCATCCTCGAGAGCTGCCACCAACCGAGACACATATTGCCTTGGCACATAGACCACGCTTTTCTTCAGTCCAATGAGCTCTGATAGAAATCTGCATACCGCCTGTAGTCCCTCATTGAAAGCCTTACTAATCAAGTAGCCCTGCGAGCTTGAATAGGTATCTTCATCAAAATAAGTGTCACACCGCTCATCAGAGGCTAATTGTCCTAGGTTTGCGTGTGCCTTGAACCGAAACACTTCCTCCAGCAATGTTGTACTCAGACGAACATGAATATCGTCAATAACAACATTGTGGTCCCCAGCATCGTAGGAGTCCAGTATCTCCTCTGCTAAAGTTTCATCCAACACTTGCTTCCACAGTAGACGGGCAAACTTTAGGAGCTTGTTGCTCCCCCTTGATAATATCGTTGCTGAAATCCTCAATGGGATGTGGAGGTGACACATGGGAAGGTGATCTGGGAGGTCTCTATACTCCTCCATAACAACAAACACTGCGTAGACGGTGATGGAAGGTGAGGACGACAGAAGCGAAGGAAGCTGTTGGGCATGATGGAAGCGAAACATCTGTTGTAAGCGATGGAGGCAAGAAAGCTGCAGAAAATTGCAATAGCAAATGATAGAGATGATAGAAACCCAAAGCTAAGTGTATCCAAACAGGATCTAAAATTGGGCGTCCCGTCACTTAAATGGCTGCATGATTAAGTGTAGCACCCCTTTCATGGATATGATCATCCTGAACTAATGCCCCCATAACATTCAAACTGCCACGCATCGGTATGTAGTGTATCCCTTCCACTGTCAGTAAACAACTAACTGGCACTCGTATTGGCATAAAATTCACCAAGGCATTATCAACCGAGTAACTTGCATCCGAGATCTGCATCACCAAGGAACCCGTCGCTCGGTAGGGCTTCACTTTACTCCCATTATACAACTCAAGGAATACCTTCCCTTGCAGATCTTTGGGTTGTGTTGTCCCATTGGAAAAAACTTCAGGCATTAGATTGATCCTTTGGAGCTACAATAATCTGATTATACCCACTATAACTGTAAGAAATCCTAGATTTACTATATTTAGAAATGTGGTAAGGAACAGAAAGGAAACTGAAATAGCAGAGAACAAGGAATAATAGTATTGCTTGAGTGTCTGCAGTGTAGCTGTAGTGTGTCATCCATACAATTGGGCCTCTCTTATATAGAGAGTGAAGAGTCACACATGAAAAGGTGTGTACTCCAAAGTGTATGTGCATGAAGAGGTGTGTACCCCTTGTGAAGGGTGTGACCCTTGATGAGAGGGTACATTACAATAGAAGTGTCTCTTCCATAGAATGTCTCTTGTGAAGGGTTGTGCCTCAAAGGAAGTGTCCCGTCGAAAGGGCATACCCTTCCACAAGTGTCCATTCATCAAACCATCCATAAGTCTAGATATAGAGAAAGGAATACGTCACAGATCGTGACATCCCCTCCCACTCAAAATAAGACCCTGGTGGAGATAATGATCTGATGCAGAAAATATCACTGTAAATTCTGAAAATACTGCTATAAAATGTCAGGGTACTGCTGTAAGTCTTCATCAGATTGCCAAGTAGTGTCGGAGTCGTCCAGATCTTGCCAAAGAACAAGGAATTATGTGATAAGTCGATGTCAAGTCTCTCGCTGTCGATGGTCCAGAATACGCTCAGGAATAAGGAGAACATAATCGTCTTCGATTTCTGGGACATAATCACCTGCAGGAGGAACTGATTCATCGCCTGGAATGTACATCTTTAGCCAAGAAATATGAAATGTTGGATGGATTTTACCCCATGATGGTGGTAATTCCAATTTGTAACTTAAAGGTGAATTTTCTTGATGATCCGAAAAGGTCCATAGTATCGTGGTCGCAACTTAGGAAACACAGACTTAACCGTTCCTTGGTCTGGCAGGTTACGCAATTTCACTGACACTCCTATGTCGGTGAGGGGGAGAGATAAAGGAAAAGCCAAGGTTTGTGGGGCTACAAATAATAGCACCATGTCACTAGTATCAAATTCCAGGTGACGTCTATGTTTGTTGGCAGACCGTTGATACCGCTCTTGCACTTTTCGCATATGATCCCTAACTTGGAGTAGAATGTCTTGCATTTCTTGAACCAGTTGATCAGCTAGGGCCACTCGATGTTGAAGTACAAAATTCATTGGTACAATCGGAGTGTGTCCATAAGCTGCTTGGAATGGAGTCATGCTGATGGCACTATGGAAAGAGTTATTATAAGCAAACTCAAGGAGTGGTAGATACTCGTGACTGAATATAATGTCGAAGCATTTCTTCCAGAACTTGGTTGACTCTTTCAGTCTAGCCATCTGATTCTGGGTGATAGGCTGAACTGAACAGTAGAGGGGTTTGGATATCGGAATGTTTATGGCTGTCAAAATAATAACTCTGCCTTCTTGCATCAAGACTGCTCCTGTAGCGATGTCGGAAGCGTCGGTCATGACCTCAAATGGAAGGTTTGGGTCAGCAATAGCCATAACTGGTGTGGTAGTGAGTGCTTGCTTGAGTTGTTGGAAACTATACTCTGTTTCGGGAAGCCATTGAAAAATTGTTGTGCTTTTCAATAATTCGGACATAGGAGCTGCGATTTCGGAAAACAAATAGACCTTTGTATGGTAGAAGTTTGCCAATCCGAGAGAAGAGCGGACATCATGAACATTCTTAGGAGTAGGCCAGTTTCGGATTACCTCGACCTTCTTGGGATCCACAAAGATGCCTTGAGCTGAAATAACATGTCCCAAATATTCGAGTTGGGTCTTGAAGAACTCACTCTTCTCAATGTTGATGTAGAGAGAATTTGCACGGAGAACTTCAAAAACTTGGTGAAGATGTTGTTTGTGCTCATGTAGGGATCTGCTGAAAACGAGGATGTCATCGAGGTAAACGATGACGAACTTATCGAGGAAAGGCCTGAAGATGTCGTTCATTAGTGTCATGAATGTGGCCGGGGCATTGTTTAACCCAAAAGGCATGACCAAACATTCATAGTGTCCATACTTTGTTCGAAAAGCTGTCTTGTACTCAAAAGGCATGACCAAACATTGTTTAACCCAAAAGGCATGACCAAACATTCATAGTGTCCATAGTGTCTCATATGCGAATTTGATGATAACCTGAACGAAGATCAATCTTTGAGAATTATGTTGCGTCTAGAAGTTGATCGAAGAGGTCATTGATGCGAGGCAATGGATACTTGTTTTTTATAGTGAGCTTGTTGAGGGCTCGGTAGTCGATGCAGAGGCACATTGACTTATTCTTTTTTTCCACAAGTAGTACAAGAGATCCGAAAGGGCTGCGACTGGGCCGAATGTGACCTTTGTCGAGTAGTTCGGTCACCTGTCTTTGGATTTCTTCATTTTGAGTGTAAAAAACCCGATAAGGAGGTTTCGACGGTGGAATACTGCCGGGAATAAGTTCGATTGGGTGATCCACTGGTCGTCGAGGTGGTAACTGCTTTGGCAATTCCTGTGGAAAAATATCCAGGTAGGGTTGGAAAAAAGGTTGGTTGAGGTATTCAGGAGGATCCTTTCTTGGTGTCTCCTCTATTGCCGTAACCAACAGAAGTGAAGTCTTTACTTGACGTTTACGAACCCACTTCTTTACTTGTAGGGCAGAGGCAACTCGGGTTGAAGGAGATCCCTAGAACCAGTTAGCTCAATAAGTTTTCCCTGGTGGACAAACTGGATAGTATGGCTACGAAACCTGATTGATGGGGATCATAGTTGTAGAGCCACTGTTGTCCAAGTATGACATTGTACCGAGAAAGAGCCATGATGTCGAAGTTCAACTTGTCCGTATAATGTTGGATGCGAAAAGACAAGTTTTTTATCCTGGTGTTGCACAAGAAGGTAGTTCCATTTGCGAGTTCAATCTGATAATCCATGAGACTAGGACTGGTGGTCAACCGAAGTTTGTCGACCATAGAACTAGCTAGGAAGTTATGAGAGCAGCCACTGTCGATGAGGATAGTGACCGTTGTTCCACGAATCGATCCTTGAACACAAAGTACTTGAGTGGCCAGGGAAGGTTCGGGATTGCTGGCAAGGCTCAGGTGGATGGTATTTGCCATTCGAACAGCTTTGCCTTTCTTGTCTTGTGCTGGGGTAGCATCTTCTGTTTGGGAAGTGCTAGGTTCCATATTGGAATTTTGCTTTGGTCGCTTGGGATAATCTAACCATCTATGGTCGCCTATACAGATGGTACAAATTCCTTTTGTGCTGGAGTTGTTCTTCTTGTCAGTGGCCGCACCTTTATGTTGGGGATGACAGTAATGACTTTGTGAAGAAGAAGAGGCGCAATCCTTGGAGGGGTGCTTCTGTTGGAATCCAGCATATGATTTCTGAGACTTGTGGGGATCTTGAGACTGTCGCTGACCTTGATTACCCGAGTTTTTCCTAAACCTGGGGTTATCTTGAGGGCGAGCACCTTTCGCCATAGTAGAGTTCTGTGTTCGATTAGCACTCTGCTTCCCTGTGTTTTGGAAATATGTTATCCGCTCTGCGTAAGCAATAGCGCCAGCTGTGGTGGTGATGTTTGCTTTAAGGACATCAATGCGTAACGAGGGATTTAGGCCTGAGATGAAAGCATGTAGGCGATCATCATCAGTTAAACCATCAATCTCCAACACCAATGTGGTGAACTGAGAGATGTAGGAAGACAGGGAGCTTGTTTGCTCCAATTGTCGTAGTTTTGAACGTGCTTGGAAGTCCGCATTAGCAGGTATGAACTGCTTACGGAGCACGTGTTCAAAACGTTCCTAGGTTAACACACTTTTGTCGTCCTTTAAGCGTCTTTGCCACCATAGGAAAGCTGTATCCTTGAGGAGGAAGGTTGCCAAGGCGATCTTTTTGCCTTCAGTGAGGTCAACAGTATCAAAGTACATGCACAATTTTGCGAGCCATTGGTCAACTATTCGGCCATTTCGTTGACTAGTGTAGGCTTCCGGAAGTTTAATGTCAAGTCTTTTAGTTTTGGAAGCTTAGAGGACACGGAGTTCAGTGTTTTCTACCTCTGGTGGGAATGAGTCCACATAGTCGTCTAGTTGCATCACGTCATCCTCTATATGTGTGGTACTGCAAGAATCTTAGAGTTGTTGGACTTTCTGGACCAAGTCGGAGATGCTGTCCTGAAGCTGGGAAATTTGAAGTTGCAGTAGTGTTTCGCCTTGTACGTTGACTTCAGGGGTCTTTTTTGGACTTGAGTCGCTTATTTCCAAAGAGGCTGCACGCGAGCGTTGCGACATATCTGAGGTCCCCGTGAGAAAAGCACGAACCTGCACTCTAGTTTGTACCATTCCTGAAAGAAGATTCCGGCTGCTCCCTGAGGTTGCTCATGTTGGAGGGGGCAGGCGAGGCAGGATGGAACCACCCGTGGAAATCTGGTAAAGGAGGTCCTGTCTGAGGTAACACTGGTGATGCCAAAATGGGTGTTATTGCTCGTGAGAGTACATGAGTAGGTTGCAGAGTCCACGGATCTGAGAAGGGATAGGGAGCTGCTATCGGAAGTGGAGGATATCCAGGAGGAGTGTCTTCAGAGTGTAAATACTGTCTTGGGGAACGTACAACCTGTATAGGAGGATATCTGGGAGCTGAAGGAGGTGGAGAGTACCCTGGAGATGTTGAAGCTGAGGGGTAAAAATCTCTCCAAAGATGGACAGCAAACTCGTGAGGAATATCGGGTTCTGGGTATCTTCGTGTCTCGTGGAACACAACCTGGATTGTGCTGAGGAAGTAATGTAACTGAGGTGCCTCACACAGAAGGTATAGGATGTGGTCCAGATCACTAGGAGGGCACGTGACACAGAAGACCCACGATGCAATAGCTCCGAAATGGGCTGGTTGTGCAATCTGAACACGATATTGTGTGGTAGATGATGCCTGAGGTGTCCTTGAAGGGACGGGTGAATTACCAAGGGTTTCCATGCTTTAAGGAGCGTCTTTCATTTGCTGGCATGGATTTAATCTGCCAATTTGTTGCGTAGAAAAGGCCTGCAGATCGCTGTCCGGAGGTCCATACTGCTGCCCTTGCAAATCCTCGTGGATGTGTGAACCAGAAATAGGTGCCGGGTAGACTTTCGAGGCAGATAGCGGCATTGGCTAAGGCTGGATGCAGAAAAGGCAGATTTCCTGCGTTGATTTCAGAGAACAAGTGCCTGTGGGGTGCGAGGAACAGAGCTCAGCCTGGTTGGACAGGACTGGAAGGCAGCAACAGGGCGAATTTCACAGGCTGTCTTCATCGCGATAGAGGGACTGAACTGCTGCTGATCTGGCAGGTAAGGTGGCAAAAAAGAGGGGGCAGGCTGCGTATGGCGAAACAGGCTGCGGCTACCAAGGCTGGATCGCGATAGAGGGCTGGCGAAACAGGCTGCGAGCTATCAAAGGCTGATGCGCGGCAGCAATGGCAGGTAATCTGGTGCTGATCTAGCGCTGCAGGCTGGCAGGGACTGGCAGGAAACCAGGGCAGCAAACCGGCGAGGGGGGGGGCTGCATATGGCGTGGAAAGAGGGCTGCGTAGGGAGGCGAGCCTGCTTGACGAAATCCGTACAGGCGTCAAAATGGTCGTCCCTTTTTTTCGTTTGTGGCTGCCTAGGTTGGGTGGTTGCCCAAAAAATTAAAGGGTGGGTTTATTAACCCTTGGGTAGTCTAGGGTTAGACCTAAGGTATGGGGCTGGGTTTTCCTTTTTAGCCCCACTAGGTACCCTTTTTTTTTTTAATAAGTGCTTGGTGCCAAAAGGTGTGACTATTCGAAGGGGTGTGACCCTTGGAATAGGTGTACCTTTTCATGAAGGGGTGTGTCCCTGTTTTTAAAAGGGGTGTCCCCACACGAAGAGGTGTGTCCTTTTTTCCATGATGGGGTGTGTCCCTTGGGTGAGGAGTCAAAACTCTTCATCAAAAGGTATGTCCGATGGTGGAAAAGGTGCATCCCTTGGTTTTGGGAGAGCCCAAGCACATGAAAAGACACGATTTTTGTCGTGTCCATTCACATCAACTCGTGATGTGTGGGAGATGGAGAGGCCATTGATGACTTTAGGCAGGGTTGGCGCTAAAAATTTTTACGCTCATTCTCTCCATCTCTTCCATGCACAATGTGCACGGATATCCTTCTAGCGGAAAGAGATGTATCAAATAGGCACTAGAAGGTGGGGGGCATTTCCTACAAGCAGGAGCGAAATTTGCTCTGATACCACTGTAAGAAATCCTAGATTTACTATATTTAGAAATGTGCTAAGGAACAGAAAGGAGACTGAAATAGCAGAGAACAAGGAATAATAGTATTGCTTGAGTGCCTGTAGTGTAGCTGTAGTGTGTCATCCATACAATTGGGCCTCTCTTATATAGAGAGTGAAGACTCACACATGAAAAGGTGTGTACTCCAAAGTGTATGTGCATGAAGAGGTGTGTACCCCTTGTGAAGGGTGTGACCCTTGATGAGAGGGTACATTACAATAGAAGTGTCTCTTGTGAAGGGTTATGCCTCATAGGAAGTGTCCCGTCGAAAGGGCATACCCTTCCACAAGTGTCCATTCATCAAACCATCCATAAGTCTAGATATAGAGAAAGGAATACGTCACAGATAATGACAATAACCACCTATAAATGAGTACATCTCATGTCCTACAGGCTACAACCTGATCCAAGATTACATTAGTGAAAGGTATTGGAAACAGGTCAGCGATAGTCTATGCATTTAATTTCTGAAAATCTACACATATTCGGAGTTTACCATTCTTCTTAGGTACGACCACAATGGGAAATAACCAATCACTGCAAAAGTAAATGAGACATCATAGCAGCCCAAGGCTGATCACCCTGTAAAAATTGCAGCATCATTTTTTCCTTATGAGCCAAAATATGGATATGAATATTCAATATGTTCAAGCCACCATGCATCTTTGCGTAACATAGATGCTGCATAGAGAGTAATCTAGTACTCTTATGGCCATGCTTTGAGCACCAAAAAGTCTCCATAATAGTGGATATGAAAGAAGAAATGTCTTTTCTATCAAACATTATCAAAGGCACTGAATATAAGCCACCGAAATTGATTGCAAATTCAAAGCCGAA
The DNA here is from genome assembly GCF_047967505.1 of Dipteris shenzhenensis. Classification (NCBI taxonomy): domain Eukaryota; kingdom Viridiplantae; phylum Streptophyta; class Polypodiopsida; order Gleicheniales; family Dipteridaceae; genus Dipteris; species Dipteris shenzhenensis. Next base: position 1,640,340 of record NC_141622.1, on the reverse strand, counting down.
CGTGAAGAGGCCAAGTAGCTAATTTCCAAAATTCCAATTTATTCTTGAGCTTTGCAAGCACCCAATCTGTTTGCTGACAGTGAGTGATGTTCCATCCCAAAGGATAGCCAAGATGTCTAACAAGCTGATTAGGCAAGACAATTTCTCCCGGCCACAATAATCTATGCCAATCCTTATGCAAGGATAGAAGCTTAGACTTTTAAAAGTTCACTTGCAAACCAGCAGCTATTCCATACAAGGATAAAGCCTTCGTGAGTTGCGAAAGATCAGATTTTGTGTTCATGGAAGTGAAGAATGAATCATCAGCATAAGCTTGCGTAATCATGGGCTTTCTTCCGTGTATCTGCAGACCATGCAAGACATCTGTAGCCACAAGACCCACCATATGCCACTTGTTCGATTTAAATTTTAAAATTAAAATAAAACCAGACTCTATGATGGTTTTTTTAATCAGAATCTCACACAAAACTTCTCTGATATAACGTCACTCAACTCCAATATCTAAGATTCAGTAACAATGTGGACATGAGATCATAATTATCTTGGATATTGTTTCCATTGCGCTATGCGCAAAGGAGTACCCAATTCCTTACCTCATTTAGTATTTGCTCCGCCAGAGTTTCGATCCGCAATACTCTATAAACATTTGGAAAGAATTGTTTGTGCCAATCGAGCTCGTACATCTTATCCAAATGGAGTCCATCGTCGATCAGAACTGCAGAAATATTTGAACTTTCGAGGGATTTAACGCATGTCATCTCGTCTCCTAGAGACCTCCGATGAGCCTCTATGCTCTCTAGCGAAGCCTCACACCGATATAAGTTTGCGACGTCTCTCAAGCTTCTCTGGAAGATCCACACGCACCAATTCAGTGACATGCCAATTATTCCGTACTGAAAAAAGGCTAGCTTGCCGGCTCATTGCGTAGAAACTCAAAACTTCCTATCGTGTCATTGAGCCTGTACCTTGAAAGAGAGCGTATGAGGAACATCCTCCAATGCCTCATGCTCTGCCTCGGAAAAGCAACGAAGGAAAGGAAAAGACGAATCGGAATGGACTACATTGTGAGCGTGGGCGTCGACGAGGGTGGCTGAGTGGAGTCGATCTCGGAGGAGGGAGAGCTGGTGCTGAGAGAGGCGAGCCATGGTGCAAAGCGGGATGGATGGATTTGCCAAGCTAATAAGCTCAAACAGTAGAGTGTTGGAGTGAAGGCGACCAAGTCAGCTGCCAAGGTTGATGGCTCCATTTTACCCACCCTTCTTCAACGCTGTGCTCGTTTTTGTCCCATGAACATCTTCCAATGTATATCAGCCAATTATTTATTTATGGTAGTGATTGCTCGGAATTCGTTCAACGTATCGATATTGAAGCCTCTAAGGACTAATTCCCATATATGTCAACTTGGCTCAATATAATATATACTCACTTTACACTAAGTGTCCATTGTTATATAAATAGGGTTCCTTCTTTGTCATTTCTATGCCTTCATGTTGATGTGTTGTTGAAGAGTTTGAGGTTATTACCTTGTTGATGGAAATACATGTAGCACTATTGAAGAAATTGCTAAATTTCTACTTACACAATCATGCATGTTCATTACCCACAAGTAGATGATGTCTGATTCTCTTAGATTTGCGACACTTTCTTTTCATTTGCAATAAGGATCTTGTGTTTTAAACAATTGTATTACTAAAATGTGCTTGCTTTTCTTAGGATTTGCAAGCCCCACCCTACTAGGGAGCGTAGGCATAAGACCGATATTTGCAATGCAAATCGAGTCATAAATTGAAAACAACGATTGTTAAGAGAGAGGTACTCAATCATCAAAATGTGACACAAATATCGACTAAATTTTGTTGCAATAGCGATCAGATTGAGCCATGCATTAAGCCTACAACACACCCAACCCATACTATGATATAAGGCAATATGTACTTCTAACTAGGACCCTCCTATCCATCATCTCCCATCCACCCTAACCATCTCCATCAATTCTATAGTTGGAATCCTCTGAGTCATCCTCCGACGCATCTTGTTGTCTCTACCCACCACAAACTCCTCTAACTTCATATCCCTCACCCTCCAACCATACCTTATAAATGATCTTTGATACATTTGATGCTATACGCTTTTTTATTTACTAATTATGAATACATTGGGTTTTAGTCCATACGCTTTTAGTCTTAGGTTCTATAAGTTTTTATGTGATTGTCTATATTTTTAACTATGTATTCTTCAAGTCTATATGCTTTTAGTCTATGTGTTATAAGTCTCTCAATTCGTATGGTGTGACTTTTTGTGCAACTCTAAGTTTCATATGCCAAAGGATTTCATATGATTTAGCTCAATGTGCTAGTAAGTTTCATATTCATATGTCTATATGTTATATGCTTCTCTAACTTCCATATGCCAGTAGGTTTTATACTTTTTGCTTTATATCCTAGTAAAGCTTCATATGTCTATATGCTATATGCTTCTCCAATTCACCCCAAGTTTTCATACATGAAAAACCTATGCATTTCAAAGCATTATGTAAGTTTTAGTCCAATTCATTGGGCATGCATGATAAATATAAAACCAAAGCAGTACGAAGACTAGTTCAAATATGACATACATCCATCAAAAGCTATAAGAGGAACATCATAGGTTCCATGCCTTTCTCTCATATCCTCTACCAAAGTCATGATATAAGGAAAATAGTGCTTTTAAATTATAGGAAATATGTGCCAATGGACCCTTCATTTTGCTTCAATGATACGTGGCAAGTGATGCCCACTTAGTACAAATCCTACATATTGGTATGAGAAGTGGATTGTATTTAAAAAATGGAGGCAATAAAATTCAATTGACAATCCATAAGACATGACAGTCAATATATCTATTTTCTATAGATTAACATATTGGATATCTTAAAAGATTGCATATCTTTTAGATTTTTTCAAAAATAGATTACCGTATTGGATATCTTTAAAGATTGCACATCTTTTAGATTGCACATATTGGATGACAAAGGAAAAGGGTTACATAGAAAGTACAATATGGTCCCAAGTTAGGCTTAAAGCTGCTATAAGCAAGGGATTTTTACTAGATCTCGTGTGACTTGTGAGGTGTATCTTTATGCATCTTTTTATTTCCATACCATCTTACAACTTGCATGTATAAAAATTGTATGCATCTTTCTATTATAATAAACACATGTCTATGGTACTACATGGGTCTATATTCTCTCTTTTTTTAACATTGGCAGATGGCAGCAAGTGACTGTGGACTCTAGTCTTGTTAGATCCTTTTAGCTAAAAAATCCATCCAAGCATAGGCTTTTCAAAATTGTGTTATTCAAATCAGATGATTTGCAAGGGTTCTAATGCAATAGTTAGCATAAATAACAATGGCATTCATGCTAGTGACTTTATGAAAGTATTTCATCATCTAATGAACCATTTGTGTTTTGTTAGCAAGAAACCTCTCATGAGCATGCAAATGATGAGAAATGGTTATGTGTGGTACATGCAAATGCTCATGGGAGTGTTTTTTTTTTTTTTTAATGTGCATATGTGGAAAGAAGCTCAAATAATAAGGATTCATGATGGATATGAAAGAGGCAATAACAAGGTCATGATGAATATAAAAGAGACAAAACTATTAATATTGATGCCATTCAACAACAAGGAGGAGATCATGCATAACAAAAGTGAGTAGAGTATGATGTCCTTAGTGAAATGGCTTGGGGAGGCAATTCACAAAAAAGAAGAGGCGAGCGACGGCATCTAGTGAACCATTTGTGTTTTGTCAACAAGAAACCTCTCATAAGCATGCAAATGATGAGAAATGGTTATGCGCGGTACAAGCAAATGCTCATGGGAGTGTTTTTTTTAAAATAAATGTGCATATGTGGAAAGAAGCTCAAATAATAAGGATTCATGATGGATATGAAAGAGGCAATAACAAGGTCATGATGAATATAAAAGAGACAAAACTATTAATATTGATGCCATTCAACAACAAGGAGGAGGTCATGCATAACAAAAGTGAGGAGAGTATGATGTCCTTAGTGAAATGGCTTGGGGAGGCGATTCACAAAAAAGAAGAAGTGAGTGGCGACAGCCGCGAGCCTATTTTTTTTTGTGAATTGCCAACCCATGGCATTTGAGGCTCGACGGGAGGCAAATTTATACCTGTTAAATTGCTACACCTCAGCATTCCAAAGTTGTTATCGCTTGGACAACTATGTCTGAGCTTATTCCAACAGACTTGACAACCACGTCTAAGCTGATGTTGATGGCGACGACTGTCAATGCAGTCTTTCATAAACGAAGATGTGATAATCAGATAGACTAGGATGTTTCTATCTGACCACCGACCTTGACGAAGTATATAAAATTGATCAAAGTGATGATGTAGAAAATATAGAAGGTGATGATGATAATGATGAGAGCAAAAATGCTATAATACATGAGATAGAAGTTTATTTTAAAATTTTGGAAATGTTACTAGAAGAGTCCACCACAAGGGAAAACAAGAATATCCCATAGGGATACCCTTAGTTTGGATATATATTTTATCACCGTGTTTAGAAAAACAATTATCTAAAACAAAGAAATAAAATCATTGAAATAAATCCCACATTCTTTGTTTTTCTTAGTTAGTAGGAATGATTTTCTATGTTTTCTGAATCCACAATAGCCAAGGGTTTGTATAATTTTAATAAAATTATGGAGTGCCTTAATAAGATTATTAGGTACATGATGGAGGATGGCTTCATTAGTAAGAAGTAACATCAAATGTGAAAATAGAGTAAATATGTTTGGGAAGATTCACAAGGAAATCATATTGATTTTGCATAATCCAATATGCATTATTCCTCACTCTTGAAAAAGTATATAAGAGAGTGGCTAGAAAGTCAAGGATGAAAGGGCCTCTTTTTCCTCATCATCCCAATATATCAAAGTCAACAAGAAGGTTAACAATGTCGGGAGCATTTTTTATTTCTAAAGGTATAAGAGGAATGTTATTTAATTGAAAGAGTTTGTTGACAAAATAGAAGGGAGGGTTGAGAAATATAAATTAAGGTCACAAGAATCTTGGCATTCTATAATAGGAAGAGAAGAGAGCAGTTTATCGAATGCTTTCGAAAAATCCAACTGATCCTGTTTAGAGGCAACCAACAATGCAATCCAATCATTAACAGATGCAATAGAAAAGACAAAGGGGTCTTTTTCAAGAGAGGCTCTTTTTTCAAAATCTAAAAGCTTCTTGTGGAAATCTAGCCCCTTAAAACAGGTTAGGATGTATTGAGTGCCAATAGGGGGAATTGGTTACCTCACATTAGTTGCAGTGTATTCCAGCTTAACAAGAGAAGGGATCCAATGAATCTGCACAAGAGGAGAAGGTTAGAATAACAAGTACAAACAGGAGGGGGGGGGGTAAGTGTTTGTAACTAAAAGCAATAATACCCTTCAAAAGAAATGTATGGTAGTAGCCCCCGACCAAAGGCTACTTGGGAAAATTATGTGTGTGTAGACAATTCAATATCCCATCACACCAATGAACCACACATTTAATTCAAAGTAGTATAATTAAAAAGGTTATTATTAATATAAAAATGAGAAGAGAAAAGCGATACAATTTCAATCAATATTTGATAACACAAAAGGAAATCAATAGAATAATCAAGCTAATAATGCAAAAGTGTAGCTAGGGTAGTTGCATCCTTGATGCCAATTATTTCAAGAGGAAGGAACTATACCGGCCAACCAACCATATAATGATCAAAGTTAGAATTTTAATGGTCATTGCATGGGTGAGAGGTATCCAAGCATTCCCCCCACGCTTGTTATTGCTCTCACAAATAATAAACATTAAGTTAAACCATTAGGCAAAAAAGATTTTATTGTATAAGGGAAAGTATAAATGAAAATCCACCATTATTTCAGAAGTGTCTTGGATTTCCTATGTAGGTAGGGTCTAGTCCTAAGATTTTCTTTTATTTTCTCAGATTCCTTTCGAGCCTTCTCCATCATTTGGTTGATGAAGGATATTTTGATAGGATCCAGGCTAGTAGACATTCTAGTGGTCTTTTTATATGAAGGGGTGTTCGATCCCAACATTTTCTATCAATAATCATATAATGTTACGAGAATTGGAATTATCCCATTAATTTAATCCTTCAGTACTTAGTTTAGTGAGATCCAGCATTTTTGTCGCGCAACTGATGCATATGTACTCCTACATGGCTAGATATGCGGTTGCGGCTGTATGAGTGTGTAGCATTGTGTGCACCACTTACGCGATGATGGTATGTGTAGCATGTGTGCACAGGAGCTGGAAGGAGAGCACCACTCCTATGGGGGGAGATTGTACCCAGCACGCTTATTCTGTCTCTTCCGTTTGTGAGTTTTGAAAGTTTGTGCATATTTTCAAAGAGTGTTGCTGTGTTTTTCAAGGATTTGCAGGTTCCGCGAGCATTTCCCATTGCAGTGGTATCAGAGCCAGGTTCATCGTCCATAGCATGGGAAGCACATGCACCCCGCATCCTCGAATAAGAAACTGCAACACGCATCAGATTGCGGACACCGCGTACAAGAGCGCAACGAAGTTCGAAGCGGCAGAAGCGAACAACGCAGAACAAATCAAAGGCAGGAAAACGTGCAACGAATCGTAGCAAAAGAAGTTGGCCGTACGTAGATAGGTTGAAGCTTGCGAACGCACACCCGTGCCCTAGCTCCTCCAAGCGTACAACCAAAGCATAGTCCTTGGCATACCTGGCACCGAAGGCACCATTGGCTACGCGCGAGGAAGCCTTGGGAGATTGCTCTTAAAACTTCCCGAGAGGTCCCCCATCCTGGTACTATTCTAGCTCAAGTCCGCTTAACAATTGGTGACTATCCACTAGATCAAGTCACTTTGTTGCTCTATTCTTCGAAGTTCCTAGTCACTTTGTTGCTCTATTCCTGGTATTGTTCTAGCTCAAGTCCGCTTAACAATTGGTGACTATCCACTAGATCAAGTCACTTTGTTGCTCTATTCTTTGAAGCTCCTAGTCATAAAGATATCCTTCAAGGCAAAAGTGCAAACAATGGAGCAACCCAATAAATTTTGGAAGAGGAGAATCTCAAAAGCAAGTGTTCACAAGAGCAGGAGGAGGCCGTCTACAAGTGCTATTGGACACGAGCTTTGTTTTGTACCTTGCAACATGGATTCACTTGTTGGAATCTTGTGAGTTTGAGAGCCCACAGAGATACTATTCGACAAATAGCCACTTTCAAAGCTTGGAAATTGAATTGAGATGTCTTGTGTTTGTGTGTATTTCCTTTCATAGTGATTTCTTCTTTGCACCGTGCACATACTTAACTATGTCTGGAAGGCGTATTCCATCAGAGATAGGTTATCCTGAAGATCTACATCATGATGAGGATATGGAAAACGATCACCATCGGTCAAGAAGAAGTTCAACATCGATGACACTTAGTGAGGAAGAATGGTGAGAACACTATCAGCATGAGAAGCAACAATGTCAAGAAATTGAAGATGCTCTACACCAAGTGACGACAACTTGGAAGCCACCTATATCAATTGAGGACAAGGAGCCTATGCATGCATCAGATTCCCTGGATGCATGGAAACATCATGCACATGACCTTTGAGCAGGAACTTGAGTACATGTGCAACATGTGCGACACGCATAAAGCCAACGAAGAACGCGCAAATCGAGTGTTAAAAGAGATGGTTGAAGTCACAAAGAAGCGTATGAAGGACATAGATGATGAAAAAAGTGAAAGCAGCAAATCATCAGACACTAGTGATAGTGAGCGTGGAAGAAGCAAGGCGAGACATCAAAGGAAGAAGAAGTGACATGTGAAGACTTCACTATGATGACATCATGACACTACTCCTTCACATGAGTCCAGCGATGAAGACAATGTGGGAAAAGCCATCTTGAAAGCACTCAAGCTTCGCGATAAGAAGAAGTCTGGTAAGATTAATCACAAAACTTTTTCTTTTCCAAAATATAATGGTAAAAGAGATGGACAAGCTTTACTTGCATGGATTAGTTCTTTCAATCAATACTTTTTGGGAGAACGGTATGAAGAGATCGAGAAAGTAAAACTTGTTGCGAGTCACATGACAAGCAGTGCACAATTATGGTGGAGTGTGGTTGCCGAAAGCACTCATGTTCCAAAGACATGGGAAGCATTCAAAGATAAAATCAAGAAGCACTTCCTACCTTCATAGTTTGAAGAGGATATTCACAGGCAATGGCGAAGATTGAGGCAATTGGATAATGAGAGTGTGGACGCATACATCGAGAAATATCTTTCCTCTCTACTTCAATTGCAAACTATTGAGAAATTGTCCCGAAAGGAGCAACGTCGTATCTTTGTTGAGGGTATATGCCCTACTATTCATGTTGATGTACGTATGCTTTGACCATCTACAGCTTCTGATGCTATAGATTTGGCATTAGAGTCATAAAGAAAGCAGGGAAGAAGCTTTGCTACTCGCACCCCTCGAGCAAAGAAGCATACTTCATACTTCAAGCAGGAGGGTGTAAGAGGTAAAGTTGGTAGATATGATGGTAAGTCTAATTGGAAACCTACTAAGTCACGTATTAATCAAAGAACCAAAGAACTTGTCACATGTTACGGATGCAAAGAGAAGGGACACTACTCTTATGAATGTCCAAAGAATCCACTTGCTACACACAAGACAGGTACCCAAGCAAAGAATGCTACCAACAACATCGGAGGCAATGGAGGGAGAACCAATGGACGTACCAATGGTAATAGTCAGTGCAACAACTCTGCACGGATCAACTACATTGATGATGGATCCCATGATAAATCTTTTAAGCAAGAGGGCGAGGATGAGGACAACGACACTGAAGATGCCGACTACACCCCTTTAGGTAAGTGTTATTCAAGTAAAAGTGCATCTTATTTTCGTACTTCTTTGTTACATATGACTGCACTATTGCACGAAAAAGAACATAGTGTCTTATTTGATGATGGAAGCACCCATGATTTCATTTTGCAACGTTTAGTTGAAAAGTTAGGGCTCGCAACCATCAAAACAAAATACTAAGTCAAATCAGCTTTTCAAGGATTGAATTATAATTGTTTGCAAATGGTTAAAAATCTTGAGGTGACTTTAGGGCCATTAGTTGAGATTTGTTAGTCACTCCTTTGTGTGAGCAAGATCTCATTCTAGGGATTCCTTGGTGCATCGATCATAATGCCAAACCTGATTATCTTAAACACACCATTACTGTGACTCAAGGCACTGAGACTATGACTCTAGAATGTGACAAGAATCTTCCCTCTTGGCCTATATTGTCACATACCCAAGCTAAAAGAGCTTTGCATAAATGTGAGAAGACATATCTGGTTATGGTCAATAAGATTGAGGCTAGTCCTGAGACTAAGAAAAATAAGCAAAAGCCTTTGGATCCTTTTCTAGCTACCTATGACGACTGCTTTATGGAAGACTTACCCCCTGGCCTACCTCAATCTAGACCTGAGGATCATAAGATTGACCTTATTCCAGGTAGCGCACCACCGTGTAAATCACCATATAGACACAATCCTACTGAGTAGTAAGAGATTCAATTCCAAATAGAAGATCTTTTGGATAGAGGCCTAATTCGACCTAGTAGCTCACCATTTGGGCCCGTTCTCCTTGTCAAGAAGAAAAATGGAACTTTTTGAATGTGCATCAATTATCGTGCCTTAAATAAAATCACTGTGAAAAATTGATACCCCATTCCGAGAGTTGATGATCTACTCAACAAGTTGAAACGATCCAGAATCTTTAGCAAGAGGATATCATCAAGTGAAAGTGATCGAGCTCGATATTTTCAAGATTGCTTTTAGAACCCAAATTGGTCACTATGAATTTCTTGTTATGCCTTTTGGATTGACCAATGCACCTGCCACATTTAGTTGGATGATGAATCGTATCTTCCTACCCTATCAAGACTTTGTGGTAGTTTTCTATGATTTATAGCAAGAGTCAAGAGGAACATGAGAAACACTTGGATCTTGTTTTCTCTCTCTTACGTGAGAACCAACTATATGCCAACCCGGAGAAAAGTTCTTTTTTCCAGCCTGAAATATAATATCTTGAACACATTGTTTCAGCTGAAGGCATTCGAGTCGATCCCAAGAAGGTAGAAGTGATAGTAAACTGGCCACAACCTAAAGATATCCATGAGTTATGATATTTTCTAGGTCTATGTAGTTTCTATCACAAATTTGTTAGAAATTTTACACACAAGGCACATCCATTGACCGAACTACTACATAAGACTCGTGCTTTCTCTTGGGGTGAGCAGCACACTTTAGCTTTTCAACGACTTAAGGATGCAATGACGCACACACCAATTTTGACCATGCCGGACTTTACGAGACCCTTCTTTGTCATTGTTACTGATGCTAGTGGACAGGGTTTTGGGACTGTGCTCATGCAAGATAACCATCCAATTGCATTCGAGTCACGTAAATTAAAACCAGCAAAGCTAAACTATTCCACGTATGATAAAGAATTAGCCGCTGTGGTGCATACCCTTAAACTCTGAAAACACTATCTTATGGGTTTTGAGTTACTCATTAAGACTGATCACTAGAGTCTTAGACATCTCCTTACTCAGCTAGTGATCTCGGATCGGCACATTAAATGGGTTGCCTTTATTGACAGCTTTAAACCGATGATCCAATATCAACCAGGTAAAGACAATGTAGTTGCCGATGCACTGAGCCGTCGACCTAGCATAAATAATATCTCAGTCATCAAGGGAGACCTTTTCGAGCCTATGAAGGCGGACTATCCTACTGATCGAGACTTTTTAGAAATTTGGCATAAGATTAAGCAAGATAATAGCACCCTTATGGCCTCGTATTCCATTCATAATGACTATCTATTCTACAAAAAGTGCTTGTGTGTCACTGCACCATTTCGATGCTTAGTACTAGAAGAGGTACGTCAGCCACCCTACATGGGACATAGAGGCATCGCTGCTACGTATCAGACTGTAATTCAAGATTTTTTCTGGCCTAAGCTTAAAGTTGATGTTGCAACTTTTATTGCACAATGTCTTATTTGTCAAAAAGTAAAGAGCTACAAGGGCAAATATCAAGGTTTACTTATGCCTTTACCAATTCCTGATGGCCCATGGGAACAAATTTCTATGGACTTTATTACTGGATTTCCTACAACTAGCTCAGGTTTTGATATGATTTGGACTATCATTGATAGATTTAGCAAGCAGGCTTACTTTATTCCTTGTAAGAAGACCTTGATTGTAGTTCAGGCTACTCATTTGTTCATCAAGCACATCTTTATACACCATGGCCTTCCAAAAGTAATCGTGTCAGACTGGAATACTAAATTTTGTAGTAACTTCTGGACCACACTCTTGACAATCTTGGTACGAAGTTAGATTTTTCCACTGCTTTTCATCATGAGTCTAATGGCCAAACTAAGGTTACAGAAAATACTATTTGTGACATGTTACGTGCTTACGTGTTTGGTTAGCCAGGCAACTGGGACAAATTTATACACATATTACAATTTGCCTACAACAACACTAAGCACTCTGCTACAGGCAAATCTCCATTCCAAATTGTCTATGGAAAGACCATTCCTACTCCATTGACCCGACTTAAGTACCAAGTAGAGGCTGCTGATCGATTTATGAAGATTTCTCTAGCTTTTTGGCTACTGTAAAAAAGAATATCGAGCATGCTCAAGTTGTGTATACTGCATGTGCAAACAAGGCTACAAAGAAAGTTGCCTTTGCTGAAGGTGACCTAGTTATGTTATGTATTGAGAAGCGCAGACTTAAGAGTATTAAGACACACCCTGTAGTTAAGTTTGCCCCTAAATCCTATGGTCCCTTTAAAGTTTTGGAGCACATTAATGACAATGCCTATCGGCTCGAATTACCACCCGATTGGAAAATTCATAATTCTTTTCATGTGCACCTCCTGAAATCTTTCCATGGAGACCCACCAGTTCGACCTATTTTAGATGATGCACCATTGCTTCAAGGAGAGACCCAGCTCTTAGAGCCAGACTAGATCATTGATCAACAAATCACTCAAACAAGATGTGGAAACTCGTATCCTATTTATCTTTTTACATTTAAGAACCACCCGTTGAGGATGCTAAGTGGATGCTCGAGCGATATTTTCGCCAGTACCCTGATTTATTGACTACTTTTTTGTCGCACAATTGAGGGCAATTGCAATTTCAAGCAAGAGGGATGTTACGAGAATTGGAATTATCCCATTAATTTAATCCTTCAGTATTTAGTTCAGTGAGATCCAGCATCTTTGTCGCGCAGCTGATGCATGTGTGCTCGCTATTCCGTAGTAATGCCTATATGCTCCTACATGGCTAGATATATGGTTGCGGTTGTATGAGTGTGTAGCATTGTGTGCGCCACTTATGCGATGACGGTATGTGTAGCATGTGTGCACCATCCGTACGATTTTATTCATGTGTAGCATCAGGTGCACCATGAGATGGTATGTGTCGCATGTGTGCACCATTCATTTGTGATTTATTAATTTTGCGTTGCTATAATACTGAAAGGTTGATTGATTGTGGTGATTAATTCCAAGGTTATCTTATGCTTGAAATATTTCATTACTATTGATTGTGTGATTCCAAGGGAAGAGCAATTGATCGGGCGATGGAATCTAGCAAGCATGATCCGCCATATTTTGGGCACATAAGCGCAACTCCAGTGATGCGGGGATGAATAAGGCTTATGCCTAATTTTTGATATTACAAAAGCTTATGTACATATTTGAATTTTGGAATATTAGTGGCTTAGCTAAGTGAATAAATTAAAGTTAGAAAAAGCTTTATTTTTAGAAAAAGCCAGCTATTCTAGAAGGTGGATGGGCTTTTTGTAAAAGGGTGCATGGAGGAAAGCACAGAGGCTTTTGTATAATTTTTGCTCGGAAGCTTTTTGGAGGAATATACATAAATACATAGGAGGTGGAAGGAGAGAACCACTCCTATGGGGGGAGATTGTATCTAGCATGCTTGTTTTGTTTCTTCTGTTTGTGAGTTTTAAGAGTTTGTGCGTATTTTCGAAGAGTGTTGTCTTTTTCAAGGATTTGCAGGTTCCGCGAGCGTTTCCCGTCACATATAAGCACAAGGTTACAAGACTACTTAAAAAAAAAACACACATTATTTCATAATACCAGGAATCAAGGCTATAAGACCAATATCACAAAACGAAGGAATCTATATGCATCATTAAAATAAAGGTATAGAGCAAAGTGCTACAAGGGTTATTAAGCAAAAACCTTTCAAAACAAAGAGTTAACAAAAAAATAGGGGGAACCAAATAAATAATGACAAATATAATTTAAAAGGTTAGTCAACATGAATGGTTAGTAGTAGGTAAGGTTCGCATGAATGGGTAAGAAGGTTAGCATAGGGTTAGCGATCATGGTTAGTCTATAAATAAGGTTAGGAAGTACAAGGATAAGATGCTATGCCCACATAGGATAGCATGTCGTGACTACAAAGACTGGCATCCCGAGACACTGCAATAGTCAAGAGTCGGCTCACGAGAATAGCCAAAAGTAAAAATATAATTTAAAAGGTTAGTAACAGGTTAGTCAACATGAATGGGGTTAGTAGTAGGTAAGGTTCGCATGCAGGGGTAAGACTTTAAAGAAAGTTAGCATAAGGTTAGCCATCATCATTAGTCTATAAATAAGGTTAGGAAGTACAAGGATAGGATATTGTGACATGTAGGATAGCATGTCATGACCACGAAGGCTAGTTCATCCATGTGAGCCTTGCTTTGCAAGAATGACCATTCTTATGTTGTTGTACATATCTATCAAATCCTAACCAACAATGCTTATACATAGTTAATCAATGCCTCAATGCTATAAACTTTTTAAAAAGTTCCTCCCACCTTACAAAATATTTATATTCCATTGATTAAGGAGCATTAAGCCTACGAGAAAATGTAATCCTCTTCATCCTCCAAGATAAGGTTGAAAAAGTCTATAAATTGATTTTTTTTTTGGCCATAGAAAAGAAACTTCTATTAATGCTTCTCAAACTTGATTTCTAGCCATGTGGGCTAATTTTAAATGAATGATCAAGTCCACAAGGACATGAACTTTACACTTTTGGTGTCAAAAGCATTTTACAATCTATAAAACTACTAATGGAAGTATGATTTCATTTAGAAAAGAAAAAAATGAATGTGATGTCATTCCAACTTTACAAAAAGACAAGAGCTTAAAGCCTTGCTATTGCCTTATTGTTGCTACCTTGCATGTTCATTATTTAGTTGGTATCACGATATTCAAATTAAGGGACCAATGATACTTTACCATGTTCATGGAAGTGAGATATCTCTATGTGGGAACCAAAGTTACGGAGACCAATATTAGAGAACAAGAATGTTTGATATCCCCCTCCAACTTGTTTTCTACAAATAATCCCCTCTTTCAATGAACATACTACCATGTGGTATTAGCACACTTAACCAACTATCTTGTATGACAAATCACTATACCTTATGAATTATGCATGTCATCCCTAATCGTTTCTAGAGAACTTGACCAAATCTCCAATATGATAAAAAAGTCAACAGTGCCAATATTTTCCTAGAAATTAGTAAACCTTATGAATTATGTATGCCATCCCTAATCCTGAATCCCTTTAAGAGAACATGATGTCTTCCCTTTGCCCCTACACTAATTCATAGACCTTTTATTTACTATAGTGTTGGTGTCCCTATTTTTCCAAACTTGAATGACTTTACATTCTACACACTTTCCTCTTTTTCCTCACCTAGTTGCATGCATAGTAAAATTGGAATCATTATCAAATCTCTAAAAAATTGGCATGAAATTTAGACATGTGTGTGACTTACTTCTTATCTTCTAAAGTCATAAGTTGTGTGCACTCTTTGTTGATTTGGTTTGCAAATATTTTGAGTCATTTGAAGAAACATAATAATTTATTCTCATAAAATTTTTTAAGATTTATTTCTTTGGGAAAAACTTATTTTTCATTTGGAGATATTGTTTGGAATGTGCACATTCGCATGCCAATTGCCTAGTTGATCACCCTATCATAATTGATGTGTGTAAAGAGAGAGAGAGAGAGAGAGAGAGAGAGAGAGAGAGAGAGAGAGAGAGAGAGAGAGAGAGAGAGGAGGTGATCAAAGCTAGGCATGTGGCTCACATTTGCTAGGCTAATGACCCTATTTTGAACTACCCCCATTTTTACCTAATAATATATTGTACTATTTTATATAGGTGTATCAAGTAGAGCCCGGTTGGTTCTCTAGTTTGTAGATTGCGTATTTTTATGGATAGCTTGTACATCACCATCTACCTCACACTCAAAAGTAGGGATTCAATATATGCCAAGAGAATCACAACCTCCACTGGATTCTACACCTAAACCATCACAATCGAGTCCACACTTGGAAGTAGGCAAATTCTATGCCCGAAGGAAGAGTCCATATACACCTAAAGCATCAAATCCTTGAGAGTTAGAGTCTACTTCCAAAGCATTACAATGGAGTCCACAGCAAGCATCAGAATCCACTTCATTGTGAAGCTTTATGATGGGGTTTAGCATGTACATGAGTTATTTTTTGAAGTAGAAAAAACATATTTTGCAACTAGATGTGTGATTAGCAATGCTGATTTAAATCACCTCGGTATGTTGCTCCCATGTTTATACCACAACTTGTATCATCTTGATAATAACCTTTCCAACTAGATCTATAATAAAAAAAGCTAATCTAGATCATCTTGCTCTTATACTACTATTTTATATTTAATGTTTTTTATTATTTCTATTGCATGTACTTTTAAGAGGTCTCAAACGTCCATAGTCTATTCTAGAACATGCATATTGTAATCATTGTGCCATGACTTTTGTGAGCTACTATTTGTATTGCGATCAGTCTCTTTTCTATGTACTTGTTTGTATTCTTATATTGATGTCTTTCTTGTAAAGGTTGGTTGGGTGTTTCATTGTTTCATTCTTGTGACTAGATTGCCATGGTTGGTTTGAAACTTCATTGTTTAGAGAAGCTCACTTTCTTAGATAGTTGCTCTGTGATCTATTGCAAACACTACCACTAGATAAAGTGGAGAACAAGAAGAACATACCCCGCTATAGTTCCAAACTATTACTCCTACAATGAAATAGCATGTCCACTTGATAGGGCACAAAAAGGTGATGCTCATAATTGTGGAGTCCTACAACCATGCAAAAGGGAGCACGCTGATAAGAGTAAAACGACTTAGCAGTGGGTAGGTAAAAAATGAGTCACAAAGAAACAAAGTTTCATGTGAGGGAAGTTCAAATCATATGGTACTTCCCCCTATAAAAATCACTGTTACTTGTGGCTATTACTTGGGGCGAGCATAATATAGTGGTTTATAACTTAGGTAAATCTTTTTGGAGCATATCATACTCAAAAATTTCACCCCATTTCCTTATAAAAGTCCATCAATATCCATTCCTAGGGATATTTATTTTCATTTGTTAATATTTAAAAGGGCTATACAAGGTTTCTATTTGCAAAAAAAACCCTTATCAATATAAATACTCTAAGATAAGGTTTTTTTCGTTAAAGGAGAAACTGACCAAGGGACGTATGTCAAATATGGTAATGGATAATTGATATTATTCCTACAAGGTGGCAAAATTATCGGGAATGTTAAAAGAAATCCAACCTTTTGATATTTACAATCATTCACCTTTTATTATAGGCTAAGTAGGCAAAGAGGAAAATTAGCAATAGTAGCATTACTTTCCAAGACCATATGACACTCAAAATATATATGTTAGTATATAGAATCTTTGTCTCCCTCATTTAGTGTTATGTAGATCAACCCCTTGAATACACATCAAATCACAAGGTACCTTATTATTGTAGGAGAACCAAAGCATGGGGATGAGTGTGTATGTGTGTGCATGTGTGTGTACACCAAAAAATCTATGCAAAACCAAATATCTACTAGCAAAAGAGCTCGTCAAAAAAGCCAAGTATGTGTCTCGCTACTGTGAGCACATTTTGATTCTTATTTGTGGGCTTGAATGTCTTTTATAACTAAGATATGTTCTCATTAAACTCTTGAATTTCCTATGTGAGCCTTGATTATTTGTATTTACCCAATGAATAAATTGCCCTACAAAGTTAACATTCACATTAAACTACAAAATCATTTGTAAAATCCAAATAAGCCACAAAGCATGATCTCGCAGTAGAGACCAATGATCCCATTTCACTTTACATGCATCTCCAAGTAATAGAGTTCTAGTTGATAGGTTCCCCCATTTAAATTTGACCAAAATTCTAAACTTTTGTATCATGAGGGTGTCATGAACACTTGGAATAAATCTTCCTTGTGGTCCTAAATCTTCTACACATCCCATCACTCTTACCTATCCTTTCTTCTCTAGTATTAAACATATTATGTCATGAATTATTAGCCATAACACAGTTGACATTTGCCATATCTTAGAGATTTCGGCATGTCGCACTATCAACTCTTTTTGAGACATTGGATCCTTGGCCCGCCACCCATCTGCACCAGTTGATTTTTGAATCCAAGGTAAGAATGTTAGAAGTACCTTGCCTATCCACTACCTATGCACAACAACACCATCGACATACAATGGACTCCTTCATTAGCAATGCTTCCATCCTCCTCTCATCGATGGACTCCTACGATGACTCCGCTATGCTGCTACACTTGTTCAAAGAGGGACGGTAGACTCCTATGCCTCCTCCTCTAATGGATGAACGAAGTTCACAGGTGCATTCTGACACACACACACACACACACACACACACACACACACACACACACACAAAGAGAGAGAGAGAGAGAGAGAGAGAGAGAGAGAGAGAGAGAGAGAGAGAGAGAGAGAGAGAGAGAGAGAGATTATTAAAGTCCGATGGGTCTATGAGATTGCGAAAATGCAAAATCATAGTTCTAAGTACTAAGTACAACATAGTCATGTTAGTGGTCGACTACGTATCAATCTCATCATCATCATCATCATCATGACATTGCATGCACAGGGGTTGGGGTATAGAAAGCATTACAGGTATCTTCAGTCTAGCTTCATTCATTGGGCTTTGTCATGCTATCGAGAGCCCTCTTGTGATGAGACACTACTACTTGAGCATCATGGGAAAGTTGCTTTGGCTGCCTTCTCCCACAATAAATTCTTGGACCCTTGCATATGGAACATGTGCCCGTCTTGACATGCCTTGTGCATGTTGGTCCAAGAAAGGTAACCACTGCCAAGCATTCACAGTCAAAGTGGCCATCAAAAGGGTTCTGCACAAAAAGGCACCGATGGCCAATAAGATTGTGCAAGGCGCCCCCTCGTGGAGGATGGTATTCATGTTCTAAGTTGATGGGGGAGCTTTTCTTATCTTCAAGGATGTCTTCAATATGCCCCTTTGGGGCATGGGTACTCTAGTGGCTAGGAGGAAATGTGTAGGGGAAGCCATCTAGCAAAGAAGGGAGGCTTTGCACACATCATCCTTTAGCCTGAGACCTCTAAATTTTACTTCATGAGGGCACATGGGTAACATACAAATGCGCATGGAAAGCACCTCTCTCTCGATCTCTCTCTCATGCACCTAGAGGTCCACTGAAATAAATGGTTGTCTAGCCTCTAAAAGTGCATCCAGAACAAAGTGTGAGAAAGAATACCATGCATCAAACAAGAATAAATACACATATGGATAGATCCATGAGGAATATCAAATGAGCTTATTCCATTTCTTAAAACTACAAATTTTGGAGCAATGCCATGTGTGGGAGGTCTTCAAGGGCTGAGAATATTGTATTTTTTAATACTAGGTTGATTCTTTGTGGTGTGGCTTGTGATGGGGATAATATTAATGCAGGGTTAGTATTTTCATACATGGAATGAATCATGATAGACTACTTAGCATGGAACAAAATTGTTTAATTGGGAGAGAGAAGGGGGCAAATAAAAATTAGAGGCTTGAAGTTGAAGTATTTCTCGATGTGGCTACAAGCATACAAATTGGAATGCAAACCAAGGAGGGAGGCTTAGGTTGAGAGCTTGGATATTTAATTTGTTTGCAATGGTTGCAAGCAAGACAATTGATGATGTGTTGCAAAAGCAGTGGCTGTACTACGTAGTTGACTATAAATATGCAGCCGATGATTGCTTATTTGACACAATAAGATTTCTAGTGTAGGAAAGTGTAACTTTTGATGAGCTTCACAATGCAAGGGTCCAAAAATTCATACAATGCTTGCACAATAATAATGAGCAAGCAATAGACAATAGGGGTCCAAAAATTCATAGAATGCTTGCACAATAATAATGAGCAAGCACTAGAGTGTCTAGAAACATGTTTGTCTTTGGAATTTATATGTACATTGGATGGGGTTCAATCTTGCAAAGAGTACCTTGAGCAAATGGTGGCTATTTCAACAATGCATTATGGGCTTTGGGGTGATCAATTTGCTAGTTTGTGGACTTTTGAATTTCTTCAAAGACCTATATATGTGTGATCTTTAATTAATAAAATAGTTTGCATGCAACGTGGGAAAATTATTCTTTGAAACCTTTGCAAATTTTTACGAGGATAGGACTACAAATTGCACTCATTTTGAACCAATTGTTGAGGTACCTACAACATCTAACCCTAAAACTTCATATGCTATGAAGAGTATTGCCACAGCTTTGCAAATTAATAAGACTCAAGATCTAACCCTACAACATCTAACCCTAAAACTTCATATGCTATGAAGAGTATTACCACAACTTTGCAAATTAATAAGACTCAAGATCTGTTGCTTTCTACACTAATAAATGTTTTTTCTAGTGCTGATACTACGTTTCAAGAAGATGTTGTTATCCTTGAAACTTCCATGGGAACATCAATCCAACAAGATGTCCCAACAATGGCGCCTGCATAAGCAACAACTGCGTCATGAGAAAAATTACAAATATAACCTAGGGGATTTCTTGTTTGATACAATACAGTATTTGACAAACACAAACTTGACATCAGAGGAAATCCAAACTACTGCAGTCAAGAATTTGTTGCCTCTTTTCATAGGAAAGACAAACAAGCAATAGATTGCCTAAAAATATACTTATGCAAAGGCCTTTGCAAACAAACTTGTAATGAATACCTTGCACATATGAGCATCTCTTCATCATGGGGTTGCTTGTGGGGAGATCACGTTGCTATTCTATGGGAATTAACTTATTTGCAAAGGCCAATGTATGTATGATCTTTAGTGAAAAAAAAATTTATGCAAAGTATGCGACATTTTTTCCACGGAACCTTTACAAATCTCGTATGAGGACTCTCCCATGCTAGGCCATTTTGAGACAATTGTGTGGATTAATATAGCAAGTGAGGAAAAGGGTTCCACTAATGTGATTGATTTGTCTAATGTTTTGCCTTTAAGGAGGGCAAAACAAATTGCAAGATCAAAAGTCATCCATGAAAGTTCTTCTTCGATGGAACAATTCAAGGCAATTGATCCTTTATTGTAGTAGCATCACTTGAAGCATGTGAAGAGTTATACCCCTAGTGATTGCTTATTTGATTCTCTAATGCATTTGTTAAATTCAAAACCATCAACTGAGGAGTTAGGAATTGCAATAGTAAATCTATTTAGAGATGCGTTGCACAGAGGATGTCCAAAAGCAACAGAGTGTTTAAAGAAATTTCTAGCTTTGGGATTGTTGGAAACATTGCGTGGGGTACTATGAAGAATATTTGTTGTGCATGAGCAAGATGGATTAAACAATGGTCTTTGGGGTGACCATTTTTGTATTCTTTGGGCTTTCAAATATCTGGAAAGATTAATATATGTATGGTCAAGAAAATTCATTGATATGGTATAATTTTGTGTTGGCTCCTTTTTTGCTGGCTGTACCATGACAATTCAATGCATGTTTTGCACTTTGAACCAATTATTGAAGATAGAAGATTGTTTTCTGTTGAATGACCATGCACATACTCTGACCCTCAATAGTGCTCAACATGCATAGTGTTTAACTATGCATGTTGATCGGGAGGTTTTGGGAAAACAAGAATTTGAGGGTGCGATCCATAAGAAAATTGCTAGAGTAGGGAAATCTTTTTTCTAGGGAAGAAGATGCATCCTTATAGTTGATTCAAGATAGCATGCCCCATGAATCAGCTATGGCAATTGCCAAGCACTATAAAGAGACTCATCATGGACAAGGTATTCCTTTGCAAAAGATAATGGAGCATCTTAAATACCTTAGGAAAAGAAGCAAATGGAAACAAGCTCCTACCAAGCCTTTATGGCAAAATATCAAGTACCAGGCATTGAATGCAAGTTTCACGTGGCAATTCAAATGTGGTGATATGGAGATGCTATCTCTTGCACTCAGTACCCCTTTGTTATCAAGAAGTGAAGTAGGGGCGACCATTCATGCATAGTTAAACATATAGGGAAAGACTGTTACTCAAATGACTTGGCATCTTCAATATCTTAAAAATAAATTAGGGCAGCAACAACAAAAGAAAGGAATGCGGGGAGAATGTTAACACTTAGAGGAAAAAGATGACAAAGCCATACAAACTTTCCTATCAATGGTTGCCGACACACCTACATATTCTTATTGACATGTGTTGCTATTGTGAGAGGATACCATCTAAATGTCAAACAAAAAACATAATTGAAGAGTTCACTACACTATTGGTAGAAACTTTGGGCATTGACAATGATTCCATTATGTTCATATTGTGAGCACTAGCTTGACCAAGGCTAGTTCCTTAAGGACTTTGGCATCACCAAGGCACATGAAAATGAGTGAGCTGGTCCACAACAAGTGCACGTACTTTCAAAGCTTCAAGAAAGGCTAATCACACCACATGCCACCTTTGCTCAAATACATCAACAATTATCTTTTGGACAATATTTGTTAAAAGGAAATATCATAAATGTTGCTACTAATCTAAACAATGACTAACTTATTCTACCGTGCTAGTTAGATGACAGCATGACCATTGGAATTGCAATTAAGAGAAAATTAGAACATCAAACTCCATATACAAGTGGCAATGTTTGACCAAATTTGCTGATGAAAGCATTGCACCAACTCATTGAAATAGCTTTGTATAGGCAAGAACATGTCTCGATTTTGCATCTGTGGCTTTTGCATCTCTAGCTATAGATGAAATCTTAGTAAGATAAAGAAGACTTACATTTTCGACCAAACGATGAATGCACAATCTTAGAAGAGAAACAAGAAAATGATGACCCGTTTCCAAACACATTGGTCCATGGATATATTGATGCAAATGAATTTTCGAAGCAACTTCAGTTGTAGTTGCAATTCCTCCAAGTGAAAACCAAAAACCAACAAAGATAAATACTATGAGGAGCTAAATAATCCAACACTCTTATTTGGGGAACCAAGGCATGAACTTTTGCTAAATATGTTTACCTATCAAAAAATTGCTCAATGGGAAATTTTACACAAAGACAGTCGATTTGCATTACATATCCAAAATCTTTTCTTCAATTAATAAAAGTTTTAATAACACATTTTTATTGCTAGCTCAGCATGGATACGAATACTGAATGTTAGGCCCATAGCCCCGAGTGACGTTAAGAATAAGCCAAATCAAGACTTGCTCTTGAAATCAAAAATTGGTTATTGAGAGCTTGAAATCATTAGAACTTTCCCACATTAATCGTAATCTCTTGATGGGAGCCTATGAAGGATAACTAAGAAGATTAGTCATTGGGATTCTTCTTCTTCTTTTTTCCAAAATACATTGCAAGACTATCTAAAAAGGGCACTGAGATTTATGTGGTTTTTAAGGTAAAATTTTGTGAAATTGCTCACATAGAAATGGATCAACACATTGAAATGAACCACCTAAGTTGGCTTATTACGTGAAATGGCTATTTAAGCTAGCCATATGGGCCATTTTGGCTCATTGCGTAATCTCTTCCTCACAAGCTTGAGATGCATCCACCTCAATTCTCTATGCCCTTGGCCACAGCCAGTAGTCTCCTTGCCCTACTGCTAAATGCCAATAATCTGCTCTACACTTAGATGCAACCACCATAGCCACCTCCCAGATGGGTCTTCTACTCCTCCCTTGGAGGTGTCCACAAGGACATCCAAGCTCACGGACGGTGGACGGAAGATACTGTTGAGATATCGACCTCCACTCGTGATATGCTAGGGTGACTGTTGTGTATTTATGTCACCGACTTGTTAGCTGTAGATGCGGTTGCTACATCATTCATGAATAACAGTTGGATGACAGCTATCCTTATGTACTCTAGTTCGTGGTTCAGTTAGTATGCCACCTTAGTTAGCTGAGTTTGGTTTGAGACCCACATATAGGGTTCTTCTATTTCTTTGTACTAGAGTTCTTTTGGCTTTCGCAACTAAGAAGAGAAAAACTGTTTTGAGTCTCCACCTTTGGAGTAGCTAATCCTATATGTTTCATTTTAAGGAACCAATAAGACGTTAAAACAAGTAGCCAATGCATGGAAATCGACCTATCTCAAGAATTTAGTTCAAATCGCCAAAATCTATAGAAAATTCAACTTCAACAAGCATTTGAATGGCCAAAATGCTAAAGCATGGCAAAATTTAGAGCAACAAGTTGATGAAATGGTCTAAGATGCAAATAACAATGTCTAGGCTAAGGCATTCAATAGTGTTATATTGATGGACTCATCTACTATAATAGACATGATGCATCATGATTGCTTGTAGAATCAACCAATACATATTCCATTTCCTCAGGTAAGAAATGATCAAGGAAAGGACATAGCTAAGGCTTACCAGCTTTTGCAACCAGTAGAGGAACTGATTTCACTGAGCGAGCACTAGCTACTAATACAAATGCTAAATGCTGAGCAAAGGCACATATTTGATGACATAATTTGGAAAAAGAAAAACAATCCAATGTACTCAATCTACTTATTTCTTACAAGAGGTGCTAGAAGTGGCAAGAAACAATCATACGTACTCTTGTTTAACATCCTACATGTGTTGAGATATGGTGCCATGAGCACATAGATTAAAGGCTAAGGTATGGTATAGGAAAGAATTAAAGTAGCCACCCTAGGATGTGGACTACATAATGTTGAGATGTGGATCAAGGATATCCACAAGGAGAAATGTAGATGAGAAGATCCCACATGTGCTGACTATTAAAAGGGCTCTCTCTATATAAGAAGCCTTTCATGTATTGTTGAGTACACACATTACAATAGATTGAGCATTGCCTATTTTATGTCTCCTTCATGGTGTTTTGATCCTCCTTGATCCCTCATTTTAACATGCTATCACAGCTCCCTTGCCTTCTACTGAGGCATTGAGATCCTCGTGACAGAGATTGAGATTAAGAGATCGAGAGATTGAGACCGATTGAGTGAGTATCCTTTCATTCCATTGATGAAAGAGATTTCCGTTCGTTTGAGCAAATTTTCCATCAATACCTTCTTGAGTGTTTGTGAGAGATTACCGTTCTCTTGTAAAAGTTCATGCTTTGAGAGATACGTTGTTGTGTGAGAGAGATATATCCTAGATCTTACTCTACTATGAAGGAGAGAGAAAAAGATTTTTGAGAGTCTCTCTATCCTACTTCAAGAAAGAGAGCTTTGGAGGGAGATCTACCCTCATAGCAACCCCGCTCCAAGAGGCGGCCTCACAGACCATCAAAACCGGCTCCTCATCACCAGCAATTGCACAAGCGGCCACCATCGCCAACGTGAGTCTCCAACTGCACCTCTTAGCTCCTACACACCTTCACCAAGCTATAAGCGCCTTCTCCAAACAGCCTCTAATAACGAGTCCGTAGCCATAGCTCGCAAGTTTGAACCTTCAAGTGCCAACAATGGCTATTAACAAGGCCACCTTCATGCATGGCTCTATCTTCACATCTGTAGCTTGACAACCTTCTATAGCGACTCACCTGACTCCATAGCCACTGCTCCTAGCTCATCGGCTCAGTTGCAAAGCCTCCATCGTGAGCGCCATAGCCAAACGAATGCCCAAAGCCACCAACAGCCTCAGCTACGCAGCCTCTCACAACAATGCCAAATGACCTTCTGTAGCTCCTGCTTCTGGCGACCATGACTAGCCCGTCCATACGCGACTTCTTTGCAACCAACCTTCAAATGGCTCCCTATCCATGTCTGGCTCCCCTATAGCATAGCTCTCCAACTACAGCGTAGCTCTCCAACGTAGGGAGCGCTGGCACGACGGACCCCTACACGGAAGTCTCCAACGATTGCTTCATCGACGCTTCTGTAGAGAAGCTCCTTCAAGCTTCTTCTCTCTATCTCTGCCACATGGCAGATAGAATCATACCAGAGGTTAGGGGTAGGTAACCTTGGGTTAAGGTTATGGTTAGACTATTTTTACCATGATTAATTCTTTGTAAGTTTGGTTTAGTTAGTTGCCACGTGGCATAGTGCCACCTAAGCACATAGCCCTTGCTAAGCACAGTGAATCTACAGCATATGAATGCCCTCTATGCCACATCATCATGCCTCTTCTTTCTTCATAAAAACTTCAACAAGCCATAGCTCTCAATCCAGAAAGAATTTGCATGCGCTCCAAAAAGGAAAAATAATCGGTTTTTTAAGCTCTACATGCCTGTCAACTCAGATTTTTTGCATGCAATTAGACACTACTGGATTTGAAAGTATCTTCAACTGGTAAGACCTTTGCAATTGCAATACGCACCCCAACTATTGAGAAGTTCACGAGGGAAGGATTTCATACCTGGTCTACACAAATGAGGCATCTCTTAATGCATCAGAAGCTTGGGAAGACTATAAAAGAAGACATACTGACTATAGAAAACAATGCTTGGAAGGAAAAAGATGAAGCAACACTATCACTCATTGGTTTGCACTTGGCTCCAAATATAATTCATCATATAGACTCCAAGGATCATGCCAAAGATGCATGGGATGAGTTGAACATAGTGTTTGGTGCAAAAGCCAAAAACCAAGAAATTCGTCTTAAGATTGAACCCAACTAGAAGGCATAAATGCAAAAGTAGGGGAAAAATATGCACTTGCAATTCTCCTTAAAAGCATGCTTGCAGAGTACAGCTCACTGACAACCACTTTGAAGAATTTGCCAGATCCAAAGTTTGAGGAATGTGTATCCTGTCTTCTTGAAAAAGAAAGAGAGCTGAAGGCATCGACATCAACATCTACATCAACACGCATAAGCAATAATGAAGAACAAGCATTGTTTAATAAAACATCAATGAAGTGTTACCATTGCAGAAGGATGGGTCACTATCAAAGTGGCTGCAGACTAAAGAACAAACCAAAGTGTCACCATTGCGAGAAGCTGGGACACAAGGAAGAGAGAGCAAAACCTATCTATAAAATCCCCTTTCAAGAATGTATGATAATTTGGATTTGTCACTTTGTAAGTACCATACTTGGAAAGTAATTTTTCTTAAAAAACAAATCTTTATGGGGAGCAATTAGATAGTTGAGTTATAGTAAGAGATGCCAAAGAATCCCCCCCCCCCCCTACAAAATTTTCCTTTGAAGGAATGATTTATTTTGCTATGGATGGGAAGTTATGAAATGATGGTTGCAAATCGTTAGAGTGATCAGGACCATTGTGAGAATTAACTTCATCGTTTTCTTCTTTGCACATCAATTGTTTGCTAGCTGCAAATACAAATGCAAGACAAAGTAAGGTGCTACACTAGTTATGCAAACATTGTTTAACTTTTTTCTACAATGGAAATTTAACAATGTGCATAGTCACATCGAAACTTCAAGTCTTTCTTCAGCAATTGTATATTGTGGGGAAAAAAAAATGCTAACATTGGCTTTTTTCTTGGTTTTAAATTTGTCGCAAAAGTATTTATTAAGAAGAAATTGCATAATAAGGAAATCCAAATTATGAAAGAGAAATATTCTACATTTGAAGTGATAATGCCTTCTCAAAGACTAGGTGCTTTTCCAAATAAAAAAACTAGTGTAGTTCCAAATTTTGACACAGGCCTACTTGGAGTACTGACCAACAATGGAGTCAAAGCTGGGCTACATGAGGATACACTCTTTTTAGCATGAGAACAAGCGGAGGCAGCAAAAAGACCTATACAAAATTAGTGTAGTCAAGGAGCAGCAAAACCTCATGTCCATGCTTACAAAAATTTGCACAAATTATAGCAGAAGTAAGAATGTCCATGCAAACCCATGCTTCTCAATTATGAGATTCACTCAATGATTGAATGCCTATACACAAGGCCACAATAAAGAAAAACCCAGTTTCACGAAATTGAAAACGAATGTTCTAGTGGCACATAAAATTTACCAACGCAATACAAAGATCATGCAAATGTATTTGCGATCATCGAATTAAGAAAGACCATGCCATATTCCTTGAATGTCATTAATATGGTGAAAGCCTTCGCTGTTTCTTATGTTAACAGGTGGACGGCAAGAAAGAAACAATCTTAATCGCAGCTAAATTAAATCTGTGTAAACAAAAATGTTTACCCAAACTAAAGGGACGTGTAAAGAGAGGCGTGGATAGCCTTGTGTTCACAGAACTGTGTGCTACAGGAAGAAGACAACGTGATAGCAAAGGACGTAGTGTGACACGAAGAGCAGCATAGAGGCAGAAACTTGTCTAGTTCGTGGACTACCACGAGACTTGAACCCAGCTTCAACCACCTCTTCAAATCCATGTGCTTGCCAAATGACCTCGGTCTACGCTTCTACCCCCCCTTGCTTGTAAAACATGATAAAGCAGACAACAAACGAAAGACAAAAGAACGTTTGCAACTTCCACAAATCGAGAGCCAAGAGTGGTGGTGGATAAAACGATGCTGAAAGAGAGATGAGAGACTTGGGACAAACAGAGTGACTGCAGTGCATGCGATGGCATCTTCATGCAGCGATGAAGGAAAATGATACAAGTTATGCAGCGATGAAGGAAAATGATACAAGTTACCTGTAAAACAAACAAAGTCTGTCAAAACAATTAAACTATTGCAAATCTAGACTCGCTTTGTTTTCTCGTAGTCCTACTGTCACAAAGTCAGAAATGGAAAGCTTTGTTGACAAAGAAAGCATGCATGTATCTTCCATCACAATAGTCACCTTTCCAATCTTTTTGGTTTGTTCACCATGAAAACATTTAACAAATATTGGAGTCGAAAGAGAGTCGACCACCTAGGACATGCAGAGCTGGAGAGAGGAGCCAAGGAGGTCGCTAGCAAAAGCTAGTTCAAGAGCAGCAAAAAACACAAGGTCATGTGCAAGCTGGAGATGGAAGATCTCAAGTTGGAATTGTCGAAGTTGGTGAAAGGCCTGGGGTGCCAACTCCCTTTAGTAAGAAAACCTATCAAAATCTTGAGTATGAGATGAATTTAACAATATACCATGAGTAGAAATTATTCAAATTAACATGGTTGTGTTCTACACTAAAAGAGCTTCAAGTATGTCTTTACACCTTGAAATTTGGGTAACACATGAAAAAGTTACATTAATTTGAAAGGAGATGGGTTTTCATATTTTAGTGTATTTTTTGTTTTACCCCCCCTCATCCAAAAGACCCCCCCGTTGCGCCTCACATATATTGAAAAATATGTACAAATCTTAAAATCTTGTTTATTTTTCAAGGTATATACCTTATATTTTGTGGGAGGGGGACATGAAATTTTCATATTTTTCCTTTGCATATTTGAATTTTTAAAAGGAAATCCATGCATATTATATATGGACCTTGTTTAGCCATACCCTGGATTTTGGACAAGGGTAGTAACATATTATATATTGAGTTGGTGCTCGAGGGTGGAAGGACCAATCTACCTTTTCTTCACTGGGAGGGTGCCAACACTCGAAGAGTTGTCCCAGTTTATGGTCTATGAGTGTGATCTTCCCCCCAGCTCCTACTCGGTCAAGTTTTTGGGTAAAGGTTTCTTTCTAGTGCAATGTCTGTCTGAAGCTGGTGCTTAGGGTGTTTGTCTTCTCCGGTGCTTTTAGTATTGCCCTAGAGCCTAGCCTTCTCTATCGATGGATTTCTTTTCTCACCACTACTCGGTGTGGGTCGAGTTCCCAGGACTTCTTGCATGGCTGGTTGAAAAGCTAGAAAGGGTGGCGGCAACTTTGGGGAAAGTCCTATTGGTGCCCCAGGCATAGAAGTCCCCCATGGGAGAAGGTGCATGTGGATCCTCTGGGACAAGAGCAAGGAGGTCTCGGAGTTCACCGAGATTGCTTTTTCGAAGAGGACCCCAGTGGTGCAACAAGTCAAATTCGACTAGTTTTGAGACGCGTGCTTCATTTGCAAGAAGCTGGTGCATTTTGCAAGAAATTTTCCAAAGAAGCCTCAAAATAGAGTGCTGGCTAAAGGCCCTGAGGAAGAATAGAGGACTTGCGAAGTTGAGGAACTTAGGAGCAGGTCCGATAACCTGCATGCAAACCCGATGCATACCTCACTAGAAGACAATGAATCCAGTAGGTCTACTTGGTCCAATACTGGGAAGGGGGAGAACTTTAGAGTATGCAGACTTGATAGGATATATGTTTATGACGAAGGGTGGTGGCTGAGAAAGTGTAAGGAAT
Organism: Dipteris shenzhenensis; assembly: GCF_047967505.1. Classification (NCBI taxonomy): domain Eukaryota; kingdom Viridiplantae; phylum Streptophyta; class Polypodiopsida; order Gleicheniales; family Dipteridaceae; genus Dipteris; species Dipteris shenzhenensis. The sequence continues at coordinate 1,610,710 of NC_141622.1, read as the reverse complement.
CGGCACCGGGAGCCGATTCTCGGGAGCAAAATCGGGACACACGATGACCGACCTTAGGCTGGGAGCCGATCATCCCGATTTTTCGATTGGGAAGTAGCGACCATTGTCGATTCCCGGCCGTCAACGGCCTAGGGGAGCGGAACACGTGGCGGCCGTGGGAGGAATGCGTCGTAATTTTGCCGGTCATTTGTTGTGGGGTACATTATGGTTTTGAAGATTTATTGATTGGACGGCTAGGATTGATCTTCCGTTCAACCCTAGCCGTTGATGGCCAATGCAAGGGGATCGTTTGGTATAATGGCCATTTCACACTCCTCAGAAAATCACCAAGATCGATGTTCCGTTCAAATTCATAAAAGACTACTAAAGTCAAAAAAAATTATGCTCGACCATAAGAGAGGACTAGAAAGCGGTGGATCCAATGTGCAAGAGTGGGATGCGGTGGTCAGATGGGTGCTGGTCAAAGCTAGAGCAGAGAGCCATCACAAAACGACGGGGCGAGAAAAGGACTCGGGGAGGCCCTGACGGCTGTCCTGAAGTGCCTACGGTCGGCTATCTCAGATTCACCAAAGGATGAAGTCCTGGCCACAGTGCTCATTGAAACAAAAGCAACCCTTCAAGACTGGGAATGGGAGGAAGCCAATCAAGCAAGAATAATGAGCGCCCGTCGAAGACGTTTTCCCAGTCTCAGTAAAGCGTAAATAGATGTGTGAAAAGATCGACTGGGTCACTGACGGTGAGGGCAAGGTAATCACAAAGTTCTAGGCACATTGCAGATGTTTTCAAGAAGGCATTGAGTACTATTGTAGGGGAGCCTGCGATGCAAGAAGAAGGCTGGATGAAGTGAGTCAGGATGATCTCTAAAGGCACTGAATGCAGAGTATTGGAGTACCAGAGATGCAGACTCTGCCCGAACCGTTCATAGAGCCAGAATTGGGCGAAGCCTTAAATGCTATTAAAGATGACAGGGACCAGATGGACTCATTGCCAATTTCTTCCGTGAATTTTGGGACACAAGGGCTGCTGATCTCACTGAAATGGGCAATGAATTTGTAAAGAAAGGATCGCTTTTGAAGGATGTCAGGGCGGGACTCATGAAGTTATTTCCTAACAGAATCAAAGTTGGCGATTGGCGCACCTGATAACGATGCTCAACACATCGTATAATATAATAGCTAAAGGAGTGGCCCTAAGGATCACAGTGTCTGCTTTGTGGTTGTCAATTCAAAACAGAAAGGGTTTGTGATAGGCAGACATATCTTTGACAACATCTTAAATGTGGCGACTCCAATCGACCATGCTTGGGACACTAGGTAGAAAATTCTAAGCTTTGGTCTGGACCTCGACAAAGCCTACAACCGCGTGCGCTAGGACTACATCCTCTGTGTTTTGGAAAAGCTCAGGTTTGGGAGAAGGCTTATCTCTATTGTCAGGTGCCTTTTTGATAATGCGTTTGCTATCTTGTGCATCAATGGAGGAGGATTGAGGCGGTTTGATCTAAGAATATCAGTCCATTAATGGCCTCCCCCGCTCTTCACGATCAGTACAGTCCCATTGATTCACATGCTCAAGTAGGGGGTTGAGGCAGGTTGGATCCAAGGGGTGATGCTCCCTTCAAGAGAACAATTGTGCGCACAGCTGTTTACGGACGACACCTTAGCGTTCATCCGGGAAAGCAAAGAAAGTGTCCAACAACTCATGGAGGTGATTAGTCTCTTCTGCGAGGCATCTGGTTCGAAATGCAGTTGGGCGAAAACGTTCCTGATTCGCTCAGATCCAGATGTCCCCCCTACGTGGGTCGAAAACCTCAACCTTCAAGGTAATTCGATTTCTCGGGTTAGATTAGGGTTAGATTTAACACCTAAGCAAAGATTCCAATGGTTTCTGGATAAAATAAGGGCAATGCTAAGGAGGTGGAATGGTATCACCCTGGGGTAGAATGCATGGTTCCTCATAATACAACATATCCTATTAGCTTCCATGACGTATGTCAACTCCATTTGGGGGTTTAGTAAGAGCAACTTTTCAAGTCATTCCTGTGGGCCGAGGAAGATGGGAAGCACAGAATGCATACTATTCCTTGAGAACTGCTAAAAGCCCCCAAATTGCAAGGTCGGCTAAGTCTATCGAATATCCGGCAAAAAAATATGGCTCACGGACCAAGCCCCCCAGATCGAAGTAATCAAAGAGCGTAACGGTAAAAATCGAGGCCTGACCTCACCTGATATGATAAGCTCTTCTCCTTGTTCCCTCTAAAAATTAACGGGCCAGATTTGATAGCAGGTATGGTTAAGGTGTGGAACAGCTAACGTGGGTCGACAGAAAAGGGATGAGAGGAGATGCAAGTCTTATTCGAGGGAATCTGGTGGAGCCAAACGATTGGAAGAATTGGAACCCCCTTTGCAGAGCACGACCTTGCCCGTCCTCGTAGCGCCAGCAAGAAAGGGATCATGAGATGGATCGATCTCTGGAACACCAATTGGACCACTCCAGAAGAGACCCATCGGCCTAAACGATGGAGAAACTGATCTCATCAGGGCCGTGATAGTTCGTGTGCCGTAAAATTGGCCAACCAAGAAAATTTTGAATGAGTCTGATCGGGTACACCAATGGAGATTGCATCGAACCCAACTAAAAAAGCTGTCATCTAGGATTGTGTACCGCAATTCGATCAAAGACGTCTTGTAGATTCTGGAGTTAAAGGCCATGAGGAGAGGTCCAGCATGTTGGAGAGCCAAATTTGGAAAGGGTGCAGGATCAGGAAATTATGGAAGATTATGCATCACTGGCTGCCTCTTCGAGGCAAACTGGCAAAAAGAATCCCGATGAACCCACAATGCCCCCTCTCTAACAAATCCCTGGATATGATACACCACCTATTCTAGGCCGGTCTGGAGAGAGCAGTGCGAGGTGCCGGGCTGATGGCCAAGTTTCACCTTGAAGTTCAATGGCAGGTATCTCTGAAAGGTGACGCATCAAAATTGCCATCCACGCTAGCGGCATGTTGGCCGTTTCTGAGGGCCTTAGAGGACCTCCCCGCATTGCCTCTAGCATTGCAATCTCTAGCAAGATGTTGCCCAGCTTGCATTTCTAGAAACGCAGCCCTGTGAAGGTCCATTGTCTTCTCGAAGGTTTCTTAAATGCAGCTTACTGCTGGTAGGATCACCAAAGATATTACAATTCCTATATGTCCATAAAGTCCATAGTGCCCAGTAGGGAACCCAAACGAAGAAAAGATGAAACTTCGGTCTGGATGGATGAAACCCAAATAGCCAGAAGAACTTATCAAACGGAACAGATGGGAATCTCGCTCGTAGGCGTTGTCGAAGCATATCAAAAAACTCACGAGAGCACAGACAATGCCAAAACAAGTGAGGCACGGTCTCCAAAGAAGCAGAACATCTGTGGAAAAGTGCAGGAGCAATGTGTCGATGAGCTAATAGCTATCCAGATGGAAACACTCCCAAAAGAACTCGCCAAAAGAAAACTTGTTGTCGAAGCAATACTTTATAGGCCCAAAGTTGCTGTAATCTTTTCCTCCACCACTTGGCTGGGCGATGCATTCACCAAACAGAATCACCTCTCTCTGAAACCTAAGGTTGAGGCAAAAGGATTTTATACAATGCAGGTACAGTAATCTAAGATAGCCTCAAAGGACGAGAAGAGGACCTTGGAGAAGTCAAAGTCTAATCTTCCAGCCGCGGTCCTGGAGATCCAAAGGAGGAATCGGAATAAAAACCGAAAGCATAGAAGTAATTTGTCACCACAAAGGACAATAATGAGAGCCCAATCCATATGTAGTGGCTGCTAGAGAAAAGGGGAGCACAGTACTAGCATCATCTATAACACCAACCGAGGTGATGCCTTTAAACGAGAAAGTAGGAACGTTAAGGTTCCTGTAAAGCCAAGGGAGGCTGAAAGACTTTCGACCAGTGAATGCTTTCAGCTCTCAAAGAATTCCCAAGCAAAGATTGCCATCCATTCCATTCCAGATGAGAAAGAACATGCTTCTAGTCAAGAAGCAAGTGGGAGACAAAAGGGTGGCCAGGCAAAGTGTCATCAGTGCAGCCAAAAAAGAAATCCTAGTGATCGAGTTGCCAATGACCAAACGCAGAAATACTGATAAGTGACCAGAGTCCTAATCATAAGAGCCCAAGGCTGATCACCTTGCAGAAATTGCACCAACATTTTCCCCCTGTGGGCAAGAATATGCACATGAATATCCGTGATGTTCAATCTGTAAGAAAATAATACAACGTATGTGCTCAACAGATAACAGGATCTCGTATTCAAGAGAGAAAAGCAGATAGTATGGAGAATCAAAAATTTGATTACTATAAAACTGATACAATAGATGGCGCTGCCTCCCAGCCGTGCGCTCCTATGTGAGAAGCTTCGATGGCATGCTGGAAACAGTAGAGGACGGCGGCTGGATGCTAAGGAATCAGGGTTACTGTAGCCAGTGATGAATATGGGCTTCATGGGCTTGCTCTTATATAGCCACCAGTTGTAGTCGATTAGACCCAATTGGGAGACCAACCCAGTCCACCCAAAACGGCCGACTGGAGGTCGGCGGTCCCGAAATAGGCCATCGACCATACGTTAGAACCGTGGCGCAAAATAAAGCAACTAGTCTATGGTCTCCGTTCGGCCCATAGCCATCCGGGATCATCTGGGACTCCAAATGAGCCCCGCAACCCAAGTGGGCTGCCCCGAAAAATGCTCCGTCTACTCTCAGTGCGGTCAGTCATGGGATTCCTTCCCGCACTTGCATGTAGCCTAGTTGGCAGTGTGCCAACTCTATCTGAAGCCATCCAACCATCAGGCCACACATGGCCCCTATCTAGTGTCCAAACCAGGACCTATCGGATAACCGAGCTACTCAAATGCCTTCTCCTCATATGGGGGGCTTACAAGTAGAGTTAGCTGGTTCCCGTGTAGTTACATGAGAGTGGAGCATTGATATCTAACACCTGCCCTCAATGTCCACCCGCAAGTGAACTTACTTTTTTGGCCCAATGCCAAGTCGATGAAGATGCCTCTCCAGCAAGTCTCTTCCAAGCGCCTTCGTGAAGATGTCCGCAGCATTCTCTGTAGTCAGACAGTACACCAAGTCGACCTCTGCATCCATGATGAGCTCGCGTACAAAGTGATATTGAATCTCAATGTGTTTTGTGCGAGCGTGGAACACAGGGTTCTTTGCAATTGCCATGCAACTTTGATTGTCACATGATAACTGTGTAGGCTTGTTCTGCACTGCACCCATGTCCCCTAAAATCCTCCTCAACCACACTGCCTCACAAAAAGCAAAACATGCTGATTTGTACTCAGCCTCGGTAGAAGAAAGAGCAACTATGGGTTGCTTCTTGCTGACCCATGACAACTCCAGATCCAAGTGAGAAACAGTAACCTGTCACTAATCTCCTGCTGTCCACATCTCCTGCCCACAATCCGAGTCACAGAATCCGGTCAAGATGTTGCCCTTGGTATAGGTGATGCCATAATCAAGTGTGCCTTGATGTATTTCAGCACCTGCATTCTTGCCCTCCAATGGTTCTCCTGGGGCTTATTGGAAAACCTGCTTAGTACACCAGTTGCAAAGCTGATGTCCGGCCGCGTATTGCACAAGTAAATCAAACTGCCCATAAGCCTTCTGTACTTCACTTCGTCCACCAGTGGTGATGAATCCTCATTTGAGAGCTTCACATCAACCTCCATAGGGGTGCCAACTGTCTTACACTCAGCCATGCCAAATGCCTTCAGTATCTCTCCAGCATACTTCAGTTGTGAGATGAATATTTATTTTGGCTCTTGCCAAACCTCAATCCCCAAACAGAAATGCATCAGTCCGAGGTCTGTCATTTCAAACTCTCTTCCTAGCAACTACTTTGTCTGCAAGATCTTCTCTTCACGGTTCCCTGTTATGACAAGGTCGTCCACATAAAGGACCACGATCATACAACTACCTCCTTCTCTGTAGATATACAAATTTGCATCAAATGGACTCCTCCTGAATCCGTTTTGCAGAAAGTAGGCATCAATCTGCTGGAACCACGCTCGTGGGGCCTATTTCAGCTCGTAAAGTGCCTTCTTCAGTTTACAGATTTACCTTCTGAATCGGGAATTACAAAACTTGGTGGTTGTTCCACGTATACCTCCTCCTTGAGATCTCCATTCAGAAAGGCGGATTTTACATCCATCTGAAACACGGGCCAACTTTCCTGTGCTGCTAAAGCCAAAACACTGCGAATTGTGGTTAGTCAAGCTGTGGGAGCAAAAGTATCCTGATAATCAAAACCATGTACCTGTGCGAATCCTTTTGCCACGAGCCGAGCCTTGTACTTATCCAACGTGCCATCAGACTTGTACTTGGTCTTGTACACCCACTTGGTGCCAATTACCTTGCGTTTTGGTGGTCGATCCACAAGGTCCCAAGTGTTTTTCTTCATTATGGAGCCATACTCTGACTGCATAGCCTCCATCCACTTATCATCACCCTGTGCTTCTTCAAGACACTTGGGTTCTTCAACACGGATCACCTCTGTCATCAAAGTGTAGTTAACCAAGTTTTCCTGTGCCCTTCTTTGCTTCTCTAATCTCTTTGACCGGCGGTGTTTGGATGGTTCCTCCTCAATTGCTGGAGGTTCTCTGCCATCCAAAAGCTACTTTACCCACTTTGGGAATGGCTGTTGCCGTTGTGGTTCTACAGGCTCTTCTTTCTCTTCTTTATCTTGAATCCTCCCAAGCACCATTGGGGGACTTTGGTCTGCTGTTGGTGGTTGTACTGGATGGATATCCTGGTCTTGGTTGTCTAGGAAGGAAGCATCCTCCTCCAATTGATGCGGCTGTTCTGAGAATACCACATCGCGACTTATTATTACCTTCTTGGTAGCATGATAATAGAGACGGTAACCCTTCACCTCTTCACTGTAGCCCAAGAAAATACACTTCCGGCTCTTTGGTTCCCATTTCGTCCTATTAGCATCAGGGACATGCACAAAACAGTCACATCCAAAGACTCTGAAATGTGCAGTTGAAGGTTTCTTACCAGAAAAGGCCTGCAGTGGAGTCATCCCATTCACAGCCTTTGTGTAGCTACAATTCATAATGTAAACTGCCGTGTTACATGCTTCAGCCCAGAAAGTCTTTGGCAAATCTTTCCCTTTCATCATACTCTTGCCCATTTGTCCATCATTGAAGCTTCACATACATCGGGCAGATCTGTAATTTCTGGGAGGTATGCAATCATTCCACTTTTATGCATCTCCTTTAAAGAACTAAGGTTTAGATGACCAAACCTCTCATGCCATAGCTTAGTGCTGTGCTCACATTGGCTCGAGCACTGAAAGCTGAGAGTTCGTAGATGTTGTTACGCCATGTACCTTTACCAATGATCTTCCCTTGAAGATCCAAAATCTGTGCGCCATTCTTATCGAAGTGAACTTTGAGGTCTTGATCCATGATCGGAGAAACGGACAACAAGTTCCTCTTGATATCTGGCACATAAAGAACATCGGACAACTGTTTTACAACTCCATCTGACTTAAGAGCAATCGTACATTTTCCTTTTGCTGGACATTTTGCATCATTGCCGACTGCTACCAGGATGTCATTCCCTACTGGATGTAGACAGGTATACCAATCATTCCGACTGGTCATGTGGCACGATGCACCACTGTCAATAATCCAAGGTTCATCTACAGGTACATGAACTGCCTCCGTGCAAATCTCCTCAATTGCTACAAACAGCTCTACTCGTACTGCCTGCGCGCTGTTGCTGGACTCTTTCTTTACTCCATTCTTCTCATTTGCAATCTTCTTCGGGCACTCATTCTGCTTGTGCCCTGTCTTGTTGCAATAGAAGCACTTGATCTTCTTCTTTCTCTTTTTATCATTAGAAGAAGATGGGTTACCAGAGTCCTTACCTTTCTTTGATCCAGCCGAGAAAGCTGAATCTTCTCCAATCCTCGTCTTTTGACGCATCTCCTTCTCCAGAAGCATTGCGCTGAAACCCTCAAAGTTGAGGGGCGGATTTCTGTTCTGCATATTCAGCACTGTAACAAGCCATCGTACTTTGGTGGGAGAATCCGTATGCACCTTCGTGCTAGATTCTCGCTGGTGATGGTGATGCCAATCGCAGTCATCTGATCGTGTAGATTCTTCACCCTGGTGATGAACTTCTTTGCCATTTCAGACTCAAACAGTTTCTCGTTCGCGAGTTGAGTCTCTAGATTCTGAATCCGCTTCTGATTCGTGGTCTCATATCGATTTTTCAAGACCCATCCATGCCTCCTCCGCTATGGTGACATGTTGAATTAACACCATGACAGAATCACTTACACTGCAGACAATAAAACACAGCGCATCTGCATTTCTTCTTGTCCACGTGAGAATCTCATCCGCAGTTGGTACTATCTGTTGTGCTGCATTGGCTGGATTCGGTCTCACAACCAGCTTCTGGTCCACCCTAGTAGCAGTATCCCAAAGCTCGTATGCACTCAAGATGGTATTCATCTTGAACTTCCAGAGTGGATAGTTAGTGCCGTCCATCTTTTCGCTTTCGCCGAGCGGTGGGATTTACAGTCTTGCGGGCTGGGCCATCTCTCACAATCTACTCGCAAACAGAAACACACTACCAAATCTTCTTACTAGAGCCCAAGCTCTGATACCATGTAAGAAAATAATAATACGTCTGTGCTCAATAGATAACAGGGATTGCTACAAGCTGAAAAGAGAGCAAAAGGATAAGAAAAAGAATGCAAATTGGGGTGCAAATCAAGAGAGAAAAGCAGATAGTATGGAGAATAAAAATTTAATTACTGTAAAACTGATACAATAGATGGCGCTGCCTCCCAGCCGTGCACTCCTACCCAAGCTCTGATACCATGTAACAAAATAATACAACGTCTGTGCTCAACAGATAACAGGATCTCGTATGCAAGAGAGAAAAGCAGATAGTATGGAGAATCAAAAATTTGATTACTGTAAAATTGATACAATAGATGGCGCTGCCTCCCAGCTGTGTGCTCCTGTGTGAGAAGCTTCGATGGCGTGCTGGAAACAGTAGACGACGGAGGCTGGATGCTAAGGAATCAGGGTTATTGTAGCCAGTGATGAATATGGGCTTCACGGGCTTGCTCTTATATAGCCACCAGTTGTAGTTGGTTAGACCCAATTGGGAGACCGACCCAATCTGCCCAAAACGGCCGACTGGAGGTCGGTCTCAAAATAGGTCACCGACCACATGTTAGAACCATGGCGCAAAATAGAGCAACTAACCTACGGACTCCGTTCGGCCCAGAGCCATTCAGGATCATCTGGGACTCGAAACGAGCCACGCAACCCAACAGTGGGTTGCCCTGGGAAATGCTCCATCTACCCTCAATGCGGTCAGTCATGGGATGCCTTCTCACACTTGCATGTAGCCTAGTTGGCAGTGTGCCAACTCTATATGAAGCCGTCCAGCCATCAGGCCACACATGGCCCCCATCTGGTGTCCAAACCAGGACCTATCGGATAACCGAGCTACTCAAATGCCTTCTCCTCATATGGGGGGCCTACAAGTAGAGTTAGTTGGTTCCCATGAAGTTACATGAGAGTGGAGCATTGATATCTAACACAATCCACCATGCATCTTGGGAGAACAAATGTGATGTATCGAAAGCAGCCTGAGACTTTTTCTACCATGTTTGGTTTGCCAGAAGATTTCCATAAAGATAGACATGAAAGATGTAAGATCTGCCTTAGTGAACATGATCAATGGCAAGTAAAATTAAATATATGCCACAAGGATGGACTACACTACTATTTGAAGACGAACATGCAAAGGCCAAGTTGCCAATTTCCAATACTCAAGCTTTTTCCGAAGCTTAGCCAAAACCCAATCAGTTTGTTGTCGGCGAGTGAGTTCCCATCCCAAAGGGTAATCAAGATGACGAACAAACTGAGTGGGTGGTGGAATGATTTCCCCAGGCCATAATAGACTATGCCAGTCTTTGGAATGCAAAGGGAGCAGCTAAGACTTCTGAAAATTAACATGAAGACCAGCTGCCAAACCATAAACAAAGAGGGCCTGCATTAAGGCACCAAGATCATGGGGCGTATTCTTCAGGGTAAAGAAAGAATCATTAGCATAAGCTTGAGCAACCATGCTACGATTAGCATCCAATTCCAAGCCATGAAGTGATCCTGTAGCCACAAGATGATCAATATATTGCAGCATAGGATGAGTAGCAATGGCATACAGTAAAGCACTGAGAGGGCATCCTTGGCGGACCGAACAACGAAGAGTCCACTCATCAGAGATATCCCTGGAAAAAATGCAAGCCGCATTACTATCTCTGTAAAGCCAGTAAATAACCTGCTGCATTTTTGGTCCAAACCCCAAAGCTCGCATGGTTTGTGAGATGAAATGCCATTGAACTGTGTCAAAGGCTTTTGCAATATCCACCTGCAAGAGTAGAATATCATGTTGTGTGTATTTGGCATATTCAATCCCAATATAAGCATCGGCAATGTTATCTATGATATGGCAACGTGGAACAAAGTCATATTGGGAGGGATGCAACCCATCATGCAAATAACCTTTAATCCGATCAACCACCATTTTGGCAATGATCTTGTAAATGACTGGCATGAGCGTGATTGGCCTCTAATCACCAAGTGAATCACGTAGCTGCTTTTTTGGAATCAGCTTGAGAAGACCCTTTTTCCATGACAAAGACATCTGCTGATTTTGCCATGCTGTATTTACCATATGTAGCAAGGTGAATTTAAGAAGATCCCATAATGCAAGAAAAAATTCAACAGTGAGACCATCCCATCTTGGAGATTTCCATTTGCCACAGGATCTCAGTGCACCAAACAATTTCCTTTCAGTGAAGGGATGTTCAACTTCCAAAGCCCGAGCATCATATAGAATTGGATGAATATGTTGCAAAAGAAGCTGACGTGCAGACACGACTCGAGGAGAAAGAGTATCCAGATGCCCAAAATGAGTGGAGAAGTGCTACTCACATAAATTAGCAAGCTCTAAACGAGATGTTGACCAAGAACCATCAGGCATCTGGATTCGACAGATATTGGCGGCCTGTCTTTTGTAGTGTATACTCTTAAAAAATTGCTTGGAAGAGCAGCCTTTATCCAAAAATGCCCGTTGTTTGGATCAAGTTTCTCATTTAGCAAGCTTTCTACGATCATTGGATTGAAGAGAGAATTGAGCCTGACATAAGAGCATGCTTTCCTCTAAAGACAAAGGGCGAAGATGAGCAAGCTACTCAAACTCCGACAAGTAAATTTGGCATGTGCTATAGTCTCCCTTGTGGCTTGCATATAGGATTTGCCATAATCTCGAATAACTGCTTGCATCTGAGCAACAAAAACCTCCCAGGCATAATCCAAACCAATGCGTATTTGACAAGAAAGAGGCTGAATAGCATTAGAGACCAAGGCTTTAAAGTCAGCATGCTCCAGATGACTCTTATTAATCAGCAAAAGCCTTCGGCAAGGCAATATGTCAGTGGGAAATTCATGTAAGGAAAGCCTCAACCAAAGAGGAGCATGATTCGAATGTGTGAAAGCATGATCAACTCAAATTTGACAAGTAAAGGCATCACAATGCTGTGGATCAATCTGTCTGTCCAAGATGCTCGATAAGAAGATTGAGCATTATGCTGAAAGGTATAGCCTGGAAGCATGGGCTGTAATTCCTTCTAGAGATCAACTAGGCGCAACTGAAGCAAAAAATCAGACCATGCCTGTGTTTCAGAAGCCAACATATGAGTGTGGCTTGAGGTGTTGTCACCCGATTGAGGGGCATTATTAAAGTCACCACAAATGAAGGCATGTTGTCCCCATGGATAAGTATACATGGCAGCCTAGATCAAAGCACTATCACGAGAAGATTGGGGGGCATAAATTGATGAAATTCAAAAATTTCCCCTTGAACAAGGCATTGAATAATAATCCATCTACCATGGCGATCATTAAGAGCCACAACAGGTTGAAGGTCATGCTTTACCAAAAAAGCCACACTAGAAAAGGACTGCTCTCTAGCATAGAAGATATCATAACCAGCAAAATGGCCTATTTGACCAGCATACATATGCTGATTATGCTCTTGCAAATCAACTATATCAGGCTACCATTTCCTGATATACATCCAGACTAGTTTCCATTTGCGACCATCACACATTCCCTGTACATTGAGAGTAACACACTTTAGATGATCAAGCATATTTATAGTTATGGGACAGATATGTATAGCATCTAACGGGCTGTCTACGTCTGCATTTCCACCTCAATGTCCGGGCCTCTACCCTGGGATGAAGCATCAGCCTAAGGAGAGGACAAAAGTGCAACAACTTCTTCTTTAGGAAACAAGGTCCGATTTGCAGTCACAGCAATCCAAGTCAAGCCAACACTAGAGTTTTCTGCAGGTGTTTTCCCATGAGAGGATGCACCACTCCAAGTTCGAGAAGGCAAAGGTCGCCTGGGGGAGATCACTTTGCAAGGAGTTTGCCATCGATCAGTCAAAAAAATTTCCCCCTTCCAGAGAAAAACTGTTTGACCCCTTTGTTTTTTACCACAGAAGAGGCATTTACATTCTTATTCAAAGGTTGAACCATTTCAGCTTGCACTGGCATCCGTGGAGCTCGGGAAGGACATTGTGAAGCCATGTGCCCAAATTGCTTACATTCAAAGCAAGCACTTGCAAACAGCCCCCACTTGAGCTTGTAAAAGGCACTCCCCATGGAAACATTATTTACAGTAACCGAATATGAAGCTGGAGTGGGATGATCCGTATCCCACAAAATGAAGAAGCGATTCGAATCTCCATTGGGTCGCAGTGGACATACCACCTTATCGAGGGAAGCTACAATTTTAGGTAGAAGAGAAGACAAGCATTGAGGAAAATCCACTTCTACCCAAATAGGGCAACAATGCCGAATCAATGCCTGATAATCCCGGGTGGGAGACCAAGGTAGGACATGGACCGTCTATTGGCCATTGAAGAGAGGAGAGTGCTCCAGCAAAACCTGACGGTGCTCCTCATCAGCCATGATGATCTCAAAAAAGCCCCTCGCTGCATAATGAACTTTTTTGACATCATACTCCTTAATTGGATCAAAGATATCATCCACTTCCACCATAATGCCAGTGGTGGGAAGTGGATCGTTCCAACCTTTGCGGGTGTCTTCAAACCCTTCATGCATAACCTCATAAACAAGCTGAACCTCAGCAGAGTCATGAAGGAAATCATCTGAATCTATCACCTATTTTTGTTTCTTGTTGGAAACCGACTTGTCTTTGTGAAAGGTTTTCTCATAGGAATAATCCGCCATTCGAGTTAAGAAAAAGGCTTGGAAGCAGCAACGCTTTACAAGGAGGAAAGCACAGCAGGTACAAAACTGTACAGAATTTTCCTGGCTGTACGGACAAAATCGTATGGATTTTTGATAGTACGAATTTTTTTTTTCTTGACAGCAAAACTGTACGGATTTTCCTAACTGTACCTCTCTCACACACACACACACACACACACACACATGCATGCATGATCTCTCTCTCTCTCTCTCTCTCTCTCTCCCCCCCCTCCCCCCGTGAGGCCAGCCCTCCCAAATCAACTCATGAGCATCATCCTCTATCAATAGGGCAGTGCTATCGAGCACAACATGTGCTCTCTTGTTTTCTTCATAGTGTTTTTATAATTGTGAATCCTCTATTTTCTATCGGTTTCCTTCAAACAAAAATCTTAATACATAAAGAGACTTGATTTAATTATAATTCAATGTCCATAAACATGATGACCACAAGTTTTTAGGTCTCTACCAAGATTTTAGGGGCCTACATACTATAGATTGAAGTGTGCAGTATATATAAAATCATTCATAAATGTGCGCTGTATACAAAGTTATGGTTGGTGAGTTGAATCATTAAGAGAATTATCCATCTCAATGCAAAAAACATTCTCTTCACTACAACCTTTTGAATTTTCTACATACAGGAGAGAGTTGACACAATCGAGACAATTCAAAAAGCCAAAAGAACAATTTATGGTGGTATTGCACGAGGATTCAAGGATGCCCCCCTTACCTTATTGTAAGAAGAAAGATTTACAATCCTAAAGGGCTAGAGGATCTAATTATGCTCCTTCCCCACCCTAAATCTGATTTTGCAAAGGGAAAGACAACCTATCCTCCCAATGCAGTGCACTCAAATGGACTTGTTAATCTTTGGCAATCGACCATTTAAGCTAACCTATTATTTGATTTGTAAAGCACCCCGTGATTCATTTTAAATACCCACGAATATGTGACATTATCTTGTAGAAATAAAATTTGGAGTCAAAGGTGGAGGGGCAATGAGTAGGACACATGAAATACAAAGTAAGATGCATTATACGAACCACCAATTCTATTCATAGAAGTAAATAGGAGACAAACTTTCTTGAACTCCTTACAAACTTTCTTGAACTCCTTAGTAGTTTGCGTGGTGGCAAGCTGCTAGTTGGTTCATACCCGCTGTGATGCTATGAAACCTATGCTAACTGCTTAGTAGTTTGCGTGGTGGCTAATTGCTAGTTGGTTCATACGCACTATGATGCTATGAAACCCATGCTATGTGTGTGTCCACATGCATTCTACAAGGTAGCAAGACCACCAACTCAACCGTTCACTCCTCATATGCTCCTATGTAACCCATAGTCTCGCCCATGACAAGTATTTACTTCCATTCTGATAACTGTATATCCGAAATAACTAGAGGTAAGGATGAGCAAGTAGAGTACTTGGGAACACGAAAGATTGTTTGGTGACATTGTATGCATGGAACAAAACGTAGTTTGGAATGAGATGGGGAGATAAGATATATGAAATGGTCCAGGGGGGAATTAGGCTCCCGAATTGCAACATGACCATGGCAAACATTTATGTTGATCTTCGTACACCGCCTATCTGTGGATGTGTGTTACAGTCATTCAATGAGATATGCTAAATATATTGTGCCATGACAAATCCAATATAAGGCAAGGCTACCAAAGGAATCAAAGACAAAGACCTTGCAAGCCACGGCCCACAAGGAATGTGTGCCATGTCTTGCTACCAACACGTTGAAAAGTGGTCGGGTAGAAGAGTAGATCACTACTCGTGCAATGTGGTGTGCTAAGGGCTATGCCATGACACCTCTCGTGTCACTAACTCTTTGGGTTATTTGGGACAAGGTCCTGTAGTGCATTTGTTTTTCCACCTCTTCTCGTTGTTCATGGCAAAAGTATAAGAACAAGGGAGATAGGGATACATATATGATGTGAGTGGGTAGCCATGAGGGGAGGAACATGGCATGGATGGATGTATTCAAGTGGGGAAGTACATAGATTGATCTAGCCCTCCCTTTGTACGCATAATGCTTAACTTTTAACTACACATGTTACATCATCTAATTGGGTCTAAGAGGGAGAGGATAACAAAGTAACAGATTTCTCCAAAGTGGGAATATGCCTGCCCAAGAACCCCAGTTGTTTGCAACTCATTAGCATTTTTTGTTCTCACCCTTAAACGCTCTTTGCCTGTCAGCATGTACATGCACATGCCGCTTTCTTTTAGATTTTGACCCTGTGATTTTGGCTAAGTCCTTCACAAACACGCTCCTTCTAAGGCTGCAAAGCTAGCATTGCAAAAATACGTCCCTGTGAAGGATTCCCAGATTTCCAGAGCAATAAATATGAGCCCTGACAAAGATTTTGCAGGCTGGTTCAACCAATTGCACCTATGTATAAATCAAAGTCTTCAGCCAATCAGCTTGTTTGGGCTAGCAAACCCTCAAAGGAAGCTGCTGTGCTAGCTTTGCTGAGTTTGAAAACTGGACACTGCAGCAGGTCAAACAGCATGGGGCCTTGAAAAGCGCTGCTGGTGATGAATGCATGGCTTAAAGTCATGTGATGACAACGGCCCAGGACAGCTACGTTGAATTTTCAGCGAGAGTACATGAATGCTTGTCAGCCCTGCATCGTGATTTAGTGTGAGAGAATTTGAAAGATAAGACTTAGTTGCACCCCGAAAAGCAAGAAGGGGCAGCTTCCTTTTAAAAAACAAATTGAATCCCTTATTTGACAGTAGGATAAGACATGAATAATCACACAAAGGAGCATCCAAGTATAACATGGGAGTAAACTCCGATGACATTCTCGGGTGTGAGTCCTTGGATTTTCAATGTGATACTTCAAGGGTGTCATTGGACAAAGACCTATTGTCCGTGTTGACAAGAGTCCCATGTACCTCTTCTAAATGGAACATGACGAAATCTTATGACAAATCGTGTGCGATAAGCGACTGGCAATACCCAATTCTTTCCCCGTGGCACAACCCGCCTTGTTCCGTTGTTCAAGCTATGCAAACGAAACGATTCTGTCTAAATTTCAGTTGAAACACCAGTTCACAAACTTCAAAAAATCTTTCAGAAGTCTACTGCATACATCTCGAAACAAATTACGTCTTTTCCATAACCATGAACCTTTTTTCACCTATACCACGCTACCTCTCAAGTTTTGCACTCATTATTTTGGTGGAAATCATGCTGTACACTTTTATGGGCATATGTCAACCCACACAGCTTTTAATAGAACTGTTTCAGTATTGTAGGAACGATCAACTCTGACTATTAAGACTCTTTTGTTCAGATATTGGAAGCAGATGCTAGGAATGCCATGTCTCTTTAGGTGGCATAAATTAAAACGCTTGTTACAATAAACTCTACAACAAAGCCCTTTTCATATTTTAACCTCTGCTTTGGATCAAGCCCTTTGCGGTTGTTTCAATTTGGAAGTGGTCATGAGGGAAGAACCACAATGCTGCACTATAATCAGGAATATCTGGATTAGAGTGTCTTGATCTTGGCAGAATATGCCACAAAAAATAACTATCTTGCTTAATATATTTGGTGACTCGCTTCTCCCCAGAGAAATTTTTAGCCATGTTTGAAGGAGATTCAAAATTGCAATGGAGAAGGTCATTGACATAGCAAGGTTGAAAAAGGTGCTCTTGTATACAATGTCTACTCAGATTTTACCAAGGCAAGCGTATGCCACCAGCCACATGTGACATCTTGCACAAAATGATCTTCAGTAGGGACTTCGGCAGGAACACTTCTGTCCACGGCATCACCTAAACCAAGCTGCAAGGAATGACATTCATATTAGTAATTCTGCTCATCCCTCTAAATATCCCCCAACCGTTAACTGTGAATATCCCTCTAGTTCCCTCCAAACCCCTCTCTTTTACCTTCACTTATCTCTACATGCTTAATAATTACAGTCCGCTAAAGAGGTGCAGATGTTATTATTTACACCCTCTGCCCTCATCTCTCATTGAAAAATCTCCCACGCACTCACACATACTTTCACTGAGTTCGAAGTCAGTTGTCTATTTAGAAAGGCTATTGCTTTCTAAAAGTAACTACCTTTCCAACACGCCTGGTTGGTCTTATCATGACACTGAACCATATTCTGGTTTCCTATTATAGCCATCACCTAGATTTGCCTCTAGGGAGAGGCTTAAGCTTGGTTTCTTACAGGGAGAATAACTTCTTTGTCTTTAAGAATGCTCCTAAATTACCTGCAGTATTTAAGATGAGTTTAGATTCTGTTTGCTATTTGGCATACCCTAGAGCCATCATAAACTGTCTTTTAATCTCATTAAGTATGAGACATTTCAAAGGTAAAACGTTTTTCTCTTTGGACAGTATGAGGGCATACTGCTACAATTATTCCTCTTCTTTACTAAAAGGACTATGGAGAAGCAATGTGTGGAACCTATTGAGAGGTAAAAGCTCCTATTGAGCGGTAGTACAAAGGACTGGTTAGATCGGGGCATGTGTAAATCTCAAGAAAGTCAATGCACCACTAAGAGGGATCACTACTCATTACCCATCACAAAGCACATACTTCAATTCAGGGCCTTATCTTGCATATAGATTGATGCAGATGTCCACTCTTGTAAGCATGATCCACTAACTCATACAAGCACGAACAATCATCAAATCAATTACGCAAAAAAGGAAACACCACGAAGAGTCATCATTGCCCTGCAAACCAAGCCACCCACTCACCCTTTCTAGACTATTTGCTTTGTGCAAACTAATTGAGAAGATGCAACAATGCTTGAGTAAACGGGCTGCCCACTCCTTACGTGAGCTTACATGTACATGCTGCCTCGTGGCGCCTGGAAGATGAGACTGGACATGCAAATAGCAGACTCCCTAACATATCGCTCTAGCTTCATGACTGTCCCCTACATTCATGTTAAGTGTATATCCTATCCTGGATGGTACCTCCTTGCCAAATGAACTTCCTATCCTCACCCTCCTGACCTGTTGTGCTATTCCTTTCCTGCGTGCAATCCTAGCTGCTCCAACCCACAAACTCCATTTTGGCCAGTGGTGATCCCTTCTCCGACTTGCTGCTTCCTGCTTCCTGCTTAGACCTTTCCAGGTCCCTTCATTTCCTCTCAAAATAGCAAGTCTTTTAAAGGCCTCTTGTGCAAAAGCGAGTCTGCCCAACCCAGCCTGCCAACCCACCTTGTTCACATCTGCCCAAGACAGCTATTCTTTGCTGACGAGGCTGTCCAGTATATTGATAGGTGGCTGGTTGATGGCACACACTGCCTGCAAAAAACCCTTCCCTTTGTTTACAGCATAATATCATTCTACTTCATCCTAATCCTCTATGTGTGTGTGTGTGTGTGTACATATATGTACACACACTCTTTTTTTTTTTTTGGGTGAGCATGGAGGCAGTCATAGACGGATTGCCATAAAGATTCCTGGAAGAAGCGATATTTGGCCAGGGTAGGATCACCAAAGACGCTATGGTTGCGGTCTTTCCATAGAGTCCATAGTACCCAATAGCGAACTCAATGAAAGAAAGACCATACCCCTGCCTGACAAGATGAGTACCAAACAACCCCATAACTTGCCAAAACAGGCACTAGGGAAAGAGCTTGAAGCTGCTGTTAAAGCAGAAAGAGGAAATCCTGAGATTCCGGGCAAATGAGGCATAGTCTCATGCAATGATAGACATCGGCGACAAGTGACAGGGGCAATGTGCCGTTGTGCCAAAATCTGCCCAAACGGGAGAACAAGTAGAACATGCCAAAATAAAATTTGTTGCCGAAGTGGAAGTTTGCATGCCCAAATTTGCCGCAACCGTTTGTGCCACCATTAAGAAGATCATGCCATGGACCAGATGCAATTGGCATGAAGAGAAACCCAAGGAAAGAGGCAACGCCAACCTTATATAGCAATGTGAACTGTGATGTCTGCAAAGAACAATGAATGACAAGAAGGATCATCCAAAAAAAGGGCCCATTCTTTGAGACGGTCTAGAGACTCAAGACGAGGCACTCGCCGAGCATATGTGACAATACATGCCAAAGAGGCTGATAATGCTTTCCCAAACAAGAATGTTTGATTGCTACAGGAAAAGATATCACCAGACCAACATCATCAAGAACATCCCTGACAAGACAAATGCCTTTGGATCAAATAAAATAGGAGCGTGAACACTTTAAACCAATGAAGACTCTCCACATGCAAAGAATTTCCAGCAACAGTATCTCGGCCATGCCATTTTAAGGTGGGAGAGTATTTTCTTCCAATAAAAAAGAAAGCTAGAGACAAACATGCATCCCTTTACCTTGCCATCAATGTGACCCAAGAGAAAATCCCATTGGATAGGCTGCCGGGGGCCAAAGGCTGCAATAGACAAATGCAAAAGTATATGTTGCATCATAAATACCCAAGGCTCAGGCAACAATACCTAATGAGAGATGGATAGTCCCGGATGAGAGACCCAAGGCAATACACACAGCATCTACTCTTCATAATATAAAGAAGAATGCTCCGCTTATGTTGCTTGTCTGTCATGATGACTTAAAAAAAAAACCACGGCTGCATAATGCACTTTTTGAACAAAGCATCCCCCCAAAGTGCATGTCAACCAGTTTCCCACATCTGCAACAACAGGCATTCTACCTAGAAAAAAGATAATGACTGCATTTTTTGCATATTCCCTTACTGGGTCAACAATGTCATCCACCTCAACCGTGATGCCTACAGTAGGAGCGGGCTCCTTCCAATCTTTTTTGGTGTCTTCAAAGAGGCTGTAGAAAACCCCGATATGAACAAAAGAGTAGCAAACCCCGAGACAAAGAGGCTGTAGAAGACGGTGGGAAAGAGAGTAACAGGGAGCAGAAGAGAGCACACAAATCTGACATAGAAATTGCAGAAAACAGACCCTGGGCAGCCCCAACTAACCCACACACACAAAACCCACGCACCCAGACACAGCAAGCTGCAGCAGGAGCAGGGAAAGCGGAAAGAGGGCAGAAAATCTGTGAGAGAGAGGTTGCAGAGCAAGAATTTGGGGCAGGCAGAGAGTCGCAAATGCAGGAGGCACTTGGACATGCTGTGTAGAGCTAATTGGGAGCACTAGAGATCGCAGATAGCAGATGGCAGCGCCCTAGCCTTGTGCAGAGGGATTCACTGACTAAGGAGGCTCTTCGCAAGACATTTGCAGGTCACAATAACGTAGAAGCTCCCAAGCAGGCCGCCAATGCTGAGGCAGGTAGTCACAAACTGCAGTTACGCCACGGAGGTGGCACAGCTAGAAGGCAAAGCAATAGAGATTCGCCATAGCGTGCGTGCACTGTGTGTTTGTGTGTGTGTGTGTGATTCCACCGCTATGAATGCACATTTTTGCTGAATGAGAAATTACTTTTTATCCAAATTAAAATTGATTTCACCCCCCCCCCCCAAAAAAAGTGTGTGTGTACACCTCTCTCTCTCTATATATATATGTGTGTGTGTGTGTGTGTGCGTGTTTGTGTGTACAGCCAAGAGACCACAACAGACCACGCATACAGACCATCGCAAGTGCTCTATCATGGGTTTTATGCTGCCACCAAAGCCCCGTACATCACCGGAGCCTCTCGTGGACTTAAATCCTTTGCCAACATACAAAGGACCACTACAATGAAACCACACTACTGCTTTTGTCCTCTCCATGGGCTTAGACACTTTATACTAGTATTTTTAGTATTTTTATGTTTATGTTGTACTATCTTCAGTGCAGATGCTTGCTTAGAGGCTCCACCCATTCAGCTGATTATATCTAGTTTTTCCAGTTTGAGAGAGAGAGAGAGAGTTTATTAAAGTCTTCGGAAGCCCGATGTGTCTATGAGACTGTGAAAATCCTGGTACAAACGAGGGTGAAGCTACTAAACGAGCATCCACACCAATGCAAAATGCAAAAAATGCAAAATGGTAGTACTAAGTACTAAGTATAACATAGTCATGTCGGTGGTCGACTACATATCAATCTCATCATCATCATCATCAGGACATCAAGGTGGATGAGGCAATGGAGGCATGAAATCGGCGATAAAGTGTTGTCGGCCACTCACGGGTGCGACCCTATGACGTCTCCTGGTCATAGCTTTGTGCCTAACAAGGGCTACAGTAACCCCTGTCGGCCGGGCTCTGACACTAAATTGGGAGGGGATATCCCCAAGTGTAATCTGTGCGTCACCCCTCTGTCTGAGCTGTCGAGTCACTAGCTCTGGGTCACGATCATGTCGAGGCCTCGTCTCGTGGGGGGTCCAAGTGATATGTCGGCCACTCATGGGTGCGGCCCTATGACGTCTCCTGGTCATGGCTTTGCGCCTAACAAGGGCTATAGTAATCCTTGTCGGCCGGGCTTCGATACTAAACCGGGAGGGGATATCCCCAATTGTAATCTGTGCGTCAACCCTCTGTCTGAGCTGTTGAGTCACTGGCTCTAGGTCACGATCATGTTGAGGCCTCGTCTTGTGGGTTCCAAGTGATTTGGCTGAAAGAACTCCGTGATAGAGCTCTGAGAGGGATCTGCCAAGGAAGAAGTCTACTCCTATCTCCGTGATCAAAGTATCCTCTCATGGTGCTTGACTACCTCATGAATGAAGCCTGCCAAGCATCTCTGATCTGGATAAGAGAGGAATCGGGACAAAACCCCATAGCTATCTCTGAAGAGGCAGTAGAAACGCCCTCGGATCTCATAGTAAACAAGACACCTGAAGATGAAGTGCTCCTCCATCTCAACCTCCTGCATGTTACATAATGTGCATATGCGCCTCTCCTTGGGTAGGCGCTCTGCTTTTCCACTCTCAATACGAAGTCTATGTGAAGAGATCTGGAACTGCCCAATAGAGATCCTCAGTGAGTGGGGTAAGTGGATTTGCGTGTATTAATGTCCGTGGGAGGCCTCGCGGGCCTATGGGACAAGGTACAAAATACACCAAAAAGGAAAAACTCATACAAGCCTCAGTGGGTTGGAGCAAAGGGCGCGCTAGGGCCCTTGCTGAGTGCTAAACTAATCTATAGAGATCAATAGCTCGAGCAAAAATCAGATATAAACTAGAGACTAGCTGAAGTAGGCTGAGAGCTGGGACTCGCAAGCCGAAGCCCGGCACCGTGGTGGCTCCTCTATGAGCAGCAAAAATGTCTCAGATCTGCTGCGTCTGCCTCTAGATGTCTCTGCGGTCCTTCCGCTCAAGATGACATAAGGACTATGTCATCAGCATATAGCAATATCTGTATCATGAGGATACTGTATCATGAGGTTAGCCAGTAGTGATCCCTCGGCTCCTAGTCGGTCTATGAAGGATGTGATCTCATCGATATAAAGGAGGCCAGTGAGAGTAGATAGCCCTGCTTCACCCCGATCGTACTCTCGACCTAGTCTGACAAACCATCTGGGGCACGGACTCTGCCTATGATTGACTCATATAGGCTCACCGCATCCAAAATAAGCGTCTCTGGAATCTGCATCTCTTGTAGTCTCCTGATCATGCGGGATCTTCGGATAGTGTCAAAGGCTTTCTAAAAGTCTACAAAGCACGTGTAGACTTTTTGGTGTCTAGACCTTGCCTCCTCAATGATAGCTCTTAGAGTAAAAATGTGATCTAAAGTAGACTATTGCCTTTGGAATCCTACTTGTCCTAGCCCTCGAGCCTCTGTATGATTGTTGAGCTCCCTCTCTAGCCCCAATCCATACATCTTGGCCAGAGTATGGCTACTCATGAGGGTACAGTAGTTCCCAATCTCCATAGGGTCCCCGGCTTGTGTATCGGTACAGTGCTCCAAGCAGATGGTAAGCCGTGACAAATAGCTTGGTTGAACATCTGTGCTAGGACCGGGGCTAAAACCTCCCACCCATGTACAAAGTGCTTAGTCTGTAGGCCCTCATGATCCCGTTCTTTTTGATTGTGTAGTCGAAGGAGTGCAGCTCATACATTTTGTGTGGTAAACGAGTGACAAGTGGTGGGCCTGGACATAGAGGACATGTCCAGTGGTCTCTGCACCTGGGTATCATTGAGAGAACATGCATACGTGTGCCACGCATCCGGGTCATTGATGAGGATAGGTGGCTTCCCCTCCGACACAAATCCCCACCCACTGGTCGAATCTCCTCCTCGAAAAGATCTGACAATCTCATCGATCCTGTATGTGAGAAAGGCCCGCCTCTTGAGGTGTGTCAATTGTCGAAAGATCCTCCGTGGCTCAGATGACCTAAGGCCTGCTCCCGTGTGAGGTGGGCTCACCTCTCTGCACTCGTTTACACACCAAGGGTTTTGAGGCATCCCATCTTGGACTCGCGTGGGTCGGGTTGTGGAAAAGGATTTGGTGGCAGCGTCATTTACCACCGAGTCAAGGGTGTCCAAGGCACGGACGAGGTCTATATCATCACCGAGTAGGGCCGAAAGCGCCCTGGCTAAGTGACTCGCATACACTGGGTTGAGGGCATGGTCAAATTGGATCTGGACACGTGCAGGCGCAAGGGGGGCTCTCCCTGTGGTTGGCATAGTAGCAGAGATATGGAAGGCCAAGTATGATTGATCGGCGCTAGGGCGGGGGTACAACAAAGTCGTGTATCCGCGAGACAAAGGCTAGTGGGCGTACTAGGAGGCCTCACGGGCCTATGAGACAAGGCGCACACAAAAAGGATAAACACCAACATCAGTTATAGATTGAAAGTCTTTTGGAAGTGCAGATACCACTCCCAAAGTTACTATAACTTAGATACAATACACTATGAAAGATAATCGGCTTGCATTACATCAGTTTAAGATTGAAAGTCCTTGGGTTTGGTTTTGAAGTCTTTGATGAGTGCTTTTCCATCTCTATAGACAACCCATTTTCCTTCCTTGTGAGTGTCCTTCACTTTGTTCAATTCTATGGCTTTTATCTTGAGCTGCGTCGGGGTGAGCTCCTCCGAGATCCATATCTTGGTAACTCTCCGCTTATTGGCTTGCATGAGAATCTTACTTCTTGCTTTCCTATCATTGAGAACCACTATGGCTTGTGTCCCAACTTGGGCAACACAGGCTATGTCCTCTAATTCCCACTCAATTTGAGGGGTTGCTGCTATTTTTTTATAGATTTGTGCTGCCAGGCTCCCTTCATGCCAATCTTCAGGTGGTGCGTAGACACGGGGCATGAGAAGCCCTCTTTCCTGCTCTTGTACTTCTCCATATACCTTGCTTTTGTTGATTTTATTGTCCATTCTTGCTGAAATTTCCTAATTTATCGATTTGACCCGAGTGGTAATCAAATCTTGACCTTGGTCACAAGATGTGGTGCAGGGGCTTGAATTATCCCCTCATTGCCCTTGCTTTCATTTCTGAAACTGCCTTTTCCAGAGACGTAATGTGGAGCTTTGCATCTCTGAGTTCACCTTGTAGGAAATAAATCTGCTCATGTGGATCAAGTTTACTCTAGAATCTATGGTATGTCAAGGCATAGGGAGATGGCATTGAGGCTATGGAGGCGTAGGAGGGTTGTTTACGGGCTAGGGTGTGGCTAAAAGGTTAGTTTTGGCGAAATCCATCTGGTGTGTGTGCTAAGGGATCCCCGTTGCTAAGGCTACCCCCCAGGCTAAGCTAAGGGTTCATCCCAACCTAGGGTGGGTTTTGCCTCTGCTAGTAGACGACTTGAGAAGTCGTAGAGATGGCGGCAGTTAGGGTTCGACGGTGGTGGTGGCGATCTCCTCCTTGACCTGCTTGACGATGACCTGCAAAAGTTGCTAGGTGACGAGCTTCTCGATAATGAGGGCTTAGTGAAGGGACTAGCTGCTAGTCGACGGTGACAAATGACTAGGCCTGAGGGCTGAATGATGATCGACGGGCTTGGGTGCTGAGCGACGAGCCTGGGGCTTGGACGACAAGCGACAGGTTTGAGGCTTGAGAGCTGGAGCGACGCACAGCAAGCTATGGAGCTGAGCGACACGCTATGGGGAGAGAGAGAGAGAGAGAGAGAGAGAGAGAGAGAGAGAGAGAGAGAAGTAGAAGTAGAGTCTATTAATGTCCTCGGGGGGCCAAAAATGACCCATGGGACCCGTCTCAATACAATGTAAAATAGAGTCTCCTCAAGGAGAGGGGTCAGGAGTCTATGAGTTCCTGACGCCAGGTCAAAAGACGAGTGATAAAAGATCCCAATGCTACCAGAGAGGCAATAGAGAGAACTGATGTCAGCTGAGAGGAGTCCTCCAGTATCTGCTGGTAGTCCTCCCTGATATGTGCATATCGAGGGCACTATAGAGCCACATGTGCCCCCGTCTCAACTGTCTACATGTCACAAAGGGTACAGACTCTAGCATGTCTGGGCTGATGCATCCAAGCTCCCTTCTCAATTGCAAATGTATGAGATCTCGTATGAAACCTGGCTATGTTTATGCGATATAGAAGGGGAATAGGTGTGCTAATATAAGGCTGAGCATGAGTCTCTATGGACATGTATGTAGACCAACATGTGGGATTTATGTTGTCTTGGTAATATTCCAGCTTTACCCTCTTTTCACTTGTCAGCCACTGAGTTTGCAAAGTGCTCAGTAAAGACAGTTGGAACTCTTGCATGGTGACCTTTTCAGGCGGCATGGTCAAATATGCTTCCACTTTCCATTTGCTGAACCATTTTCTTATGTCGGTTGCCCATCCTGTACAGATGATCTTATTTTTGTGGTTCTTTTGAAGCGTTGTGCTGGCATTCCATGCTTTATGAGGCAACCTATCAGGTTGCATTTGTTGCACCTCTATTAGGTATTGCATAACTCTGATCAGTGCATGAAATTCAATCGGCCTCCTTCCCGTTTCCAACAGAAGTACTGAGTATGGAGTAGTGGGTTTGACACCAAGGTGTTGCCGTAAGAAAGCCTTTTGCATTTTCTCAATATCATTCCATGTAGAGGCTGAAATACTGCCTCCCCATACTTCCACTCCATATAATACTGTCTGTACTACATATGCATCAAACAATACATTTTGAATTTTCCAGTTCCTGGTGCATCAAACAATACATTTTGAATTTTCCAGTTCCTGGTGTCAGTGTGCCCGCAATCATTCTCAAACTGGTAGTACTTCCCCTAGCCAGTGTCCATCCTTCTATGTATACATTGCTACCATCTGTGATCTGCCGGGATATGAACCCCTAAATATTTGAAGGTGTTGACATACTCCATAATCTGTCCATCAAAGGTGATCTCAGGGGGATGTCCTAGCTGATTGGTACATACTGCCATCATCTTTGTTTTTCCGACATTCACTTGCAGCCCACTTTCCCTACAAAAAGTCTTGAGCACTTGTAAAAGTTTGTGCATAGAGTCCGGATCGTATGCAAAAAGAAATACATCATCTGCATATAGCAACAATAGCACTGTCCATAGTCCCAATTGCAGTCCTTGCAACCCTTCCTCTGTTGCAAATTCATTGACGAGTTCCTCATGTTGATCAATGCATATTCCAAACAAGGTAGGTGATAGAGGGCAGCCTTGCTCCACTCCCATATTACTCTCAAACACATCTGACATACCATGTGCTTGTTTGAGTAGGCATAATACCTTTTCATAGATATGAGAGATGCCTACTCTCAAGGCCAATGGGATTCCTATTGCGTGCATTCTCTTCCATAGTCCTCCTCTTGAAACTGTGTCAAATGCTTTCTTGAAATCCACAAAGCAACAAAATAAAGTGCATCCTCTCAATCTGCACTCATCCATGTGGACTCTCAAGGTAATAAGGTGGTCAGCTGTCCTATGCTCCTTGTGAAAGCCTGCTTGTCCGGTGGCCCTTTTTTGGGCCTCTTCTGCCCATGAGCTGATTTTCATTTCAAGCACTGTACTGAAGAGCTTGGCCAATGTAGAGCTGACCATTATAGTTCTGTAATTTGTGACTGAATTTTTTTCTCCACCCTTGTGTAAAGGCTGGACCCAATTTTCTTGCCATTCCTGAGAAAAACCATGGTGTAGAGCATGTGTTAGGATGTGTGAGAACCATGTTCTTGCTCGGTCTCCTGTCCATTTCACAAATGCAGCCTGTATCTTCATGTGATCTGAGGCTTTGCCATAAGCCAACTTCTTTAGTCCAGCTTCAATGTCTTCAAAGGTAAAAGGACTAGTACATGTGACCGACAGATCCTCCTTCCCCATTTCAGTGGCATGTGCATGATTGTACAACTTGGTAACATAATCAAGCATGGTTGCATTTGATATATCCCCTGTTACCTGTTTCCGTCAGCCTTTCCCTTGTTTCCAGCCCTTTCTTGGATTTTTTATGAAAGTAATCAAATCATATTTCTCTCTTTCTAGAATATATTTTCTTTTCTTTTTCCTTGTGAGGGCATTGTATGTCTTCTCCAATTGTTTATGCCTGTCTGCATCCAGTATGTATTTCAGCTCTTTGCGCAGTTGTTTACATTCCTCGTCATACCATTTCTTGTGTGGTAACCCTTTGACCTGTTTCTTTTTTCTTGTAGATGCTGCTCCAAGTGTTTGTGTGGCTGAGGCAAGTATTGCTTCCTGCAGGTCTGTCCATCTAGGGTTGGTCATTGTTCTCAGCTTTGCATCCAAAGTGTGCATAATCTTGGTGTTTGTCTGGGTCTACTTTGAAACCTCCTGCATGTGCTGAAAATTTCTGCTCCCTATGTTCAATGTGTATGTCAAGATCCAACCATATTGGGAGATGGTCCGATTCCGGATATTGCATCCCTATGTTGAAGCTTTTGATAACAAGTATAGTGTCACATGTACCAAGGCATAATCTAGCACACTCTGTCCTCCACTAGCTGAGATACACGTCATCTTGTGGGTGTTGGGGAATAATTGCATTCCATTCAAGACTGGCATGTGCAGCCCATTAATAATGCATCCGAGTGCTCTGCCTTGTGTGTTGATGGTGTCATCCTCAGATGTTCTCTGCCACATGGTGTCCACTTCTATGGCTGATTCTTTATCCATTTCATCATGTGTGATGGGCTGAAACTGTAGGTGACCAATTCTTGCATTAAGGTCTCCCATCACTATGACTTGACCCTTTTCTCTGAGTTCAGCCACATCAAGACATAGTGCTTCAAACGCATCACTAGGGTCCACTCCGTGTCTGCTGTAAAAGGGTGACTCATGGTGAGGTATGTAGCAGCCTGCAAGAAAGACAGGGCATTTACCAAGCTCTATTTTCAGTCACATGTATCTTTTGTATTTGTCCACTTTATGGAGGCTGACTTTTTCTGCCATGTGTTCCTGTATCATGCATGCAACACCTCCTTGTCCTCTTTTCCCCACTTGCCTTTGGTATATTGAGTGCACCACATAACCAGGTATCTTTGGGATCTTGCATGTTTCACTTTCCCAAGTCTCTCCTAAAAGGATGATGTCTGCATCGTGAATGAAGGCATTTATGCTTACCCCTTTATGCCAAGGAAAACCTCTGCAATTCCAAAACATGACTTGTAGGCATTTGCGTTTCCCATGGGTCGCGAATCCCTATTTTGCATTTTGATCCCCATCTTGTGTTTGGGGCAACTTTCCTTGTCTCATTAGTCTTTCCATGTATTGTTTTCTTTGCACTTCCTGTTGTTTGGGGGTACGGTCTTCACTGACATAGAAAGGTGTGCCTTTGAGATACACTTTACTGCTATCCAAGATAATCTCCCTTTTCTGTGGATTTGCTACAGTGCACACAATAGCCCTTTTATTGGGCTTGTCTTCTTGTGCTTTCCCTACGCGGTGGGCTGCATATACAGTCACTTCAGGCATCGCAAAGTGTTCTGAAAAAACTTCAGTCACCTCTTTGGCTAGAGCCAGAGGGGTTTCCTTATCCATCTCTGAGACCTCTTATCTCTTTCTCTCTGTTCATGGGCATCCTCTTGATTTGGGATTGAGAGAGAGAGAGATGATATGATAGGATTGTATTGGAGTCCGCTTGAGACCCTTCAGGATATATGGGACTGGAAACCTCTATTAACTAATTTGGTTCTTTCACATCCGAAACTTGAAAAGAATATCTTTACAAAACTTGGTATGCTGTGAGTATTTGCTTAGCTAACTGGTGTGCTAGCTCAAGGACTTTGATGCATTGTTCCAAAACTTCCATTAGGTAGCCCCCAACTGTTTGACTCGTTGTTCCAAGAGGTATTTTAGGTTGTCATTGTTGCCACTATTTTTTTCCCGGAAGTATGCATAGGCTCGACATTGTAGGAGCACGTCTTGTGGGAAAAATATTGCAGACTCTTGCATTTCTTGGGAGCATGGGTCTTGCCCACTTGCCCCTTTCCACCTCTAGGTCATGGGTGCTGCTCCTTGTTTTGCAGAATAAACACGTTTTGAACATTGATACATCCTCTCCGAGGTCTTTTTTAATTTCATATGTGTGCATTGGATTAACTTCCTATTTGTAGAACTGCATTTTTGCTCCCTGGGCTGTCAAATGGACAGTGTGGAGCTGGCATATGGCAGCACATTTGGCTGCGACATGGGCAGAGACAGATCTGAGTGCAACATTGACAATTGGAAGGCCGTGCATAAGAGACATATATAGGTAGGACTGGCTTGCCCAACAAGACCCAACTCGGGCCACATCTGGCCGCCTCTCTCTCTCTCTCTCTCTCTCTCTCTCTCTTGGACATAGGAGTCTCAAATTCACTGAGGATTGCCATTGGACAGATGCAGGTTTCATCCCATCAGTTGAGGATCAAGGCGGGGAGAGTTGCAGGTATACCTAGAGAGCAAAAGATCTGCATGCTATGTAAGCTAGGGGTGGTTGAGACAGAGAAGCATTTTCTTTGTGCTTGTCTAGCCTGCTATGAGATCCGGGGGCGCCACCACTATCTCTACCTGGAGGGGAGTGGCTTCAGTCCACTATCACGACTGATCCATTTCCAAAACTAGGTCTGCATTAGGCTCTATCTGATGGAGATGCGCCAGCACAGGGAGATACTATTGCGTCAGGTCAGAGAGTAGCAGGAGGCGGTCAGACCACAGGATATAGAGCCTGACCGGGCATAGTGACGCGCCACAGACTTTTATACATTTGAGTCATCTCCATGTCACATGCACCCCTGCACTTGGGTGCAAGGTGACACACTGGCTACATCGACAAGTGCATTATGGTTCCCAGATAGGAGATTTTGTCGTATGCTGTGATCCCTTGTCCAGGGACAGTCACGCAGAAGCTACGTAGGTCAGTCTCTCAGCCTTAGGTCAAGTCAATAGTCAGTTCTTGTTCATTAGTACCCACTGGAGAACAGTAGGTTAAGTGTTTCCATCTTATAGTTTAGGTCTTAGCCTAGGTTAGGAGTCCCTTTAGGGTCCCCAAAAGCTGGACAGGTAAGCAAGGAAGGCAGCCTGCAAAGGCTGCCCGAAAACTCCCCTGGCAAATGAGCCAGGGAGGGCTTTTTATAGGCTGGTTGTAGGCGAACCAGTCTGTAAAACAGACTGAGTCAGTCTGTTTACAGACTGGGTTGGCTCAGTCCAGCCCTATAAAAGGGCCCCTTGGCTGCCCTATTTTCTCATTCAATTTGCTCCTGCCTTCAGTCCTCCTACAGCTCCACTTCAACCTCCTGTGCAGCCCCTGAGATCCTTAGATCTGGCCCTGCTCTAGCCTCAGTCCCTTATCAGTTCAGCCTGATCTGAAGGTGACCACGCAGCACAACAGTCGGAGGTTTGGACCAGCAAACAGAGAGAGGTTTGGACACTGTTTCCTCAGCTTTCTCAGCTCTCTTTTACAGTTTACACAGCTCACTCTCAGCTCTATATTTCAGTGATCTCTCAGTTCTCTCGTAGGATCTATCACTTCTAGTTTTCACTCTCTCACTCACGCAGTAACCTTGCATTCCGGTAGACAGCACAAGCCTTTTCCTTGCCTTGCAGAAGCGTCCTACATCGTCAGTGTGGATAGCATCAAGGTCTCGCGAGGTATTGGTCGGCATTGCCTCTCAGGTCCTTGGGTCTGCTATACGTGTGCACAGTGAGCTCTTCAGAAGCGCGTTCTGTGCTCTCTCGAAGAGTGTTCTTTGTATTTCTCAGTTCTCCAAGTATAAAACAAATTCTCCCCTAATTGGGGGAGGGGGCCCTCAGTGGGTACAGGGACCCAATCGGTTGTCAACTCTACTCTCTCTCTCCCTCATCTCCTTTCTCTCATAGATTTCAACCGCGAAGACTTTGAAGAGGAGAAAGACTACCAACAAGATACGCTTCCGCCAAATGCTCAAGAAGTGATGGCGAACCTTCTAGAGCAAAATCGGGTCTTGCTGCAGCAACTTGAAGAACATTCATCCCAGCTGGAAGAAAGCAGAAGACAGTTGGACCAGACAAAACAACGTCTGAAGGAAAAAGAAGCAGAAAAGCCGCTAGAAGAAAGAGGAACCATAGATTTTGAAAAACTGCTCTTGTTGATGCGTGAGGAACGCAAAAATGAGGAGGCACTGCGACGCGCAGAGCTCGCCCAGGCAGAGAGGCAATAAAAGCTAGACCGAGAGGCATTGCTTCTCCAACACAAACAGATGTTAGGTGCTATGCAAGCAAGTTTGAGCGCAGCAGCCGTCTCCGCCACAGCTTCGCCATCAATAAAGGTAACACCACTCACTCGGTCCACTCCAAATTTTGTTAAGTATGATGGTAAGTGTGATCATTCTGCAATTTTACAGTTTATTCATCAGTTTGTAGCTCATTTTCCGTTAGCATGGATTCAAGATGAGCAAGATAAAGTCCACCTTGCAACCCCTCATCTTACAGGTGAGGGGGTGACTTGGTGGCAGCATTGGGCTAGTAAGCATATTGACCCAAACACGTTTTAGACAAATTTCGTTTGGGCAACGTTTGTGGCCGACCTCAAAGCCCGTTTTCTCCCACCCCAATATCTGCTTAACCTGGAGGATGAGTTCGCTCGTCTCTCCCAAAATGGTTTGCCTGTGTTGACATACAGTAACAAGGTCATCACATTGGCATAACAGTTGGGCATGACGGAGAGCACCAAGATGAAGCAATTAATTCGAGGTTTGGACACAAACATACGTATGGTATGCCGGATTACGAGCGGGCGCTGACTCTCGCACAGAATCAGGAGATGATGCTGAACGAGGGGAAGCCCAAGTAGGTCCAGAAAGATTCCAAAGCCCCGCAGTAGTCAAACAACACAATGGGTAAAGATAAGAAGAAGGACAACCATATATACCTTTGTAAGCCTAGAATAAGTCCACTCATACAAATTTTGAATTTTTGTTGTTCTGAAGATAAAAAATCTACAAAGAAAATAAAAGAGAAAATGAAAGAGAAGAAAAAAGAGGTAAACAAAAACTTTTATGAAAAACAAAAGGAAGACATACTTAGCAAGCAAAGTAACACTTATGTTGTCATCAGTGCCCAAGCATAAGCATAAGCAGCTATACTGGGTTTCTAAAGACCCGCGGAGTCTCTTGGGCAACCCAGTGCTTACTAAAATACATCAAATAAACAAAAGAGAATGAATACAAGAAATAAAGAAGAAACGAAGCAGGTGACTTAAGCAAAAATAAACAAGCAAGTCAAGAAACAAAAACTTCCCAAAAACTAGAAACTCTCTCTCTCTCTCTCACTCTCTCTCTCTCTCTCTCTCTCTCTTATTTAAAACATAAAAAGCTAAATGGCCCTTTACACTTATGTCTCGTTTCTGCAAAGAAGCAAAAATACATTTGTAACTTAGAAAGCACAAGTATACTCAAATAAACTCTCTTTTAAAACTAAAAGAAAAACGGGCTATTCAGCTCCCCACTTTTTGTTTTCAGCTTATGTTCAATTATTCTAAACAAACCTAAGGCCGAACCTAAGGCCGAAACACCATAGATAAAAGACTTCATATCTAAGAATGTGCGAACTTTTTTCATTATTTTCCTTGGATTATACCTCTTGTGTAATAGTAAAGTAATCAAATTACTACATTGAGTGAGTGATAAAAGACTCCTTAGTTGTACAAAGGCGGGAAAATCTATGGAATTGGGAAGAAATGACTCCATATTTTGCCAAATCAGAAATGTTTAAGTCAATGTGAGGCATTTTTATAATGTGTAAATCACTATATCTAGGTTGTTCACGTTTATCGTATATATCAACCTCTAATCCTATGGTAGATTGAGAAAGTCTAAGATCTAAGAAAACACAAGAATCCCCTCTTGAAGTGCACTTCAGTTCACAAGAGTCACGAGGATAGATTCCTTCTCCAAAAGCTCTAGCGTCTTTGTACATAAAGTCTTGAAGTTAGGAACATCTGGTACAAATAAATCATCTATAAAACGCCTAACTTGACTAAGCTTATGTAAAATGATAGGGCCGGTATTGATAGAAATAAGACGTTGCATAAACTCAAATTCATAAGTGAAAAGATAAAAGTTTGCTAAAAAGACGGCACAATTAGTGCCCGTGGGGATTCCTATAACTTGTTGAAACAAAGAATCACCTATTGTGATATAAAGATTATCTAAAAGAAAATTTATCCAAGAGCAAACATCTTCTACACTTACTACCTTTGTGTATCTTTTCTTTTTAGAACCTATGTCATGATCTTTATTTTTTAGCCACAAAAAGTCAAAGCATAAGGTTGTTTTCTCAACTTTTAGCACTTTGCATCTATCTTTGTCAAATCTCAGCTTGAAAACTTCAGCCACTAGCTTTTTAATTCTAAACTTCAGGTCTTCCAGCTCAATCTTTGTGTAAAGCGTCGTAAAATCATAGGTTTGAAGGAGAATAGGAGACTCTTTTTCCTGAATGCTTCGAGAGGAATTAAAAAATTTTACAAGAGGAATCACTCCTACAGAGTCATTTAAAATCCAGCTTGAGTTCGAGGGGACATCTGCCTCTTTTAATAAGTCCCTCCAAAGTTCATAGACACTAGGCAACATGGCTTTGAAGCAGTAGCTTAGCCATTTAGAGACAATCGTCAAAGTAGTCTCACAAGCAGCTGCAATAAATCTTGGCTTTTTGGAGTTTTGTGAAACTTCCAAGCAGCACAAAGAAAAGGTATGCTTGGATTGCAAACAAACCCAGAAGACTTGCAAAAACTCTGATGTTTTGAGATCAAATCCTTTTGAGAAACTAAGGTAGGGGCGTAAGTTTTGGCAGACGAGTTCACTTCTCTCAAAAGACATTCTAAGTAAAACTTTTTGCAAATAAAAACAAAGTTATAGGAACATTTGTCCACATAAGAAATGACAAAATTCCTATGGAATTTTTGTAGGCCATCTTCTGGTGGTTCTAGTGATGGCCTATAGGCCATGGTATGTGCCTTGTAGGCATAAGTGTAGGCACTAATAGTGTTAGTGCCTTTTAGGCCACATAGGACACTTAGTCCTATGTGACACCTAGGACACTTAGTCCTAGGTCTAGGTACAAGTACTTTGTACTTGTGTGTTATCATCTATCTAAAGTTTGACATGACTATTGATCTATTGACTCGTTATGTACCTGCACTCTCTCTTTCTTCGTTCCGTACCTTCAGTGGTATCAGAGCGCTACTGGACCTGTTTCCCTGCCTCCGGATCTGCATCACTCACAGATTTCAACAGCCTGCGCTCCATCCGTACAATCCGTACGATTGTACGGACTTCCGTACAAATCCCGAATCTTGCCGACCAGCTACGTCGCTAGCTGTTCTGCCCGTCGCACCTGCTTCGTACAACAGCACCTACAGCGATAGATCCGCCGTACAACGGTACCTGCACCGTACAACCGTACCTACACATGAACTTCTCAATACAAGGTACCTACGCCGTACAACTGTACCTGTGCAAAAATTTCTTTGTACCACTGTACCTACGTAGGAACTTCTCCGTACAAGGTACCGTACATGTTCCGTACAAGGTACATGTTTTCCGTACGATCTTCCGTACATGTATACCTACAAATCAGTCGTCAACAGCTTGTACCAGCTTTTCGTACACATGTACATGTAGAACAGCTGATCGTACAGCTTGTACTTGCTCTGGGTATTCCGTACAGTTTCACACGTGCGAATCTACCTACAGGTTCCGTTTTGGCATTGGTTGTGAACCAGGTTCTTGGTTCCTACTTGCTATAACCCTTTTTGGGTCTCACTGCAGTCATCTACAAACATTTGCAGTTTTGGGGCTTCTGCAGGACATTGGCGAATTTGGGGCTTTCAGTTCTTTCACCTCCTTTGGTTGCAATTTCTTGCAAAAATATTGGAGTTTTGGGATTTGGTCTGCAATTTCTTGTTTAGATTGCAGTACATTGGGTCAGATTGCAGGACATTAAGTTACATTTGCAAGGCATTGAGTTAGATTTGCATACATTGGGTCACATTTGCAAAAATTTCAGCAAAATTTGGGGCTTTTCTGCATTTGCCCTCTTTTTGGCCTACTTGCCCTCAATAAATTTGGGGCTTTTGCCAAATTTGCGGTTTTTGCAGTGAACATTGCTTGTCACAGTCACATTTGGGTCAGATCTGCATTTGCCCTTTGATTTGGGTCAAAAATTTGCAAATATTTGCTGTCATTTTTAGGACAGCCAGCTTTTTGCAGTGATAGCCTTGAGGCTTTTGGATTTTCAGGTCTTTTTCAGGGTATCACAGTTGCTATGGCTGGGAACAATCAAAATTTATTTGGAGTTCTTCGTGAAGATGATAAGTTGGATGGCACCAACTATCCGATGTGGTCTTATCTCATGAAACATATTCTTGTTGCAAAGCATTTGTGGAATATTGTTTCTGGGGCTGATCTGAGGCCAGCCAATGCTACAGTGGTTGTTTCTACTGCTGGTCCTTCTGCAGGGGGTACTCCTCCTGATGCCTCTTCCTCTAGCACTCCTGCCGCTGCTCTTCCAACTCAAGAACAGTCAAGATGGGATGCAAGAGATGCAAATGCACATTCATGCATTGCTTTATCATGCAAGAGAATCATTATTCCACACATCCGGTCTTGTAGGACAGCAAAGGATGCTTGGGATAAATTGGCTTCTCTCTATCAGATTCGCAATGAAGCTCGTGTTGCATATTTGAGAAGGCAATTACAGGAAGTGAATATGAATGAAGGTGAGTCAATGGATGCATAGTTGACAAAGGTCAAGGACCTCATGGAACAGCTTGCCAACATTGATGAGGTGGTGCCAAATTCACAACTTGTCAGTACCACATTGAATGGACTGCCAGATACATATCAAGGGTTTGCTACACCCTTCAATTAGTGGCCACGGGTAATCCAAACCACTATTCTTTTGACCAGCTAGTTACTTTGCTTTTGCAGGAAGAGCAAAGTAGAGCTAACAGACAAGCCATTATTCCTAATCATGCATTTGCTTCACAGCAGACAGGAAGAGGCAAGGCTTCCAAGCCTATGGGCAGGCCAAAATCTGCGCATAGCAGCTGCAATTCCTCTACGCATAGCAGCTGCAATTCCTCCCATGCATAGCATCTAAAAATACAGCAGATAAGGGAAAGAAGAAAAGATGCAACTATTGTCGCAAGCCTGGACATGACATTTCAGAATGCAGGAAGCGCATTGCTTCGGAGAAAAAGAAAGCAGGATTGACAGTTAATGCCTCACATGGTATTGAATCCCATGAGCCAGCAGATGCTTCACATGCACATGCTCTTCAGGATGATTGGGCATGGGCTGTCCATTGCTCATTTGATCCCTCCAAAGCTGATGCACTCTTTACCGCTAACGATGCTCAGTCCTGGTACTTTGATAGTGGTGCTTCCAAGCATGTCACATCTTGTAGACAGTTGTTTCATTCTCTAGCTGATGCACCTCAAGGGGGGACTGTTACATGTGCTAATAATGCTTCATATGCTGTAAAAGGAGTTGGAGATGTGCAGCTCACATCCATTTCCAGCCAGCCTGTCACTCTGACAAATGTTCTTTTTGTGCCTGGCATTGAAGTCAACTTGATTTCAATTTCAGCAATTGCTACTTCAGGTTTCAGAGTAATTTTTGATGGCTACAGATGCCTAGTATATGATCTTCGTGATGACAATGCCATAGTTCTCACTGGCACTTTGCAAAAAGGGCTTTATCACCTTGATCATCATCCAGCTGCACTTTCTATTGAAGCATTGGCTATTTCAGATTCACAACTTGCCAAAACTCATCTCTGGCACGAGAGAATGGGCCATCTAAATTATAGAGCTCTTGCAAAGCTACAGTCACAGCAGATGGCAAATGATGTACCTCAGACTCACACAGTTTCCAAACATGTGTGTGAGGGTTGTCTTTTGGGTAAGATGCATCGATTTTCTTTTCAAAAGAATTGTCCCAAACTCTCACAAAGGAAATTGCAGCTAGTACACAGTGACGTCTATGGCCCAATGAGGACAAATGCCATTGGAGGATACAAGTATTTCATGACTCTCACTGATGATTTCACAAGGTATTGCTGGGCATATCCTTTAAAGGCCAAATCTGAAGTTTTCTTATGCTTTCAGAGATGGCTGAATATGGTTGAGAATGAATCAGGAAACAAGCTTGTCACCCTCAACACAGATAGGGGGGGTGAGTATATGTCAAAGGAGTTTGATGCATTTCTATTCTCACGGGGCATTATTCACTCATGCACTACTCCTTACACTCCTCAGCAGAATCATGTTTCTGAAAGGAAAAACAGGTCCACAATGGAGATGGCCAGATGCATGCTTAAGGCCAAGTCTTTGCCCAATAAATTTTGGCTTGATGCAGTAATGTGTGCCAACTATGTGCTGAATAGATCACCTACACGGGCATTGAAGACTATTACACCTTATGAAGCATGGAAAGGCAGGAAGCCTTCACTTTCACACATGAATGTTTTTGGGTCTCTTGCATATGTTCATGTCCCATCTCAGCTGAGACATAAGCTTGATGACAAGGCAATAAAATGCATATTCATTGGTTACAGCCAGGAGAGCAGAGGGTATAGGTTATATCAACCAAATACTGGAAAGATTATTGTCAGTAGAGATGTGATCTTTGCTGAACATTCAGCTTCTCCTCTTGTGGACTGCAAGGCAAAGCCAGATGTTGACATGTTTGATGCCTTTGAATCCTGGTTACCTCTGCCATCATCAGAAGAGGATTTTGACCAGCAACATGAGCCTCCTGCAGGCCCTCCACTAAGCAATAATCAGCCACAACCTGTTACCTCATGCTGATTTGCAGGTTTCTCTTCCGGCACAAAATGATCCCACTACTCATGATGCAGTCATTGAAGAAAGAGCTGTCAATAGACAGCAAAGGCAAGTCCTCAGATGGCTTCTTGATACATTGAGGGACAGCAAACAAGATCAGCCTTTTGCTGCCCGGACAAGATCAGGGAATAGACAGCATGGCCACTTTCTTGAGTTTGCACTCCTTGCTACAGCTTGCAATGAAGAGCCTCTGTGCCATAAAGATGCTTTTGACAGCAAAGAGTGGATGGATGCAATGAGAGCTGAGTTACAATCTATTGCCAAAAATGACACATGGGAATTAGTAGATCTCCCTCCCGGCAAGCATGCCATTGGAACGCGGTGCGTCTACAAATTAAAAAGGAAATCTAATGGCAGCATAGATCGATACAAAGCCCGTCTTGTTGCAAAAGGGTATGCCCAACAACAAGGCATTGACTTTGAGGAGACATTTGCTCCAACATCCAGGATTACTACCATTAGATGTGTCATTGCCATTGCAGCCCATCATCATTGGCAAGTGCACCAACTTGACATCAAGACCGCTTTTCTTCATGGGGATCTACAGGAAGAAGTCTATGTCACACAACCTCCTGTCAATTCTGAAAATAAGGTATGGCGGCTTAGAAAAGCCCTTTATGGTTTGAAGCAGGCACCCAGGGCATGGTATGCCAAAATTCATGCATACTTACTATCCCTTGGTTTTCAGAATAGTCCCACAGAACCCACTCTTTATGTCCGTGGGAGTGGATCTGATTTTTTAGTGCTGATTTTATATGTGGATGATATGCCTATCACGGGCCCAGATACTCAGCAAATTGCAGCTTTCAAGGCTGATTTGCAGCAGATTTTTGACATGTCAGACATGGGACGGCTCCATTATTATTTGGGCATTCAATTTGCTCATGTTGAGGGGGGTATCATGATGTCTCAGTCCAAGTATATCGGACAGCTCCTTGATCATTTTCAGTTTGAGGATTGCAAGCCAATCTCTACTCCAGTGGACCCTGGCTTCAAATTCTCAGCTCATGATGGGAGCCCACCATGTGATATCACTCTTTATCAGCAGGCTGTTGGATGCCTTATTTATTTATGTCACACCAGACCTGACTTGCAGTATGCAGTATCTCAGCTCAGCAGATTCATGCACATGCCCAGTTCACAGCATTGGCAGGCAGTGAAGAGAGTCTTCAGATATCTCAGAGGCACTCAGGATTTAGCCCTCTTCTATGGTGATCAGGGTTCACTTGCCATGCATGCTTACACGGATAGTGACTGAGCAGGATGTTCCGACACCAGAGTGTCACATACTGGCAATTGTTTTTTGCTTGGCAATTCATGTATTTCTTGGCTCAGCAAGAAGCAACCGACAGTTGCCACGTCTAGCTGTGAGGCTGACTACAGGGCAGCTTTCACTGCTACAGTTGAGTGTGTTTGGCTTCGACAGTTACTTACAGATCTTGGTATTTGCCAAACATCCTCCACTATTGTCTACACTGACAGCCAGAGTGCTTTGGCCATTGCGCGTAACCCAGTGTTTCATGCGCATACCAAGCATATTGAAGTTCACTATCATTATGTTCGGGAGCGGTTGTCAGCAGGAGACATAGAGTTGCCCTATCTTCCCACAGAGGACAACATTGCAGATATGTTTACAAAGGCACTTCCTCGTCCCAAGTTCGAAGTCTTCCGACAGGCTTTACACTTGGTTCCCTTTGTTACATGATCTGACATTCCTTGTACATTCATAGGTGGCTATATCCTTTTGGATGAACATGTGCCACCATGACCAGAAACTACCAGGTATTCTGAGACGTTTCCAGAGTACTTCAGCCCATCCCATGGAGGGGGGTTTGTAGGCCATCTTCTAGTGGTTCTAGTGATGCCCTATAGGCCATGGTATGTGCCTTGCAGGCATAAGTGTAGGCACTTATAGTGTTAGTGCCTTTTAGGCCACATAGGACACTTAGTCCTATGTGACACCTAGGACACTTAGTCCTAGGTCTAGGTACAAGTACTTTGTACTCGTGTGTTATCATCTATCTAAAGTTTGACGTGACTATTGATCTATTGACTCGTTACGTACCTGCACTCTCTCTTTCTTCGTTCCGTACCTTCAATTTTCGAAGAAGAGTTTCATCTTCTTTAGAAAGATGGTTACTTTTCTTTGAGCAAATAACCGAACGGACTTCTTCTAGTTTGAAAGCAACTTTCTTCAAAATCTTCCCTTTCCATTTTGATAAGATATTTTTAACTCCTAAACATTCTTCTAATTCCAAAACAAACTTTGAGATTCCCTTATCGATAGCTTTAAAAAGGCAAGACTCTTTAAAAGAGTACAATCGAAATTTTAAGCCTTTCATGAAAAGGTCTCTTAGGTTACTAGAAAGCAAAATTGAGGTATCAGTTGTGACTACATGTCCTAAATCAGCATCAATAAAGCATTGGAATCTCTTACTTTTACAACAACAAGGTTCTTTAAGGATAGAAGATTTTGAATGCTCTGAAAGCCTTTTACGTATCTCTCCATAGTTGAAAGCCTTTTGTCCTAAAGTTTTTAAATACTTCCGAGCTACTACTGGATGCTTCCAAATTCTTCTCACAAAATGAGGGAGAGAATCCATTACTTCAGGAGACTTCAAAATGGAGTTTAAGCCTATCTTGTCAAGTGAGGGAGAAGTAAAAATACAAATCAAGAGTTCCTTATTTAGATAGACTTCTTTGCTTTGAAAGGAAGCTTTTACTTTTAAGAAGTGATTCAACGAAGTTTTAAGTTGTATATAATGGAGCTTATTTAGATTCAAATCCTCAAAAGAGAAGTTTTCCAAGGTGTATTGAAGTTTAAAAAGAACTTTGACATTATATTTTTCAAAAACTTTTATTGAAAAAAGACCTAGTGACATTAATCTATCTAGGTAGAGTAGTCTTCTTTTATAGTCTCGAGAAGCAAAAACTCTTGGAACTGAGGAAGTTAAAGGAACTAGAGGAGGAGGAAGTGGAGGAAGAGGAAGTGAGGAAGGCAACTCACGAACTACATGTGAGATTGCAGGAGAGCTAGGACAACCTCGTAACATAACTTTAGGTTTCCATACGATGTTAGGTGTATGACTATGTTGGTAATGATGAATGTTAAAGGGCTTGATACGAGTTCTCCACATCAAAGGGTTCTTTTTAGAGGTTCTTTTATTTTTACGAAGAGTTGATTTTCCTTCCAAATTAAAACCTCTTGGGAAGGAAGTGTGTAAAGTTCTCATCCAAAACAATTCATGAGGACGAGCAGCCTTGTAAAAGTCCTTGGCATTATTA
The DNA here is from genome assembly GCF_047967505.1 of Dipteris shenzhenensis. Lineage (NCBI taxonomy): Eukaryota > Viridiplantae > Streptophyta > Polypodiopsida > Gleicheniales > Dipteridaceae > Dipteris > Dipteris shenzhenensis. The sequence continues at coordinate 1,568,921 of NC_141622.1, read as the reverse complement.
AAATGGCCCTCTATATGCTCAATGGGAAAGCAACGAAAAGATTCAAAACCAGACTTTGCCATTGTTGCATATAAGGGTTTTGAATTCTCAATTAAGGAATTCTTCCTATGAACTTTTCTAGCTTCCCTAACATGTTCTTGAAAACGAATAAAAGCTGTCCTATAGGTTTGTCCTACATAAAGCATATTACTACTATGTATGTTATAGACAACATAAATTACTTGCGTGGCATGAATAGGACTAATAGAAATAGAAGTCTTGAGATGCTTGTTTCTAAGACGTCTTAGTTTATTAAGAATTCTTATGTTATTATTAGTATAATGAGTGCTAACTAATAAAGTCTTAAAGTTAGACTAATTAATGTTACCTTCCCCAAAATCATGAAGATTATTCATGTTTGACCTAGCTAAAAAGTTATACCTTTCTCTATATATGTTTCTTCTAACTGTTTTGTTTTGATTTACCGAGCTAGACCCAACTAAATCACCTACCAAAGAGACAAGACCATCACTAGAATTTCCAATGTTGTTCGGTGAGGTCAAACGATCCAACATTGGAGAACTTGCTTGCACTCTCCCTGCCCATCCCAAGGCAGTTTCTCCCTTGCTATATCCCCTAACTCTAGCAGGAGCGAGACTAGTATTTAGGGGGGGGCTTGCTTGCACAATCATTACTCGTCCCAAGGTAACTCCTCCCTTACTACTACAAGGCAATGTCACAGGAGCCAGATGACATCCCAGGAGATCGCCCTGTTGGTTTCCAAAAGGCGAATTCATCATAGCATGTATCGCTAATGCCAATATACCCCCAAACTGGCGATTACAATTAGGGTTAGCCAGGGCCCCAAGGCCACTGTAAGAACTTAATCAACCTAGAAGCACCAAAGAAAGAGAAAGAGAAAAGGAAAGTTACCAATAATTTATAAAATAAATAAATAAATAAATAAAATAAAATAAAATAAATAAAAAATAAAGCGGTCATACAGTGAAATAAACCAAGGAGAGCAACTAAAACAAAACGCGAAAGCATACTTTTTAAAGAAATAAAATTAAGAATAAATAAAATTAAGAGGAACGCAATGCAATGGTGAAGCTGCTCGACAGCAAAGAGCTCAAGGAGAAGCCTGATGATCCTGCGCCTGAGCCTGGAGGAGGAGGAGCAGCAAATAAAAAATAAACAAAAATAAACAAAAAGAAAAGAATTAAAATAATAATAAGAATAAATGAGAATAAGATTAGCTGTTGGGGCTTCTGCACCCGCGTAAGATAAAACGATGTAGTTGAACAGCTGATCACCACTTGGACGAAAATTCAAAGAATTTGCATGTCCGCTAAGGTGATAGAAAAACATACCTTTGTAAGATTAGAATAAGTCCAATCATACAAATTTAGAATTTTTGTTGTTCTAAAGATAAAAAATCTACAAAGAAAATAAAAGAGAAAATGAAAGAGAAGAAAAAAGAGGTAAACAAAAACTTTTATGAAAAACAAAAGGAAGACATACTTAGCAAGCAAAGCAACACTTATGTCGTCATCAATGCCCAAGCATAAGCAGCTATACTGGGTTTCTAAAGACCCGCGAAGAAACGAAGCAGGTGACTTAAGCAAAAATAAACAAGCAAGTCAAGAAACAAAAACTTCCAAAAAACTAGAAACTCTCTCTCTCTCTCTCTCTCTCTCTCTCTCTCTTATTTAAAACATAAAAAGCTAAATGGCCCTTTACACTTATGTCTCGTTTCTGCAAAGAGGCAAAAATACATTTCTAACTTAGAAAGCACAAGTATACACAAACAACCATTTCCAAAAGAAAGACGGCCAGGCTTTTAGTCAAAAGAAATAGTCCAAGCCAAAGATGACTCCGGATGAGAAGGCTAAAGCGGGCATTACGGAAGGCTATCTACAGCCCGACGAGCAGAAGCGGTACCACCAAGAACATCGCTGCTTTCATTGCCACCACATCGCTGGGCATGGCAAGAAGGATTGTCCGAAGTGGCTTGCCGAAAAGGCTGCGAAAGCACCTACTTCGTCCGTCGCCAATGTACCCAACTCATCATCAAGGCTTTGTTCTGAGCAGGGGGAAAAACCTCTCGTAAGGGAAAAGTGCCCCTAGCTCACTTATGGATTACATTGGTCACTGCCTAGAGTTATGACAATAATTCTAACAATAACTATCATCATCATCATCATCTCTCCCCTTTGCTTCAGCCCTTTGTGGCTATGAGTTTTCATTTCCATTTGTAGTACTTCTCCCATAGTATCACCTTCACGACTAAGGAGATCAACCATACAAGTATAATGTTCGATGGCCGGAGCAATGCCATACTCTATGCTCATGGCCAGAAAGTACTTCCAGCCCTCCTCGACCAGACACACGTGACTGCACACAGCAAGAATGCTAGTAAATGTGACCTCGTTTGGTTGTATGCCTTCTTGTTTCATTCTCTTAAACAAATTGAACACAAGTCCACTCTCTCCTTGGCGAGCATATACTGCAATCAATGCATTCCATGTTACAACACCTCGTGTCGGCATGCATCAAACAACTGGGCATCAACCATGCTCCCACATTTAGCATACATATCCATTAGACTAAACCCCTTTGTCCCTTGTCTCTTTTTTCTCTCTCTCTTGTGTTTGACAACAAAACTAATTTGTAAGATTACATATATTCTAGTTTACGAAGGTACATTTACTGTTACAACGGTGACAAAAATCCAAGAAGCTAAGTACTCTTAAAAGAGGGCTTAATTTCTGTGAATGCCTCGTCTGATGTCATGTTCTGCTAGCCCATGGGCCAATCATAATAAGAATTGTGGGTATGCTGCGTCTTTTATGAGAGCTGGCATTTTGAAGTTCCTTTTGGAGGTTTCAGACCCTTCCCATATGCATAGACACACATGCCTGCACATGTCTAATACATTCAAACAAACGTGGTGCATGTATCCATGCACATGTGTCCCACATCCATGACTCACTAAAACAAGGTGGAAAAAGAAATAATGAAAACCTGGAAGCAACAAACCTTAAGACTACATGGTGGCTTTAATTATAGGAATTTGTAATTCCAAGGGGTGTTAAGAATGAAGTCACAACCAATTCTTTCTAGTTTAAGTGGTGCATTGCTCTATTAGTAGTCTCTTCTAAAGGTTTTTGCATAGAAATGCTTATTTGTCTAAATGTAATACTCTAGTTTTCATAAGCATGTTGAGTCCAGAGTTTTGGCAAAACTCATACAAAGGTCTCTAATATCTATATACACAAATGCTCGTGTGTGTGGATATATGTGTTTGTATGAGAGATGTTTAAACTAGGAAAGAAAGAAAGAAAGAAAGGAAGAAAGATGTAATAACGTCCTCGGGAGGCCTCGTGGGACATGAAACAACACTAAGAGTAAAAGAGAAAAATAGTTATGAAAATAACTTGACATTTTTTAAATAATCGTCCAAGGTCTTACCTGCCCATATTTGTTCCAACCCCAGCAAAAGACCTTCCCTGCATCTAGAGAGTCATAAAACCAAAAAACAAACAATCAGTAAGTCTTTACCATAGCAAATTGAGGCTTAATCCAAATAGCTCTACAAACCAGAACTCTGATATTAGCAGGTCTTTGATAGTTGGTGTAAGAGTCAATATTAGACAATATATATGTAATTAGAAGACCACAATCACCTGTACAAATGGCACTATGACGAGCACCACAAGAGACAGATACAGCATGCTCATTTGAGAGAACAGGTGCTTCCAATAATCTCGGAAACGTCTGTCACCACAGTTGACGTATAAATTTAAACATTACTTAAGATGCAAAAATCAAGATCCACAATCTAACGAAAGTACACATTATTGTAGAGGGTCAAGAAGGAAAGTGCTAAGTTTGGGTATCTTACTTGTTTTCCTTATTTATTTGAATAAATATATCATTCAACAAATTTTCTATCAATCATTGTTCTCGCTCTACTGCAGCAACTATTACCTCTGTCCAATCACTGCTTATCCAAAATGAATTTTTGAAAATGCAATAAGTGAGCTACTTTGCAAACTCTCATGCAGACAGGTTTAGTCAAGTTGTTTCGAACTCACAAGCACTAACAAGGTTCCTGCAGAATATGTCCAATTTTTTGGGGATCTACCTAATATTAAAAAACTGACAAATTTTTGTTTTCTAGACTCTGAACCGAGTTGATATATGGTAAAAATAGTGTAACCTCTGCTTGATCCCCTCCTGTGCCGAGCTGACCAAACTGATTGCCACCAAAAGAGTACACATCTCCAGATTCAGTAATACAGACTGTGTGCCACAAGCCTGCAGCTACTGCTTTTACTGGCAACCCTCCTAACGAAGAAACATAACAAGGACTCAATTCATCATCTGTACTACCCTGGCCACACTGCAAAACAACAAGATAAGTTAAGATAATGAGCATTCATTATTAAAAACTGGAAGAGAACTGATATTGCCATGTCTGTACTTATATTGTGGGGAAGTGAACTGGACCAAAGAAAAGACAGAATCTAAATGTTTTTTCTGGAAAAAGTAAAATGAGACACTTCATATGTGGAGCCCTGCCAGTGCCACTAGAGTTTGCTTATCATGAAATCCATCAATCATTCAAGTCAAAGATTGCCATTTTGGTAGAAAGATGAGCTAACCTGAGCCTGTCTGCTTGGTTTTTTAAAGCCTAATTACAACACGTTGCACTCAAGGAAGAGGAAACAACATACAACTGTCAATTCGCTATCAACATGATAACTCTCTGCGAATCATAAGACACAGAGATTCCAAAAATTTGCCCGTTTTTCTACCAATAGAAACTTAGTGGAATGGCATGTGGATACCTGACCTTCCACAGCAGTCTGTTAAAAACAGCACAGAATGCCAGATTCCCAAACACGGTATCCAATGCCGAAACTTGAAAATCTTCAAGAAATTTCCTTGCACAACAAAGAACCTCATAGCTTTGAACATTCTCAATATCTATTCAAATGTGCTACGAGATACCAACAAAATTTCTCAGAAGCCTTACTGGGAGCCAAAACATGTATAACAGGAGACCACATATTGCTTCTTAGTTTGCTGTGAGCATCTGACCAGCACACACTTGTGAAAATATAAAATACAGACCAAGATAATCCAACTGAGGTTAGAAACCTTCCAAGGAAAGAATTGCAGCAGCAGCCTGAGATGAACCTGGAGGCGTTGTAGAATCTCAGCACCATTGTGCCCCTCTTAAGGCCTCATTCATATCAGGTTCTGCTGCTGCTACAGGAAACCTGCTAAGAACATTGTTGCTGTTACTGTTCCAGAGAACTAATTGGTAAAACAAGTACGAAAACATCAACTCGGTCTAGTATACTAGTGAGAAGCCACTTGTGGAATAGTATTATTTATTGGGAAGAAATATGTAGAAAACCTGACCTTGGTCGGAAGCCTCTCAACTCCTTCCTTGGAATTGACCCTCAAAAGATAAAAGGCCAAACAAACAAGCAAATGACCAACGTACTTCTTTCTTGTTACCACACTTTCAACCTGGAAATGCTCATATCATATTTAATAGAGATATGTTTCCTCTTTACAACCTATTGTAATTCCTAGGAGCCATGTGCCTTTTCCACCTATGTCTTCAACAGAAACATTATCTAAAGAATAAAACGATGTCAAGGTATGGCCTCTAACAGTACGCACATTTAACTAACCAGTAGTAACTCATTGTGACCCAAAATCCTTAGATTATGAGGTTCAGAGGACTAACATACAGTGGTTACAACTCAAACTTAGGTTGACACACATCAAAAGAAGCCATTTACTGGTCTTCATCAAGCATGCTGCATGCTTGATGAAGTCGTCTTTCATGAGAACAAAGCTGGAGTCTGTATGATTTTGACAGAAAGAGTGAGCTTAGAGCTGAACCCTTCATGCTTCTTTATGTGATATGGTAATTGCACTTTAGTTCATGAGACATCGACCCAAGGAGGAGTAAGAAAAAAGTAGTAGTCTGTGATGCTCACCTGCCCGTACAAACCCCAGCCAAAAGTCAATAATGCTCCAGCCTCTGTGGAAAAATTAAGTTCCCGTTCAGTTACTCAATGAGTTCAACAGCACTAGTATCAAAACATCCAGCATACAAAGCATGCATCTCTCAATAAAATATCTTGTTACAGATGGCAACAGGTTTATTATAATTATTATGAAAAGAACATGAAGCAAATTTGTATCAGCTCTTTACAATGTTCTTCACTTATCTTCCCTGAAAACCAAGCTCTGAACTGTTGTCACGCTTAGTCGAAACCCCCAAGGGGTGGTCTATTCAGGTCACCAATACTGTCAACAAACCCCTAGCAGTCTAGATGCAGGATAGCCAGCCACAGGCTTACCACAAAACCACTTACCCGAGAACCTCTGCCTCAACTGACGGATACTGCTCATTAGTCAGTGCAAAAGAGGAGAACCTTTGGAAAGCAGACAATCCCAGAGAGGAGAGGTAAATCACCTCTTGGGTGGAATGGTTCTAATAAGAGGAGAGGCACTGCTTAAATTGCTTTCAACTGCCCGGTCAAGGGCTCCTTGAAAGTTGTAGGGACATTCAATCTAGGCCTCTCTTGGCTTGAAGGGCTCGTGCACTTGTTGTTAATTGCACAGGCCCTGTCTTTGGAGTTCTTATGGATGGGCGGGTGGGGCAAATTTTGAAGATATCCTGCTTGCGTGATGTGTTTGATGACAGTCAATATTCTGCACATTCTTGTTGCACTTCAATTGTTTGAAAACTTTGTCTCATGTCGAAGCCAAATGGCCTTTACACAAGGAAAGGCAGAGCAAGAATAGAGGGAGAGCCTAGCAAAACCAAGGAACCTGGAGGGAGGGAGGGATGGAAGAGCAAGGAGTAGGAGGAGCTCATGAGTTAGGAAGTGGGCGCGTAATCAGTCCCAGGGAAGCTAGATGTACAGGGAGAGTGCATGTGACATGCAAACAGAAGGGCCGGCAATTTTGTCAACCAAGAGAGCCAACTTCACTTCAGCTCATGAAAGATTTTGGTCGAGGCCCCATAACATTCACTCATGGCACTTTCAAATCTTCATTTCACACCGCCTGTTCCATAGGTACAGGTTTCACCAGCTCCTTAGTTCCCTTGGTAATAGATCAGATCATTTGCAGCTGAGGTCATCATCTCTGAGCTTATGGAGACTTGTTATTGGTTTTTTTTCTTTTCCCGTGAAAAAAACTTCTATTAAGTATAAACAAAACCCGCGAGAGCAAGCTCAAAGCAGAAATACAACATGCACTGCATGAAATAAGGTCTTAAAAAGGGCAAAAAATCTCCCCTTAAAAAGGAGGTAGAAAAAATCTAAGGCTGAGGCTGAAAATGCCACCGCAACCCTGTAGAGGACTCTGAGAAGAAAGGGGAGCCTCTCCATTACCCAAGGAACGTAGCCCTCCTAGCAGAGGGTGCTAGAGAAGATCCCTGCATCCTCATCCAAAAGCATGTACAGTATCTGTCCAAATATTGGCCAAAGTATGAGGGGGGTGGATGTGGGAATGATCTAGGGCCTCTATGCATTTGGCTCGCCAGATATGCCATGCTGAAATGCTAGCCAGAATCTCCCAAGAGGAATCTACCAAAGCATGCACCACTCTGAAAGGTAAGGCTGGTACATCACACAGAGGGTATGACTCAACCAAGTGACACTGAATCAAGAAAGCAGAGAAGAGTCATGCCTCCCCTCAGCCTCAAACATGATCACCCTAGGGCCATGGATAAGCGAGTGAAATCCTTAAGGTGCATCTCTGGATCTATTGTGCCACATGTGCTCCAAAGCCAATGTGGGATGGTGTCCTGAAAACTGCCAATGCAACAACATGAAGTGCCAACAGCCAACTCGTCTTATCTGCTCAACCTAGGAGTCCATAGGGAGTCGAAATCCTTAAGGTGCATCTCTGGATCTATCGTGCCACATGTTAGCTCCAAAGCCAATGTGGGATGGTGTCCTGAAAACTGCCAATGCAACAACAGAAAGTGCCAACAGCCAACTCGTCTCATCTGCTCAACCTAGGAGTCCATGCTAGACAACCAAACTAAAAAATTAGGAAACTCCATGATCACCATGGTCAATGGGTGGTCCCAAAAGATTGATAGCAGGGGGCTTGCCCTCTCAAAAAGATATCCATTCAAGGAGGCACCTGCCAATGTGCATACTTGAACAAAAGAAACATCTCTGACAAGGGTGGCCGGGCCAGCCACTGCTGGTACCTGATTGCACCCCTTGAAGAGGGCTTCCCTTTCAAAGCCAAAGAGTCACTCAAATGGTTTCCATGTACTACTAGGGTAAGAATCTATTGCCCAACAATGCCCTTGTTTGCCAATCACATGAATGTTTGCCAAGGACACTCGTTCACAAGCTCAATAATGTCCAAAAGATGCTATGCGGCTCTAGCATGCAAACTCATAACAAAACGTTAGCGTCAATTGTGCATTGCACCTCTCACACTAAAGGGAACATCGCTCGGAAAATTCGCCCTGTCATCTCCTGTTTCTGTGAAATGACAAAATCCAGTGGGGCATACTCTCACCATTCGGCAAGCCATATCTGAAATCTTGTTCCATGCGCCAAAGCAGTGCAGTTGTTTTGCATTCCATTGAGCCAAGTGATATACTTGTGGTTCAAAAGCATCTTTATGACTAGACTGCGGATTTGAGCAAGTTTGGAGGAGAGGTAATCTCTCAAACTTCCCTCTACACTACGGGTGAGCTTGGAGGAGGCCTGAATTTAGCACTACCAGATCCGCATTAAATTTTGCATCAAGGGCACACCATGACCTAAAAGGTGGGCATTTGAGAAGACCCATGTTTAAACAGCCTATCAAACCCTCCCATGCCTTGAAAATTGAATTGTTCTTCAAAAAGGCATGTTTTTGGGGCTGCTTTCAAGGCTCAGCGCCTAGAGTCAAGCCTTAAACAACAAGCTACCTAATAAGGTCCTGCTATGCATCACCATATCAATGATCTCCACATCATGATCTAGAGGTCCCCTTTTGAACTCAAGGAGAATCACAATCTCCCACACCACCTTCACCAGAGGGTCTCATGTCTCAGTTGGGCAGACTTTGTAAACCCACATTCCTATAAATGCAAGACCACTAACACCCAACTTTCACTACTAGACTTGTCCTTGGGAGGCATGTGTCCCCTGGATACTCGACTATAGGCCTCAATCCTTTGCTAGATTATTGATCTTCCTTAAAAATACCCATCACATGACGTCAAATATTGTCCCCAAGACATGGCTGGTCATGAAGAACCTACATCCATGCTTGCTACTCATGGCTGGTCAACGAATACCTGGCAAATCCTCATTCCATAATCGATATACACAATCCATCGTTGTATATCCATTTCAAGTTCACAACCATAATACCATACACAACCAAAGATAGCATTGTTTGAATTGTAAGGAAATTTTAAATAAAAGAAAATATAAAGAAAATGATTTAAAGGGATATAATTTTTTTTTCATGTTTGCTCATGCTTGTTACAACTTTGCTACTAGAGGGTGACACACTAGACATTGCTTTTGTATTGTGTTTGTTGTGGACAGAAATATAAGTTTTGTTGGTTCTACATCTCTCCTGTGCATTATCCATTTAGTTATTGCACATCTACATTGAGTACACATAAGGAAAGAAGTTTTGGATTCCACATATAACACACTGTGCGAGTTCCTAGGCTCTGTTAGTGTTCTGCTGTGTATACCCTCTGTTTCGTCAATTTCTAACACCAAATTCCTGATTCTGATTTTATATGTTGATGATATGCTCTTAACTGGACATTCCACTTGGCATATTGCAGCCTTTAAGGCTGATTTGCAGCAGTCGTTTGCTATGACAAACTTGGTTCAGCTGCGCAACTATCTTGGCATTCAGTTTGCTCATGGTAAGGCGGGCATTATATGAGTCAGTCCACCTACATTGGACAGCTCCTACGCAAATTTCACTGCATGTCCAAATACATTGGACATGTTAAGGCAGGCATTATATGAGTCAGTCCAAATACATTGGACAGCTCCTACGCAGATTTCACTGCAAACCAGTTTCCACACTTGTGAAGTTTGCTTCCTGTTTCTCAATGGATGATGCTGCTAGGCCCTTTACCAAGGCAGAACGAGCAGATGATCCACTCTCAAAAACACAAACTAATGCCGTGAGAGGTCAGCCTCTGGCTGCTCCATCAATCAGCAAAATCTCTTAACTAAAGCGGACCCAACCGCAGACTTAAGGCATCCACCTAAAGCTCAACTCAAAATAATCAATCACCAATCTTGCGATTGCTGAAGAGGACACAAGCACTAGGTGCAACTGGGCCACCCTTTAAGGGGAGCTTTCTGCATTGCTCATCCAAAACGCTTGAATGATTAGAATAAAATGCTGCTCCTCCTCTCTACTGCTACTCTATGCACTGATATCTGTTGTTGCCTTGGGGGCTTAATGTTGAATAAAGGACAATGTGGTGGCCTTTTACAGGCTGAAGCCCCGTCCTAGTCAGCCCAACTTCTGGAAACTGAATGGCCCATCAGAGCCAATCTCAGGGACCTGGCTTACCCAGCCAAACCTGTGGCAGTCTCTCACATGGCACATTAGTCTGCTGACATAGCTGTTGAGTGCTGGAAAATGATGCAACTGCTGATGTGTCCCTCTTGATATGTTTGTTGCCTGCATGGCAGCCCAGCTACCGCTGCTACTGCCATCTCTCCTTATGCTGTTTAGCTGTGTTTGAGGCCATGCAGCAGACCTGTACTCTCTGCCTGGCTGCTCTTTTTCTTGTGGCAGCTTTTGTTCCGGTTGAGGATTAAAGCTGCTGCTACAGCTAGTCATTGTCCGCTGAAGCTGAAAGACTATTGAAGGTTGAAGGTCTCCTTATGATTTCCAAGGAGGTCTAAATACTCCCTCAGTACACACATCCTCATCAATCCATAGTGCCCTCTAAGAGGCTAGAGCCATGATGTTTGATCTTGAAAAAATATAATCTCTATTAGTTGCAGTAGATTGTGCAAGCTAATTACTCTGATTTGAAAACCTCTCTTCATCAATAATCTCTGGCTCCTCTTGGTCTAAAATGGCCTATAAAGCTGATCCCACAGATGTCTTGAGCCAAGAAATGTGGAATAATAGAAATGCAAGGTCCATTTTTCAGGGCCCGTCAAGCCTATGACTCATTTACGTAACACTTAGGCCAGAACATTGACTGGTTGCAAATCTTCAACTAACCATCAGATTCTGGATCAACATCGTGCAGAGTTGAAGATTTTGGATCAAGATCGTGCCGAGTTGCCAAACAGGGTTCTCCAGAGGAATGGTTGGGATCTCGATCTGACAATCTTCCTGGAAATCCATCTTCAGGATACCAGGGTCCTGTACCTGATGGACCTCATATATGTGAGTTGTTGTCTTTGCATAGAACCAGTAAAACATACATGCTGAATTGATCACGACATCGAGGCACATCGTGTTCTTGATCCTTGTGGTTTGTGCAAGCTTGATCCTTGTGGTTTGTGCAAGATACATGACACAGTCAATGCTTATTTGCAAAAATGGCTGATGTACAATCTCAAGGAGTTCAGGTAAATCAAATTGCTTACCATGAGATACTATTGTCCTGGAAAAACTACCAATGGGAGACATAAGCATATACATCCCACTCACAATTGTGTCCAGAACTTACATTCCAATTTTTCTAACTGTCTTTCATCCCTCAATGCCTCCTGGCTGTGTCATATGCTGCATACAACAAAGCTGAACAGAACTCTGATAGAACACGTAGTCTAGCTTTGAAGGGCAATCATCATGGATGGCATAATCCTTTAACTCAACATCTGAAAATGGCTATGAACAAACTTCTGTTAATGAAATCTCTGCTTCAGGAATATAGTCTGTCTACACCCAAACAGCTGGAAATTCTACTCTATTCGACCTATGAGTAGGACCACCAAGCAGCCATTGTGGTCTATAGCCAATTCAAGGCCTGATCATCTAAACTCTTCAGTACCATAGAAACCTTCCATTTTCCAGAGCATGATGACAGATAAGAGCTCCTTGCTGTACATTGACCCGTGTGTTGGACAACAGCACAACCATTGTGATCAATAGCCACGTTAGGGCCTGATGATATAAACTCTTCACCGTTAGGAGCTCCTTCCTATACACTGAGCTTCATCATTCAGTAGCATGAAGGCCAACATGCAATTCTCATTGTTGTTCTTGGAGATGATGGTGAAGTAACACTCGGATTGTTGAACATGAGATGAAAATCAAGGGGTCTGTTTTTCCACTGTACCTAGAGATGATGGAGAATAACTTTCATTGTATTTACTGGAGATGATGGAGAAATAACTTTCAGATTGCTTGAACTTGAAATGAAAATCAAGGGTTCTGTTTTTCCATCATACCTTTGAGGTTTCATTTTCTCAAGGATAGATGCCGCCTACTATGGCTGGGCTGTTTAGAAACCATCTTAACATCATGTGTTTAATATTGTGCATAGCACTAACACATAGAGTGCTATAAAGGAAAGGGTTAGATGCCCTAACCCTAACCCTAAATGGGTTTCTACATTTTCAACTAAATCTAGTGTACAGTTAGTCATTTGTGGTGTGCTCTCTAACTGCCCTCTCTCCTCATCTCCACTCTTCTCTCCTCTCTTCATATTTTGTCAGGGTATCAAAGTAACCTTGCCTTCCGTTGAGGCATCAAGATCCTCGTGAGAGTGATTGAGAGATCGAAATTGAGTGAGCATCCTTTCATTCCGATGATGAAAGATTTCCTTTGAGATAAATTTCTGTCACAATTTCGTCCATTTGAGAGAAATTCCATCTATTCTTCGAGAGAGAGAGAGTTCATTGAGAGATTCATATTCCTTTCAAAGTTTTCTGTCTATTTCTCTTTCATTTGTGTGAGGAATAAAGGATTGTGAGAGACTTCTTGCTTGTGAGAGAGAGAGATTATCTTCTTGGAGAAAGCCATGAACTCTATCTGAGAGAGAGATTTAAGGTTTCTTTGAGAGCTAGTCGACCTATACCCGACTGGTATAGCCACAGCAACTATCTACAACAAAATGAGCCACCGGTAACCAAGCATAGTGCCAGCCTAAAGATAGCCTCAACTATCTACAACAAAATGAGCCACCGGTAACCAAGCATTGTGCCAGTCTATTTCTCTTTCATTTGTGTGAGGAATAAAGGATTGTGAGAGACTTCTTGCTTGTGAGAGAGAGAGATTATCTTCTTGGAGAAAGCCATGAACTCTATCTGAGAGAGAGATTTAAGGTTTCTTTGAGAGCTAGTCGACCTAGACCCGACTGGTATAGCCACAGCAACTATCTACAACAAAATGAGCCACCGGTAACCAAGCATAGTGCCAGCCTAAAGATAGTCTCAACTTCTACAAGAGACTATCTACAAGTCATAAAGACGGCCCAGTCGTGCCGCTCCAACAATTTACACGACCGATTCTGCAGAAACTCCAAACTCTTAGCCGACCAAACTCCAAGGTGCATCGAGTCTCTAGACCTCGACGCCTCAGCACAGTACTGACGAAAGCCGCCATGCTCACGACTAGCAGTGACTACATCTACAACATACTCCAAGGCTGCAAGCCTACAACGATCCTCTCTAGCCGGCAAATGACGGAACAAGCAGGCGGCTAGCCAACCTGCAACGAGCTCCAACAGCCAGCCCACGTCCATCGCTAACAGCCTCAAGCACAAACGACTACCTCAACAACTGCAAACGCTGGTTGTTAGCCCCAACACCAGAGATCCCCTAGGAATGAGCTGGGTTTCTATGGAACAGGTCGGTTTTTCTTTCAGCCTTTTCTCGGTTTTTTCCATACTCACCACCTTCGGGGCTGCTGTTTTGTATGAAGTCTTTCAAGCTTTGATAGAAGGTTCCTTTCTTCGGGGAGGGGCGGGGGGGAGGGGGGCGGGGGGGGGGGGGGACATCTTCAGCAGCCACCAGGCGGCTCACAGCAAACGGGCTGCTCAACCGACTAAGGCAGCGCAAGCAGCTCCAAGGTGCCTCCAACGAGGCCTGAAGCTTCTCCAGCCACGATTCCAAAGCAAAGCCAGCCTCCACCCCCGCTACGGCGACACAATTGGACCTCCACCGACGGCCAGAACCTCGCCATAGCTCACGGAGCTTCTCACACGGCTCCTATGCTTGCACGGAGCTCAGTCCACCGGACAGCATGCGTAGAAGCACACCGCTTCAGCGACCACCACGGCCTAACGAGCCTTCTCGCGTCTCCTACAACGACGTCCGACGCCATCAATTCCTGCGCCACACGCCTACCATCTACGAACGCCAACGGAACTTAGTGACGAAATCTGAAGATTCTGTTGGGAATCCCACTGATTCCGTCAACACAAGTGGCAGGGTGAGCACTTGGTCCTTAGCTGGCCACATGGCATTTCTTATCTGCCACGTCATCAAAGACTTATGTCCTGCCACGTCACACAGGTCCACGTCATCAGCTGAGTCACCATTGACACGTCAGCACGCTGACATCAGCTGCCACATCATCCTATGTACTCCAGCCCTAAGTATTCTTGGGGCAAGGCCATTGAAGCAATAAAGAAGTAGACAGTTAGCATACATGCAAATGTTCCATGACACTGATGCATGCTCCTTGCCCGGTGTGTAGCAAGCACTCTCATCCCCCAGATTAAACCAGCCCATTGAGGCTGATCTTGTACTCATAAATGGCTTCTGCATTTTCTCAGAGGGGCCCCTCTGTTGGCTTGCATTCATTTCTTTGTACCTATGCCTGCAAATTTAACACAAAATTAAAGCCTATATCGAAGGCCAGAACCATGTCGTAGTAACACCTGTTCTTGTCCGAGAAAGGCCTACAGCAGAAGACTCAATGCAAGCAATGGTACAAGAGATTGCGAGCAAAAGATGACCTGCACACTGCAAGGATAAACAACAAAGCCCGAAAGGAACTGCAAGGACCCCAACAAAAGTAAGCAGAGTCCAGCTCATGCCACATGGAGCTGTGCAACTTGGACTTGCATGCAGCAGTATGCCCTACACAAGACGACATCTTCTTGTGTCAGCCTATAAAATCATACGAATCAAGAAGACCTATGCAGCCTAGGGTGGCCAGACTGCTGAATGGAGCTGCATGCAGCTCCTGTATGCCAGTCTAGAGCCTACAAAGTGCATACACTCGGATATGGACTTGCACGTGGTACAAGGAGACTTGTGCATGGCCTGAGGCTTGGTGACCCAACATTAAGTGATTGTAACAGTGAATCAACCTTATTTTATCACCGCAAATAATGTCATTGTAGCAGTAAATGATCCCAGAGTAACACGTGGTCTCCAAGCGAATTGTTGGATGGCACCAACTACTGCTTCTGGAAGTTTGAGGTAAGAATCCAGCCTTGCCAGGAAGTTCAAGCCAATGCAAAGAGGAGAAGTTGAATCAACTGTGAGCTCCTACTGCCTGGGGCACCCTAAGAGAATGACGCAAATGCCTATGCACTGCTTCACACATCTAAGACGCCACAACCTCTGAGCACCCTGAAGGTTCTCTATAAAACCGCAGATCCAACAAGGGTAGGCAAATAATAAGGAGCTACATTTCAGGACTAATGCCCAGTTAATATCTTGAATTGCAATAGGTCAGCCCTGTAAAAAATACAGCTCACATATACAGAATACCACTCCCCATAGACCTGTAAAAATCTCACCTGACAAACTGAAAGTTCAAACATTCTATGATTACCATATCATACTGATTCAATCGAACAGAGACTAGCCCGAACTGACAGTGAAGCACAACAGTGGTCACCTGTAAGAACAGCACTGTGACGTCCTCCACATGCAATAGCTTTCACATAATTTCCTGGAACCTTCAGTAAGACTGGCCCATCTGAATTTTTGTTTCCCCTGCTGGTGCTGGCATGCAAACTTTGCCAATGAGAAGAAGTAGATTCAATGCAGGGTACAGGATGTGGAGATGAAACTGTTCTGATACGCGAACCCAGGCCTAATTGTCCTTCACCTCCATAGCCCCAGCCCCACACTTGACCTGTGTCTGCACTCAAATGAAAGAATCTTCATAGCCATCAGAGTAAGGATGAAATGCATGAAGCAAAGTTGAAATTCAGTAGCACAGAAATACAGTTCTCCACATTGCAGACTTCATACCAGAAAGAGCTAAAGTGTGTCGTCCACCTGCTGCAACGGACACAACTTGGACTCCTGGATGCAAAGTAACGAGGCATGGTGGAGCAGATACGTTCTCATCATTACCCATGGTAGAGCTCTCTGATGTAGTGGCTTGCTCCGCAGCTAGCCGCCTTTTCTTAGCCCCCTCATCACCTGTTTTTTCGAATCCTGTCACATTTCCTGTGCTGGGGACTCTTGGCACCTTACCACCTTGTGACTTGCTGCTTGGTGATGGAAGGCCTCCTCGCAATTTGTCAACAGGAGAAGGAACTTTGGCTTTCACACCTGCTGCCAAAATGTTACCTTTGTTTTTGAAGGCCGTGTCAGCAGAAGTAACTGGTACAGGTTCAGGAAAATCAGTCTGCTCATTCAGATGAACTCTTGCAAGCATCTCTTCATCGCCCCCATCTTTCCCCTCTGCGTGACTTTCATATATGTCTTTTTCAGCGCCTGCCAGTGCGCTAGCAGCTTGATCCATGCTAGACTTTGTTGTGGGAACACACTCTTTCCAACCCCAGGTGTAAACCTCCCCTCTTTCTGCAACAATTGGTATCGTTGATTAGAAATAGTTCGCATGCACTCTATGACTACAAATTCAAAACTGTTCCACCATGTTACCTGTCACAACAGCACAATGAGCCCAGCCTGCTGCTGCTTGAATTATAGGAGTGTCTGATGGTAAGGGAAAAGGCTCTGGCCTTTCCTGCAAAGAGAACCTTCCCCTTCCAAGTCAAAATAAGGATTGTTCTTTTAACCATGTTGAAAGCTCTGGACACTGCCAAAAGATAAGGGAAACGAAATTTACCTCATGCTTGCCTGATGTGACATAACTCTGTCCAAGATCATCGGTTGATCCCCACGTATTCAATTTCCCTGATTCTGTAAAGAAATATGACGAAAGAGGAAAAGTTAGAGAGTTTTTGAAAACAACGTCATTTTCATAAGTTGTATCAGCAATGTAATTCATCCTGGAGATCATAAAGACTTCTTACAGGCACTGAACACCTTCTCCGGAAGCTGGATTCGTTCATTTCAGCAAAGAGACAGGAAGATGTAGAGAAGAGAGAGACTTTATTTTCTATCAAACTTGTACGCATGGACTAGAGAAATCCTCTGTTACGACTGTCACAACTCTGTGTCCGTGAGCTAATTCGAAGAACAACCGTCTTGTCACGATCAATGAGTCTAACGCAACACTGCTATGGCGAAGCTATCCCTTCCCAACTCTCCATAACTGTGGCGATACAGAAGGGAAGAATCAAGAAGCCATGGCTACATCACTCTAAGCTTCAAGTCCTGCGAGAATGGACAAAGAGGCGTACGGATCGAGTGGGTCCGAATTTTGACGAATTGTGCAATTTCGATCCAAGCATACCTGAGATGGCGAGGGCAAAGCCGCAACCACCACTACAAACAGACTTCCAGCCATCTTCAAGCAGTGGAGGAGGAGCGGGCATGGGATGAAGCAGCGGAGTGCGATGGGGAGAAGCAGCAGGGAGGTAACCCCACATGAGGACCTTATGATGAGAAAGTTCGTCCCGATTCGGCATTGGGCAGGGAAGCTGCGGGATACACTGGAATGTGAAGAGAAGGGAGGAGATCTCTCTATCTATCTCACTCTCACTCTGTCTGTGTCCGTTCGCTCTGTGTCTGTCAAGAACCGTGTTGCTCTCTCCCTCCCACAATCTCTGCGGTTTTTTGGTCTCTGTTTCTCTCTCTCTCGGGTCCTGTCTCCCTCTGTTTCGCGCTCTGTGTGTGTCACTCTCTTTTGTGTGTGTGTCACTCTCCCTCACTGTGTGTGTGTGGGACGCGTCGTTGTGAATTTGCTGGAATTGTTTTGGGGTCTAAGAGAGAAGGGAGTAAGGAAGGGTCTGACACGTGGCGTCATTTGATAGGCGGAGGCTCCTAAGATTTGCTGAGCGCCGCGTGGCGGTGCAGGATCCTTCGGGTGAGGAGAGCCTCTAGCTGGTAACAGCCGGTAACCAGACCTTTTTCACCGGCGCAGCCTGTGGCCCCCCGCAATCATTTGCCCTTTCTAGAGCTTTCTATGCAAAGCCCCAATATAGGTCCATTTGTGCTCTCCCTCTATCTCTCTCTCTTACAAATTCATTTTCGCAAGTGCTCCCCTCTCTACCTAGCTTGCACCCCTTCGTCTAATGCCATGTCGAGTACTAGGCGCTCACGGAGTCTGCTCGTCCATGCATGGAGGTGTTACCAAATGGTTAGAAGCATGCCCACGATGTTTTCATCAATGAGTGTAAATGACCTCCAAAAATTCATTTTTGCCCTTCTTGCCTTCTAACACCTCTCTTCATACCAATCCCAAAACTTCTCTCATGTGACCTTTTCAAGTGAGCAATCATAGCAGCAAGCAACGTGTAGTAAAGGTTTTTTTTTTTTAAAGAATAAAAGCTTGCATCAAGGTAGGTCCAAAGAAGGCTTTGTATCGGGTAGGTTGTAGAAAGTGACTACTATAGTAGCATCGTCCATGAGCAAAGGTAATCCAAGCATTGGTGGCCTCCAATAATAATAATAAACGATGCTTGAAAAGCTTGATAACAAACATACTCATAGCGCATGGAGACGTAGTAAGGAGACAAAAAGAGAGCCAACTAGCAACAACTAAGGCAAGTAAGAAAACATTCAAAAATACCTCATATGTAGAGCAATAGATTGGGCAACTCGAAAGGCAAATAGCGTTCAAGCAAATTGCCAAAATTGCAAGGCACAACTTATGGAGGAAGCACTAACAAATGCGAGTCTTAAGCTACAAAACTGGAGGTCACCATAAGTGGCATATCTTAAGCCAGAAGGTCACAACAAGGGCACTTGGGCAAGGTAGAGAAGATAACAAGGCTTGCCAAGACCTGCCAATTGTCATGTCTAGAGGGTGGTAGAGCCCAGCAAGGGCAGAGAACGAAGGCTAGCAACCAACCACTAAAACAATCGGACACTCCGTATAGGGTGCAAGTGCACGCGATCAAATCAATTATTTTGCTTCCTACAAGATGCAAATCACTCATCATCATTGGAAGTTGGACATCATCCTTGGATGCTTGTTTGAAGGGCTAGAGAAATTGTAGCGAAAACAAACGAAGGATAAATCAACATCAATAGTAGAAACCAATTTCAAACAAGGGATGAGAAGTTTTGGCATTTTAGTCTTCACCTGTTATGAAAAGAGCACCATGAGAGATTCATATAGGAGCAAAGAAGAATAATGGAGGAGTGGCATAAGCAAGATAAAGAGGTCGGGCAAGATGGTAGTACGAGTGGTTCTAGTGAGAGTAGTGATTATGATGGAATACATGATTTTTTAGCCTTGACTGCCGATTGGTCAGGGATTTTATTTGGGTTGTGGAGCTACTTCATGGCTTAACAAGGAAAACACTCATTTTCTATGGACAAAGAATGAGCATATGCATTTTGATGGCTCAAAACCCCATTGCGGATTGTTTGGGTAATATTATCTACTTAGGAGAAACATTTGGAATCTTTGGAAGATTCTACTAAAAAAGGTGTCATTTTTTAAGGAATTAGTGAAGTGCTTTACTCATGAGTAAAGGATTTTCCAAAATGAGCCAAAAAATTCATACTTATGGAAACACAAATAACCAAAAAAATCCAAGAAATGACATAATTTTTGGAAGAAATGAATTTCAACATAAGCATGAATCTCAGATGGACATATAATTTGCTATTATTGGATGTAAAGATCATATACCATATTTTTGGCCTGCCCCCTCTGGGTAGCCTTAGCAACGATGCAATTTTGGGAAAGCATAAATTAGGCATTTCTTGAATTTTTTGGAAGTGCATTTTTCCTATTGGCTCTTCTTCATTGGATTTCAATGCAGACTTTAAAGTGGTTGACTCTCTCTCTCTCTCTCTCTCTCTCTCTCTCTCTCTTCCCTTCTTTATCTCCTCAAGTATTCTTACACAGGATCTCCACCTTTTCTCCCACACCCTCCCTTCTCTCTCTCTCTCTCTCTCTCTCTCTCTCTCTCTCTCTCTCTCTCCTCCAGTCTTCCTCCACACCATGTCCAGTGGATTCCTTTTTGTTAACTTTTTTAATCTTGGATAGGGCTTATGAATGATTGAATATCATTCACCTTGTTTAAATCATTAAACCATGGAAAAGTGATCATTAGTATGAAAACAACAAAATGTATGCCAACATATTTCCAAATTTGACTACTCTTCATCAGTCTTGAAAGCATCGCTATCATTGGCTACATTGGTTTCATCCTAAGAAGAGTGGAAGAAGCATCTTGGTCACTATTAACAATTTCTTTGCCTTCTTCAAGATGAAGACCATGACTCTCGAAACTTTGGTTTTGACTCTTGATACACTTCTCCTCACAATTCTCAAACTGAGAAACTGGAGACGTTTAGACAGAAAGCCACTCTTTGCTAGTAGAAAACTACTTGCAAAAAAGATACAATATATCCGTACCACACACTTTCATAATTAGAAAATCATGGTAGAAACTCATATCATTGAGTTTCTTGCAATATTCAACTTTGTATACATTTGATCCATATGCAAAAATCTTGAAATCAAGAGTCGCCATAGCTCATGGCTATAGCACGAGATGCTGATTTGTGAATCCAAGCATCCATCTCAAATGCTTCATGATGGCACCCAACGTCAGGTTGCATCAAGCTGCGCAATACATGATGCTATTAGAATCTGGAGGCCAAAGCTCGGCATAATGAATAGCTTTCTTTGAGGACCTTTTCATGGCATTTAAAGCTATGATGGATATTGAAAATCAGAGATCATATCGTGCATGTTTAGCTCCAGTATCATAAGATTAAGTTAGTCGAGAATTACATTAACTAGTGTATAGAACAGTTCGCTTTGATACAACTTGACTAGGTGGTTGTAGCTCTGAGTCTTGATCATTAACTCCTAATTGTGAGTTGTGATGAGAGATTGATGAACATTGATGAACTACATGTTTAGCTATTGGATCAAAAGATCGAGTTCACAAGGTTAGCCATTAAGCTAAGGTCATGCTCGAGAATTATCAATAGTTGAGTGATCGATTCTTGGCAAGGACATTTCTCCCTTGGTTAGTTGGATTTGTCATGTATTAGGAATTGGAATTCATGGTTAACGTTGGTTGCATAGTCATAGCGTAGAAGGCATTGGAGGAGCATAGAAAAAGGCATCAATGCACAGAGTTACATGATGAAGGGCAAATTCATAGGATGTCAGGAAAGATTGCAGTGTAGGATGTCAAAAGATTACAAAGATTACAGTGTAGCACATCCATAGTGTAAGATGTTACAAAGTGAGACTACTAGAGAGGAAACATACTCACGTGTATTACAACTCTAAAGCATTATTATGAAGGTTCACATCTAGTCCATCCACCAATTTTTGGCCCTACAAAACCTCTGATCATTGAGAACCTCCAATCCTATTTTAGTTCCTACCTCTAGGGCAGTTTGATGCAGAATGTTCAAGTTCCAATAGTCATAACCATTAAAAGTTGAGCTAGAGATGGTTTCCTCAAGCAATGGGAACATATGCGGTTATGAATTGATTCTAGATATTGGATGCATAAGTCCTTGATATGACTTAAGATTTGAGTGATGCTTATCATGATCTAAACATTTGTCCTTGTTCCGAAATCCACAAGAATAACATATTTCGAAGAGAAGGGGGAAGGGAAGCAAAAAGGGGTGGGGGTCGGTTCACGCACAAGCCATGTTGCTTGACCAAGAAACTCATTGGAAACTACCAAGCCAATTGCAGTGAGAGGAATAAATTGTTCCATAGAGCTATAAAGGTGCTGGTCATGTTTCACCCCTTGTTCCACCTTTTTGGCAATCTAGAAATGGCATTGTTTAGCTAACCTCGGAACTCCTTCCATCTCTTATACGAACTATTGTTACGATCAAGTGTTGGTAAGCCAAATGGGTGTTACTATTGAGTGTTGGTAATGACTTGAGAGAAATGATATTGTCATTTCTTGCTAGTGCAGGACTACTTTTGGATAAGCTGACATGATGCTTTTCTACGCCTCAGAGCCGTCACCTTGCATCATTGGCACCCTTGTACTCACTGCATTGCAACATTTAGAGCATATCAATAAGGCAACGAAGCCTTTTTGCCAAGAATAGTTGAAAAGCTCTCTTTCTACTGAATTCTCTTATTTGTTAAAATGCCAAAAATAGTGATTTAAATTTTTCTTAATAATGCATTTCTCACATCCAAGAGGGAGAGGGGGGGAGATGTCTTAGTGGCTTGTTTCAGAATCTCTTTTATTATTTTGCGTGCTCATTTTTTTCCCACATTGAAAATATATGAAAATAAGGATTTTTTCAAAAGACAATGTCAATTTTTAGCACATTCTAAAAAAGAACACATTTTGGCAAAATTTTCAAGGGAATCTTTAAGGAGAAACATTCGCAATTACCCAAACAATCCGCAATAGTGTTTCAAGGCTCAACATGTGAAACCACCAAGTTTATAGCTATCAAGATGGAATGTAATTTTCCATTTTTATGTGGATTCCTCTAAATTTTCCCTTTAAACTATACTTGTACAACAAGAAGGGAGGGTGGACTACCCCATCTATTATGCGAGCAGAATGTTGATATCACCCATGTGCAACTGTAGCACGACTAAGCATGAAACACTTGGTAGAGTGAATAGCACATGCAAAAATTTAGGCATTACTTGCTTGGGAATTTGCTTATCTTTTTTGTGGAGCCATTACCCAAATTGTTATCCAAGATGGTTGGTTGTTATTGCAAGAGCTCACTTTCAAAATGATACATAAACTTGACGAGCATGCCCTGGGTAGATTGTTATTTCACATGCTTGTGTCGCGTCCCAAATTAGGAATACCAATGGGACTGCTAAATGAATCTTTACTTGAGGTCAAGATATTAGAACTTGAGCACAAGGAGTTGAAGTTGTATAGAATTCCTTGAGGATATGCTTTGACATAGGCATAGGCAAAGTACATTTAAAATAGGTGGTATACTTTGATATTAGGTCAACTCTATAGGATGGAATTTTGTGTAGATATGTTTTATCAAAGCTCATCAAGGATCAATAGGTGCATACTCTAAATCCAAGTTGATGACCCAAAAGGTTATGTATGAAAGGTTGTGATGGACAATGCTATTCAAAGATGCATATAAATTTTATACGCAGTGTCATGTTTGCCAAAGGACAGGTAAACCCCTATCAAGTAATCATATGCCACTCCAATTGGTCCTCCATGGAAAGCATTTAGAAACAAGGACTTGACATCATAGGATATTTCAAGTGATCTAGCTCAAAATAAATACATCATATTGGTCACTACCTATGCCATCAAATGGACTAACTGGGAGCAATCCAATAATATAGTTCTCCTTGAAGCATAGCTCCATTCATATTTGAGAATACCAATTGTTGTTTTGGCTCCCGAATGAGTTCATAAGTCAATAAGTATCCCACTTTATGAACTAGGTTTTCTTGATACTAGACCGAGAGCTCTTGGCAATGCACAAGATGATAACCACTTATTGCCCATAATGTAATGGCTGGGCTAAGTCTACAAATACTAATTTGAAGCCTATTTAGACTAATACAATAAACACAAATCACACCAATTGTGATTTCAAAGCTACATGTGCCACTATGGGCTTATTAAATAGCATACAAGGTAACAACTTCCCATACCCCTTTTGACTTGCTTTTGGATTGGAGGCTCTACTTTTACTTCAATCAATTGTGCCAAAAAGCCTAAGATTGGTAAACAACTCAAATCTTAATGAAATTGAGGCAGTGCAACACCCATTGCACTATCTTCTCCAACTCGATGAATTGCATGCTTGAGTTACCTAGCACAATAGGTGATCCAAAGTAGAAGAGAAGTAGGGACGTTGACACATTGTGTTAGAACACTCGAAGAAAGGTATGTTGGTCTACCTTTACAATTATAGTCTTGCACCAAAGAAACCAAATCTTAACTTGGGATGGAACGTACCATTTTGGCTCATTCAGGTAAGCACTAATTATACCTTGTAGCTCGAGGATCTTTGAGGAGGGAAACCACCCAAACTTGTCAATGACAAGAAACTCAAACCATATAGGTGGCTTGTTGGAGGTATAGCCACATGCAACTTCCCAAAATGTAGAGATGTTGAGGAACATTTATAGCAATGACCGCCAAGGATTTGGAATTTTAGCCAAAAAAAGAGCACTAAAATATACTACATGGGAGCGTCTCAACATGGTGGCTCCACCCTCTATAAATAAGCTTTACATTAGTGAGCTGGAGAATACGATATCTTGTTCCACTATGCCAAATCAATCTCTTAGCTTTCACCACTCTCTCTCTCAATTAACAAATGGCGCTCCCAAATGCCGTGCAAAAACATTAGCCCAAAACAAGGTTGGAAAAAAACCTTGTTAGTCACATATACAACCTTTCATTTCAATGGATGAACTCAAGAAACTGCAATGATTGGTGAGAGTAGAGATGCTTGAATCTCTTTGAAATTTTTGAGGAGGAGGCTCAGAATATCATTAACTTTTAGGTTGTAGAATGCTCATAGAATGCAACATTGTGCATTCGTGGGTGCAATATGCCAATAATGTCGAAGTTAGTGGATAGTGTCTTTGAAGTTGAACAAGCAATCATGGAAGGATAACTCCCCTTGCCTCAAAGTGTGGCTTGATTATCCCCCCATGTGAAATTGATTGGGTGCGATAGGACCCCACCATTTGTGTGTTCTACAAAATTGATTGATGAGTTGAGGGGTAGATGTGAGGAACCAACAGAGAGCACTACAAGAATTGCTTAATATAGTCATTTGATTACTCGCTTGATGTCAAGTCACATGCATAACCATCTCTTCTTCATCCACCTCAAAGTTGGAAAAAATGACAAAGGATGCAACAATAAGTGAGGACTCAAAATTTCACTCATGACGGTCCGTACTTGTTGTCAGTCCCCATGAAAAGAGTCAAGGAAAAGAGAATACCAAGGAAAAGCATATGGTAGCCAAAGACTAGGAGAGTAACCAAACTTGTAGTATGAACTAAATTAAAAAAAGTGAGGTTTGCTTTTATAGGAAGCCTTAAGCTTTTTCGTAATTATGGACACCCTTTTGCAATGAAAACCTTTTCACTTGAGAGCCAACCTTCAAACCATATTTAAAATTTAAAAAATGGAAATTTGATTTCTTCGAGCCATGTTAGCCAAACAAGTCACCAATGTTTTCATCTTCACAAAACCAAAGCTATATCACAACTACTAACATGTGTTTAATATATTTTCATGAAAAAAATCTAATGGGGATCAAAGCACATTGGTCACAAATAATTTAATTGTGATTTAAGCCAAAGTGTTCCACAGTGGACTCTTGCTACTACCTATAATCTATGTTTAGATCTTTGTAGGATTTCCTCAAGAAGGGCAACAAGGCATTATGAATGTTATCCTTGTAATTCTCTTATGATTTTATGTTGAATGTTGTGGGGAAGAGAATTTGGTAACAGAGGATGCACCGGGTAGCAAGAGCATAGAGTACTTGTTAATATAAGCAAAGGAAACATTGCATGCAAACTAGAAAAGACCTAACAAGGGGAAATCGCGTGTAATAAGTCTGTTATGTTGAAATATTGCTTCATGTGATCATGAAATAATAAGCTAAGGACACCAATTACTTAGACTATGGTAGGTAAAATGGATCAAATATGCTTGTAGAGCAATTATTTAGGTTGGCAATATCAAGTGAAAGGATCATGTGTATTTACATGAAAGAATTGTTAAGGATTGGCATGATTTTTTTAATAAAAGGATTTGCATGGTTTCTCCATTCAAAGGATTAAACAAAAAAGGATTTGCATAGTTTCTCCATTCAAAGGAGGGATAGAGTTTAAAAGCAACACATATGGGCAATCAATCCCACAGCCTCTTAAAGAATTTGACAAAGTCCTTCTGGTCAAAGGAAATGGTTAGTGATCACATGAATAGTACCCATTTATAATATTTCATGCAAAGAAGGCATTTGTATTAGGGAAAGTATAAGATTTTTTGTTGCTCAACTCTGTATTTAAGGGAAGGAGAACCTCAGGAGAACACTTGAAAAAAGCAACATAGGCATTCTACAACATAGTAATTAAGGGAAGAATAAATGGAAAAGAAACAATGCTTAAAGCAATGCATGCAAGAGGTGATGTCATTCTATGTTGTTCTAAGAAGGGTTCAAGGGGAAAATTGCCTCTATAGATCTCCTTTGGCTTTATAGAGCCTCCCCTTTTGGAAATGGTTTAGGGTAGGTACCTAGCTTTTAATGTACAAAGGCTTGCGAAGTAGTCGACTAGTGATATAGTATTGTTTAGTGGCTACTTGCTTGTCTTGAAGCAGTAAGAAGCAGATGACTTTCTGAGTTAAAACTTGGGTAGTTCCACACAAGGGGCTAGATTGCATAGCATTAAGTGGGGCACTAGATAATGGGAAGAGATTCAAGCAGAATTAAGGGGAAAATAAGTACTAGTTTATGGTTGAATTTAAGGGGATAAAGATTAGTAAACAAGAGGCTAGTACAATCATGGTGGTTTGATTTAGAGAAGGGAGGGTCTTTTTAAACAAGGAAAAAGAGGAACTAATTAAGGAAAACCCTCAGGACATAAACAAAAGATTATCCAAACTTAAAAAAGGAAAAGAAATGGAGAAAATATAAGAACCATGTAACCCTCACCATAGTATATTATGTTTTCATGCATGTTTTAATTAAGATAAAGAGGAAAATAAAAACCAAGGTAATATATGGGTTAGTTACAATTCTTGAGATGTTTCGAAAGTGTTTTGGACTTCTCCATGTACCTGCTAAGAGCCTTATTGAGATCCTTTATTAGAAGTGGAGCTAATACATTACTCAACATACATTTATTTTACACATGACTTTATTGATTCCTTGGGTTGCTTGGATTGATGCACAAATAGGTTAACAAGCTTGCTATAGGAGGTTCTAGTTTTTCCTTTGACCTTATGACGACGTTCAATACTTTCTTTATTAGGAAAATGTTCACAAGTCCAAACTTCTAATTATCATAATTTAATCATCCAATTTTTTATTTTGATCCATGTCCGATCCAAGAAATCAATGTCATCATATGATTTTTCCATGTTGGAACAAACAAATGTTGAATTGGTGATTGTAGGTGCACGAGAGTCAAAGGTTGATGCTTCCACAAAACAAAATATTCTAATGAAGGCAAATTTAAAGAATGATAAATGTAGGCCAAGATACAACACAAATTATTGCAAATATTTCCAGCAATATTAGAAGACTTTGATTTCCCCAAATATTCCTAAAATAGCCAAAATGGATTAATAGTGACATTTGGATAGTGGACTAAGGAGCATCACAACATGTGTTGTAGAGATGATTGTTTTGAGACACTTAGTTCAATCAAGGGAGCTGTAGATGTTCATCTTGAAACAATCATCCAATTTTAATCAAAGGGATTGGTGATATACAAATTTAATTTCCAAATGGGAAGATTAAATGCATTTATAGTTTACGTTATGTGCCACAACTTGCCATGAATCTATTATTAGTTCTACAATGACAAGAAGGTGACCTTGTTCACTCAAAAAAGAACCAAAGGTGTGGGTTCTATTTAATGACAATAAGGTGATATTGTTCATTCAGAAAAAGCCGAAGGTATGGACATACTCACTTTAGATCCATGCAGTTGCTTGAACATAGGAAGGTGGTGTCAATGGACTTCCATCCATCAAAGAGGGAGATTTGTGTGAAGCATATCTTTATGGGAAACAATACATAGAGTCTTTTCCCAAGAATGCAGGCCACTAAAGCCAAGAGAACATTGGAACTAGCGTATAAAGACATAGTAGGGTATATTACTATTACACTATAACTAAGTGAGAGCACACAGACTACACCAAAACAAAATTTGTATAATTCATGACACAATTGTTTGAACTTATTAAAAAGTTAAAATAGTTGAGGAATGTGGTAGAATCTTTGTTTAATTGTCAAATCAAATGCCTTTGATCAGATAAAGGGAGAGAATGTCTGAAAAGAATTTATTGGGTTTGCAACAATGGAGAATATGTAGGAAATTTTCCTTGCCTAAGATATAATAGCAAAATGGAATAGTATAAAGAAAGAGACCACACTCGTGTTGGGTATGCAAGGTGGTGACTAAAGACATGCCTGGCAAGTATTGGGGAAAAGCAGTCGGAGGTATGGTGGGTGCATTGCATGTTGCTTTTATGTACAGTTGGGGTGGCGGGTGCCACAATCACTTCTCGACCAGGCGAGCTGGCATTGCTGGGGAGCATGGTGCCACCTTTGCCTTAGGTAGGTGGGCGTCACTGCACTGGCAGGTTCTGCCACTACCACGGGTGCAATCAGTGGGTTAGACACGCAACCACCACCCTAATAGAGGATGGGGGTGGGCATTCAAGGAGTAAGAACGGGGGTTAGGGGAGTGAGGGGGGGAGAGAAGTGAGGGGAGTGAGGGAGTAAAGAGAGGTGAGGATGGGAGGGGGGAATGTGGGAGAGAATGGAGGGGGGGTGAGAGAGAACGAAGGGGTGGATGTGAGAGAGAACAAGAGGGACGGATGTGAGAGAGAATGGAGGGAGCTATGGAGAGGGGGTGAGAAAGGAAAGGGGGGTGGGTAGTGAAGAGAGAAAAGGGGGTGGTGATGTGGAGAGGGAGGGAAAATGGTAGAGGGGTGATGTAGAGAGAGGTAGGGTGATGATGGAGGTTTAGAGATAGGAAGGAGGTGGTGGGGTGGAGAGAGGTAGGGGGATGGTGAAAATGGAGTAAGGAAGAGGATGTAGTGGAGGTGGAGGAAGAGGGTGTAGTGGAGGTGGAGTGAGTAAGGGGTGAAGAGAGAGGTAGGGGATGGTGGAGTGGAGAGAGGTAGGGGGGTGGTGGAGGTGGAGTGAGGAAGGGGCTGAGAGGTAGGACGATGGTGGAGTGGAGAGAGGTGGAGGGTGTAGAGAGATGAAGGAGGTGGTGAGGCAGAGAGAGGTAGGGGGATGGTGGAGGTGGAGTGAGGAAGAGGGTGTAGAGAGAGGAATGAAGTGGTAGGGTAGAGATAGGGGGATTACTTTGAGTGGCGGAGGTGGAGGTGATGGAGATGGGGGGGTGGGGATTTTGATGGAAAAGTGACGGTTGGGAGGGATGGACGGTGGTTTTTGATGAGGAAGTAAAGCAAGCTACTTGCCATCATGGTTAAAAAGAATTAGATGGAAGAATACACAAACAAATGGTTCAAATGTAGAATTGTAGACATCCTTGATGACATGCTACTTGGTGTGAGTAGGAGCAATTAATATAATGGGGAAGCATTCCCTAGGTAATTCACAAATTCTCAACTAAAGAATGCATCCCATGTTCAACATGACTAAGAAGCCACATCATCAAAGCTAATTCCAAATTGGGAAAAGAGATTAGTGGATGAAGCAGAAGGTATTGCCAAGGACATGAAGCCTAGAAGACTTCCAACAATATTTAGGTGCTATGTGGCAAACCTACTACTTTTGGAGAGGTAGTAGAATCCAAGGAATAAGTTAATGCCTTGGAAGAAGAATATATTATGACATTTTGAAACATGGGACTTGGGAGTTGGTGGAACCACCCCCCCCACAAGAAAGAATATCATTGGCTACAAATGGGGTCTACAAGGTCAACCACAAAGTTAGAAGGATTCTATACAAATGAAAGTCAAGATTGGTGGCAAAAGGATATGATCAATACAAGAGCATTGACTATGTATATATGTATGCATGCATGTATATATATATTTACATTTATATTTACATTTACATTTACATTTATATTTATATTTATTCTTGTCCATCTATGCTGATCTCTTCCAATTAGCAACATGTGCCCCTAGTGAACAAAAAATGAGAAATCACATTAATCAGTATCTCTCACTAGAAATATGAATGTGATTAAGCTATAAGTTGAAGACGGGCCCCCAAAAATCAATAAGGCCTCCCCTCCCACAATCAATCCCCTTCTTGCCTATGCGACATGTTCCACCTCCTTTCACCTCTCCCTCCTAGTTGTCTCAATCGCCCTTCCCCTCTCCATGATTCTTGCTTCCCTACCTGCCTTCTCTGTCCATCTCACTTGCCTCTCCTTCCCTTGTCTCAGTCTGCCTCTCCCTTGATTCCTTCATCCCTCTCCCTTCCATTGCATCATACCTCCCTCTTTGTGGTTTTATGATCCTATTGGAGGTAGGGATTCTAGCAATGTGACAAGTTTTCCTAGAATCCTGAAGTCCATGTCGCTCACAGCCGTTAAGGGAACTACATGCAAGCTAGCAGTACCAACATTTATATGTCTCTATTCGATTTCCTAGATGACCAAAATTCTTTGCTAGCCATCTAGCACTCTCATGCAATCATTAATATACATGAGCTTGAATGGGCAAGGCAATTTGCTAGCAATATAAGCAACACAATGTTCTTAAGTTGATTTTTGAGTTTGTCACATTTGTGCCATGTAGGAACTAAAAATGGGAACTCATAATCTTCAAGCTTTCCAACTTCATAGGTAGACACTTTCCTCTTACTACTCCACTTGAGGAAAAGGTGGTACTACATTCCTAGCTCCCCTTGAACTTAATCCTGTGGTATTTTCTACCGATGATGGTGGTTCCTTCTTAGCCATTAAAGTAATAGTAAACAAATGCCCAGTTCATTTTGTTTTAGGCTATGCTTCTAACTCTGCTCATAAGCATCTCTCTCATTGGGAAAGGCTAGAACATAAATTTGTAGTCATGAAAACTATTTTTGCTGCTGATTGGAACATGACAACTCTTCCAAACAATCATCTCATGCTGGAGCTGATCTCTCTCTCTCTCTCTCTCTCTCTCTCTCTCTCTCTCTCCCTCTCTCTCTCTCTCTAAATGCATGGGAGCAATTCTCAAGCTATTCAAGTCTTGCTGATTGGTGTGCTCTTAAGAATATTAAGGATCTTCATAAATTCTCGTAGCATAATTGTCATGCAGAGTCCACTTGGCATGCAACACCGTTAGCTCGCTTTCACTTTTCTAACAAGGCATGGTGGATTGATCCACATAATCATGGCAAGGTGATGGATAGATCTATATATATATATTGCAACAGGAAACGCTCACAAAACTTGCAAATCCTTGAAAAACATAGCAATATTCTTTGAAAATATGCACAAACTCTCAAAACTCACAAACGGAAGAGATAGAACAAGCATGCTGGGTACAATCTCTCCCCATAGGAGTGGTGCTCTCCTTCCACCTCCTATATATTTATGTATATTTCCCAAAAAGCTTCCGAGCAAAAATCATACAAAAAGCCTCTGTGCGTTCCTCCATATACCCTTTTACAAAAAGCCCATCCACCTTCTAGAATAGCTGGCTTTTTCTAAAAATAAAGCTTTTTCTAACTTTAGTTTATACACTTAGCCAAGCCACTAATATTCCAAAATTCAAATATGTACATAAGCTTTTGTAATATAAAAAATTAGGCATATGCCTTATTCATCCCCGCATCACTGGAGTTGCGCCTATGCGCTCAAAATATGGTGGATAATGCTTGCCAGATGCCATCACCCGATCAATTACTCTTCCCTTGGATTCACATGATCAATAGTAATGAAATATTTCAAGCATAAGATAACCTTGGAATTAATCACCACAATCAATCAACCTTTCAGTATTATAGCAACACGAAATCAATAAATCACAGATGAATGGTGCACACATGCGACACATACCATCTCATGGTGCACCTGATGCTACACATGAATAAAATCGTACGGATGGTGTACACATGCTATACATATCATCATCGTGTAAGTGGTGCACACAATGCCACACACTCATACAACCCGTAGTCGTATACCCAGCCATGTAGGAGCACACATGCATCACTATGGAACAGCGAGCACACATGCATCAACTACGCGACAAAAATGTTGGATCTCATTAAACAAAATACTGAAGGATTAAATTAATGGGATAATTCCAATCCTCATAACATCCCTCTTGCTTGAAATCGCAATTGCCCTCAATTGTGCGACAAAAGAGTAGTCAATCAGAATATTGGCAAAAATATCGCTTGGGCATCCACTTAGCATTCTCAATGGGGTGGTTCTTAAATGTAAGAAGATAAGTAGGATACGAGTTTCCACATCTTGTTTGAGTGATTTGTTGATCAATGATCTGGTCTGGCTCTAAGAGTGGGTCTCTCCTTGAAGCAACGGTGCATCATCTAAAATAGGTCGAATTGGTGGGTTTCCATGGAAAGGTTTCAGGAGGTGCACATGACAAGAATTATGAATTTTCCAATCGGATGGTAATTCGAGCCGATAAGCATTGTCATTAATGCGCTCCAAAACTTTAAAGGGACCATAGGATTTAGGGACAAACTTAACTACAGTGTGTGTCTCAATACTCTTAAGTCTGCGCTTCTCAATACGTAACATGCCTAGGTCACCTTCAGCAAATACAACTTTCTTTCTGCCCTTGTTTGCATGTGCAGTATACACAGCTTAAGCATGCTCGATATTCTTTTTGACAGTAGCCAAAATGCTAGAGAAATCTTCAGTAAATCCATTAGCAACCTCTACTTAGTGCTTAAGGCGGGTCAATGGAGTAGGAATGGTCTTTCCATAGACAATTTGGAATGGAGATTTGCATGTAGCAAAGTGCTTAGTGTTATTGTAGGCAAATTGTAATATGTGTATGAATTTGTCCCATTTGCCTGGATGACCAGACACATAAGCACATAACATGTCACAAATAGTATTTTGTGTGACCTCGGTTTGGCCCTCGGTTTGGCCATTAGACTTGCGATGAAAAGCAGTGGAAAAATCTAACTTCGTACCAAGATTGTCAAAGAGTGTGGTCTAGAAGTTACTACAAAATTTATTATCCTGGTCTGACACGATTACTTTGGAAGGCCATGGTGTATAAAGATGTGCTTGATGAACAAATGAGCAGCCTGAACTCCGGTCAAGGTCTTCTTACAAGGAATAAAGTAAGCCTTCTTACTAAATCTATCAATGATAGTCCAAATTCTGAGCTAGTCGTAGGAAATCTAGTAATAAAGTCCATAGAAATCTACTCCCATGGGCCATTAGGAATTGGTAAAGGCATAAGTAAACCTTGATATTTACCCTTGTAGCTCTTGACTTTTTGACAAATAAGACATTGTGCAACAAAAATTGCAACATCAACTTTAAGCTTAGGCCAAAAAAAATCTTGAATTATAGTCTGATACGTAGTAGCAACACCTCTATGTCCCATGTAGGGTGGCTGATGTACCTCTTCTAATACCAAGCGTCGAAATGGTGCAGTGACACACAAGCACTTTTCGTAGAATAGATAGTCATTATGAATGGAATATGAGGCCATAGGGGTGCTATTAGCTTGCTTAATCTTATGCCAGATTTCTAAAAAGTCTTAATCAGTAGGATAGTCTGCCTTCATAGGCTCGAAAGGGTCTCCCTCGATGACTGAGATATTATTTATGCTAGGTCAATGGCTTAGTGCATCGGCAACTACATTGTCTTTGCCTTGTTGATATTGGATCATCGGTTTAAAACTGTTAATAAAGGCAACCCATTTAATATGCTGATCCGAGATCATTGGCTGAGTAAGGAGATGTCTAAGACTCTGGCGATTAGTCTTAATGAGTAACTCGGAACCCATAAGATAGTGTTTCTAGAGTTTAAGGGCATGGACCATAGTGGCTAATTCTTTATCATATGTGGAATAGTTTAGCTCTGCTGGTTTTAATTTACGTGACTCGAATACAATTGGATGGTTATCTTGCATGAGCACAGCCCCAAAACCCTGTCCACTAGCATCAGTAACCATGACAAAGAAGGGTCTTGTAAAGTCTGACATGGTCAAAACTGGTGTGTGCATCATTGCACCCTTAAGTTGTTGAAAAGCTAAAGTGTGTTGCTTACCCCAACAGAAAGCACGAGTCTTATGTAGTAGTTCGGTCAATGGATGTGCCTTGTGTGCAAAATTTCTAACAAATCTGTGATAGAAACTACACAGACCTAGAAAAGATCGTAACTCATGGATATCTTTAGGATGTGGCCAGTTTACTATCACTTCTACCTTCTTGGGATGTACTTGAATGCCTTTAGCTGAAACAATGAGTCCAAGATATTCAATTTCAAGCTGGAAAAAAGAACTTTTCTACGGGTTGGAATACACTTGGTTCTCACGTAAGAGAGAGAAAACAAGATCCAAGTGTTTCTCATGTTCGTCTCGACTCTTGCTATAAAATCATGATATCATCAAAGAAAACTACCACAAAGTCTTGATAGGGTAGGAAGATATAATTCATCATCCGACTAAATGTGGCAGGTGCATTGGTCAATCCAAAAGGCATAACAAGAAATTCATAGTGACCAGTTTGGGTTCTAAAAGCAGTCTTGAAAATATCGGGCTCTATCACTCTCACTTGATGATATCCTGACTTTGATCTTGCTAAGGATTGTGGATCCTTTCAACTTGTCAAGTAGATCATTAACTCTCAGAATGGGGTATCGATTTTTCACTGTGATTTTATTTAAGGCACAATAATCGATGCACATTCGAAAAGTTCCATTTTTCTTCTTGACAAGAAGAATGGGTGCCCCAAATGGTAAGCTACTAGGTCAAATTAGGCCTCTAGCCAAAAGATCTTCTATTTGGGATTGAATCTCTTGCTGCTCAGTAGGATTGTGTCTATATCGTAATATACACGGTGGTGCGCTACCTGGAATAAGGTCAATCTTATGATCCTCAGGTCTAGATTGAGGTAGGCCAGGGGGTAAGTCTTCCATAAAGCAGTCGTCATAGGTAGCTAGAAAAGGATCCAAAGGCTCTTACTTAGTTTTCTTAGTCTCAGGACTAGCCTTAATCTTATTGACCATAACCAGATATGTCTTCTCACATTTGCGCAAAGCTCTTTTAGCTTGGGTATATGACAATATAGGCCAAGAGGGAAGATTCTTGTCACATTCTAGAGTCATAGTCTCAGTGCCTTGAGTCACAGTGATGGTGTGTTCATAATCAGATTTGGCATTATGATCGATGCACCAAGGCATCCCTAGAATGAGATCTTGCTCACACAAAGGAGTGACTAAGAAATCACGGCTCTCAACTAATGGCCCTGAAGTCACCTCAAGATCCTTAACCATTTGCAAACAATTATAATTTGATCCTTGAAAAGCTGATTTAACTTTAGATTTTGTTTTGATGGTTGCGAGCCCTAACTTTTCAACTAAACATTGCGAAATGAAATCATGGTGCTTCCATCATCAAATAAGACACTATGTTCTTTTTCGTGCAATAGTGCAGTCATATGTAACAAAGAAGTCTGAAAATAAGATGCACTTTTACCTAAATGACACTTAGCTGAAGGCATGTAGTCGGCATCTTCAGTGTCATTGGCCTGATCCTCGCCCTCTTGCTTGAAAGATTTATCATGGGATCCATCGTCAATGTAGTTGATTCATGCAAAGTTGTTGCGTTGACTATTACCGTTGCTACGTCCATTGGTTCTCCCTCCATTGCCTCCGTTGTTGGTAGCATTCTACACACAAGTAATTCTTTGGACATTCACAAGAGTAGTGTCCCTTCTCTTTGCATTGGTAACATGTGACAAGTTCTTTGGTTCTTCAATTAATACATGACTTAGCAGGTTTCTAATTAGACTTACCATCATATCTACCAACTTTACCTCTTACACCCTCCTGCTTGAAGTATGAAGTATGCTTCTTTGCTCGAGGGGTGTGAGTAGCAAAGCTTCTTCCCTACTTTCTTTTTGACTCTAATGCCAAATCCATAGTATCAGAAGCTATAGATGGTCGAAGCATACATACATCAGCATGAATAGTAGGGCGTAAACCCTCTCGGTGTATGCATCCACACTCTCATCATCCAACTGCCTCAATCTTTGCCATTGCCTGCGAGTATCCTCTTCAAACTGTGTAGGTAGGAAGTGCTTCTTGATTTTATCTTTGAATGCTTCCCATGTCTTTGGAACATGAGTGCTTTCGCCAACCACACTCCACCATAGTTGTGCACTGCTTGTCATGTGACTTGCAGCAAGTTTTACCTTCTCGATCTCTTCATACCGTTCTCCCAAAAAATATTGATTGAAAGAACTAATCCATGCAAGTAAAGCTTGTCATCTCTTTTACCATCATATTTTGGAAAAGAAAAAGTTTTGCGATTAATCTTACCAGACTTCTTCTTATCACAAAGCTTGAGTGCTTTCAAGATGGCCTTTCCCACATTGTCTTCATTGCTAGACTCATGTGAAGGAGTAGTGTCATGATGTCATTGTAGTGAAGTTTTCACATGTCGCTTCTTCTTCCTTTGATGTCTTGGCTTGCTTCTTCCACGCTCACTATCACTGGTGTCTGATGATTTGCTGCTTTCACTTTTTTCATCATCTTTGTCCTTTACATGCTTCTTTGTGACTTCAGTCATATCTTTCAACACTTGATTTGTGCATTCTTCGTTGGCTTTATGCGTGTCACACATGTTGTGCATGTACTCAAGTTCCTCCTCAAGGTCCTGTGCATGATGTTTCCATGCATCCAGTGAATCTGATGCATGCATAGGTTCCTCGTCCTCAATTGATATAGGTGGCTTTCAAGTTGTCATCACTTGACATAGAGCATCTTCAATCTCTTGATGTTGTTGCTTCTCATGCTGATAGCGTTCTTGCCATTCTTCCTCAGTAAGTGTCATCGGTGTTGAACTTGTTCTTGACTGATGGTGATTGTTTTCCACATTCTCATCATGATGTAGATCTTCAGGATAACCTATCTTTGATGGAATACACCTTCTAGACATAGTTAAGTATGTGCACGGTGCAAAGAAGAAATCAGTATGAAAGGAAATACACACAAACACAAGACTTATCTCAATTCGGTTTCCAAGCTTTGAAAGAAGCTATTTGTCAAATAGTATCTCTGTGGGCTCTCGAACTCACACGATTCCAACAAGTGAATCCACATTGCAAGGAGCTCGTGTCCGAAGACTGCCTCCTACTCTTGTGAACACTTACTTTTAAGATTCTCCTCTTCCAAAATCCGTTGGGTTGCTCCCTTGTTTGCCACTTTTAGGCTTGAAGGATATCCTTATGACTAGGAACTTCAAAGAATAGAGCAACAAAGCTACTTGATCTAGTGGATAGTCACCAATTGTTAAGGGGACTTGAGCTAGAACAGTACTGGGATGGGGGACCTCTCGGAAAGTTTTAAGAGCAATCTCCCAAGGCTTCCTCGCATGCAGCCAACGGTGCCTTCAGTGCTAGGTATGCCAAGGACTATGCCTTGGTCGCCACCTTTGTCATACGCTTAGGGGAGCTAAGGCACGGGTGTGCGTTCACAAGCTTCAACCTGTCTACGTGCGATCGACTTCTTTTGCTGCATTTTTTTTCTCTTCGTCGCACGTTTTCTTGCCTGCGGGCCATTCTGTGTTGTTCGCTTGTGTTGCTTCAAACTTCATTGCGCTCTTGTACATGGTGTCTACAATCTAATGCATGCTATGGTCTCTTATTCGAGGATGCGAGGTGTGTGTGCTTCTCGTGCTATGGATGATGAACCTGGCTCTGATACCACTGCGACGGGAAATGCTCATGGAACCTACAAATCCTTGAAAAACACATAACACTCTTTGAAAATACGCATAAACTCTTAAAACTCACAAACGGAAGAGATAGAATAAGCGTGTTGGGTACAATCTCCCCCCATAGGAGTGGTGCTCTTCTTCCACCTCCTATGTATTTATGTATATTTCCCAAAAAGCTTCCAAGCAAAAATCATACAAAAAGCCTCTGTGCTTTCCTCCATACACCC
Organism: Dipteris shenzhenensis; assembly: GCF_047967505.1. NCBI lineage: Eukaryota > Viridiplantae > Streptophyta > Polypodiopsida > Gleicheniales > Dipteridaceae > Dipteris > Dipteris shenzhenensis. Next base: position 1,530,836 of record NC_141622.1, on the reverse strand, counting down.
TTTTACAAAAAGCCCATCCACCTTCTAGAATAGCAGGCTTTTTCTAAAAATAAAGCTTTTTCTAACTTTAGTTTATACACTTAGCCAAGTCACTAATATTCCAAAATTCAAATATGTACAGAAGCTTTTGTAATATAAAAAATTAGGCATAAGCCTTATTCATCCCCGCATCACTGGAGTTGCGCCTACGTGCCCAAAATATCACGGATCATGATTGCCAGATGCCATCGCCCGATCAATTACTCTTCCCTTGGATTCACACGATCAATAGTAATGAAATATTTTAAGCATAAGATAACCTTGGAATTAGTCACCACAATCAATCAACCTTTTAGTATTATAGCAACGCGAAATCAATAAATCACAGATGAATGGTGCACACATGTGACACATACCATCTCATTCAAGCAATTATATGTAGTTCCAGTAAAAGTAGCTTTAACCTTGTACTATGTTGGTGAAACTTTAATATTCATTGCCTTTACTAATCGTTCAGAATTGAAATCATGTGTACTTCCATCATTGTGTAGAATAATAATTTCTTTCTCATTTATTTTCCCCTTCATTTTAAGCAATGCATAAGGAGAAAACTTACCTGATTTACCTAAGTCAGAAGTGTTACCCTCTTGCTTGACTTCATCGATCTCGTTAATCTTTGCGGTTGATGCCTTCTTCTTTTTTGGATAATTATTTGCATAATGTCCCTCTTTGTGATAGTTGAAACAAGTTCCCTTCTTCAAGTTAGTCTTCTTTTCTTCTTTTGATTTGTCGCAATCCTTCGAAGATATGTTGGAAGAAAGTCTTTCTTCAATCTTTCCTTCAATTCCTTCTAAGTAGTTGGTCGTCTTTTACTATTTTTGACCACATTCCACCATAGTGTCACATTGTCAATAAGATGGTTAACATCACATTTAATTTTATCTTTTTTAGGAAACCTTTCACCTTGGAAATAATTATCATGCTGACTAATCCATGCTAAAACAATTTTTGCATTCTTATTCCCATCATATTTTTGAAAAGTAAAAGATTTCCCACTAATTTTATTTTCCTTTTTCTCTCTCAATGCAGATTTAACAGCTCTACGAATCACTCCCTCAGAATCAAATCCCGATGACTCTCGCATGTCTCTTTCTTTTCTTGCTCTAGATCTCTCAAGCTCTTTTTCTAACCTCTCATTGATCTCTCTCTTGCAAAAGTTGAAGGTGAAGAGCTTCCAACTATGTAAAAATATGGCAAAAATGGATCGGAAGTAAACATAGTTTCACTTAGAAATATCATTAATTTGCTCTTGAATCGTAGGAGATGGCGGAAGATGCTGTACCATTTTGCGAAAGCAAATAAATTCTCTTACACTCAATCAAAAATGAAATTTACTCAATCATTATACTTATCTCTTGTGCGCTTACCACCCAAGTTGAGAGTTGAGAGTGCTCTCAATGGAAGCAAGAATGGAAGAGGGAGAGAGAGAAACAGAGAGCCACACAAGTTTTATTGGGTGCACAACCCCCTAATCTTTTTTTTCATTCATTTATATATGTGTTTGAGTATTGTACATAATCGGGGTAAAGGCACAGTGACCTTTAACCCCCACAACCTCCCACTTAAAGGACAATGTGCCTTTAAGGGAGAACAACCAGTGAGCATACTATCCAATGCCCATCAATACACGACAATACTCAAACCGTTGACTAGGTAGACTCTTTGTCACCATATCTGCAGGGTTATCATCTGTATGAACCTTGACAAGCTCTATGTGCTTGTCCTCAAGTACCTCCTTGATGAAATGGTACCTGACCTCAATTGGTCTTTGCATGAAAGACCGGATTTTGTGCTAGCTGAATAGCACTCATGGAATCATTATGCAATGTCGGTACACCTGTATGAATCCCCAAATCTCCCACTAGCCGATCAAGCCATATAGCCTCCTTGCAACCCTCTATGGCTGCAACATACTCAGCCTCTGTGGTAGACAAAGCAATGCGCTTCTGTGCACGAGACATCCATGACACTGCACCACCTGCAAAGGTGAACACATAACCAGAAGTGGATCTCCTACTATCCACATGCCCTACATAGTCTGAATCTGTGTACCCAAGTACACGCATGTCTCCTTTACCAAAGCAGATGCACATCTCCTTGGTACCCTTCATGTACCTCATGATGCACTTAAATGCCTCCCAATGCCTCTTCCTGGATTAGCCATATACCGGCTAACAACTCCCATTGCAAATGCAATGTCTGGTCTAGTAGCTATCATAGCATACATAAGACTCCCAACTGCTGATGCATAAGGAACCTTGGCCATCTTGGAAATGACTCCCACTATGTCACATGCATAGTCATTTCCAAGATGCACACAACCTGTCTTTCCACTGTCATAGGTGGAGAACCATTCCCTATGGGGAGTAACATGGAATGAAGCACTAAAATCCAAAATCCAATCCTGGGAATATGCATCATTTGAAGTGGTAAGCAACTCTGCAGATAAACTAGACATGAAGAGAATGTCATTGTCACTATCATGTGTGACTGCATTGATCTCCTTGATCTTCACTTTTCCTTTGTCCTCCCTTGGACTCTCTTCCTTTTGATTTGCACCCCAATTTGCATTTTTTTTCTTATCCTTTTGCTCTCTTCTCAGCTTGTAGTAATCCTTTTTCATATGGCCCTTCTTGCCACAGTGGTAACACTCAATGTTCCATGCCCTGGATTTGCTACGAGACTTTCCTCTTTCTTGGGACTTCCCCCTGAACTGTGATCTGCCCCTTTGCACATTTAAGGTTGCATCCTACTTGTTGCCGTTCATAGACTTCCGTCTAATCTCCTCAGCCAACAAGCTACCCACAACATCATCAAATTTCAGTACTCCACCAGGTGCAGAGTTACTGACAGTTGTACGAAAGGTATCCCATGAGGATGGCAATGAACATAAGAGAAATATTGCCTTAGTCTCTGCATCAAAATTCATCTTCTGAGCATGAAGCTAGCTGAAAATAATATTGAATTCATTCAAGTGAGAAGCAATGGAGACCCCTTCCTTCATCTACAGAGCAAACAACCTCTTCATGAGGTAAACTTTATTAGAGGCAGTTTCCTTTTCATAAGTGGCACACAGTTTCTTCCACAAATCTTCTGTAGTCTGCTCATTTACTAGTGTGAAATAAACTGACTCTGCAAGATGAAGTCTAATAGTAGATTTTGCTAATGCATCCAACTCATTCCAATCATCCTCAGACATATTTGCAGGCTTAGCTTCAATCCCTGCCAAGGGTTTAATCTACTTCTTTTGAATAAGCACATCCCTTATTTGTTCTTTCCACAAAGAAAAGTTTGTCCCATCAAACTTTTTAATGCTAAAAAACTCCTTTTTAGACATGGAAGAGGATGCCATGATGCAAATGAAGCAAAAATCCCAAATGCTAGTGCCTACAAGAGAGAATCACACCAAATACCAGGTGCACCCAAATGTGTATGCCACAATAGAGTGAAATATCACCAAAACTCATGTCTCAAAGCATCTGACTCATGTGCATATACTATGCATCCATATGAGCAAATCTGGCCTAAAAGAAAATGCCAACTACAATGGCAATCCAAAATGCTAATAAGTGCCAAATGACTCAAGCATAAACACCGTCCACTGGCATATGCATTAATAATATCTCATCCAAGAGAGCATAACACTATCAATCATCACCTACAATGTGTCAAAGCTGTCCCTCAACGTAAAATAGCATCCATGTGCAAAGCGTCCATAAAAATAGCATCCCACAAGGCAATTTGGGCCTAATAGCGCATCCAATAAGGACCGCAATGCATCCAAATGGCCTATAAATCATCCAAATGGCCATGATGCAAATGAAACAAAATCCCAAATGCTAGTCCCTGCAAGAGAGAATCACACCAAATACCAGGTGCACCCAAATGTTATGCCACAATAGACTGAAATATCACAAAAACTCAAAGCTCAAAGCATCAAAAGATGCATCTGACTCATGTGCATATACTATGCATCCATATGAGCAAATCTAGCCCAAAAGAAAATGCCAATAAGTGCCAAATGACTCAAGCATAAACACCGTCCACTGGCATATGCATCAATTATATCTCATCCAAGAGAGCATAGCACTATCAGTGCATCACCAACAATGTGTCAAAGCTGTCCCTCAGCTTAAAATAGCATCCATGTGCAAAGCGTCCATAAAAATAGCATCCCACAAGGCAATTTGGGCCTATCAGCGCATCCAATAAGGACCGCAATGCATCCAAATGGCCTATAAATCATCCACTGCAACCCAATGCACACCACGAATGAGCGCACACACTGCTCAAACTGCAACCAGAGTGATTTGCATAAGGTATGCTCAAGAAATCATAGTCCCACGGTAATGACCGCTACTAAAAATAGAACCTGAGATGCCTCAAAACATGGGCGCCATTGCATAATCAAACTCAGCAAGAAAATCTGCAAATATCTCTCTTCTGCCAGAACTCCAAAATCCCAACCGATGAGTGCGAAATGGGAGTCAACACTTATCCACTGCCATGTGGCATAAATCTAAGGTTTCAAAACCTTAGAATGAAAAATGCATAACAGAGAGACGAAATCGAATACACAGAGATCTATAACTCTGAAAATCCTCCACCGAATCGTGCAAGAACTGATAGGTAGAGGTTTATGGGCGTCCGGAACGCAATGGGACAGACGGTTTTGGAAACCGTGGTCTCAATCACTGGGTCCAACACATGGACTGAAAAACGTTTTTGGAAACAGACTTGTTTGTAAACTCCATCGGAGTGCGAATGATGAGCAACATAGAAGTTTTAGGACCTCTTGAGTCCACTGGAACTGACAGATCTGCAAATGGTTGCTCCAAACTTGAGTTTCAACACCCGGGCAGAAAAACACAGAAACTGACACAGTGAGTCAGAAATCCAATAAAATGATCCCAGATTCAAGAATGAAGGTGTTTCCAAGCTCTTAAAGTGAAATGGACACCAAAAGCAAGCAATAGTTGCCTCTACAAGTCAATACGGAGTCTCTGTCATTGTAGAAGAGCCTCCAAAAATCATCAACTTGAGGAGAGCTACCTGTATGCTCGAGATATGAGAGAAATAGCACGGAAATAAGAGGGGTAGAAAAGGAGTAGAGGGCTCTGATAAGTTGTTGAGAGATTTGATAACTTATCAAGCAATTTTCCTTCCTCTTATCATTTAAAACTGCTCTTATCTTCTTCTACAATGATTTCTCCTTGATAGCGTTTTCAAACCCATTGATGTGCTCAGAATTAGCCTAAATGGACCGGGGGAATGGATTCAGAGGGCCTGAAAACCCTGTAGCCAACTCTAGAAGAGATTTTGTCCCCGAAATGTTGCGGGTTGCTTCTCCTTGTATCAGCACGGCCGTTCGAGGTAGGAAGAGTAGCCAAACAAATTTTTATACGCAGATTCATAGTTTGATGCTTGGAGAGGCTTGGCAAGAGCTTTGAAAGGCTTAAGAACTAGATAAAGGGGATGGAGAAGAATGGCAATCATGAAGGAGAGGGCTGCCCGTCCGTCGCGCGGTGTTATGAACAGAGGGAGCTCTCTGTTTTCGCTTTTCTTCCAAGAAGAAGACATTGATCAAAGTCTTAAGGCCTCCAATAATTGACTCACAATTTTACCATTCTCCCAATCTTCCAAGTACAATTGGAGCTCTCTTTTTGAAATCTCAATCGAGAGATCCTTCAGCTCTCTTCCCAATAATTTTTTAGGGAAGTACCTCTCAATCTCAGTCCTTGTGGAGCGTAGCAAGAGCTCTGATACCACTGAAACGTAAATACAATTCAAACACATACAATAACACTAAAATCGAATATGCACGGAAACTCATGAAAGACAAGAGGCAATCACTGGGTACAATCTCCCCCCTCGAGGTGTGTGGCTCGTGATCCCACACCAATAGTATTTATAATATTTCAATAAGAGCATGAGCCATAGATACAAAGTCACTTATTCATCTCTTGATCATCCCTTTTTCATACTTTTCTCTTGAGCATACTTTTACCTTACTTTTCTCTATGTCACTCCTTTTCTTATGTACTCATCCAAAATTACATGTCAAAAGTGGAAGTCTTTTAAGCACTCTCCCTTATCCAAAATGTAATGACCCTTGGCCATTTAATACATCACATAGCACTAGCATAAAACCATGGCATTTAGCCTTTATTCCCTCGAGCGTGTTTACTCCCATTCGTCCATGTCATTCCCTGTACTCAATAAACCAATCCACCATTAGTCAAATACTTAGCGCAATGATATACATCATATGATTAGCCAATCATGCTAAGTAATGGTCTTTACAAACGATAATCCATTAATGTGAGTATTTCTAAATGGCATCACCTATGATACTTATTAATGGCACATGTTTAGTTAGGTGTCCCTGACTAATAAACCCAAGTATGAAATAGAACCCCCGCCACATCTGGTGCGATCCTATAAATGCTTTATGTCATTTCGAATAAGAGCTTTGAGAAATACTTTCTTGTAACACATAGCCACTAGGTCGGTGGCTTTGCAACTTTATTTAAGAAAGTTTCTTGAGTAAATAACACAACTTTACACAAATGAAACCTAAATCTTTTTCAATGCTTTTCACAACCTCGGCCCTCGTACCTTAATGCTTGCCTGCTTCTCTCTCTCTGTCTCTCTCTGTCTCTCTGTCTCTCTCTCTGTCTGTCTGTCTGTCTGTCTCTCTCTCTCTCTCTCTCTCTCTCTCTCGGATGAGTCAATTTGGCTCCTTGGCGTAGTTGCTACGAAGTTAAAAAAACTCTCTGTGTGTATAAGCCCTCCTTCCCCACCAAGTTTTGTAAAACCCGCGAGGGTCTTGCTAATTGATGCTCTGGTGTGTGTATGTTCAATTCCTAGGAATCGCTTCAAATAGCACATCGGAGAAATACATCAACGATCCATCACAAACTACATATCTACTATGGATTGGATTTTGTACATTGATCGATCATCAAGCAGCTATGGTGCACCGAAAAGATTCTCAATTGCAACTAACCGATCAAATGATGACGGCAATGCAACTATGCAGAATCTATCAGAACGGGATTTGTTTGCCGAATGGAGGGCAGTTGAATGATACGATGGAATTTTTTTGAAAAACTAAGGAAACAAGGAGCCAACCTCAACAAAAAATTTGGTTGTGCCTCCTCGCATACACGTTGCAACTCCTCGAGATTTTTGAAGGGTAAGTATAGCTAGGGGCTACAACATAGAAGCTTGCAGTCGCCATAGCCAGAAAGCGTAAAAGGAGAGTGCCTCATGTTTTTTGTAGCACACCTTTAAAAAGAACATGACATGTGGCATGACAAGTGGTTTCAAGAGAGCTAGAGATGGCACAATGCTGGCTGCCTAAATAATTTTAGCTTTGAAAATGAAGGCCAGGCCAAAAACTGTGTTCCCTTGATGGACTGATTTGATTTGAAGAAGATGAGCTTGCTCGCTCATATATTTGCATTAAATGCCAAGCGTGGACCTCGTGGGAGGAAGGCTACCCTCTATGGGAGCTTTCCCTGCTGCTTTTGCTGCTTCTTGCTATTGAGAAGCTCGGCTGGTGATTAGGCACTCAATCCAAGGATATGCCTTCGCAATCGTAGCGTTCATCGCCCACTTTCACTCATCTTGATCGCAGCCGCCATGCCTGTCGACGGCTTTGTCCCTTTGCTCCTCTGCTCCGGCGTCCTTTTGCTCTCCGCTGTTTCCGCCATCGTTCTCCTCGTCGTTAAAGAAGGCTCCGGCTCCTCCTCCGCTGTCTACGTCGATGATATCTGGAAGCCCAGTTGCAGCGCGATTCATCCCTTTTGGCTTCTCGGGTTCCGTTCTGTGGCATTCGTGTACGCGTCTGCCATACTCGCCAGCGATGTCCTCACGAGTGGCTTCAGCGTATTCTACTTCTACACGCAGTAAGCAATTCTCTTTTTCTTCGATGATGGACTAATGTATATGGGCAATTATGTCTTCTTTTCACATACTTAGCGGCCAATGGGTGCATCATTACAGAAGCAACTACCATAGTCCTTCTCAAAATGCAATCATAATGAAACACGCAAATGATGTATTGCAGATGGTCCTTTCTCCTCCTTATCATTTACTTCGGGGTTAGTTTCGTCTCTCTCTCTTTTGCAGTCCCAATTGACCAGTCAAAGGGTATGTAACATGCCTTATAATGTCCACTTGAGTCGTTTGCTATTTATCCGATTGTTGCTGGAGACAGATGGCCAGTTTAATTTCTGTAAAAGCCGCTTCCCGTAGCAAACTCGCAAGTGCCAGCAAGGCAGATAACACCATCAGTCTTATCAAAGGCTATGGAGGCGACGATGAGGAAAGCAGGAACGTCATGGCCACTTTGCAGATGTATTGGGAGACCATTTTTGCTGAGACTGAAGAAGTCGCTCCGTTTTCAGGCTTTTTGATGCAGATCCTTTTCCAGGTCTCATCGAATTGCCATGCCTACGTACTTCGATCGGGGTTTTAAAATCCCAGCTTCTGGAAAGTGCCTGATGAGCTTCATTTGCAGACCGTAGCAGGAGCGGCTGTGCTTACTGATGCTGTTTATTGGCTCGGTGTCTTCCCGTTCTTGACGGAGATCCCAAGGACGTACGACTTTGTAAGTACACCACACGTCCCCTTAACGGTGGCTCAATACTTATGATTAGCAAATATCAAAAGTTCGTTTTAATTAGTTTGATGAGGGGCAGTGCTTTCAATCAGTAGAGGGTGGAGTTAAATGCGGGAGGGGGTTGTGAAGATGCATGAAACAAGGAGAATAAAAGAGGGATAAGGATGTCATTATGCTTTGCCCTTATGCTGTGTAGGCAGCTCGATGAAGTTTGTTACTCGAAGGGGCTAATTCAGCATAGGAAGGTTGTTGATTTAGCATGAGATTCACCTATGCCATAGCCCTCTCATCATAAGCTAAACATGCTCATGATTCTTAGCATTGTGACAGCAAAAACCAACGGGGAACATGTGAATCCTAAGGGAGGAAAAGATTATCACCCTAGACTAAGATACGTCCCCCCATGCATGAGTAATCATGTAAAGGCATAGGTTAATCAAGGCTTGGCCATCATGACAACATCGAGTTATTGGAATATATTGTGAGGCTTAGTATCATGCTAGGAAGATAGTATTTTAAGTAAAAGCTTTAGGAAAGACATATATGCTCCTTACAAGGACAAACTGGAGGAAAACTTTGACAATGATATGAAGGAAGGATATTACTTTAGTTTAGAAAAGCATCTTTCATGAAAGTAACATGAATGCCAAACTATAATTGATAGGACACGTGGAGTTAATTGTTGTAACATCTTTATATTTTGCCATTTAGATATTTTTCGAAGTTCATGCTCATATAGAAGTTACCCAATTAATGCAATGAAAGGTTGCTATGTATTTATAAGCATAAGTGAATTGCTTATCAATTTTAACTTTTGAATCATCTTGGGGTGGTGGACAGCTTGAGATGAACTTGCATGGAGTAAACTTTGTCCTTTTAGTTGGTGACATCTTTTTAAATAGAATGGTACTACTTTGAGACCTTTCCATTTGATTAGAGCATACTTCATTTTGATTAGATCCATCAATGCATTTAAATCTCATCTTACTTACATATCTCTATTGTTTTCAGAGCTTTCCTTGGTTTAGAGGCGCCTACTTCACCCTATATAGTGGGGTGTATGTACTTTTTCAATGGTCAGTGCATGCATTAGGGGTGCAATGGTAAGTGTTCTCTTATGTATGCCATCTTTCTTCTATCTTCCTTTTCCCTTTGGTTAGTGACACGTTAGGCCTTTATGAGGAATATAATCTTAGTTTTTCTATTGATGCTAGAGGTATAAATAAAATTGTATTAATCATTCTACTTGCTCAAGCTAAGGGTTTTTTGACATCACTTTTGTTGGACCACCATGTGCAACTCCTCCTATTGGATTAATCCCAAAGTCAAGCTACCCCACAGAGACTTTTAAATTGTCTTGTGTGCAAAGCCACCGACAAGAAGCTTCTAGCCCATCATGGGTTATAGCATTCCACACAAAATCTTGTTAGCCATTGTCAACCCAAGGTTGCCCGCATGCCACAACATCTCATTCATTCATCCTAGATCATGACCATAGGTAGTGTTGCCATAAAGCTAGAGCCACGAGTAACCAAGTCCACAAGGGTCGTTAGAATGCTTGTTGCCATCAAGTTTGTTGGTCCATAATCCTCTATCATAGCAAATAGTTTGCGAAGCAGAGCCTCTCCATGTTGGAGCCCCATATGGTTCTTTGGGTGTAGGGGGTTCCCAAACCCATAACTCATAGTGATGAAGCCTCCTCTACACCTCGAGGATGGTCAATTGAATATATCCAAGGATCCACATTCCACAACTTTGCCACTTGCATAATTATCTATGCTTTACAATCATTTATCATTTACTAGCAAATAAGAAACGTATGGCTATACCCTCTAATAATTTTTGTGTGCTGACTTTGAGATTTCTTATTTCAATAAAAAAAATATAGCTTAGACCTTTGACTAGTGTGACTATGCTATTTCTTTCTTTTGTTAAGATTTTATGAAAAAGAAATTAGTCATTGTACTTGTGCACTCTCAAATTTCTTTCAATGTTCTTCTTTACCTAACATTTCTACATGTGGTATTTCTTTTTCAGGTGGCCATATCCTTTTCTTGATCCCACTCAGCGATTGGCACCCGTATGGTAAGTAACGATAGCTAGTTTCTATATTGCATCTCTTTTATCTAAATCCATGTAAACGATAATTTTCCTTGGCTTTCCACATTTGTACTTCATTATTTTTCTCAAAGGAGACAAAATTCATAGACCCTTATATGATTTTAATGTACTTGCAACTATGAGTTTTTAATGCAGAGAGAAGGGGGGGGGGTGGTTCATGGCTTGGAGAGAGATGATTTGATATTTAAATAAGACATTCATGCTTTGGTTCCGATGTTTGTAATGTAACGCACTTGGAAAGGATAATAATTCTTGATTCTTGTTGTATAGATTTGACATTGGAAATTTTGTTTTGTGTTGTATAGGTATGTGATTCTTTGCGGTTCACATGTGATGTGCTATGGACTCATGTGCGGCATTGTAAGTTTGAAGCATCATATTTTGAAATGTTATGCAACACAATAGACTTTTAAACTCAAAAGTTAACATTTTAGTATGCTTGAGGGGAAAGGTGAATGTATATATTGAAGTCTCTCATTTTTAGATGAGTCTTCTTTTTCAATGTGCCTTTGGAAGCCAAGTTTTTTTCTTGACCTCGAATCAAGTATATGAGATGGATTAGTGTATATAGTATTCGAGGAATTCAAACCTATGAATATGTTGAAGGCATTCATTTTGAGACTAGTTGTGTTCTTGACCTTGAGTGTATGTATTAAGTGAATAGAATAATGTAGACTTTAGTAAAGAACCTCACATTGTACACATGTACGTGTGCTAGTTGCACATGCATGAACACGCATACATGTATGCAGAGACACATTCACTTAGTTGCTTATGTGAATGAGTATGCACATGCATGACTTTAAATTCCAATTTTTTGTAGAAATATATATTTTTTGTTTAGAAATTTAAAAATCCATATTGTGATAAGATGTGCATGTGGATAAAATAATGCATACTTAGCACACACATGGATGTACATTCTTACATGTGTGTATGTATGTATGTACATAAGTATTCATAGGCCTATATACATGCACATCTATATGTATACATAATAGCGTGTCTCCATGCATGTGTAGCTCACACACATGTATCTCCATATATTCATGCCCATACACATTGGAAATTTGGATTTATGATTCTTTGTTCACATGTTTGCACACCATTGGATGAATCAATACATTGGTTTATGTATCTCTTTAAGGATCAAATGGTACAGACCATACAGATTATGTCCACTATCAATCTACTGGGTCAAAATTGTTCTTTTTGGTTTACCAATTTGAAGGTGGTGTATTTGAAGGTACGTATGCCCTTGGAAATTTGCATTATCTTTTTCGATTCAAAACTATTAGTATATAATCAACATTTGAGGTTTCTAATACTTAAAGGGGGTTTTAAATTTTGTGGTCTGTAAGGGGAAGGGCTTGTAGATGCTTTGATGTGACAAACCCTTACTCCCAAGAGTATGGGTCATTGACAAAGCAATTGCTAATTTCCCTAACGTATGTATAGAGTAGCAACTCATGGTGTAACCTCCTTAACAACAAGTTGGAATGAAGGACAATTAGCTTGATAAATTGATACTTATTTTTGCCCTATTAAAACTCAAAATCCTTGACATGAGTTGTTGTGTGTAAATAAAATAAATAAGCAAATAAAAATGTTGTATATAATATATTTAAACAAGTGCACATACATGTATGGGGAATAGTATGCGTGTGCACATGTGCATGCCATGGATTACACTCAGTAGATCCTTGAATTCATGGCACATCCAATATCCAAATGCGTGCATGCACACCCATAATGTGTAGATAAATAAGCAAATAAGCATATATAGGGTTAGGATGTAATTAAATAGGTACAAATGTATGAAGTATGCACACATGCATACGCATATGCATGAGAAAGTGGCTCCTAGCCTACATTTGATCAAGATAAGCTATGCTCAATTATACCTAACTATGAGGAATCTAAGTGGTGATGCCAACTTAGCCAATCTAAATTTCCCTCCAAAATTCTATCTATAATGGCTTGGCTCTCTAGCCTCTAATCTGTGGTGTCCATTGTCCATAAGCTTTTAAGGACTTAGACTCCAGCATCTTAGGCTCCTTTATATAAATTCAGAGAATCATATTGTCACATCAATATAAATAAAATATGTTAGCTCTTGAATCATGATTTATCAATGATTTAGTTTACCAAGATATTGAGGATTCCCTCTGACATGAGCAATCATGGACATTGATTAAAAGAGTCAAGTTTTCAAAATCAAAATGATGCCTTCATAAAGCACATGACATGGGTAAGAGGTGCAAGGTTGCTAGTTGTAAGGATGTTCATTGTTATGCAAGCAACCAATCAAATAAACATCTTAGGTAGTGCCAAAAACCTCTTTTATTGCTTATAGTCTCTTTTGGCATTTCCCACTTTACAATTGCAAAGACTTGAAGGAAGGCACAAGAGATAATGGTTGGAATCTTTGTGATTATTTGTGGGGCCGATCTACCAAGGGCAATGAATTGCACATGTTTCATCATGTACAATGGGAAGGTAGTGAAGTATATGCATTCAAACAAGACAATCCTAGGAATAGAACAAATTTGAAACATGATGGGTTGGCCGATCTTTCGGCCAAGTGGATTAGTTGTAGTAGGTCCATAATTTACTAGTAATAGCCATAAAATCTAAGGAGTGGAAGTCTCTGAATCAATCCACCTTAGATAATTTAAGTTCAAAAAATTTGATGGGGATCTTGATGAGTCATTATGACTTCAAGAGACTCCATGTTGTTGTGACTTTTATTATGCATAAATACTTTATTTTCCCTAGCTCTATTTATTGTATATGCTCATGTTGTCCCTTTAAGCAATCTAGGTAGTATTAACTCCCCGAAAACATATGTATTCATGTTGTGTAATAATGTGGAAGTGCTCAAATTACTTGCAAATGATAAAGCACTAGAAAAAAAAAGAGAAAGACAGTAGTCATTAAGGACGAACTTGAATGCATAGACACAACTTCAAGTAAATGGAGAAAATTTCTATGGTTAATGATACATTTTGTTACCTATGGATAATAGAAAGGAAGATTCTGAGTAAAAGAAGAGGATTTCTATGGGTTATGAGACCTTTCATGGCTCATAGGCTAAAAAACTCTCAAAATTTAGAATAACTAGGTCTTCGTATTACATAGGATTTGGATGACATTATTTGTAGGATAGCCAAAATCGAGAACTCCATATATTAGGAATATATTCTTGTACTTATATGCAATTTGCCCTACTCAAGGTTGCAATTTTGTTGGTACATTAACAAGAAATGTCTTACGTAGTCTGTCTTGAAAGAATTTAATTAGATCGAGCTTAGGGATGTATGTTGCAAGTATGATTAGGAGAGCATGGAGGCATATGATACCTAAAAGAGATGAGTGTTTTCTCAAACCTAAAAGATATGAGTGATTTCTCAATTCTTTCAAGGATAAGCTATCATGTTGTGCTTCACCACATCAATTTTTAAAATAAGCTGTGAACTAAAGATGGTTACACTAAATGATTCAAGCCTTTTTTGTGTATAGGTTTTTTATTGATCCTAGCATCCTTCAAAATAAAGAAAATTGTATTTTGTGGGGAGATATATGAAGATTGCAACTTGAAAGGAAAGAACTGAGTGGTATTCTTGATGTAGAATGCACGTACTGCTATTGTAAGCTATGGTAATATTATTGCTTCTTTCTCTATATAGATAAAATGGTACAATGTCTTTTGAAACCTTAAACTATTACAAGTTTTATATTTATAATCTCATTAATAGTCCCTTTGAGTAATAATATTAATTTAAAAATCTTTATAGATAATCATAGTAAAATAAATTTAGAATACAAATTAATCATTATTAAAACATTGTAGTGTCTTCTTTTTGATCTCCTTTATCCTTAAGCTATGACACCTTTGGATCCTTAAATTACGATCTCCATGTAAAAACTATAAATTTGGATTTTTTTAGTAAGTCGGATAGAATTCTCATTATTTTGTTTAATGATAAACTAGAATTTAGCACATGAAATATATTAAAATCTCAGAATTAAAAAAGTGGTATTTGTCATGTAAGGACATGTCATTAGAGGCATATGCAAGTGGTATTTGTCATGTAAGGACATGTCATTAGAGGCATATGCAAGTGGTTTGCCATCACGTGTTCATGCACTGCATCTAGGCAATTGTTAAGTTAACACTCATCTTACCTAAACTTCACTTCAAAAAAAGAAAATGTAGAAGATTCTATCATTTGTATTAAAAAAACTCAAAAGAAAACCATAATTTTTTATCATGCTTGATGAAAATACCGACTTTTGCTATAAGAAAGAATTTATTAATTGCATTACATTTCCCTCAGAAGGGGGACTAGGAAATGTAAGATTCAATTTGCATGCTTGGTGCGTATTGGGTGGAGAGAAAAAATCATATAGAAGATGTGCAACAATGTTGGAAGATATGCATTTGGCAAGACACAAGATAATTGCTTTTATATTGGAATGGACTACAACTATATTAGGAGTAAATAATTGGTTATTTGTTAACTTGCAATGTGACATTGTCCATATTTTGGGCATTTTTTGTGTTCCTTGTCATGAGACACTAGTGATTAAACATGTGTGTGATGACAGCTTTTAAAAGTTCATTAGTTAAAAATTTTGTAAACAAAATATGGCAATGGTTGGATGAATCTCCATTGAGCAAAGAGGAGCTTATTGACATTCTAGATGCATTGCATATGAAGAATTACCAATTGCTTTAAATTCATAATGTTAAGTGGTCAAGGCATGGGACAACAATGCACTTCTCATAGACCAAATAAGAAGGTATGAGAAAATGCATAATCATACAATAGTCATTCAAGTATAAATTTCATACACATTTTAGCTGATGTTCCGATAGAGATCGATTAGATGATATGTTTTAAGTGGAATATGTGACTTTACAAGAATTAATAGACATAAGAATTCCATTATGAAAGTATTTTGAAAGAGAGATATGTGGAAGGTGCATTTGTGTATGGGTCAAAATATTTAATGAAATTTAGGAGACAAACAAAAGAGGGAATGCTTGTATACATTAATAAAGTAGGGGCTTTATAGATTTTGCCTTACTTTGAGATATCTCAACATGTTGATATTTACATCACACTCAACTCTAGAGAAGCCAAAATTTGTAGATGAAGATGTTATATATGAGACTTTAAAAGCACCAAAGAAATTCAAAGTTGAAGATTGGGATGTTATATCATATTCTCTCTCTTTATTTTGTTAGAAACATGTATATGCATTTTCTCTCTCTTTAGCTTGCTTGTTTCAAGTAAATATTGTTAGATAATAACATGAAGACTTGAGGGGGGTGAACCATCATGGGCTTTCATATGAACATGTGCAAGAATCAAATTATTAGATCTGCAAGTTAGATCCCCAGCCACCATGGAGATGACCCAAAATATTCAAAGAGCCTTTCTTAAAGGAATACCTCCTCTCACCTCCTTGTCTTGGAACCGATCCCAAGCTCTATCCAATACCATGTTGACACCATTAGGATGCCATCATGCATACCTTGGGCAAGGATCATACCATGCTGACACCATTAGGATGCCATCATGCAAGGATCATACCATTGATTGGCCACTGGTCAAATCATACTTTGAGAAGGAATGAGATATCTAAGGCACAATAATACAAGCCCTTCAATAGCGTGAACAACATATGCAAGGCAACATTGACGACAAAGTGCAGTCTTTTACAAAGCTTTGGAGTTGATTCTTGAGGTTATCAACATTTTCTTCCATCTACTTCTCAATCCCAATCACCGAACCAATGCACAAACCATGATTAGACTCTATCATAAGTAACCTCCTTAGAGGGCTGCTTCTTGTATCTCTTTCATCAAATGGTCGAAATAGACTTTTTGGAAACTGATGAGCTAAATCTATGGAGCGAAGGCATTGAGAAAATGTCACCAACATACTTATTTTAAAGATCAATTAGCATGCCACTTGTTCCACAACACCTAGGTTAAGTGCGTGGCTTCCTAACTATGTGATCACAATAACCACTGATGGCAATAAAATTGATCTAGGGAAATGTTAACTGTGAGTCAGTAAATTTTGTAAACTATGTGTAGGGTAGTAGGAAGGTCCCTCTTGTAACTACATGTGCTTGAGAGCATTTTATAAAGATTTGATATGATAGGCACACTCAAAATTCTCTCTAGGAAATATTTTTAAAATCTAATTCTAGAGATAAGAATACACAGTTTTGTAACATCTATGTAGATTCTACTCTGCCATAACCCTACACTTAGGATTTTTAGATTGTGATTTCGATGGAAAAAGGGCTATATGGCCTATTGAAAGACCTACTTGGATCTACTAGCCTCATCACCGCCACACCTTGATGTGATTTTTGCATGATGATTGGGATTTTGTGAAGAAAGATGCATTGGTAGAAGACCATGTCCCCCCCTTTTGATACAAGTGCTTGCCACATTAGTGTGTACTTATAAGGTTTGAGTGCAATCCTAGTTTATGGTCTCATCTTTGGGAAATCTTGATGTAGAAAGATACTACATGATTTTTTGATACTACTCCTTGTACCTCGATACTATTTGTCTTTAGTGCGAGACAAGTAATCGGTGCCACAATGAGACAAACTAGGTTTGGGGTTGATTTTGAAGTTGAATTCCTATAACAATAGCATCCATGTGATCAATCGTGCCTTCATGATTGGTTTGTTGATTAAGTAGAGCAATTCCTACTATTCCATATAGAAAAAGAATGGGCAGTTTGAAAGATAGTAGCAAAATTTTAGAACACTATATGCCATCCCAGGAGCTTTTCTTTTGGTGGATGAATAGTCCATCTCTATTGTTAAGAATATTCGGCTTGCATACTACATGGGGAAATTCAAGTTTCCATTTGGATCAACCAAATGGACCAATTACCATCTCAAATGCATCCACATGCACATGAAAGATCAAGTTCTAGTTTGGTTTCCTAATTATGGTGGCTTTAATGGCCATCTCTTACAAGACCTAGAATACTTTGGCTTGTTCTTTGCTTAACAAAAAATTTTATGTGCTATCTTGTGAGCAGGTTTTGGCTACACTTGTGAATTTGTTGATGAATTGGCTATACAAGCTAGAAACCCCACAAATGATCACACTTGCTTGATCATATTTGGCTCTTTCATCTTTTATATGGAATTCGTTTCTAATTAGTATGATGCCTTGGCCTAAGATCATGTGTCCTAGCAACACTCTTGAGAACACAAGGAGGTCATGTGTCCTAGCAAGACTTTTGAGAACACACATTTGTAATGCCTAAGGTAGGTTCATGTCTCATGGCACTTGTAAAACACATTATGTAGGCATTCCAAGTGCACATCCTTCTCTCTATGGATGGAGAGATCATCCAGGAATATTGCTAGAAATTCATCAATGTAGTCCTAGAAGGTTTCTATAAGTAAACACTTTTGAAACAAATACAAGTAACCATAGTGACTCAAAGTCAAGAATAGGATGAGATGCAATCTATGATGACTTGTAGATGAGGGAAATGTAAAAAAATATCAAAACTGAAACTAGAAATGAATAAGAATAGGTTGTTTTAGAAGGGATGGAGCAAGAGGTAGTAAATGGTCTATAGGAGCTCCAAGTCTCTTCAACAATAGGTCTCCTTTCTAAAAAATATCCAAAGAGTGGCTACCTAGCCCATAGGAGGTAACCTAGCCCTAAAAAGCACCACAACAAGCATATTTTTAAAGACAACTAGCAACTAGTCCCAAACACCACTTTGTTGAAACTTATTCAAAGAAAAACTTTATCTAGTAGGTTGGATTGCTATGGAAACAAAGAGAAGGGCATAAGGTAGGTTATTTTTGCATTCAAAAGAAGCACAACCTATTGTAGTTGGTAGTTTGTGAGCAGCTATGATCCCCTCACAAAAATGACAAGATCGGGCATCAAATGTGTTGCAAAAAGGGTGGCCCATGTGGGATGGAAGAAAGTTGAGTTCTACTTGGAACAGTCCCAATGAGAATGATGACATAATTTCTAAACCAATTTAGTAAGTTTCATTGAGGAAAAAAAATCCTTTTTGAACTGAGATCTTCTCGTGATTGAGTGATGGGGAAGCATGGGAGTGTCAATGTCAAGCTCAATGTGGGAGTAGGGAGGCTAGGATCTTGTGCTTTAAAACCAAAATTTGGATCTAGATGTGGAAGCAAGATGACATGCAACCAAGGAAGGCACATGACTATATTGTAAAAGATAAGACTACAATGCCAATACAAGAAGAGAAGGAGGACACACTCCCACGTGAGATAGAACGTGTTCCTATGCATAGGGGGAAAATATCTTAGGGAGGAAAAAGTGCCCAGACTATAGTCTCGCATTCTTCACACACCACTACATATGACATGAATGACTAAACATTGAAGTGCAAACCTAGGGTGATTTTACATTGTTGTAACAAAACATAACACAATTACGTCACATGTAGGTAGTCTATAAGTGGAGCAACCTACAAGCCAATTCTTATATACACACTTAAGGCTTAGCAAGTATGTCATATAAGAAGACATAAACCCTCACTTTATTGAATCCACCCACCTTGACCTCAACCCAATTCTTCAAACGTCCAACCTCTAACTTCATCACACTCCACTCTTGTTAGTAACCTAACCCACTGCTCTTGTTTCTACCTCATCAATCCCAACCTATAGACTTTACTCTCAATGTCACTTCACCTTCACCTTCTCTCTCTCACCCAGTTCATCCTTTTTATCAATATAAGGAAATATCTAAAAGCACATACATGAAATATGTGAAGTCAATCCCACGAAATATGTCATAGCTAACACTCATTCCCATGTGGGAATTGAGCTTTTATACTACATCTACAACTTGTAGGGATTCTATGGAAATTCTTTTTTTATGATAGGCCTAGTAGAATATCTTACAAATGTTTTGTAATGCCATGGTTAGTACCTGATAGGGACATTCAATAGGACAAATGGCAATCTAGGGAATACCATAAGAAAATGCCACCAACTAACTCAAGTATTGATTGAACACCAAAAGCACCAACACCTTATCCTTGAGATGATGAAGTGAAGGCAAGGTATTACTTGATTTCAAATGAAACTCCCAATCTAGATGCAATATATGCAAAGAGAGGAAACATCCATTCCCCTCACATGGGAACCAATCAAGAATTAATGATGAGTGTTTAGGGGAGCCTATTGGCCCTTAACTACAAGAATTGATTTCAAAATATGTGGAGGACCACCAAGAATAGGAAGGCTTGCTTGTGGCTATGAAGGACTCAATGCAATTGCTAAAAAATCCCAGGAGAAGTGATGAAATATTTGTAAGGAGACCTAGTGTCTAGCATGTTCATTGTCCACCTACAGAAGAAAGCTTGCTTGTGGCTATGAAGGACTAAGTGCAATTGCTAAAAAATCCAAGAAGAAGTGGTGAAATATTGTAAGGAGACCTATGGTAACAGGTTTGGCACGTGCATTGTCCATAAAGTATGCTGATATACAGCCTACAAATCTCTATGAAGCAAAAAATAGGTTAAAAAGGATGATGATGTTGGAAACAAATCGCCACTTGATTTGTGCAAATGAAAATGACCTTTGAGCACAATAGATTTAACAATGAAGGACTTGGTGTTCTATTTTTAGATAGAGCATATCATATTCATTTCTTGATGGATCACCATCAAATTCTAGCAGACTTTGACGTGTTTTAGAGCATGTGCATATTTTACAGTAGTTGAGATGACCTATAGCAATTGAAAGTGGAAAAGAGCACAAATCCATGTGCTACATGTGCTTTTGATGGTGTCTTGGGGAGGTTCATCATGCTTTAAAGCACATTGCAATGAGTTTTAAACCACACTGTTATGTCCTAGCACAAGTAACACACTGTAATGTGCTTTGAAGTAAATTGTAATGTGATATTTTGTGTGAGCATGAGTGACACATTGTAAGTGCTTTGAAGCACACTACTTTGTGCTTTATATCTTACCATAAAGTACTTAGAAGTGCACTGGTGTGGATTTGTAGGAAGAATCAAAGTTGATCCAAATTAATAAAGAACTACTTGACAAATTCCTTGAGAAAGCCCAAGGAACTCTTTCTAGTGTATAAGGATGTATTTGCATGGGAATACACAAAGTTGAAGGGGGTTCTACTGAGTTTTATTGGGGTTTGATTCAACATCAAATTCTCCTCATTCTAGATGTTAAGCCAACTCGACAATAGAGTCAACAAATGTACCCCAACTATGCACATTGGTAAACATTGAAATCGACCGATTTCTAAAAACAAGCTTCATTTATTAGGTCAACAAAAGTGATTGGTTGTTCCCAATCAAGATTGTGCTAAATAAAAATGGCACATTGAGAGTCTATGTGGATCACCATAAGCTTAATGAAAAAATGATCAAACACCCATTCCCATTACTCTTCATGGATATCATCCTAAACAAAGTGGAATGGCACAAAATATATTCATTCCTTGTGGATACAATTGGTACAATCAAATCACGTTGGCCAACGTAGATCAAGAGATTATGAACTTTATCACCAAATGGGGAGGAATGGAGATTATTGGCATATCCATTTTTCACCTTTATTTAAGATCTGCTATTAGAGCACCTTTATTTAATAATGGAGATTATTGTCATATCCATTTTTCACCAATTGGTATCAGAGCACCAGGTGCTCCCAGGCCCTTGCATCTTGTCAAGGCACCAAGCCCTCCTTATGTGAGGCATTCTTTGATCCTTGTGAGAGGGTTTTCTGTCGAGAGAGAGTCAAGCCCTTGCTTCATCAAGGCATAAGCCCTTACTTTGTCAAGACACAAGCCCTCCCCTTGAGGCACTTTCATGACTTCTCCACCACCTCTTCTTGTAGATCTCATCCTCATCTTCGATTTGAGGTAGAGAGCTTCCAATTTTGCATCATGGAGCTTTAATGATGTTCATTTTAGTGGTGCTGCCTTCTTCTTCATTTCTTGAGAGGTTTAATCTCATGTTCTTCAAGGGTGTGAGATTTTTGGAGTTTTTGTTTTGTCTATGGTGTTTTGAGATAGAAGAGAAGTTTAGCCCATTTCTCTATTCTCCTCTTAGTCTTGTGGTTCTTTTGTGAGAAAAGAGCGATTTCTCTTGCTGAGAGAGAGAGAGAGATTTGCACAACACTGAGCATACCAACAACCTCAACCATCTATGCACAGTAGCTCCAGCACTAGATAGATAGCTTCCTATGGCCAAAGCCACAAGTATCAACCTATGAGCCAATGACCTAAAGCTTCATGTAATGGCCTTCCAACACAAGCTACCTCCTACAAGCACCTTAGCATATTTGACGACTCCCACAACTGATGGGACTGCTATGAGTAGCCACACATCTACAAGCTCTTATACAACAGCAAGCAAGCTCTACTTATCGGCCTTCCCTCAACTCAGACAACAACAACACCTACTGAGCTTCTACGACCAACTCAGTTCTGACCAAAACGCAGGATTTCCAATGCCAATCAAGCACTTCCCCTTTCTCTTCTACATCACAACAAATAGTAGAGCGGCTCTAGCCCAAAGCAGCACTTGCAGCAGTGGCCTCCACGCATCCATGCAACTAACATACAACAAAGGCGCCTTCATAATAGGGACACCTTGCCAAGCGCCAACGATGCCACAACTCCTCCAGACACTCAAGAGCACCCACCTTGTCAACACATCTCTTGCTTTGGCATCTCAAAGGATTCTGGTGAATCCTATCAACACAACCACTTGCCATGTGGAAACTTGCCATGTTGGCACTTCTTATCTACCATAGCAACACGACCTATTAACATATGGGTGGACTTCTGTGTGACAGATGGCACCATAGTAATTTGCCATGTGGGCATATCTATCCATGCCAATATTGACAGTAGGATAGCGACATCTCATCATGTAGGCCACATTATCTCATTATGACATCATTTGTAGGCCACATCACCATACCCAACTGTCATGCCATGTAGGCATGCCACATCACCTACCACATTGGCTAACATGTCATTAGTGGCCAACATAGTGCCATATCAATAGCCTCGACCTTTTGCCACATCATCAATTGACATCAACATGTGCCATGTAAGCATTTACCACCTCACAGTGCCATGTCAGCACACAGTGCCTAGTCAACCTACTGAATCAGCATCTACCAAGTCATCATGACACATGGCAGAGTGCCAACTAGGCACAATTGCCTCTTCACAGGCACAGTGCCTTTTTGCATGTGACCTCAGCCTACCACCTCATCATAGGAGACCTCATCATTTTGACCACCCCTCTTGTGATTAAAGTTTGGCCTATCCTTCTGGGAGCCATATCTTTTGATCCAGGAAGAATTTCATGGTGATCCAAAAAGAAAAAGCAAATGCCAGATCATGCTCCATGCGCTTCACATTCTTTTGATCTAGGAAGAATTTTGTGGTGATCCAAAAAGAAAAAACAAATGCTAGATCATGATCTATGCGCTAAGCACCCTTGATTCACATTCCGATTTTTCCAAAAGTTAGCATCATCAAATCCTCTTCATCAAAACCACCTCACTGATCCATTGCAGCATACCCAACAACACATAGAATCAATCCAGATAAAATTCATTTGCTGCATTCTGTGCTTCAACGTGTAGATTAGCATTTCGATAGAGGAGATTCAACTCCACCAAGCCAAGTAAGCCATTTTCACATTACCCAATTAGCTCCCAGTGGTGTCAATCCCATCAGATCTATCATCGGTGTACACATTCACACAACTAACACTAGCTCAGTCTCTTGGCATTCAGTAGTTCATCACTTCAGTGTGACACTTGGCAGAGTGATCTTTCTCGAATTTAGGATTGCTACACATCTTGCACACACATGCCACCCATGAAAAGTCACACATTGTTGATTATTTTCTAGAATTGGTTCATGCACACATGTCCATCAGCCTTGTACAACCTCTTCACTACTCCCGACATGCAACAGTCATCATTTCATTAAAGTCTTGATCCTTCCTTGGCATATTGCAGTTCTTCTACCATGACTTGGTTTTGGTAGTTTGGTGTAAGCCCCTAGTGGCATCTCTCACACTATGTTCTCATGGTGGGTAGACACTCTCGCCGGTACACGGGTAAGCCTCTAGGACACTCATGGGTAGACACTCTCGTAGGTACATGGGTAAGCCTCTAGGACAGAGCACCAGAATGCCTCTAGCATGGATCTATTCACATCATGTAGTTGATGATACACTAAGCATGACTTTGGATGAGATCCGTGAGTGGAAAGAGAACCTTCTTTGACCATTCATTGCCATAGGGTATGTTGCAATTTATGATGTAGACTCAAGCCTCATTGGTCTTGAGAAATCAGATGCATATACTCCAAATATTAGCATGGATCAGCCTTTGCATTCTGATCTTTCACATTCCATGATAAATCCTTAGCATGAGGCACATTCAACAATAAGCCCTCAGCATGAGGCACATTTGATGGTAAGCCCTAAGCACGAGGCAGTCCCATCTACATTAGCACAATCCGATGCTAATGATGCACATCCATCATCTTCATGCATGGATCTGACTCCATCTTTTGCCACAGATGCTACATAGTGCAATTTAAGAGGGGGTGTTGAGGATGGTATAAATTGCATCATACCTCTAGGGCATAGGGCAAACCCTAACCCTAACCTTAACCCTAAATATATATATACTTTTATATATATGTATATATATATATATACATATATATATATACATATACATATATATATATATATATATACATATACATATATATATATGTATATACATATACATATATATATATGTATATACATATACATATATATATATGTATATACATATACATATATATATATGTATATATATATACATATATATACATATACATATATATAGATATATATATACATATATATATATGTATACATATATATATACATATATATATATGTATACATATATATATATGTATACATATATATACACATATATATATAGATATAGATATATATATATATATATACATATATATATATATATATATTCATGTTCATGTTCAATACAACATAGTGTACAGGTAGCTATATCATGTACACTCTCTCTCTCTCTCTCTCTCTCTCTCTCTCTCTCTCTCTCTCTCTCTCTCTCTCTCTCTCTCTCTCTCTCTCTCTCTCTCTCCCTCTCTCACTTCCGCTATAAAAAATGAAACTACTATCACTAAGAAGGTTACTACACCAATGAATGCAAGAAGCCTCTTTCCAAAGAGAAAGAGAAGAAAGAACTTGGTTTTTCTATGGTTGATGCACTAGTGACTAGTGCTATGGTTACTTGCAATGATGACCCTACTTTATTTGTTGTATGTATGTCAATGGTAGATTCTCATGCATGACATTTTGATAGTGGTGCTAGCAAGTAGATTATGTCATACCACCAATTTTTTATGTCAAAGGGGGTTATTGTTACATGGGCTAACAACCCCACTCATGTTCTCAAAGGTTTTAGGTATATTATGATCATTACTACCAATAATGGGACAATCATGCTCTCTAATCCATTGTAGCTACTAGATTTAAGAAGAGTCACATGTCAATTTTAGCCATTGCTAGTGGTCAATTTTATTGATGATAAATGCACTGTACATGATTGTAGTGATAGGGATATTATTGTTGCATCTAGTACTCTATGAAGGGAGGCCCCTTTTTGTCAGCTGAGTCATGCTCTACTTGCTCCAATTGTGCCATGAAGTCTTGGGTGGCGACCACAAATTCTTCCTCACCTGAGCTGTCTTCCATCTATTCTTCCCTTTCAGTAGTAACCTCTTTACCTTTTCCTTCCGTCTCACCCCGACGACTCACGAGCTCACGTCAAGCTTCCGTTTCAGCGAACGAAATTATCCCACGGACAACCGAAGAAGAAGACAGAATCTTTGAGATTCTGTCGAAATCTACAAGATTCCGGCTACCCACGAAGCGACACCTAGTATCTTCCTCATCCTCACCACAACCTCACCTCAAAAGGGTTGGATAAGGTTGGTCAAGCCAACCCAGGTAAGGTTAAACCGCGATTGACCTAACCCAGTCTAGGTTAGCCAAGGTATGATCAACATGTCTCCACGTGGCCTTATCTCCTTATCTGACACATCAGCAGCCCCGTGAGGCTACCACATCACCCCTGCCAGCTTGGTTGCCATGTCACTTGCCACATCATCAAGGACACATCATCACTGACACGTCATTTATCACATCACCAGTGACACATCACCTACCACATCACCAGTGACACATCACCTGTCACATCATCAAGGACATGTCATTAATGCCACATCATCTACCACATCATTAGTGCCATGTCATCTGTTGACATCATCATCTGTGCCACCTCAGCTGTCTAGTCAGCACTGACCTCTATAGGCACACACAATGCTCGACAGTCACTTCATGTGACCACTCCTACCACCTCAGCACAGGGCTTCACTGGCTTACCTCTTGCTAGGCACAATGCCACATCATCACTGCATGTGACTCATAGTGACACATCGTCATTGAGCACATTTGCACTCCTTTTGCCCCTCTACCTAGATCAAGTCATATCTCTTGATCCAAGAAGAATTCGAGGGTGCTCCAAAAAGGAAAGTCGCACGTTTTTATGTGCTCTACGCGCTCATCACATCAAACACATTTCGGTGCAAGTTACACTCACATTTGAGCCTCACCGACAAAACCACTTCCTTCATGCACATTTGCCTCTACATCGACGCATCTGACCCAGCACTTAAAAAGAACAAAAGAAAAGGAATTATTTGCTGTTCTTTCATCGATCGATGGTTGATATATATCTAGATCAGAGTAGACTAGATCGCCATAGAGGGGACGCTTTGAATTTCCCCAAGTTGCCAATCTAAGCCATGCCCAAAATTCCCGACTAGTACCTATTCGGAGTCAATAATCCATACGCTCACATACGGTTTCACATCATTACATTATTTGAAACCTTACGTTCATCAGTTTAGTGAGCAGAATTCAGAGTACAGAGGCATTACAGATTGTTTCAGTGGGCAGATAACATTTGATTTCACACACACATGCCACCATTGTAAAGCCTATTCGGCTATCTCACAGCATCGTGCACATCATTTCAGCCTTGTAAAGCCTCTTGGCTATTCCCGGCATCATTGCCACAAGCCTTGTAATATAGTCAAATTTTATATATTGCAGTTCTATCTTCACCGACAGTACAGAGATTTCACTTAGCATAGTCAGTGTATTTGCAGTTGATTCATACAGAGATTTTCACGACACTTTTGAGTACATTTCTTGCATCATGTCTACAACTAGCAACCTCAATCTGGATGCATCTGCTAAGTTAGACAACTCCAATTACGGTACATGGAAATACCGAATGGAGACCATTCTTGTACTTCAAGACAAATGGGAGTATGTCGATGGGTCTACACCTAGACCATTGGCTGATCTAGCCACAAGTAGCTCTACTCCATCTGTTGTCATAGCACCAGCAATGGGATCTACAACGGCATCTACAGCTACACAAATAGTTTCTGCACCAGTAGCAGATCTTGCCATTGCCTGAGCTCAGGCAGAATGGGATAACAAAAACAAGTATGCCTATCACCTGATCAAGCAGAATGTGCAAGATGTCATGCTAGGATAGCTCAAGGACGAGGGAATGCATCCACCAATGTGTCAAACATTCAGTGTAACTATTGTCACAAGTTTGGACACTATGAAAGAGATTGCCGCAAGAAGCAGTACGACCAAGGCGATCAATCCAGCAGTAATCGAGGGAATTCCCGAGCAGAGAAAATCATCGTGGTGGAGATTCTAGTCATAGTCATTTTGCAAATGAACATGGAAATATGTTTCTTGTAAGCGAGGAATTGCATCAGACTGATACAGTGTACCTAAACACAGTGTACCTAAACAGTGTACCTAAACACTGATTTCAATCCCAAAGAGGATTACAGCTATCAAGTTGACCAAGTGGAATAGGATCCTTGGTACATTGACAATGGTGCATCATCTCACATGACAAATTATCAGGAATGGTTCACAGAGATAAAGGTCAGAAAAATGTCATCTACATAGCAGACAATACACCGAATCGAGTTCAAGGGACATGCGTTATCCCTATGAACAATTTCACTGGTACGAAAGGATTAGTGCAAATGAACATGGAAATATGTTTCTTGCAAGTGAGGAATTGCATCAGACTGATACAGTAGTGTACCTAGACACTGATTTCAATCCCAAAGAGGATTACAGCTATCAAGTCGACCAAGTGGAATAGGATCCTTGGTACATCGACAGTGGTGCATCATCTCACATGACAAATCATCAGGAATGGTTCACAGAGATGAAACCATTAGAAGGTCAGAAAAATGTCATCTAGATAGCAGACAATATACCGAATCTAGTTCAAGGGACAGGCGTTATCCCTATGAACAATTTCACTGGTATGAAAGGATTAGTGAAAGATGTGCTCTATGTTTCGAAGCTCAGCAAGAACCTTTTGTCAGTAGGTCAAATGACGGAACACAATTACAAAGTCATCTTCGACGGTGATGAATGCACTATCATAGATAAATCCAAAAGATGTCAACTACTAGCAAAAGGTGTCAAGGAAGGACACTTATACAGAATGCTAGCTACAGTACCAGATAAGCATGCCATGTCAGCTCAACCGCAATAGATGCCACTATCTGCAAAATGGCACAAGAGATATGGTCATGTCAATTTCAAGTACTTGTTAGATCTCAGAAATCAGAATATGGCAATTGGGATTCTGAAGCTACAGTTTCTTGGAAAAGTTTGCGAAGCATGCTGCTTCGGCAAACAAAAGCGAACCAACTTTGTCAAAAGTACCTCTCGTGCACGAGGTATTCTTGATTTGATACATACAGATGTATGGGGTTATGCCCAGACCCGCAGCATCAATGGTTCACTTTACTACTTGACTTTCATCGACGACTATAGCAGATATTGTTGGGTCTACTTTCTGAAAGAGAAATCTGAAGTGTTTTCCAGATTTCAAGAATTCAAAGCCATGGTAGAAAACTAGACAGGCAGAAAGATCAAGGTCATGAGATCAGATAGAGGAGGTGAATACATGTCTTCAGCATTCATGAACTTTTGCAAAAATCATGGCATTCGAAGACAATTCACATGTGCAAATATTCCTCAGCAGAATGCAAGAGATGAAAGGAAGAATGGGACTTTAGCGGAATGCTTAGTGAAAAGCATCTTTCAAATCAGTATTGGGCAGAAGCAATAGCTACAGCAAAATACTTGCTTAATCGGCTTCCTATCGAACCGATACAGGGTATGACTCCTTATGAAGCATTCACTGGGCACAAGCCACACATTGGGCATCTCTGCATATTTGGTTGCATAGCATATGCCCACATACATGATGATCATCGCAGGAAATTGGATGCAAAGTCACACAAATGCATCATGGTTAGCTACAGTGAAGAAAGCAAAGCATACAAATCGTATAATCCCATCAACCGCAAAGTCATTATCTCCAAATATGTAATCTTTGATGAGGAATCAGAATGGAAACCTCACCTATACAGGAGATAGAAGCATCGACTTCATAGTCATCTACAGAACAGGTTGATGAAGAAGAGCAAGAATTGCCAGCAACACCCCAAGCAAAGCCATAGCAGCTCAGATGGTCTACTAGGGAAAGCAGACCTCCAGCCAGATTGACATATGCTCAAAAAGGCAAAGCAATTCAGGTGGAAACCACCAACTATGCTCTTATGACTACCATCATGGCTACATAAGAGCCAGTGTACTTCGAAGACGCAGTAGACAAGCCAAAATGGCAAACTGCTATGAATGAAGAAATGGATGCTTTGTATAAGAATAATACTTGGGAATTATGTGATCTTCCACAAGGAAAGAAGGCCATAACAAACAAATGGGTATACAAAGTGAAGTACAATCCAGATGGCAGTATTCAGAGATACAAAGCCAGACTAGTTGCAAAAGGATTTGCACAACAATCTGGTTAGGACTATGATGAAATTTGTGATAAGACTTGTGGCAAATGATGCTAGGAATAGCCAAGAGGCTTTACAAGCTTGAAATGATGTGCACAATGCCGGTATTCCAAACTCACAAGCATCAGTGAGTTATAAGCAAGCCACACTCCAAATACAATCCCACATTTTGCACAAATATTGTGATTTTTTCAAAACTTTGTGCATTAGTTTTGATAATGCTCAAAATTATCAGTCTTGGCAAAGGACTTTTTCAAAATACCCACATGATGAAGTGTAATGCATAACATACAATTTCATCAGTACGATAAAAATGGCATGATCAATGCTCCAAGTGCTGCCATATTTGATGTTTTAAGGTGCCTATATGAGGTGAATGACTCACTAGAACTTTAGAGCAAAAGTTTGCACATTGGTGCCTGCCTAGGAGACAGAAGGGGCATAGGTTGACATGGCCGCCTCAGGGGTGACGCCTCAGGGGTGAATATAAAAGGATCCTTGAAAAGGGGGGCGCCCATGAGTGCGGGCAGCCAAGACCCCTCACCCAACCCCTGCCTATCTCTGACAACGGTTCTATGTGACTGAGCCTATTGATCAGATAACGTTTCCACCTATCAGTTCTTATAATTTTTCTTTTGGCCATTTGCTCTGTTTGTAAGGGCTGTGCAAACACACACCGTCCAGCATAAGGCAGTGTGTGTACTCACCCTCAAGCTATACTAATTGTAAGGGCTTTGTAAGGGGTGGGAAAAACACACCACCCATCGTAAGACGGTGTGTACCCGCCCTCAAGCTATACTAATTGCTTTGTCACAATTGGCTTGTGAATGTATGGCATCTATCAGCTAGGTCCGACCTTTAGCTTCTACATGGCTGGGTGTACACACTCTATGAACCTTCGAGAAAACATGATTTTCAAAGTTAACAACCTAATGAAGAGAACCGTCACTTGCAAAGTCACTTAGAAAGTAATTGCAACCAAACAAGAAACAACAAAAGACTTCCAATCTCACGTTTAAAGTGTGCTGCCTAGGTTATATACAAGTAACATCTCCACTCTCTCCTCTCTTGTCAAGGTCGCTAGTAGTCCACCACCCACCAAACCAGCTAAAACTAACCCATGGTTGTTTTCGAGACCTAGATAATCTACCCATGACATCATCCATACTTGTAGCATCCCTTGACTGGCAAGAGGTCGATCCGGGAGGATCCTGGCTACCGATAGTCACCTCCAAGCTTGCCTTGGGCCTTTCCTTCCAATCTTCTTGAGAATACCACTATACACTCCATGCATACCTTCCGATTTGTCTCTTATGTGTCTCCCACACTAGTAAGTCCTCCCTTGCTTATTTGGAGTATATAATATAATGAACTTGGCGCTTGCTTAAGACCATAGAGACTCTTCTTTAGCTTGCAAACTAAATGCTCTTTGCCCTTTTCTTCAAAGCCTTCCGGCTGCACCATTATGAAGGATTTGGGACTTGCAGGTCATATTCTTGGTATGCGCATCACGCGTGATCGGAGTAGGAAACTCCTTTGGCTTTCACAAAAAGAGTATGTTACAAAAGTATTGCAGGGTTTCAATATGGAGGGGGGGAAGGCAGTGAGTACTCCATTGCCTCCATATGTGAAACTGAGTCATACAGATAGTCCCAAATCAGAAGAGGAGAGGGCCATGATGGCCAAGGTTCCTTATGCATCAGCGGTTGGGAGTCTTATGTATGCTATGATAGCTACTAGACCAGACATTGCATTTGCAGTGGGAGTTGTTAGCCGGTATATGGCTAATCCAGGAAAGAGGCATTGGGAGGCAGTTAAGTGCATCATGAGGTACATGAAGGGTACCAAGGAGATGTGCATTTGCTTTGGTAAAGGAGACATGCGTGTACTTGGGTACACAGATTCAGACTATGCAGGCCATGTGGATAGTAGGAGATCCACTTCTGGTTATGTGTTCACCTTTGCAGGTGGTGCAGTGTCATGGATGTCTCGCACACAGAAGTGCGTTGCTTTGTCTACCACAGAGGCTGAGTATGTTGCAGCCACAGAGGGTTGCAAGGAGGCTATATGGCTTGATCGGCTAGTGGTAGGTTTGGGGATTCATACAGGTGTACCGACGGTCTATCATAGAGATTGGTCAACTACCCTATTTTTTACAAGATTCTAAGGTTGCTACGTACATGGCCATATAACCTTGTGTCCCATTTGTTTTCCCTCTTTGCTTGAGAGTGTTTTTCATCCATATAATCCCAAACCAATGGTGAAGATCCTCACAAAGTTTAGAGCTACTCCTATATAACTTGAGGTCATTTTTCACACAACTATCCAGGATTAGCAAGCATAAGCATATGACACAAATGCCCTTACACTACACTTACAGCATGGAAACTTGAAAGGCTTATTTTATCTGTGGCTGTCCATCTTACCAGGGTGGTACTACATTGACTAACTTTTCACAAGTCATATTTCTATGGTCTCAAGTAGGCATTGAGATCTTTTTCTCTCTCTCTCTCTCTCTCTCTCAACTTTGGACAAAGCTGAAGACAGAGCATGCAAGGGATGGCCAGGAGACAAAGGATATGATGGGGGGCAGATGGACCCTTGAACAAATGGAGTGAACTCTGTAAGGGTTGTCTGTTCGGCTGTCCGGCTGTCCGGCTGTACTGTGTTTTCTTGGTCTGTTTTTTTATACGACTTCTTTTAGAATAGGGGCGATCGGCTGATCAGGTCATGGCAAAGGAGACGATGAGAAAGAAGAAGCTCAAGCAGAATCTATGCTGGATTGCGAAAGGTCCCATGCGAAAATGGAGGAAACATTCTATAGGTAAAGCGAGTTTCTGACAGGGTTGTGATCAGGAAAAAGATCCATGTGAGATGATGAGAAAGGAGACCGAGCAACTCAAGGGGATGCTGCATGACCAATGAAATCCGTTAGTGAAGTGATCTGATTTGTTTAATGCGCATTACGGTAGGGGTTTCGGATGGGAGAGGAGATGATGAGGAAGGAGACCAAGCAGCTCATGGCGAAAGAGATTGGAGGAGAGGCTTATGAAGCAAATGCCTCGGCGATGGTGGGGATGAAGGCCTCCTTGAAGCTCAGAAATGGAGATGGGCAGCATCAGAGACCTCTCCTCAAGGCGAAGCTCCCCCTTCGCCTTTTTGGTTTGCCCCTGCGCACTGGCATCTCTTTTGGGCAGAGGCAGGAGCTTGCCTTTCGCGTTGGCACTTCCCAATCCCTCGAATTCGGGTATCGCTTCAACTCGCCTGATCAACCCTTCAACCTCATCATCAAATCAGATTTCGGTCCCTGGTTTTCCTCACCCTCAGCTGCCCTGGCTATGGCCGCAGAATTCAACCTTTCTACCCCAGCTAGCCCCAGCTTCCGCCTTTCTGTAAAGACCAACGCAGGTGATTTCAGCTTCCGTCGAGACCTCCATTCGTCACCCCATGCCAATTTACAGCAAAGCATACCGAGAGAAGAGAATCCTATTGCAATGGAGAGAAATGTCACCGGGTCAGACGCAGGGTTCACAAACATATTCGCAGGCTCTAATACTCAGCAAGACGATCAGGAGGAAGACAGGTTATCTGCATACACGAGGGACCTCTTCGGGCAAGGCGCAAGGAACCGCACGATCGATGGGGATTGGGAACATCTGGACGATACAATGAGTAGCAGTAGAAGTTCAAGCAGTGTTTCCCAGCAAGTCAGAGATGGACAGGAGACACACTTACAGGATCGAATTATTTCCAATGCATCACAGAGCTGGGGAATTCGTGGTCTTTTGGCAGGCAGCCATTTGTGTGCTCGCAGTCGTCTCTCGATCTCAACACAAGCACAATTTAAAGTCAGGTGGCGTATGCAGGTACCCGTCACCTCCTCCAACACCTTCCCTCTGTTACCTCTTCTGATGGTGGACAAGATCAGTGTGGAGATTCTTGGTCCACCCTTGATTGTTCAAGGCATTTCTTGGCTGCCTTCCTTTTGGAAGCTTCTGGGAAATGGCACCAAAGGAATGGAGAACACGCAGACAGAGGCTCAAACAAACGGCACGGGCTCAAACGTTGGGCAGAACCGAAGCATTGATCATCCAGTACAAGGAGGTGAAGTGAAGCACACTCCTTTGTGGTATCTCAACCGCAAAAGCTTTCTGGACTAGAAGCCGACAAAGTCTGTCCTAAGTGTTAACAACTTCAACTCTGGAAGTCAAAGAGTTCTGCTGATCTTTGGCCTACGGAGAGAAAATGAGGTACAAAGAAAGAATTTGATGTTTTAAGTATGCCAGGGGAGCTTTAACGTGCACTTTTAGTATTATTGATTTGCTTAGTGTATTGTTACATGAACAAATGGGGGAGAGATCATTTGATGAATGGCCGCCTCCCTGCATCTTTGAGCATTGTCAGGAATGCACAAAATAATTCTGTGGGTGGATGATCTACTGTGGATTATATGCTGTCTTGATGGTTATATTTGGGATGATGTACGCAGAAGAAGTAATTTTCACACAGTTTCAAAATGGGTCCATCACAAGCAGAGATGTTCCAAGTATGCCAGGGAAGCTTTGAATTGCACTTTCAGTGGTTCAAGGAAATCTTGACCTTTACTGGGATTTGCCTAGTGTATTTGTTCCATAAATAAATGGGGTTGAGATCATTTGATGAGGGCCTGTCTCCCTCCATTATATAAAATTATATCAGAAGTGTAACTGCACAAAGTTTGTATGGAAGACTTTACGGCTTTCTGTGGGTAGATGGCCTGCTGTGGATTATATTCTCTATCAAGCATGATCTGGGATGATTTACATAACTCTGCAGTACGACTTTTCATAAATTTTAAAATGGGATGAACGTTGAAAGGCGATCAGTCACTCTCAAGAACGTGTCTTCCAGAAGGTTTTCTCAGGGCCTCATAGATTGATGGTAGCCATAGGGAGTTAGTATGGTTTATGCACATCTATTTTGAGGTGGAAAGCAAGTGAATCCACCCGAGGAATGCCATCGGTCTAGACCAGTGTAAATGGTCATTTATCCTGGGGCTCGCCTGTCTGCGGATACTTGGGATATCGCTGCAGTAAAATAGAATCATCGTGAAGGGGAAGAAGAGCTTTAATGTGGGGGCAAACGAACAGTGAGTCTTGAATCTATATTGTTGATTCAGCTGTAGCAACAGGGTTGCCTTGTATGTTTCCACTTATCATGGATATTTGCAGTATTCCTTTGCTTTGTAACATCTTCTCTAAAAGAAATGGCTTCAGTTGACAAAAAAAAAGTTTTGAAGACTCACATACTTTCATAAAAATGCTAGATACAAATTAAAAGCGACATCTTTACACAAATAATGTCTGGAACAGGCTACGGCTTTGATTCGGTGGTAACAATGTACAACAAGTTTATTTTTGAGGTTGAATATGTTGAAAAGAAAATGTGTTTTGATCCACAATTGTGTAGCTTCGTAAAGGTTGAGACGGTCTAAGCTTATACAACTTTGTTGAGGTATTATCACAAAATTGAACACGTTTTGATAATGGAGGTTGAACATGTCTTTGCCTATCTGTTAAAAGAGGGGAGGCTTGACATAGTTGAAATTGGTAATTCCTTCCAACGCATGCATCCTAGTGTGAGAAACAGTCGAAAGAGCTACGGTTGCTGGCCACCAACCCCACACCCAAGATTGAAACAAGCTCAAACAAGTACAAAAATTCTCTCTTGGTGTATTGAATATGAAACCATGTATTACTACGTTTTTTTTAAAATAGCAATCACAATGAAATTAGATCTAAATGAAAATACCTTGACAAAGGAGCTATAGTGCCAAAGAGTTCTTACTGGTGCATAGGAATCCACAATTAGCGACACTTACTTCATACACCCTTTTACAAAGTCACGAACTTTGCAAGCATGGACAATAAAAATATTCTTTTCTTGAATGGACACACTGACCCTTTATGCCAACACTACTGACATGGCCTTGCTAGTCACTTCATGCATGCATTTATTTATGTTTTAAGTGTGTTGGAAATGCAACAGGCTCTTTACGACTTTGATCCAAAATGTTGGCATGTAATTGCTCCTTGTTTGATGTTACATTGGTAATCACAAAATATGCTTGAAGGGATGCAATAGTAAGATCTCTATCCCAAGTCACACATGCACACATACCCGTGCACTCACACACTATTCTTGAAGTTGAAGGGAGGCAACAAGAAGACCTCTATCCAAGTGACACAATAGTGTAAGCAAGCTCATCTCTCTCAGCAACAATGTTGTAATGATGGGTAATAACATCACTCCAGCAATAGACAAAAGTAAAGACTCAAGCAAGAAAATGGGCTTCCAGAATATTATGAGTCCTAGGACACTCTACCAAAGGTAAACAAGAAATGGAAAAGAAGGGCCTTCCATCCCCGTCAAGTGGGCTTCGTTTCATAGCATTAGCAATTCCTAGTGTCACATTTGACCCACACGCATGGATGTTTGTACCAAGCAATGCACTTACACCTAACTTTTACTTTGCATTATGCTGTATCTTTGCACTTATATTATTAAAGAAAAGAGTCTTAGATCTAAGGTTACTAGTTATCAAAAGTCATGAGCTAGAGTAGTGAAAGATGAAAAGGAAGAATTAGGGAAACACACAATAAAGATGCAAGGAGTAGGTCGAAACATCGGGGGTGACTGCGTTCGAGCAAGCCTAGAGTTCGAGCAATGCTCATGTGGAACTTTATCTAAAGCTATAGTAGCAATCAATTTTAACTTATTGATCACCTTATGACCATGATGCTTACTAATTATGGATCACCTTAATATGACCATACACCTCTAGGATGGAGGGAGGAAACCAAGGATACCGTGGCCTCTTGGGAGGCTCCTCCTAATATTTTTTGCCTTGAAAATGGCAATGGCACAAGAAAATTTTGTCAGATTTTGTCTTGCACATACCCTGAGCCCTTTCTTCCACTCCTCCTTCCTTGACTCTTGAAAAAGCATTGCCAAACACTACTTTTGAAATTGTTGTTTGTATGTAAGACAACCGATTACTCACAATATCATGGGTAGGACAACCCCGTAAAAGTAAGCAGTGCATGCTACTTTTGAACATAAACCATTATACTAGAATGTCAAATTTTACAAAAGTCCTCGCTTGAACCACCGCCTCGCTCAAACGCAGTTCCTCGAATTATGGTAATCCTTAGATGCAAGAATACCTTGTGTAAACACAATAGCAGTTGACACAAATAAAAGGAAATCAAAAGAGGACATGACCCACTTGAAAGATCAAGTAATGAGAATTGAGAGAAAGGCATCATGGGTTACGAGTGTATATGATTGCAACAATACAATCAATTTCAAATCCTTAGCTCCTTTAACTACGACAAAGGATGTGAAGGTAGCCATGTATGAGGATATAAAACGGCAAAAGAGAGCCAAGAATGTATTGATCCAATGTATGCTATGGAGTGAGAGGGAAACCCTCACCTTTATCCATGTTATAGTGCAGTATTTCCTTATCTTCCTCTTCTTGATAGCTAACATTGTTGCATGTGAAGCACATCGACTTGGAAAGAAATATGATCTGATGAGAAAGAGAGCTACAACATGCGCCATGTTGAATGCTCTATTATTTGAGATTCCAATTGGGCATACTAGAGGGTGTCTCATTCTATGTGGGTTAAGATCTTACTTTGTAACAACAAGAGAAATGACAAATATTATGAACCACACAAGAAGTGGTGGGAAGATTACCAAAGATGAAGTGTGGTTTATGGGATCACAGTACAAGGCCACATGCTTGAGATTATCTTTTGGAAAACCATAAAGGATATCCTAGACACAAAGGTGCAAGATCAAATGCCAAGAATGATTTCATGCCATATACTAAATGTACACATATTCAATTTGGCAACCCCACAAGGGTAACATGGATAGGATTGTGATGGTATGTATAGTTAAATGACCATTACATAATGGCATATATTTAATGTAGAAGGATATGACACATATTCAATTTGGCAACCCCAAAAGGGTAACATGGATAGGGGTAGGATGGTGTGTAAGGTTAAACAACCAATACATAATGGCAAAAATGTTGTCAAATATGATGCTCACAAGTAGATTATACACAAAGAGGCTAGAGAGCTATATATAGCCAATATCATGAGTCTAACTACTACTATAACACTATTAAAGGCTTTTGACAGCCAAGGCCCTTCACCAGCCTGCCATTGTCACATAGCGCCATCTATTTGGAGACAAGAATTAGGTACACAATGTTGATAGGGGAATATGATTTAGTCCCCACTTAGCCTTGCCCCTCACCAACTTGCTCTTTGGTTGCTGCTCAGTTCGCTCACTTGTGGGGTTAAAGGTCACTGTGCCTTTACCCCGGTTATGTACAATACTCAAACACATATATAAATGAATGAAAAAGAAGATTAGGGTGGTTCTGCACCCACTAAAACTTGTGTGGCTCTCTGTCTCTCTCTCTCCTTCTTCCGTTCTTGCTTCCGTTGAGAGCACTCTCAACTGGTATCAGAGCCCGGGTGATCTAGCTGAGCGTGCGTGAATGCTTAGAAGCTCAGCAACTCTGTGGGAGGAAGGAGAAGCTTTGTGGGAAGCTTTGTGAGTGACTTTACTTGCATCCGAGTGTGCAGAGACCTTGGAGGAACCTTTGGAAAAGTCACTTTGGCTTTGCAAAGTGGTTTTGAGAGCCTGTTAAGAGCTTTCAAAGAAAAAGTCGTTTTTTGAGCTTTTCCCTATTCCGTTCGATGACAGAGACTCCGTATTGACTTGTAGAGGCAACTATTGCTTGCTTTTGGTATCCACATTACTTCAGGAGCCTGGAAACACCTTCATTCCTGAATCTGGGATCATTTCATTGGATTTCTGAGTCATTGTGTCAATTCCTGCGTTTTTTGCCCGGGTGTTGGAACTCAAGTTTGGAGCAACCATTTGCAGATCTGTCAGTTCCGGTGGACTCAGGAGGTCCGAAAACTTCTATGTTGCTCATCATTCGCACTCCGATGGAGTTTACAAACAGCTCTGTTTCCAAAAACGTTTTTCAGTCCATGTGTTGGACCCAGTGATTGAGACCACGGTTTCCAAAACCGTCTGTCCCATTGCGTTCCGGACGCCCATAAACCTCTACCTATCAGTTCTTGCACGATTCGGTGGAGGATTTTCAGAGTTATAGATCTCTGTGTATTCGATTTCGTCTCTCTGTTATGCATTTTTCATTCTAAGGTTTTGAAACCTTAGATTTATGCCACATGGCAGTGGATAAGTGTTGACTCCCATTTCGCACTCATCGGTTGGGATTTTGGAGTTCTGGCAGAAGAGAGATATTTGCAGATTTTCTTGCTGAGTTTGATTATGCAATGGCGCCCATGTTTTGAGGCATCTCAGGTTCTATTTTTAGTAGCGCTCATTACCGTGGGACTATGATTTCTTGAGCATACCTTATGCAGATCACTCTGGTTGCAATTTGAGCAGTGTGCGCTCATTCGTGGTATGCATTGGGTTGCAGTGGATGATTTATAGGCCATTTGGATGCATTGCGGTCCTTATTGGATGCACTGATAGGCCCAAATTGCCTTGTGGGATGCTATTTTTATGGACGCTTTGCACATGGATGCTATTTTAAGCTGAGGGACAGCTTTGACACATTGTTGGTGATGCACTGATAGTGCTATGCTCTCTTGGATGAGATATAATTGATGCATATGCCAGTGGACGGTGTTTATGCTTGAGTCATTTGGCACTTATTGGCATTTTCTTTTGGGCTAGATTTGCTCATATGGATGCATAGTATATGCACATGAGTCAGATGCATCTTTTGATGCTTTGAGCTTTGAGTTTTTGTGATATTTCAGTCTATTGTGGCATACACATTTGGGTGCACCTAGTATTTGGTGTGATTCTCTCTTGCAGGGACTAGCATTTGGGATTTTGTTTCATTTGCATCATGGCATCCTCTTCCATGCCTGAAAAGGAGTTTTTCAGCATTAAAAAGTTTGATGGGACAAACTTTTCTTTGTGGAAAGAACAAATAAGGGATGTGCTTATTCAAAAGAAGCAGATTAAACCCTTGGCAGGGATTGAAGCTAAGCCTGCAAATATGTCTGAGGATGATTGGAATGAGTTGGATGCATTAGCAAAGTCTACTATTAGACTTCATCTTGCAGAGTCAGTTTATTTCACAGTAGTAAATGAGCAGACTACGGAAGATTTGTGGAAGAAACTGTGTGCCACTTATGAGAAGGAAACTGCCTCTAATAAAGTTTACCTCATGAAGAGGTTGTTTGAGCTGCAGATGAAGGAAGGGGTCTCCATTGCTTCTCACTTGAATGAATTCAATATTATTTTCAGCCAGCTTCAGGCTCAAAAGATGAATTTTGATGCGGAGACTAAGGCAATATTTCTCTTATGTTCATTGCCATCCTCATGGGATACCTTCCGTACAGCTGTCAGTAACTCTGCACCTGGTGGAGTACTGAAATTTGATGATGTTGTGGGTAGCTTGTTGGCCGAGGAGATTAGACGGAAGTCTATGGATGGCAACAAGCAGGATGCAGCCTTAAATGTGCAAAGGGGCAGATCACAGTTCACGGGGAAGTCCCAAGAAAGAGGGAAGTCACGTAGCAAATCCAGAGCACGGAACATTGAGTGTTACCACTGTGGCAAGAAGGGCCATATGAAAAAGGATTGCTACAAGCTAAAAAGAGAGCAAAGGGATAAGAAAAAGAATGCAAATTGGGGTGCAAATCAAAAGGAAGAGAGTCCAAGGGAGGACAAAGGAAAAGTGAAGATCGAGGAGATCAATGCAGTCACACGTGATCGTGACAATGATGTTCTCTTCATGTCTAGTTTATCTGCAGAGTTGCTTACCACTTTAGATGATGCATATTCCCAGGATTGGATTTTGGATTCTGGTGCTTCATTCCATGTTACTCCCCATAGGGAATAGTTCTCCACTTATGATAGTGGAAAGACAGGTTGTGTGCATCTTGGAAATGACTATGCATGTGACATAGTGGGAGCAGGTGACATAAAGTTTTCTTTTGCAAATGGGTCTGCATTTGTTTTGAAACATGTGAGACATGTGCCTAAGTTGACCAAGAGTCTTATTTCAGTGGGTCAACTAGATGATGCTGGTTTTCACACCACTTTTGGCTTTCAAAGTTGGAAAATTCAAAAGGGCTCTATGCTTTTGGCTAGGGGTGCCAAGTGTGGGACTTTGTATCCCTTACATGTATCAGGGGTATTTGATCATGTTGTTGCAATAACCGAGCAGCCAAGCACTTCTTTGTGGCATTGCAGGTTGGGACACATGAGCCAGAATGGAATGAAACTCTTATGCCGTTTGGGTTATGTACCGCATTTGAGTTTCTCTGATTTTGAATTTTGTGAGCATTGTCTCTATGGGAAGCAGACTAAATCAGCCCATAAAAGAAGGGGAAAGAAAGAGTTTGAAATGCTTGATTTGGTGCATTCAGACGTATGTGGTCCCATGCCTACACAGTCATTAGGCGGGGCTGAATACTATGTGACATTCATTGATGATGCAACTAGGAAAGTGTGGGCTTATGCTATAGCTCGGAAGAGTGATGTGTTCCAGGTATTTCAGAAATGGCTAGCCTTGGTTGAGAATCAGTCAGGTAGAACGCTTAAATGCCTACGGACTGACAATGGTGGAGAGCATCTCTCTCATGACTTTCAGCATTTCTGTGATACACGTGGGATTAAGAGGGAGCTCACATCCCCTCGTACTCCAGAGAAAAATCCAGTTGTAGAAAAGATGAATTGTACCATTCAAGAAAGGTTGCAATGCATGCTTTCCAATGCAAGTCTTTCTGGTGGTTTTTGGGCTGAGGCAATGAAGACTGCAGTGCATGTGATCAATAGATCACCTAGTAAGAGTTTGGATGGTGGTATTCCTGAAGAGGCATGGAGTGGAAAGAAGCCCTCTTACTCTCATTTGCGTATATTTGGGTGTGAGGCATATGCACATGTGCCAAAAGAGCTTCGAAAGAATTTAGATCCTAAGTCTAGGAAATGCATCTTTCTAGATTATGGTGAAAGTGGAGAGATGGGCTATCGTCTCTGGGATCCAGAAGCAAAGAAGATCATACGCAGCCATGATGTGGTCTTCAATGAGAAGAAGATGCATAAGGCACCCATGAGGGATGTGGAAATGAGGAGAATCACTTTCCAGGATGTGAATCCACCTGCCTATGTTGATAGACAGCAAGCTGTCCATGCACCAAATGTGCAAGAAATGGTACCACCAAGTACTCCCACAGGTATACAATCAAGGGTAGATGATGGATCATCTATTAGTGGAAATGATGAGCCAAATGTGGCTGATATGCAAGTGGGACAGCAAGCTGAAATGCCCTTGAGAAGATCATCTAGAGTGTCTAGACCGCCTGATAGGTTTGTTCCAGGGGTAGACTATGTGATGCTTACTGATTGCTGGGAGCCTTCTTGCTATAGAGAGGCTATGATGTGTGAGGATCAACGCAAGTGGGAGTATGCTATGCAATCAGAGATGAGTTCACTTATGAAGAATAAGACTTGGGACTTGGTTTCTTTGCCACATGGAAAGAAAGCATTGCCATGTAAATGGGTCTACAAAATGAAGGTCACAGGTGATGATGTGCCTAGGTACAAGGCCCGTTTGGTTGCTAAAGGGTTCAAGCAAGAGAAGGGTGTGGACTTTGATGAGATATTCTCTCCGGTTGTGAAGATGACCACACTTAGATGCATGCTTGGACTAGTGGCAGTAGAGGATATGGAGCTTATGCAAATGGATGTCAAGACAGCTTTCTTGCATGGGGATTTGCATGAGGAAATTTACATGGTGCAGCCGGAAGGCTTTGAAGAAAAGGGCAAAGAGCATTTAGTTTGCAAGCTAAAGAAGAGTCTCTATGGTCTTAAGCAAGCACCTAGAGAATGGTATCAGAAGTTTGATGCTTTCATTCGGTCCCAGGGTTTTAGAAGGAGTGAAATTGATTACTGCCTCTACACTAAAAGGGCTAAGGATAATAGCCTGATAATCTTGGCACTATATGTGGATGATATGCTATTGGCTAGCAAGAATACTTATGAGCTAGATGCATTAAAGGCCAAGTTGCATGAGGCCTTTGATATGAAGGATTTGGGACTTGCAGGTCATATACTTGGTATGCGCATCACGCGTGATCGGAGTAGGAAACTCCTTTGGCTTTCACAAAAAGAGTATGTTACAAAAGTATTGCAATGTTTCAATATGGAGGGGGGGAAGGCAGTGAGTACTCCATTGCCTCCATATGTGAAACTGAGTCATACAGATAGTCCCAAATAAGAAGAGGAGAGGGCCATGATGGCCAAGGTTCCTTATGCATCAGCAGTTGGGAGTCTTATGTATGCTATGATAGCTACTAGACCAGACATTGCATTTGCAGTGGGCGTTGTTAGCCGGTATATGGCTAATCCAGGAAAGAGGCATTGGGAGGTAGTTAAGTGCATCATGAGGTACATGAAGGGTACCAAGGAGATGTGCATTTGCTTTGGTAAAGGAGACATGCGTGTACTTGGGTACACAGATTCAGACTATGCAGGGCATGTGGATAGTAGGAGATCCACTTCTGGTTATGTGTTCACCTTTGCAGGTGGTGCAGTGTCGTGGATGTCTCGCACACAAAAGTGCATTGCTTTGTCTACCACAGAGGCTGAGTATGTTGCAGCCACAGAGGGTTGCAAGGAGGCTATATGGCTTGATCGGCTAGTGGGAGATTTGGGGATTCATAGAGGTGTACCGACATTGCATAGTGATTCCATGAGTGCTATTCAGC
This sequence comes from Dipteris shenzhenensis, assembly GCF_047967505.1. Lineage (NCBI taxonomy): Eukaryota > Viridiplantae > Streptophyta > Polypodiopsida > Gleicheniales > Dipteridaceae > Dipteris > Dipteris shenzhenensis. The sequence goes on along the minus strand of NC_141622.1, from coordinate 1,487,138 downwards.
TAGCACGGAATCCGGTCTTTCATGCAAAGACCAAACACATTGAGGTCAGGTACCATTTCATCAGGGAGGTACTTGAGGACAAGCGCACAGAGCTTGTCAAGGTTCATACAGATGGTAACCCTGCAGATATGCTGACGAAGAGTCTACCTAGTCAGCGATTTGAGTATTGTCGTGTATTGATGGGCATTGGATAGTATGCTCACTGGTTGTTCTCCCTTAAAGGCACATTGTCCTTTAAGTGGGAGGTTGTGGGGTTTAAGGTCACTGTGCCTTTACCTCGGTTATGTACAATACTCAAACACATATATAAATGAATGAAAAAGAAGATTAGGGTGGTTCTGCACCCACTAAAACTTGTGTGGTTCTCTGTCTCTCTCTCTCCTTCTTCCGTTCTTGCTTCCGTTGAGAGCACTCTCATCACTTTGCTCAGTCGAGGCATTCTTTTGGGGTATTAGTTGAATCCCTAAAATGTCCATTTCTAGGTTCAACATTAAATCGTGGTACTACGTCTCATGCCTCGGTGACCCTTATGCATAGGTATGCTTAGACATTACAAAATTTCATGAGGCAATGCCATGATGTTGGGAGACCTTAATGCCTATGTGAGAAACATGTGAATTGGATGCAAAATAATGCTTGACTCAAACCCCCAATCACACACCTAAGGAAAAAGTACTATGCACATCCCCATGATTGAAATTGCAACCAAGGATCTGCATCTAACATGTGTCCATCTAGTGATCATGATGTTAGGGAAGGTCATGGTCATTTGCATTTGGCCCTTTAAGATAGTACTCCATTGCTCCTACCCCTCTTTATTCTCCTAGGTGTAATGTCATTCCCATGACTTTTCCCTCACTTCCTCCAGTTACTTACTTGGATATGTAATTATATGAAGCAAGACTAACACCTATAACAAGTGATTTGCATGTAGCAAACAACTTTTACATTTTCTTGAACAACTTTGTACAGCATTTGATGTTCCATACAATGCCATATTAGACAACCAAAATCTTATGGAAGGACATATATCGCAAACTTTGCAACTCAAAATAAGTTTCTGAGTAAGCATTTCTAGGTGCAAAGTTTGTCATTTCCTACATGCTAGTATATTTTTACATGTAGCACCTTGTATGTCATTTATATGTTCTTCCAATCAAATGAGATGAAACCCTTCACATGAGACAATTGTATGCGACTGTACAAGTATCATTTCTTACATTGTGGATCCCTTGGTTTGCCACTGTGGACCATCATTATTTTCATATTAGCATATAGTAAGAAAATATTACACATTCTCACATGAGCATTAACCTTGCTAAAGTGAGACAATGATGATAGCATATTTTGAACTCCAATTTCTCCACATGAAAATTTTAAAAATATAATCACGATAAATTTCTTTGAAATAGTCTCAATTTGCTACAAACAACCATCTTTTTTGTTGCAATCACTAAGATATCCATTGTTACAATCCAAGGATTGGAGACTTCCATCCTAAGGGACATGATGGTCACAAAAAATACCAAGAAAAGTGTCCAATTCCATTGCTTATTACAAAATATTGGCCATTTGAATTCACATGGCATATGAAGTCCAAAAGGTGCAGCCTTTAACTCTTAGAGAAATCTTGAAACACAATTTGAACTTAGATTTCAAAATACAGTTGTCATCACATATATAGACAATGTCTAAATAGACTATATAAGTTGAAATGCACAATTTCAAATAAAATGATGATAATCAATCACAAAAAAACACTATTGATTCCAAGATTCACAACAAAAAATCCTTTCATATTCTCTAAATCGTATTTGAGCCATGAGAAAGATTGTGGAACCTCTTGGGACCTCTAAATCATATTTGAGGCATGAGAAAGATTGTGGAACCGCTTGGGAAACCCTTAGTGTGGGAAATAGAAGAAAGAATCACTCAATCCTTAGGATAATCTTCAGCTCCAAGTACACTCACTCTCTTCATCACAATGATGCTAATCTTGCCAGAAAACACATCACTTGGAATAGCAAAGGAAAGGAGAGAACTCATAGTATATTCATCCACCAAACAGTGAGAAAACAAGCTCAATGGTGAGCACAAAAGAACATCTGGCAAGGGTCGGGATAAGACTAAATTGAGTCCTATTTTTGAATTGCTACTCTCTCTATAGCATTGCCTATAGAGATAGGCTTCATTAAAACTAGATGGGAATAGTGAGGGGGACAAGGTGTTTGTAAAGGGGCAGGAAGCCCTAAAATTTGGTAGACCCCCTGTTCGGTTCCTAGGGCTGCAGGCCAACCTAGTTTGGTTGGTTAGATGGCGACCCCCCCTGGGCAACCTATATAAGGGATTGCTAGGGGTTCATTTCCCCAATTGCTCATGTGCATTATGGCCCTAACAAGAAGTTTCTTTACTGCTTGCTGCTATCCAAAAAGTCTCCCCCATACCCCTATCATCTAATGCCCCCTTGTCCCATCAAATCGGGGGCCTAAAAGTGGGGGCATTGATCTCTAACACCCCCTCTGACCCCATGGGCTAATCCCCATGCATCAAATCTGCTCTCGTGGGAGTGCCTCTGTGAATACATATGATAGATTATCGGTGGTCGGAGAGTACATCAACTCCATGACATGGTCGATGATGAGCTCCTGTACAAATTGGTAGTGGACTTGGATGTGCTTCATTCATGCATGAAACTCTAAGTTCCTCGCGTGATGGAAATGGAACTTTGGTTGCCATAAATGACCACCATTTCCGCCTCCTAAGTCATGTCCATGTCCTTGAGGATCCACTTGAGCCACAACATCTCACATGTTGCAGTACAAGTAGCTCGGTACTCTACCTCTATAGAAGAAAGGGCAGCTAAGGGTTGTTTCTTATTGAGCCATGAGATGACCCCTAATTCAAGCACAAAACAATACCATGAAGTCAAACACCTAGTGTCGCCCAATCTGAATCATAGACCGCCCCAACTCCAATCTTGTGGTGTAACTAATGCCATAAGTACAAGTGACCTTTAGATACCTGGCCACTCGTAAACCTACCTCCCATATATTCTCCCTAGGTTTTGTAGAAAATTGACACAATAGCCTATCTCTATAGCAATTGTATTCAGATCTAAAGAGTCATGAATACTCAACTTGTGCCCACTGACCTACATCAGTGTCAGAGCCTCCTTGCAGTCCTTCATCTTGAATCGCTTTAGTATCTCCCAACAATACTTCTCGTATGAAATGACAATGTTGTTCTTGTTCTGCTTCATCTCAACCCCAAGGAAATAGTGAAGAGATCCCAAATCTGGTGTTTCAAACTCATTCATTCATGAGAAACCTCTTGATTTGAGAGATTTTTCTTAGATGGTTACTTGTGTAAGGATCTGACACCAGTAAGGATCAGATCATCCATGTGTAGAATCAATACCAGCCTTTTGCACCCCTATGAAAAGAGAGAGAGAGAGTTGATCCGATGGACTTTGATTGAACCAGATCTTGGAAAAGAACTCATTGATGTGCAGATACTATGCTCTTGGGGTCTATTTTAACCCATACAAAGCCTTCTTTAGTTTGCATACCTTGGAAGCGAAACCTAGAACTTGAAAGCCTAATGGCTGAATCACATATAACTCCTCCTCTAGGGTTACATTCAAGAATGCTGATTTAACGTCCATATGAAGTATGGACAAACTGTGATAGGTAGGCAAGGAAACAACTATCCGAGTAGTCAACCATATGAATTGTGGGGTGAAGGTCTCATCAAAGTCAAGTCCCTCTGACTGAGCATAGCCTTTTGCCATCAATCTGGTTTTATTCTTGTCTAAGCTGTTGACATTGATTTGATTGATTTGGTGGGCTAGACCTTCTTGGGATACTCTTTATCCCCCTTTGTCTATTGTGAAGCCTTTTTGGAAGGCCATCTTGAGCCCTTCATCTTCCACCAACATCTCAAAACTAAGTTGCATCAATCATTGCAATGGGCACAATGTTAAGCGCAAGTATCTTATATTCAATGTCTAAGGCATACACCTCTTTCACCTGCAAACTCACAAACTAGGTTAGTTTATCAAATGGCAATTATAGGGTGCTCATGTAGTCCGTGAAACAACAATTATAGACTAGGATGATCTATCAATTATAGAGTGCTCCTCTAGTCTATGAATCAACAAAATCATAGACAAGGATGATATATTGATTGGAAATTGTAATCTAGTTTATGAAATGGTAGTCAAAAGAGCCTTTTAGGCTATAAAAATGGCTCATTCCCCTCATCCCTCTAGCATTATGGTGTAGCACTTCATCCTATAGTTTAGTCCTATAACAAAACTTTGAGCCTCCACTTCCATGAGGATCTATATCAAGATTTCCCCCATATTCTCCAGTTGTAAAGGACTAAAGGACAAGGGGTTTTGCCTTTCTCCACTCCTTGCAAGAAAGCTCCACCAATAGGTGTAACACTCTTTTTCATATCAATAGAGAAATATGTTACGGTGGGGGGAAATTGCACCCCATGAGGCTATCTATATCATCATTCCCATTCATGCTACACATGTGATTCCATTTTGTATGAATTGGGCCACATTTCTACTTAGAGAGAGAGTTCTCTAGGCTAGTGAGAGAATAGTTTAGCTCATATATCTAATACGTTAGAGGAGAATGCCAAAACAACTCAGTATATATGCATCCACAAGGGTGGAGAAGCTACAAAATCCAACAAAGGACTGGAATAGTAGAACCAACAAGAACAGAGATCTATATAAAATTGCTCAAGACTCCTCCTACATTGCCTTTAAGCTAGTCATCTATGGGATGGAGAGGAGAGTGCACAATGATTCTCCTTATATAGATGAGGGTGGGATTACACCCCACAAGCGATCTTACCTAGTAGGTGAATATAGTGGACAAGGGACAAGCCCTAATTATAGGACCATCCTAGTCAAGTCTAGGTTGAGACCAAGGCAACCAACTAGCAAGGCAAGTCTAGTTTGACCAAGGCAACCAACTAGCCAACCACAATAGGCTAGTTTGTTGGCCTATTCTTGGGCTTATACAACTACCAAAATTCAAGCAATAGGTATGGGGTTAAGGCCTACCAAAAATCCTCCTTCTCTAGCCAAATTTGATGTTAGTTTTGGTAGCCATACTTGCTCCTACATGTAGACCTAACATAGGGTTCGAAAGGCCTATACCCACCTACCTACTCCCAAATCTATTGCCCCCATTTCCTCCTCACATTAAGCTCATATATGGGATAATGGAATCAAACAAAAGTGTCACCTTGTAGCCAATACTTGTCGACGTTCCTTTCTTTGAATAGGATGGCAGTTGGCTGACAGTTGCACTAATTGTAATGCAATACTTGGGAATATCATCAAATTGACATTTGGCAGCGGCTAAACACTAGTGTACAAGACGACTTGGTGGGAAAGTCAATTGGCCTAAAAGAAGACATGTATGGGGCATGTCCCACAGCACTTTCCCTCTACTTGAGAGCTACATAGGGCACGCTAGTCTATAGAGTATTGGCCATATACAAAAGGTAATATTGTGGTTTTGATCAAATAGTCCACTAACTAACGTTCCTTGCATGTCCAAGAAGATCAACCATACAAACAAAATGATATGGACATTTATTATTCTATCATTGAATTGAGAAACTATTTGATACTATTTTCTAATCTATGGTTAATGCTACCATTTATTTGCAAATTTTTATCTTCAAGTGCATTGTTTCAATAGCTAGAAGAAGTTGATCCCATGATCAAAATAGCTACCTCAAACTAGTAGGTTTAATTATATTAAAAATGAAACTAGATAACTTGAATTCTAGTGACCATCATGTAGTTATAAAGTATCAAGGAAATAACCCATTGCAAAAAATAACAATAGTGAGAATGACATGCTTTCCTAGTTATCCAATTCATGAAAGTAGGATTATAGAAAACCAAACGTTCTAACAACAATAGTCTAACTAAGAGCTTTTGACTTTAGCTACCTTGATAGGGTCTCTAATTAGTCCAAGCTTCTTTGATCAAATGCATGAGAGAGAGGATTACCAAAGAGCAAGCAAGGAAAAGCGAGTGAGCCCAATTAAGCGAGCGTGATTAAACAATAGGCAAGCGAGCAGCCCTTGATCCACTATATGATTAATCAAATTTCATTGGAGAGAGGAGTCATGCCCCAAAATGATATTGCTTCCCTCCTTCCTTCTCATGCTATCACATTAGACTCATTATGGAGAGAGATTCAATAGTATATAAAATATATGATTCACAAAAACAAAGACTACTTAGAGGGCACATTGTTCGAATTGCACATCTCCTTCTCATATATTTACATTACAATAAATTGGCAAACAAACACATAGTGGTACTGAATACGAGATTTGAAAAAGAACTAACATTGCACACAAGTTTTACATTACATATCATGCCTGCCATGCTTATATGATTACATATTCCATACATGCATCATGAAGACAAATATCAGGCTACACATATCCTTCCTCCCCATACTTGGTATCTTCCTCCATACACCCATCCAAAGAAAAGGAGTAGCCTACACATCATATTAAATACCTTTCTCTCCTTACTTTCACACTGAAATCCTTATGGAGAGACAACAATATAGGAGCAGGCAGAATATAGCCAAAACATGCTCATACTCTACATGTACATATCATGCCTTCCATGTTTGCAGAAGTACATCTTCCAAACATCTGATCCAAAAACTGAAAGGCATGTAGAGCAAAAAATCACATTACATCTATTGCATCTTCTACTATTCACATTAAAGGCTGACATATCTTGCATCTAATGCGTGCAGAAGTATATCCTTACTTCGATTACAAAAACATAGAAGGATCCCTACCTCTATAATCCGCATGTTCAGCAAAGAACAACAGAATGTCTTTCACATCATCTAGTCTATGGAAGATGGATTTCTTTTTCTAGCCAGTGCTTGAAACAACTCAATCTTAGTCAACGCTTCTTGATGCATAAACTAATGCACTGTATCACTCAATCCCAGCACTACAATGAACACAAAGTATATATGCTTGCAATGTATATAAGGAGTTTTACTTGTCTCCCTTTGAGTGAAATCAAGACATGTACAATGTGGGAATTCTGAAATTGAGACATGGTATGTTAGCCCCTTGGAAATTGAACCTGATGTACGAATGTGGAAAAGATGCACCTCATTTGGAATAATAGTGCTCTCTCTTACAACCTCCCCATTCTTTGCAACTGCCTTGCTTATCCTTTCTTTGAATTCTTTATTCAACCTAGTTCTCCATGACACAAGCTTTTCATCACGATGAGATGGGTGCACATGGCTTGGCGTATGGATTTTTTGCATACGAGATGGGAAGCTCATGACACCAATAGCATCATCAGTCTCAAATACAAATCCTGCCCTTACCAGGGTCTCCCTCTCATCCACAGTAATTGATGTCCCACATGCAACCTTCCACACACCTGGAGAGTTTCCAGGAACACCTTGAATGGAATTATCCACCTTCCATGTATAGGTCACAGTACTATTGCAAAACCAGACAAATTGTTTTGTCAATCCATTGGAATGTTGCCTTCTTCCCTTAAAGCAAGGTGCTAGCACACCATTTTCCCCCCCATTGGTTGACTCTAACATCCCACCAAGCCAACCATGTGTGGAGTGCTGGCAACTCACCCTCTTTCACATGCAATGGAGACCAATACAAGGTCAATGTTCTCTTGCATTGATCTGCAGAAGTAGCTGTCGTTGCCTCCCTCAATTTCCTACATAGAACCTTATGCTCCTCCTGAAATTGTGACTTAATGCATCTTTTGGTATGCTCAACCATGCTCATCTCCTAGTGAAAACCACAAGTCCTTTCTTTACTCTCCATTACATTTTCAGGCCCACCATTGTAAACTGTGTAGATAGTAAGCCAATTTGCTCCTGCTCCATCTGCCATGAATCCTCGGAATTTAGGTGGTTCAAAACCATTCTTCTCCATCTGACTATTCAAAAGCTTCCAGAATTGCACTTGTGCATGGGTATCTTCCACCTCGAATTCACATATAGCTATTGTTAAGAGTTCCCTTATGTAAGGGTCATACACATGAGCACCCATAGTTGACCATCCTTTTACTCGATGGATGTGGTCAAAATGCACCCATTGTGATCCAAGGCTACCTGCTAGCCGCATTAGATTCACCAAATCAACCCCTGATCCTGGACCAATGGTTGACATTTTGAAAATATGTGGTTGTTGTTCATCTTGCAACTGCCCAGGAAACAAGATACTTTGCACATATGGATATCTACATCTCTTTTTCAAACCCAGTATTGAATCCATTTCACCATCTCCTCCTCTAGCATCACCTCTTGCACTCTGCACTATTCTCTGAAGCCTTCTCCTTTGTGTCATTGGTGTGATTGTATCCAAAACCTCTTTAAATTGTTGGTAATCTAGAGGTTCCATAGCATACCCCTCCTTTGCAAGTAACATATCCATCATAAGGTCTTGTGTAACTGAGACCTCAATGTTTTTGCAAGATGGATTTGCATTTAGCCTAGCATGCATTGAAACAAGATCATCCACTTGCAATTCCTCTGCACGACTTTTTCCTTTCTCAACAGGATGGTCATGGAACCCAACATGCACAACACATCTTATCGTCTTCACTCTTTCATGAGGCAAGCAATAATATATGATAGCACTGCATTGATAAACACACTCTGGGATTCATAAACAATGCTTGCAAACAATTGATCCCAAGGTTGGATCAATTGGACCAGGCACAGGTGGCTTCCTAAGCTTTCCCTTCCATTGTGTATCATTCAGAACTCCCATTCATTCAAGGTAAGGACAATGAACGTTACAGCATCTCAAGTATCTAGAACATCTACTCATCCTTACAATTCCATTGAAAAAGTCTTGTGAACATGTTGAATATTTTGTCCATACATGACCATCGGCATTTTGTTCTATTCCAGACATTGGAGATCCAGCAGGCAAAGGGGGGAGTTCAAAGACAACATACCCATCATAAGTTTTAGGCACTTCAACAACCTTCTCAACTCTAACTGCAAAAGTTAATGCAACATGCAAAGAACTATTTAAAGGCATCTTCTCTATAAGTGAAATAACACTATTCACTTCAGCATTTTGAAAGTCACTATGAGAATCTTTCCTTCTTATCACCTCAACTCTGAAGGTTGAATGTTGTTTTCCATTGATCTTGTACTCTTTTTGACCGTCCTCCAAGTCCACCAATGGAAGCACTATGGAAATGACATCCACTCTGATTTCTTGATGTAGACTAATCTCCTCATCCGCAAGGTGAAAGTGTTCCTTGAGATCTACTAGGGAGACCTCCAATAAAGGAGTGTTGTAACGAATGGACAATGTTTTTGATTCTCCAAAGTGAATGAACACAGATGCAAGCATGTTTTAGATGCACAAATGAACACTAAAGGATTGGCGCCACCCACTACGAGAACAATTTCATCAATTTGCAAGCGCAAAAGAAGACGGAGCTCTAGAATAACTAGCGGCTCTTCATTTACAAAAGAAGATGTAGCCAATAGAAGAGTGTGATAAAAAATGACATTGCCAGAGAAGAGGTGGCATCAGAAGAGCAAATGGAAGCACAAGAGATGGAAATAGAAGAAAAGAGGTTGATAGAAGAGGACATGGCAGCGGAAGAGAAGATGTTGATAGAAGGAAGAGATGACAAAAGAAGAGAAGATGTGAAAAAATTATCTTTGAAAGGTGGCGAGTTAGATGACGCTGTCACAATTATCTTCATAAAGGCTCCATGACATGGTTCATAATATCCTATTTCTTTTCCATGAAAATGGTAATCATTTCACAAGATGGTAATCTGAATAAAGGCTCCATAACTTGCAAACACGAATCTGGTAAGAGGAAAAATTTAATATCCTTGCCTACAAAACTAGAACGTTGTAACTTTAATGGTAGAATGTTAATTAATGCATACATTTATGCATGAAATGCTAGTCATGTAAGAATGTTAATTTTAGTAATGATAGCATTAGTAGTAATGCATGGGTTAGTCATGCAAGGTTGGTTGTGATCACAGTTATTAAAGACGGGCTGCAAAGATGGGCTATAGTGGACACTGCACTAGTGTACAATATATGCAGTGTACACTACACTGTACATAGTGCAATTCAGTATGTTGTGTGTACATTGCACTGCAAAGATGTACAGTGTACTAGGCTCTCACATTCATTAAAATGCCAGGAGACAAGTAGGCTGTGAAAGGTTACTGGGTCTTCTTTTCCAATTACTTATTTCCCATCCAGCTATTCTTCTTTCCCTTGTACTCATTTTCCATGATGTAGGTGAATTGCTCCGATGCTCTGAAGTGTTGAATTTGTTGTAAGAGATATGATTGTCATATATCTCCCGAAAGAATCCGAGGTAACAATAGGAATGCGAGTTCCCAAAAACAATGCAAAGGCATTAGATTAGAGCTCCAATGCCCAAGCAATAGCCTCTCTACTTTGAGTGAACTTACAAGAAACCCGTGATCGACAACTAGCTTGTCTAGTTCTTCCAAAAGCTTAGTTGGATCAATAAGAAAGGAACCGAACAAGAGAATATGGTGAAGAACAGAATCAATATGAACCGTTACCTTCTGTCAATATGAACAGAATCAAGTATAGTCAAGATTTAGTGAAGATTTAGTAATAAATCCTTCCTTGACTCAATAGCTAAATCTAGAAGCGGGGTGGCTGAAGGTTGGGCGCAGAAGGCGAAACAATGAATGAAAGCAAACAAGGCGTGGGCAGCTACAATTTGACACTACAATTTGCACCTCTCTCCATCTCTCATACCCAAACACACAACATTATCCTCGACCTCTCATGCGGAGGTAGTTCTCTTTTGAGCGAGCCTACAATGATATCGCTGCCATCGCCACTGAGTTTGTGATAGTAAAATGTGTCCACAGCAGCCTCACCACTGAGTTTGTGAGAAAGCAGCCACCACCCTCTGCGATCACTCCTCACCTTCTCTCCTTCTCCCTCCTCACCTTCGCTCCTTCTCTTGTCCCTCCTTGCCTTCGCCATCGCTCCTTCTCTTCTCCCTCCTCGCCTTCGCCATCGCTCACTCCTTCACCATCGCTCCTTCTGTTCCCCCTCCTCGCCTTCGCCATCGCTTACTTCTGTTCTCCCTCCTTGCCTTCGCCATCGCTTTCTTTCTCCTTCGCCATCGCTTACTCCCTCCTTGCTCCTTCGCCATTGCTTAGTCCCTCCTTCGCCATCGCCATCGCTTACTCCCCCCATCGCTTACTCCCTCCATCGCTTCTCTTCCATGACCTGCACAACCTCGCCTCCTCTTCCATGACCTCGCCTCCTCTTCCACAACCCGCCTCTCCCTCCTCATCACCTCCTCTTCCATGACTTGCACTCCCTCTTTGCTTCCTCGGACCTCCTTGCCTCTGCCTTCGTTGCTTTCCTCAAGCTTCCTTGTCGACTTCACCAGTTTCAAGCCCCTTGCCACCGAGTACTGTGAGCGCCTCACCCGAGTACTGTGAGTGCCTCACCAGTTCAAAGTCCTTCTCAAGTCTAGCCTGGGCGATGAGACTTATGGGCCGCCAATGTTGTTCACTGAAAAGCTCTCTCAGCGTTATGCTTGCAAGCTCCCCCGCTTTCTCTATGGTCATTCTTGGAAATTGTCGTTGGCAGTCGTAGTTGGAGTCGTTGTCGTTGGCCTCCTCTCTTCTCCTTCCCTTGCATCGTAGTTGGAGTAGCTGCCTTCTCCTTCCATGCTCCACCTTCCTCCCATGCTCCACCTTCCTCCCATGCCGCCTTCTCCTCCCATGGCGCCTTCTCCTTCCATGCTCCACCTTCCTCCCAACATCGCCTCCACCTTCCACGCTCCACTCACCTCCCTCATGAAAGGTCTCGTGCACTCCCATCTTCTCCATGTCCTCCGGATAGCTTAATTTGGTTCATTTGGTTCTAAACTACCGGTAACCATGGATAGCTTAATTTGTTTGCAGGTCTTCGGAAGTGAAACCTCCAGTAAAACAAAGTGTAAAGCATTGGATTCTGACGGTGACAGCCACAGCTGAGCAGCTGTGAGCAGCTCTTAGCATCGGCAACTGAGTAGCTCTCAGCATCGGCAGTGCTTTCCATCTTCTTCTCGTCTTCTTCTTGTCCTCCTCGTCTTCTTCTTCTTCTCCTTCTAATTAGCTCCTCCTCTGCTTTCGCTTTCGCTTCCCCCTCCTCCCTTCCTTGCCTCTCCTCACCTCCTCTCCTCCAACCTCTTTCATCGCCACCTCACCTCCTTCCCCCTCCTCTTTCATTGCCTCCCCCTACTTCCTCTCCTTCGCCTACTTGCCTCACTTTCACCCCTCCGCCCTGCCAGACTTTGCTGCATTCTCTTGCCAAGGTACACGCTCCCTAGCCCACGCTTTTGTTTTTGGCAATTCCAAGCTTCACAACAATCATGCTTCATATAAAGAATTAGCCAAGCTACACACATCCTTTTTTTAATCTACTTTCCATGAGAAAGGGCAGTGCGTCCATTCTCATGGAAAGTAGATCAAAATCATGTCAAAGAAGGTATACTAAAAAGCATTGGGGGTATACTAAAAACTTAAAAAACTTTCATCAATTTTTGTCTATGCACCTCAAATTGATTTCAAAATTGTGAATCCTTCTTCTCCTCACATCCTCATCCTCCAATTTTTCAATCTTCCAAGACCTCTCTAGTGAGTCCTTAAGCATTTGGAAGAGCCATGGCGTTAAGCATTTGTAGGAGCCCCGTAGGAGCATTTTGGATACCCTTTCCATTGAAATGGACAGCGCGTGAAATGGACAGCGCGTTGATGGAAAAGGGCATTTAAAATCCTCCATTGTATCTTTCATGTACCACCTTCATATTTGAGTAAAGAAGGAAATTTTGATGCTTGTGATACCAAAATGGACAGCGTGTCAATGCGCTATCCATTTTGGTATCCCAAGCATCAAAATTGGCCTCTTTTAGGCTTCATAATAGGTTTTCAGTGGGGTGGCATTTAGATGTCTTTTACTTCAAAATGGACAGCGCGTTAACACGCCGTCTTTTTGTAGAAAGAGCTTCACAGTTTACACATTGACATGCTCCCACACTTGCAACAGTCTTCCTACAATAAGATTGGTTGTTGGGATCAAGAATGCTCCCACACTTGACCTGCATGGTGACTTGAAAATAAAGTTAGCTTTCAGATCCTAGAGTTACTATGTCAAGCCATCTTGTGTCAAGTCTTGCTCAATAGTGGCCTTGGATTGGGGTAGCATTTTATATGCCCTTTTCACCAAAATGAACAGTGTGTTGACGTGCTATCCATTTTGGTAGAAATAGCACTAAAATGCACACTACTAATGTGTGCTTTCACAGTTGCATTCAACCTATACATTTTAAGATTTTTATTAAATATGAATGCTCTTTGGACATAAGATCTCAAAGAGGAAGAGTGAAGTAGATATAAGGTCGACATAAATGTCATCTATGTAGCTTTCAATTCTGCAAGTTATTTTGACCACAAGGATGATTTTGCCAACACATTGTATGCTTTTGCTTTTAATCTACATTCTTGAATCATGCCTCAAGTTAAAGGAGGAACTCCTTGATTGAGGAAAGTCCTCTATGGAGGGCGGTGAGAGTTTGTGGAATATTGGGAGAAATCCCCAAAAGATCGCCACATGTACATGTATTACACAATACATGTATATATATAGACATGCTTAAGTATTCATAGACATGTATGTGTGTTATACATTTATTGTACATTTATTTATGTCCATATGTCATGTATGAAAATGTCAAGATGTATATATGGAAGTCTGTTGTAAATGTAAACATATGCATGGAAGATGCAGTCTCTTCCATTAGCAAATGAGTGCTGTATGGGTTTGAGAGTTTGAGAGGTTATGTATGTATATGTAGATATAAATTCATACATAGATAAGTTTACACATGCATACATAAAACTATTTACATGTGTTTTTTTATTTGTACATAGAAAAGGATATGCATACATATGCATAAATATGTGAAAACAGATGTGTTTAAAGATAAATAAAGACATGTGTATAAAGATAAATAAATATGTTTAGATATTCCTTTATACACATCTATGTATAGGAGTTTGAATGTTAGCTCTATGTATCAATAATAGTATGTTAGTTTGACTATTAGCTGGGGACGAGCATTTTCTGAGCGAAATCTTCCGAGCGTCCGAGCGAAGGAAAAAAAAAGCTTCCAACTATGCATAAATATGGCAAAAATCGATCAGAAGAAAACATAGTTTCACTTAGAAATATGCAAAGTATCATAGCAATGCCTATTTTATACCAAAATCTTTAGGTGAATCTGTAGGAATGGTGAGAGCATAATGGGATGGCTTTTGAAGAAAAACCCACATGTAGAGTAGACTTCTCTATGAAAATTCCCTTATGATCCTTCTTACAACTTTTACTTAATAGGGGGTGACATTGAAAACCCTCTCTCAACCTATCTTCATGAAAGAGTTTCTTCAAAGAAAACTCATTGAAGCAAGCCATCCAGGTAGTTTCGCCAGCGAAACCCCTTTGAAGCAAGTCTCCCAAGGTAGTTTCGCTGGCGAAACTACCTTGGACAGCACTTTTAAAAGTGACATAACTTTCATATCCAATGTCCAAATATAGTCATTCAACCACTCAAATTGATCGAAACACCCCATTTGAGCACATCTATGGAGTTATATTTTGGAAAATCTTTCATATATAGGATTAAATATTACATCTATTTTATGAGAGTGATATATAAGCCTAAGTTAATACTTATTTATAGTAATTTAAACTTCTTTAGAAACATGTCCATAAATATGCTATAAAAACACTAAAAAGATATTGCCATATGATATAAATGTGTTAATAAGTAATTATATATGCATAGTATTATTACATTGAGAGTAATTATGAGGAATGTTTCTTAAAGGAATCAACACTTTTTTAAGGTAATAACAGGGGTACAAAGGGATGTCTCTAAATAAGAAAATTATGTTGTGTAAAAATGAATGAGTGACTAGTCTGTATATTTTTATGATAAAGGGATCTAGTTCTAGTGAAAATAAAAGTGTAAAAACCATGTTTCCTAAAGAAAAACATTTTTAAAAATCTCTTGAAAAACACGCTCGGATAAACCTGCTCATAGGTTTTTGCTCGTAAAATTGACGCATCCACTATTAGCTCTATGTATCTATAATAGTATAGGAGTTTAACTGTTGGCTCTAAGATAAACTAGACCCTAAATGCATGTGTTCAAAATGATAGTGTAAACATGTCTCTGGTTAGTGTTTAAAAAATTTAATAGTTGTGCTCACATTGAACTCTTGATCTTCATAGAATGTTTTGGAGAAGAATAGCATGTGCCGTGAACAATAGATTTTTTCTATAGTTTGCTATGCTATATTTGCTCTTGGATTAGATTTTCATTGTCTTGCAATCTCATTTCATATGTGACCAGTGTATGAAAAGGTGTTATTTTTGTATTTCATTTCAGGATGACTGGAAGGAAAGGTAAAAAGCCTTAAGAGGCTCTGCCTCCAAAGTTAGCAAGAGGAAAGAAAATAGATCCCCCTGGCCAATCATCAGTAGGTGGGACAGAAGAACTAGGGAGTGCAGCAGGTTGTGAGCCTGATACATCCTCTGCTCGAAGAGATGAAGGACCAAGATTAGAGGAGGTTGAATTGGATGACATTGAAGTGCAAGTGGAAGGAGGAGGTGATGTGATTGGAAAATGTAGGATGCTTGATTCAGTTCATTGTCCTCACATTCCATTATGTAGATTGATCCCCTACGCACGAGTATGCGGACTGCGTGATGATGTGTCTTCACTAAAATGTGCATTCCAAGTGGAGGGCTACCTTCCAGAGAAAGGATCTTTCATAGTGTCCGTTTGCAAAAGTGATGGAGAGGAGGAAGTAGTGACAGGTGATATGATGGAGAGGTGGTCTGCCACTTGGAGAGATGTTGATGAAGAGTTTGAGAATGGCGTGCTATCAAGTCATGAATTTAAATTTATGTCAAGAAGGATGTTTTTTGTTTGGGAGGGAAATCGTAGGACTACTGCTTGGATGAGTGTTATAAAGGATATCTTTCCTACAAACAAAAACGACACATAAGAGTGGTTTGCACAATAATTGATCCTAGAAAAATAAGTGAGATTGCTCTATTGGCTGGCCTACAGCGCATGAATTCGTAAGTACTTTGATACCTTTTTTTCTTTCATTATTTTTTGTTGTATAATTCTTTACCTTCATTATTTTTATTTTGTACAAACGAACTAATCTTTTGATGTATCTTGTAGTATGAATGAGCATGCCATCATCAAACCTAGCCTCCAAGACACACTTATAAATGCACACAACATTTGTGAGTGTGATCCTACGATATTTATGAAATCATTATCTCCTAATGAAGTGAAATCCATAGAGAACTAGAGGGCTCGTGAGATTAAAGGAAAAAGGCCCTGGTTTCCATTGACAAGAGGCTATCTTGCAAGATTGGTCTTTTAGGTTTAATGCTACACTTCTCTTGGTGCTTATTCTCTTTCATTCATTTTCTTTCTATAAAAGGAAATCTTTTGTGTAGGTTGAGTACAATACAGAGCTTAAAAAAGCAATTGATAAGATATCCACGATGCCTATAGACCAAAGAATGGAAGCTGAAGGAAAGCAACGCGTCCTAATTCAAAAGAGAATTGCTGACAGGATGGGAAAGGTGAGAGTTTAATTCTTCTTGTTGTTACATTTTTTAATCATTTTATGCATCTAACATGCAATTCTTGGGTAGGTTTTGAATTGCATAGATCCAAGCTTGGGTGAGGCCTCGTTGAAAAAGTTATTTGCCTTGCGATTTGATGGTCTGGACTCTTGTGTAACTTTGGAGAAGCTGCAACTCATAGCAAAGTTTGATTTGAGATTGGAGAAAAAAATCATTTTTTTTCCTTGTTGGAGGCTACCAAACCAATGAGGGATATGTATTTCATGCCTGTGGGGGATGATGAGTATAGAGGGTGAGTTGTTCCTTTCATAAATAAACTTATTTTGCACAGTGTTTATATGTATGTTTATATGTATTATAGAAGTGCCATAAGTCTTAGTTGTGTGAATACTTTGTTTTTCACTTGTGTAGATGGATTAATAAGGAGATATTTCTTGAGAAAGTAGAGACCTAGGCTTTGAAAGTTCTTGATAACTTGATGATTATAACAACCATGGGCGTTCCTTTAGAGACACCAAAAGATTACACAATGCAACAGTACATGGAGGACATAAAATTAGAAGGAAGAAAGCATTTGTTCTTAGCTCTACGATCAAAGGATTCAAAGATTGAGAGTAAGGGAGGAAAGAAAGTAGACGGTCTCTCTGAGTTGGACATGGCCGCTCATAGGGTTGTCTACAGGTTGGTCCCTTTTAGTTTTAATGATGGTGCTTTTCTATTTGTTTTGTGAAGCTTATAACAACATTGAACTTGACAATCATTTTTATTTGTCTCAGTTTTTTTGTGAACCTTTCTTTATATAGGAGGTCCAAATAATTAGTGATTGTTGATGAATCACTTTCCAGGATGTGAATCCATTTGCATATGTTAATATACATCAAGTTGTCGATGCATCAAATGTGTGGGAAATGGTGCCACCAGGTACTCCCACAGGTACACAATCAAGGGCAGAGGATGGATCATCTATTGGCGGAAATGATGAGCCAAATGTGGCTGATATGCAATGCTGCTTGTATGTATCCTCCTGGCATGCACAATCACTCGCAATGGGAACTTGCAAATTGTCCTTGGTGGATAGACTTCCCCAAAAGAGAAGTCTTGGTGCATGAGAGAGACTTTCACAAGAAATATGCCTCATCTAAGAACATTGAAGAAAGTAAGGATAAAATGGGGGGAAGCTCTAGAAAAACAAAAACACAAGCACAAAAACAAGAACAAGCTCAAAAGAAAGGTAAGAAATATACATACATGTTGAGTCCCTAATGTTGTTTATGATGAGGGTTTGGAATAGTATACTGATGTTATTCTTTCCTATCCATTTAGATGAGGAGCCATCTAGTCCACCAAGGCAAGATAAGGATCAAATGGAGCATGCAAGTAAGGTTCTAGTTATTTTTTGTTCTTGCTATCGGTGTTTCAAAATTTCCTTTGGTTGTGTTTGATATAAATTTTCCATGTAGGTTCACAATCTATCACAAAGCTAGTACAACATTATGTATTTCATAAGGCACAGTCACCGGATAGTCTATCGACTCGTGGTATCATTCCATTATATGCTTGTATGGTGGGTGATTACATAACCATGGGCATGGACTTTTCACAGTCCAAGAAAAATGAAAAGTATACTATTTTGCATGAGTTTTTCATGAATGTAGTTAGCCCTGATTGAGACTACATGTAGTTGGGTAAGAAGATTAAGTGGGCTACGGATTTTATATTGGTTGACTTTCCCACTTGATGAGAGAACCCATCCCAGTTTGGAACCTCTTATTGGAGGACCATGTGCATTATGGGCTTGCCGTTGCAGCAGCTTCATTATCAGATAGTGGTTGGCTGGCAATTATATGTCCTATGGCAGATAAGGTTCAATATCTAGCACTATTGTTGTTATATGTCCTCTATTTCCATTTTTCTTGTATGAGATAGTGTCATTTGATTGTAGGAGGACACTGTATTTCATGGATGGAGCGCTTTGCATTTGTTCAAGGCTTGGAAGTTGTTAGATGTGTAGTCATTCATGACAAGCTTCCACATGGATACTATAAATACCATGGTATAACTCTTAAGGTATGCTACAATTCCATGCATGGTGTGTTGTAATGCTACATTCATGAACTTTTTAATGTGTTTCTTTATGTGGGATTGATAGATGCCATGTTACATGTAGTATGCATGCTAGGTTTTGATGGTAAAATCATATATTTCATTTGTGTTCCATATGTGTGGTCACATGTAGTCTTTCATGCTATGATACTTGTTGGCTAAGGTCATTCTTTGGTATGTGGTTCTCTATGCATGATTCATAGATGCAGTCATCTATGTTGGCCCTAGTATGTAGAGCTAAGAAGACTCCATAAATTTATTTGGAAGAGTGTTCCATATTTCAAAACCTTTCCATTGATCCGCTATCTGATTTATGGACTCACTATGTGCCTCTCAGTGAGAGGACAATAGTGCCTATGTCTTCTCAGATGGCTCGAGGTGGACTTGAGCGATGTTGCTACTTTGTTGGGTGCCTTTTGTCTCTCTTATGTGTTCCAGGAGGATTGGTTTTAGAGATGGGTTGTGGCACAGCTCCTCTCATGCGTGCTTGTAGACCTTGTCTTTCTTTTGATTCAGATAGCAGTATTATGGCTACCATTGTTGAGCCACTTGTAGCAGACCATTCCGGGAAACGGGTGAGGTCAAAGCATGATGGTGATGGGGATGAAGATAGAGTGGACCCCATCACAAATCCATATGATGATTAGTATGGTACTGAACTTAGATCTTTCTTTGATGACATTTGGATATTTTTGGATTGTTGTTATTGTATCTTTAACGTTTTGACTTACTATGGTTTCAAATGTATGTTTGATTGTAGTTTATTACCATGCTATGCAGAAGAAATGGCAAGATTCATGTCAACTGAAAGAAGATATGATGAGAGGCATTCAGATAGGCCACGAGCTCACATTTACTTTGTTGATGATGAGTGTCAAGAGGAGTAGAATATGATTTAAAAGACCATTTTGATGAGAGCTTGGTGATACTTGTGAAAAGAAGTCCCATTTTGAATATGGTAATATTGCTCTATGTATTATGAAATCTTATGCTTTCAGATGACACTTGGATTTCTTGACATATGGGTGAGCTAACAGTAATGTGGTAATATTTCTCTATGTATTATGCAATCCTATGCTTTCAAATGACACTTGGGTTCTCCCACATATGGGTGAAGTGGTATTAATGTTATTAAGTATAATTTCAAGCAATGTGGATGTTTTGATTGTAGGAAAATAAAACCCATTTTGAATGCAAAAGAATTGTTGTGTATGTGATGCAATCCCACGTTTTGAAGTGACACTTCACTTTCTTTTGATTACTAATGACACATATTGGAAGTTACATTATTGAGATAATTCTAATCAATTTTGTATCTTTTCTTGTACTGTTAGTCCAAAACATCACTTTTTGACCTTGGGTTTGTATACAAGTCATTTGACACCCAAATCATTTCAACTTCAAGAAACATGTATTTCATAGACACAATGTATTTCACATGCACAATTTAAATGGGATAGGAAGGACAAATACAATTACCATTTGAGAAAGCAAAATGTACAAGATGTTGTGCTTGGATAGTTAAATACAATGAAAACATTAAAAAAGGCGTGAGATATGTTTGCAACTTTATAAGAGGCAAATGAATACCTAGGATCTTGATGAAGAGAAAGCAAATCAATAAAAGCTTTTGACATGCATATATAGTGAGACTCATAGGCATGAATATACAACTTGCAGCCATATGAGGGACTATGAAATATCAATAAATTGTGTAAGTCATCGTCAATAGACTCACTAAAGGATATGAGAATTGAGTTGTTGGAAAAGTGTTAGTTGCTTTAGTCTCTCCTATGCTACCAAGTCCAAGTTACATTATCAAGATAATTATAATATATCATCAACTTGCTTTACTCTCCCAAATATGGAAAGTAGGTTAAGTTTCATTTTGGATATTCTTCCCAAATAGTGGATTTCACAGAGCTATGTTGGCTACCTCTATAAGGGATTGTGGAAAGATCGCTCGCTTTTTTGGGCCCGCTCGCTTTTTCTTGCTCACTCTATCGACTACCCCCATGAGAGATATTTTAGGCAAACTTCTATCAAAGATAGAACCACTATAGGCCTTGACCTTTCAATCGAGTTGAATGGCTTTGAGCATTGTAAGCCTTGGCATATCAAGAAACTCAAAGACAAGAATGTGTTGTTGTAAAACACATATAGACTTTGACGTGGCCTAGCAAGACTGGAATGACTTCAAATGCATGCATGTTGGAGCATTGCTTCATGGAGATAGGTGCCCATGTCTTGCATGTGAATTCTTAGTTTATAGGACACTTGGATCTTCATCATGTGTTGCGAGGGAGACCAAGTTTCATAGCCTAAGTGCTATGTGGGATCCAATGCTCTGTCCAAAGGGAGAGTGGCACTCCATTAAATGCATTTGTGGAAAATGCAAACATTGAGCTATAAAGGTGAAGCAAACAAGTCTACCCAAACAAAATGAGGGAAGACAACCATGTTTTTGTAAAATGGAGGAGATTTGAACATGTTGATGTTGAAGGATATTACAAAAAGACATGGCTACTATAGTACAAGAGCCCTCAGCCAAGGGAACTTATAGATCCCTTGGTTACTATAGTACAAGAGCACTCAACCAAAGGAACTTATAGATCCCTTGGTTAAATCCATCCCAAAATATGTGCTTTATAATTTGTCTAGCTGGCAAGAGAAGCAACTTATGACACACCTCTCTATCATTTTTGTAACTTCTCTATCCTTTTAGCTTAAGTAGAACCAACTTCACGAGAGGGGACACATACTTTCTAGGTACAAAATTGATTTCAATTTGAAATTTACCTCTTTGCTAAGTCTCTTCCATAAAGAGTTGTGCCATGGGTTCTTATCATTCCTCTTCAATCAATTGTGTCAAAATTTGGTTTTAACGATTAATAGGATGCAAAGGATTAAGTACTAACTTTGGATGTACATTTCATATGCTCTCCAACAAAAAACTTCAATATCTCTTTTGCCATGTATGTTGCATACCTTTGTGTTAGTTTTTCTATTATTTCCCAATGCAATCGTAGAAGCTTCACCATTAGTGAATATGTCAAACACAATTTCATGCTGATCCGTGAATGCTTATATTGTGGCATTTATCACATGTTCTTTATTTCTTTCTTTGTAACACCCTTTCAACTCTCACTTTCTCTTCAAGGCCATCACCATCCTCATCTTCCTTAAGATCGGCAACATACAAAGTATTTGACTTATTGAAATTGTTAACACTTATTTCATTAATTTTGGACACATATGTCTACATTTGGACTATTCCTTAAAATCCTTCCCAAATGAAAAGTTTACTTTATGAAAACATCATTTGAGAATCAAAAGTTTACTTTTTGGCACTATCACTTCCACATAATACATTTCAGAATATCTCTCTACAAGAAACATTTGCTTGTTCGAATGTCCTTTTCTATCGTCACAGAAATGAGCGATCCAAACATTTGCTTGTTTGAATGTCCTTTTTGTCGTCACTTGTCACTTGGGTGCCATCTTCATTCACTCTCATCTGACCACCACCACCTTCACTCTTTCTCGATATTTGAATGGTGTTATCATGGGCATTCTTCACTTGCGCTATCTCCTTCTACTTCCTCCTTGGCGAGCATCTTTATGAACTTTGTACTGTGCGAAATAATTGGTTGCAGTAATTTTATTTTTTCTTCTACATCATACCCCATGTGCTTCTTTGTTTTCTTCGTCCTTGATTTCCAAGATACTATGATTGTCTCTATGGAAAGTTTTGAATTTGCATCATGATTTGGCTTCCATTCCTTTTTCAGACAACTACTATACAATGCATTGTTATCTTGGTTCTCCTTCCTACCCCTTGGCTCATACCATACTACTATAAATGTTGTAGCTCTCCCTTGGTCATCCATGCTCATGTCCACTACTTTTGCAACCCAAAACTTCATGTTCTCATGTTCATCATCCGATGGTCAAACTACAACAAAATATTGGACGTCTATGTCTATTTATGGCATAAACTCTCTCCTCTTGGGTCCATAATATGGGCATGGAAGAAATGATTCAAACTCATTTTCAAAGAGACCACATGCTAGGCACAAGTTGTTACCAATATTTGGCCAAAATAAAGGCCGTACTGCCTTAATATCATCTTCTCACATTTTTGCAAGGTCCTTTATCAATTGATAGGTCTTGCTAATCACAACAGTAGTGTGTTCCTTCTAAGAGGGCTTCCAATCAGCAGAATCTCTGGAGCATTTCCTCTTTGTAGATGTAATAAAAGCTTTTAAGCCTTCTATTCCACCTTTGGATTTCTCGCTAAATTCTTTTATAGGAGCCCATGTTGGATGCGTTTCTTTGCTCAGAATTGAAGTTAAGAGGAGAGAGTAAGGTTCTTCATATATTATTTTGTATCAAGAGAATAGAGTTGCCACTGCATCCCTGGTTTTTTACCCTTTAATAAAAAACGAAAATAGTATGTAGTGCCATGACCTATTAGGGCATCACCACCTTTTTGTATGACGGGTAGAATAAAGCTCTTCCAATCATACATCCTTTCAAGCATATTGTTCCTTCCTTGCGGCCACGAACTTGCCTCCCACATTTTCTTATAAAGTCATCCATCGTGTCCATGTCCTTGTGTTTTAGTTCTCTCCATGTCCTTGTGTTTTAATTCTCTTGAAACCATGCTAAATACCTGATCGATATCCTTGTGTGTGCCCAACCAACAAAAACCCAACTTCAATCTCATTGAAGATTCTATGAGCGATCAGCACTGAGCAAAATGCAAAGAAGAGTACATTCTTCTTCTCTCGTCTGCAATTGTCTGCCTGTAATCTCAAAGTTGCTGGTAGGCGACCTTTTTCTGCATGTACATTGTGAATTGCCTTCATAACGGATGTTGCAACTTGATTGGTATCATGTGGATGCAAGGAATCAATCCATATGTCTGCAAAAAACTTAAATCCATGCACTAACACTCCACATAGATGTGTCTTTCAAAAGTATTTTCCTTGTAGCTTAGGTGGAGTGTTAATGAATTGAGGTAATGTTGTTGTATTTTGATCCATCCATCTACAATAACGTACATGTACTCATTTGGATGAGAAATGGCTTGCTCCTTCCAAAATGCATATTTTATTCTAGAATGTCGAACAAGTCCATGATGAAATTCTCTCTTTTTTTGGTATGCTTCTTTTTGTTTTGGAGATGTTGCACTCTCATGTGCTCACTTTAGATTATTACAGTCATTGCATTTTGACATTTTTTGCCTCTTTAGGATTTTAACATGTCCAAAGCTTTTTTTCCAAAGAGTATACAAAGTATGAAAAGATGCAGGTGCATGCCCTCTTTGCCTCTGTGTTTCTCTAATAGAGTTAAATACTTCTTTTTTTGTCAAACCTATCGAAAGATGCATTTATGATAGATGGGGTTGTGGCATTTTCATGAATGTAGTCTTTCAAAATTACTATTGCCGCAGCCATTGAGGCTCTTGTTTTGTGCCTTCCTATGTTTCCATGAATGTTAAATTTTACTCCATACTTTTCTTTATTAGCCAAATTCCAATATGTGCCATGTGATAATCCTGTAATAATGCGATATGCATTATTGCAAATACTTTTTCCATTTATAAGAGGCCTTATCTGTTGTCCTAAACTTTGCCTTCTTTGATCATTTACAAGAATGCAAGATAGTCTCGTGAGTAGGTATTTATTTCTTTTGCCCCCTTCCTTCCCCAGACATGTTCTCTATAGCCCTTGATGTCATGTAAGTTAATGGATCACATACATCTATGCTTACAGCATGTAGATCGCATTGCTTTTAGCATAACATCTTCATTTATTACTGTTATTCTCTTTGGTTGCTTTTCTGGATCTTCCTGGACTGGCTTTCATTTCATGCATCTGTATGTCCATTTTGGGACCTTTTGTACATCCTTATTTGGACTTGTGCAGTTCTCCTTGTAAGATTTATTTGTCACTTTGTTTTCATGGGATGTTGTATCCTTGATCTTTTCACTCTAATAGTCAAATACTGAATAGTCCTTTGTTGATCTCATCCCTACTTTTGATACATTTGTAGAACCATTTGTAACATTAACTGTTTCATAGTCAAAGTCAAATACTGAATAGTCTTTTGTTGATCTCATCCCTACTTTTGATACAATCATAGAACCACTTGTCATAGTGGTGATAGAGTGTCTAGAATGATCTTCAAATTCCTCTATGCCTGAGAGAACATCACTCATGATGCACTTTCCATGGATTTCATAACTCCATAGTTTTGAAACTCCTCTACTCCTGAGAGAACATCACTCATTATATCATCCTGCATGATTTCCATAATTCCATAGCTACTTGGTTTGACTCCAAGAACTTTATCAGTATCCATGAAGCCATTCATGCTTTATAAGATATCACTTTTGACATCTTTGCCCAAGTTCTCAATGTGTATGAACTCATCCACCTTGGATAAGGCATCACTTGTGAAATCTTTTTCTTTCTCAGTACCAATGAACTCATCGACTCTTGATAAGATGTCAGTGGTATAGTTGAGTGCATTGGAATCATCCATCTTCTTTCTGATCTTTAAAAATTGCATGCTCCATCTCAAATCCTTACCTACCTCATAGTAGGGACTGTCCAATGAGATTGAGTTATCATCCATATCATCATCAGTAACTTTTTGAATTCTCATCTGTGCAAATGTCCAGTGTTCCACTTGTTCAAATCCCAAGACTTAACCTTCTGCTACGTTCTTATTTATTGTGTTGGATAAGTCTTATCTCTGTCCCATGCAATAAATGCTTTGTTGGAAGTATTATAGGGCATAACATCTCCAAGGATTTCCATATCCCCACACTTATGCTTTAGCTCAACATGTGCATTAAGAATCTTTGATATGATAACCACCACCTTATCTTTGCCAAGTCTTCTAAAGTGACAAATAGAATTTGGATTACTTTCATGGATTGTAGCAAATGTAACTACTTCTCTTTTGCAACATAGAATCACCTCCATCCCCAAAATAAAATGTGTACCCATCTCCTTTGTGAGTTTCCTTTGCAAACAAGCTGTAACAACCATTATAAAGAACATTAGTCTCTTCTCAATAATCTACTTTAGTAATTATTTAGAAATGTAGATCTTTTTTAGAAAATATGGGAGGTCTTATTTAGAAATCTGTGTTTTCAATAAAGGATTTAAGATTTAGTAATTAGCAATTTGCTAAACCCAAATCCTCTAAACCCTACCTCCTAAAATAATTCCCTAAATCCTAAATCCTTAACCCAAACACTCTAAACCCTAATCCTTGCTCTTTAAACCCTAAACCCTAATCTTACCTCCCTAAACCCTAAACCCTACACCCTAACCCCTAATCCCCAAACCCTAAACCCTAATTCTAGCCCTCAAAACCATAAACCATAAACAATAAACCCTAAACCCTAACCCCTTGAAACTTAATCCCTAAATCCCAAACCCTAAACCCCAAACCCTAAATCCTAAACCCTAACCCCTAATCCCTAAATCCTAATTTTGGCCCTCAAAACCATAAACCCTAAACCCTAAATCCTAACCCCTTAACCCTTAACTCCTAATCCCTAAACCCTAAATCCTAAACCCTAAACCCTAAATCCTAAACCTTAAACCCTAAATCCTAAACCCTAAAATTGAATCCCTAGTCGATAAACCCTAAATCCTAATCCTAGCCCTCAATACATTAAATTCTATACCCTAACCCCTACGTCCCAAACCCTAAACCCTAAACCTAAATCCTAAACCCCTAAATCCTAATCTATAAACCCTAACCCCTAATCCCTAATCCCAAAATCCTAAACCTAAACCCCTAAACCCTAATCCCTAATGCCTAAACCTAAATTCTAATCCTAGACCTCTTAACCCTAAGCCCTAACCCTATACCCTAAACCCTAACCCCTAAACCTTAAACCCTAATCTTGGCCCCCTAACCCCTAAACCTTAAACCCTAATCTTGGCCCTCTAGACCCTAACCCCCAAACCCTAACTCCCAAACCCTAACTCGTAAACCCTTATCCCTAATCCCTAAATCTTAAATCCTAATCCCTAATCCCTAAATCTTAAACCCTAATCTTGGCTCTCTAAACCCTAAATCCTAACATCCACCCCTAACTCCTAAACCCTAACACCTAATCCCTAAATCGTAAACACTATTCTTGACCCTCTAAACCCTAAACTCTAACCCGTAAAAACGAACCCCTAATCCTTAAACACTAAACTCTAAACCCCAAACCCTAAACCCTAAACCCAAAACCCTAAACTAAAACCCCGAAACCCTAAACTTTAAACCCTATGGTTGATTTAAGTAATATCATTCATTTAAGTAATAGTTTTCATTAGGATTGATAAGTGGGAGTGAAATTGATAGTAGGAATGTGGAAATGGGAGTGGGAGGTGGGAGGGTGGGAGTGGGAGAAAGGGAGAGTGGGAGTGTGGAAGTGGGAGTGGGAGTGGGAGTGGGAGAGGGGGAGGTAAGCATGGGAGTGGGAGAGGGAATGGGAGTGGGGGAGGTGGGGGTGGGACTGGGAGGGTGGGAGTGGGAGTGGGTGGGAGAGGGGGAGGTGGGAGAGGGGAGGGTAGGAGAGACCAATGGAAGAGTAGGTACTTGGATGGAGGGGCAAATGGGAGAGGAAATAATGTGATGGAGGGGCCAATGGGAGAGGAGACAATGAAATGTATGGACCAATGAGAGAGAAGCACTTAAATCCCTAGCTTTTCTTATATATACTCTCCTCCTCTCATTGTTTCTCCCATTTCAACAAGGAAGAGTAAGAGGAGAAGCAAAAGGAGGAGCAAGAGCAAAAGCAAGCACAAGCATACGTTTCAATTATCTCAACTTTCTTCTAGGTATTTTTTTTAAATTTTCTTCTTTGAAATCTTATTATAGAGAGAGAGAGCTTAGAGAGAGAAAGAAAAGAGAGAGAGAGAGAGAGGGGGGGTAGGAGAGAGTACCGATGCCACCGCGAGAGAGAGAGAGAGAGAGAGAGAGAGAGAGAGAGAGAGAGAGAGAGAGATGTAGGGAGAGAGTGCCACTATCACAGTAGAGAGAGAGAGAGAGAGAGAGGTTTAGGGAGAGAGTGCCGCTACCGCAGTAGTGCGAGAGTATGAGAGAGAGAGAAAGGTAGGGAGAAAGAGAGAGAGAGAGAGAGAGAGAGAGAGAGAGAGAGAGAGAGAGAGAGAGAGAGAGAGAGAGAGAGCAAAGGAGAGGGAGGGGAGATAAGTTCTTTTCAGTTTTAAGTGAAATTAATTTGAATTAAAAAAGGGTTTGGGGCTTTGGGTTTAAGGTTTGAGGATTGGGGGTTTAGGGTTTAGGAGTTAGGGTTTAAGTTTTAGGGATTAAGGTTTGGGGTTAGCGAATGAATTGGATGGTTATCTTGCATGAGCACAGCCCCAAAACCCTATCCACTAGCATCAGTAACCATGACAAAGAAGGGTCTCGTAAAGTCCGGCATGGTCAAAACTGGTGTGTGTGTGTGATTGCACCCTTAAGTCGTTGAAAAGCTAAAGTGTGCTGCTCATCCCAAGAGAAAGCACGAGTCTTACGCAGTAGTTTAGTCAATGGATGTGCCTTGTGTGCAGAATTTCTAACAAATCTATGATAGAAACTACACAGACCTAGAAAAGATCGTAACTCATGGATATCTTTAGGCTGTGGCCAGTTTACTATCACTTCTACCTTCTTGGAATCTACTCGAATGCCTTCAGCTGAAACAATGTGTCCAAGATATTCAATTTCAGACTGGAAAAAAGAACTTTTCTCCAGGTTGGCATACAGTTGGTTCTCACGTAAGAGAGAAAACAAGATCCAAGTGTTTCTCATGTTCCTCTCGACTCTTGCTATAAATCATGATATCATCAAAGAAAACTACCACAAAGTCTTGATAAAGTAGGAAGATATGATTCATCATTCGACTAAATGTGGCAAGTGCATTGGTCAATCCAAAAGGCATAACAAGAAATTCATAGTGATCAGCTTGGTTCTAAAAGCAATCATGAAAATATCAGGCTCGATCATTCTCACTTGATGATATCCTGACTTAAGATCGATCTTACTAAAGATTGTGGATCCTTTCAACTTGTCGAGTAGATCATCAACTCTCAGAATGGGGTATTGATTTTTTACAGTGATTTTATTTTAGGCACAATAATCGATGCACATTCGAAAAGTTCCATTTTTCTTCTTGACAAGAAGAACAAGTGTCCCAAATGGTGAGCTACTAGATCGAATTAGGCCTCTAGCCAAAAGATCTTCTATTTGGAATTGAATCTCTTGCTGCTCAGTAGGATTGTGTCTATATGGTGATCTACACGATGTGCGCTACCTGGAATAAGGTCAATCTTATGATCCTCAGGTCTAGATTGAGGTAGGCCAGGGGGTAAGTCTTCCATAAAGCAGTCATCATAGGTAGCTAGAAAAGGATCCAAAGGCTTTTGCTTAGTTTTCTTAGTCTTAGAACTTAGCCTCAATCTTATTGACCATAACCAGGTATGTCTTCTCATGTTTTTGCAAAGCTCTTTTAGCTTGGGTATGTGACAATATAGGCCAAGAGGGAAGATTCTTATTGCATTCTAGAGTCATAGTCTCAGTGCTTTGAGTCACAATAATGGTGCGTTCAAGATAATTAGGTTTGGCATTATGATCGACGCGACAAGGCATCCTTAGAATGAGATCTTACTCATGCAAAGGAGTGACTAAGAAATCACGGCTCTCAACTAATGGCCCTAAAGTCACCTCAAGATCCTTAACCATTTGCAAACAATTATAATTTGATCCTTAAAAAAATTTGACTTTATATTGTGTTTTGATGGTTGCGAGCCCTAACTTTTCAACTAAACGTTGCGAAATGAAATCATGGGTGCTTCCATCATCAAATAAGACTATGTTCTTTTTCGTGCAATAGTGCAGTCATATGTAACAAAAAAGTACAAAAATAAGATGCACTTTTACCTGAATAACACTTACCTGAAGGGGTGTAGTCGGTATCTTCAGTGTCGTCATGCTCATCCTCACCCTCTTGCTAAAAAGATTTATCATGGGATCCATCATCAATGTAGTTGATCCACCATGCAAAGTTGCTGCACTGACTATTACTATTGGTACGTCCATTGGTTCTTCCTCCAATGCCTTCGTTGTTGTTGGTAGCAACTGGAGGCAGAATATGCAAGCACACATTCTTTGGGATATAGTGGAACTCCTCAAAGTGTGCTCCACAATCTTCGATTGCAAGGGAAGAAGCATCTTGACCTTTGGGTGGATGGAAACTTGTATCCTTTAGACCCTGCCACCCAAAAGAGTCCTCCTTTTCATACATTGCATGATGTTGTTCGGTTTTGGCAAGGAACATGCTGGATTGCTTGGTTATTGCAATCGATTGAACCATTCTCAGACATTGGCTATGCAAGCAAGCGAGGTGCAGAGAGCCCAAGCAGAAAAACTTGCACATTTGGGAAATATTACTATTGTGGCAATGCATAATAGTATGCAGGATCTCCAATTGCAAAACAAAGAACTCAGTGACAAAGCACATGCACTGGACTTGGAGTGACATGAGTTGGAAGAATCAATCCAAAAGCTTGCTAAAAGAAAACAAGATTTGGAAAGGTCTATCTATGGCCAAGTTCAACGTGCTGTGGAGAAGGAACGACAGAAGTCGATAGAACGAGTACAAAAGTTAAAGGGAACACCTTTGGGATTGAAGGAGAGGAAAAGACAATTGCAATTTGTGGATGCATTGTCAACCAATAGTGGTACTCGAAAGAGGAGAATACGGGCTGCAAGGTTAGTTCCCCAAATTTTCAATGAAATTTCTTACCCCAAAATATTGGTGGTGTTGCATTCTTTCCACTAAGACTCATTTGTACTCTACTTTAGGAATTTCATGGAGGATGTGATGGGAACAATGGAAATGGATGATAGTGATTCTTCATATCTTCTAAGAAGTTTAATAAAGCCAAGTGATGTCATGGAAGTGTTGAAGGACCCTAGATAAAAAGGGCCACGTAAACAAGTTGCTAGAGAGGTAATGAAGGATTTCAAGGGCCTCGTCCAAGCAAAGGAGGTGCTTGGAGCTTGTGATGCTGCTGGTGTAAGTCGTGAAGCTTACAACTCTGTTTTTAAAATTTTCAAGTCTGCTATGGAGGAAAAGTATAAGATATCTATAATGCCATTGCCAACACCGTGGTCTATAAGGCTCACATGTCAAGAAACAAACCAATGTGCTAGAGAAAAGCTTGGAGGATACCATTGTGTAAGTGGCACAATGACTTGGAAGAGTAAAAAGAAATCTGGCATCCAAATGTTTGAGATGAATGCATTCAATAATGTTTATGTGGATGTAGAGAATTTGCAGAGAGCCATGGTCAAATTCTATGGGATGAGAGAAGAAGGTAAGAGAAATTCCCTCTTCACATTCAACTTTATTTCTTCTTATTTCTATATCCTTTGAATTTCTCTTTCATTGTATAGATCGCAAGCTAGTATTTGTTATAAAAATGGATGAAGCTCAATTGGTAAAAGAGCACAAGCTAGAGAGGGTGAGCATTTGCATTATGAACAACACCTTGCATTTTGCTCAAGGGGATGAGGAAGTTGAGCAGGGTTTCTCAATCCAATCTGAGGACATATGGTCGCTTGCAGCCTTTGAGACCCCAAAGGAGTGCCACGAGACATTGAAGTGGGTTTTGGAGAGAACCGGCATCCCATTGATTATTTGAAGACAAGAGGTAGGGCAAACCTTAATTGTGGATGGGCATGGAATGTTTCAAGTTGAATGGCATCTAGCTGGTGATTTAAAGACCCTCAAGTGCTTGTATGGTTGTGATACAGGTGTAGATGCAAAATGGACACGCTTGTATTGCACCCACTCTCAGAAGATGCAAAAGGGAAGCCTACAGTGGGAAAATGGCATCCTTTCTTGCAACCAAAGTGCAGCCCTGATCGTCATAAAAAGGATCCTAAGTGGGATGCCATTCTACCAATTCCATTGGAGTGGGTACACGTGTGTACTTTGCATGCTGAACCGCGTATACTTGATAAGTTACTCTATCTCGATCTAGTTTATGCTTGGAATTTGAGGCCACAGCAAGTATCTACACAATGCATTGCAAAAGCTGAAGAACTACTCTCACTAATGGGACTTCACAGAGGCAATGTGAAGCTTAAGCAGGAGAAGAAACAATTAAGAAAGACACAAAATCTTCCTGCTAAAGTGTCCATGGGTGGAGGAAAGGCAAGGAGGTCCTTGTCCAACCACAATGCTGATAAAGAAAAACATACATTGGCTCAAAGCACCCTAGGTTGGGAGTACTAGAAAGATCTGTGTGAGTGCACCACAAATCAAGCTTCACATCCACGAATTGCTACTTTGAGAGCAAAACTATGGACAAAGCTTGATGCATTTATAAAGTTGCTTAGACAAGGTCAAACAGATGAGCTTTATTATGAGAGATTCAAAACAGCATTGGGAGAATTCATATCATTGATGGTAGAAGCATGGGGGGAGTCACATATTACACATTACATGGTAATCCTCCTTAGGTTGAAATTTTGTGCTTTAAACTTGAGTCAGTTTATGTTTCTAATACAATGTTTTTCTTTACAGCATATTCTTTACGCACATGCACCATGGTTTGTGGAGCAATGGGGCCCTCTGTCCATTTGGAATACTCAAGGAATGGAGAAATCACACTATAGAGCAAAGGTAGCATACTTCAAGAATACAAGGCATGGGGGTGGTATTGCACGAAGCAATGCACTACACGAAATGTTTAATTGGTTTTATAGATGTTTAGAGGCCAGGACTCTCAAGTGCAATAAGGTAGAGGTCTCAAGTCTCGCAAAAGTGGTTCAACATGTCAAGAAGACAAGGAGATGTGCTGCTTGGAAGTCCTCAACAGGGAGCCATCAATAGGGAGCCAAGGGGTTGCACTTTGGTTGCAACATAGAGTCAGATAGGGGAGGCATTGGGTCCTAAGAGAGCCCTAAATGTAAAATGTTTGATGAAAATTAACACTATTTTGAGTCAATTATAGATTCCAAAATTCACAAATTTGTTTGGAAATTGCAGAATTGCATGTGCGACATGGCAAAGCGGAGGGGTGAGTGGGTTGGGAGGGAGAGTGGTGAAGATTAAGTATTACCAAACTGGAGATAAAAGAATGGGGAGGAGGAGGTGCACTCAAAAAAACCTAATTTAAAAGAAAAACCCTAAAGTGCTTTAAAAAAGACTATATAAAGCTCTTCAAAACCCTAAAATCCCTCATTTCTATGGCACGAGTTAAAGGAACTACTAGACCCACTGGAGGCTGTTTAGATGCTACCTGTTGTCCTCCTCACAATGCCATGGCCTCCAAACACACTGCAAGCCCTAGTGGCCAAGAGGGCAATAATCACCAAGGATCTGAAGGTGGTTCTCATCATCAGGAGTCCAAGCAACGTGAGTCCCCACCATCTGACTCTCATGGGGGATCCCAGGGATCTCAGCACCATGAGGAATCCCAGCATGATGAAGGATCCAAGCACAATGAGGGGTCCTCTCAGTCCTTCCACACAACTAATCGTGGAAGTAGAGAGGTCTTCCGAGAGGGGCAAAATAGTCCAGTCAATCCTGATCAACTACCCCTCCCTCCTCCGTGGGGTCCTGGCATGGAGCATCTAGACCAACAAGGGGAGCAAGAAAGACAAAGAGAGGAGATGGAGAGATTACAGGGGCCACAACAAGAGGAAGTATTTGGCGGGCTCGCAGATATAATGAACCTTGTCCCCAATCCTCCAACCAAGCAGACCACACAGAAGAGCACCATCAACCTTCTGTGCCTCGAGATGATCAGATATGAGGAGCCTCTAGTACGAGCTGAGCAAGAGCCTCAGCCTGCTGTCTCACAGCCTCGTGAAAAGGAAAAGAGACCAAGGACAAAGTAGACCCCTAGGCATGAGAGGCCATCTCGAATGACCCAGCAAACATAGGAAGAGGAGTCTGAAGAGGTGGTTGCAAGGGAGGAGAGGCGAAAGAAGTTCAAAGTGGACAAGCGACCATGGAACCATGTCCAAAGGCTAGTGTAGGGTCCCTCAAAGATTAAGAGGTGCAAAAAATTAGGAGTGAAGGCACTTCAGGAGATCCACAAGTTCCGAACCACTGTGGACAATCTCATTCCCTGTGCACCCTTCCAGTGTGTGTTGAGAGTTCACGCTCAACATCATGTGATCATGTGTGCATAGCACCATCACGTGATCATATGTGCATAGCACTAACCTTATAGAGTGCTATAAAGGAAAGGGTTAGCTTCCCTAACCCTAACCCTAAAAGGGTTTGTATATATTCTATTTTTTCAACTAATTCTAGTGTACAGTTAGTCATTTGTGGTGTGCTCTCTAGCTGTGCCCTCTCTCCTCATCTCCACTCTTCTCCTCTCCCCTCTTCATATTTTGTCATGGTATCAGAGCTTGGTTCTGCCTTCCGTTGAGGCGCCATCCTTCTTGTGAGAGTGATTGTGAGATTGAGAGTTCTCTTGAGTGATTGTGAGATTCTTCCGTTCACTTCCGTTGAGAGAATTTCCGTCCATTGAAAGAAATTTCCGTCATTGTTCTGGAGAGATTTCCATTGTGACAAAGAGAGTGCTTTACTTGCGAGGTATTCTTCTCTTAACTGAGATATAGAGAGAGATATAGGGAGAAATTCTGCTGTGATAATGTATGAATAGAGTCTTGTTTGAGAGCAAGAAAGACTTGGCGGGTAGCATAAGGCTTCTAGCTATCCATTCGGTCACCAACTCCTTCTACAGTAGCAACGTTGCAAAACAACAAGGCCTCAACAACGAAGCGCTCCATCTCCAACTTCTGCATCCAGCGCGACTGCCGAAGGCCTACAGCCGACCTTCATTCACATCTGCCTTCAAAACCACAGCGAGCTCTGCATAGTTGGGGACGTACCACACCCGCACTGCCCTCACCACGCCGATGTCAATGCCGTGATAATCCTCGAATCCGTAAATCCCTACGTTCACGATGCCCGCGAGATCGTCCCTCAAGCTCGCACTCACCGTCCTCCTCGAGTCTTGCTGTCCTGAAACCTTGGTGAGCAGTGGCTCCGTCTAAATGTTGAGGAAGACGATCGGCACCCCTGAAGCTTGCGCTGCGGCAAGCCACACCATGGCGCGGGCGACTGTGTCGTCCACGTTGTTGTAGAGCGGCACGGAGCCGTCCGGTGCGTGAGGAACCACTAGCATGGAGAACACCATGCTAGAGCTCGCCGACGATTGTAGCTGCTTCATCTTCTCCTCCCATGGATACGGCATGTACAGATCTGTGAGCTGAGTGTTTGCGAGGTGCGATACAAGACGCGCACATCGCATTTCCTGCAGCGCGAGACACTCCTCCTCTGTTGAATCCGTGAACGTCACCACATGATTCGGGTCTTCCGGTGCTCTGAGCACGTACTGCTTCTTCAGCACAGTTGAATCATCCGGCACAATGGACGCCTTGACGGTGGCAATCTTCATTCCTTCAACGCAGCTCCTATGCTCCAACTGCTCCAGCGTTCCATCGAAACGTTGACCACGCAGCAGAAGTGCCTCCACTGAAGGTCGACCCGTCAACGACCTCTGTCGCCATCTGTAGCTTCCATCTCCATCGACTTCTCGGAGAACGCCAACGCGAACGTAGAGCTCAAGGCTCTCACGACCGACTCGACGGAATCTCCTTAGATTCCGTTAGAATCTTCAAAAAGATTCTGTGAAGCGACCTAGCGACACGTGGCAGATAGCCTTAGCCACATCTGCCACGTCATCTTATCTGCCACGTGGCAAATAAGCGCCTTATAAATCTGACACGTGGCAATCGACCGCCACGTCAGCAGACACGTCAGCACCGACTGACACGTCACCTCTGCCACGTCAGCTGACACGTCAGCACTGCCACGTCATCATTGCCACGTCATCAGTGACACGTCATCAGGCCACGTCACCTGCCACGTCATCAGTGACACGTCATTAGCCACGTCACCAGTGACACGTCATCAGCCACGTCAGCACTGCCACGTCATCTGTGCCACGTCATCTGCCACATCATCTGTGCCACGTCATCTGCCACGTCACTTGTGCCACGTCAGCACTGCCACGTCATCTGTGCCACGTCATCTGCCACGTCATCTGTGCCACGTCACTTGTGCCACGTCATCATTGCCACGTCATCAGTGCCACGTCATCTGTGACACCTCAGCACTGCCACCTCAGCACAGAGCTTCACTGGCACACCTCTTGCTAAGCACAGTGCCACATCATCACTGCATGTGACTCACAGTGACACATCATCATTGAGCACCATTTGCACTCCTTTTGCCCCTCCACCTAGATCAAGTCATATCTCTTGATCCAGGAAGAATTTGAGGGTGCTCCAAAAAGGAAAGTCGCTCGATTTTTTGTGCTCTACGCGCTCGTTACATCACGCGCACATTTCGGCGCAAGTTACACTCACATTTAAGCCTCGCCAACAAAACCACTTCCTTCACGCACATTTGCCTCTACATCGACGCATCTGACCCAGCACTTAAAAAGAACAAAGGAAAAGGAATTATTTGCTGCTCTTTCATCGATCGACGGTTGGTTTAGATCTAGATCAGAGTAGACTAGATCGCCATAGAGGGGACGCTTTGAATTCCCCAAGTTGCCAATCTAAGCCATGCCCGAAATTCCCGACTAGTACCTACTCGGAGTCAGTCCATACGCTCACATCCGATTTCACATCATTACATTACCTGAAATCTTACGTTCATCAGTTCAGTGAGCAGACTTCAGAGTTCAGAGGCATTGCAGATTGATTCAGTGGGCAGATAGCACTTGATTTCACACACACATGCCACCATTGTAAAGCCTAGTTGGCTATCTCACGGCATCGTGCACATCATTTTTCAGCCTTGTAAAGCCTCTTGGCTATTCCCGGCATCATTGCCACAAGCCTTGTAATACAGGTCAGATCTTATTTACTGCAGTTCTATCTTCACCGACGGTACAGAGATTTCACTTGGCATCTTCAGTGTATTTGCAGTTGATTCATACAGAGTTTTTCCAGGACATTTTTTGAGTACATTGTTTGCACCATGTCGACTAGCAACCTCAATCTGGAGGCATCTGCTAAGTTAGACAACTCCAATTACGGTACATGGAAATACCGAATGGAGACCATTCTTGTGCTTCAGGACAAATGGGAGTATGTTGATGGATCCATACCTAGACCATTGGCCGATCCAGCCACCAGTAGCTCTACTCCATCTGTTGTCACAGCACCAGCAACGGGATCTACATCGGGATCTACATCTACACAAACAGTTTCCGCACCAGTAGCAGATCCTGCTATTGCCCGAGCTCAAGCAGAATGGGATAAGAAAGACAAGTATGCCTATCACCTGATCAAGCAGAATGTGCAAGATGTCATGCTAGCACAGCTCAACACAGTCAAGACATCAAAAGAAGCATGGGATATGTTCGCAGCTCTCTACGAGTCCAAGAACACATCCAGGATTCTCACCTTGAGAAACCAGATCAACCAGAGTTTCTGCAATAGCAATGAAACCGGTCATGCTTATGTACTCCGCATCAAAGACTACAACTATCAACTTGCAGCAGCAGGAGAGACTATGAATCCCGCAGAAATGGTTCAAGTAATCCTGAATGGACTAGGAGAAGGATATGAGAATCTAGTCCAGAGTATTGCCATCCAACGGCAAATTCCAACACTGGAAGAACTTCAGTCAGTTCTACTTGGTGAAGAACTCAGGACTCAAGCCATTCAAGCACGTAAAGGTCATTCTAATGATCAGGCATTCACAGCTTCAGACAGAAGCAGAGGCAAAGGCAGAAACAGAGGTAGATCATATCAGAAAAGTGGTCAAAATCAAAGTCAGAATCAGCATCAGCATCAGCAGCATCCTCAGCAACATCAAAATCAGCAAAGAGGAAATCATTCCAACCGAGGAAGATTCCAAGGACGAGGGAATGCATCCACCAATGTGTCAAACATTCAATGCAACTATTGTCACAAGTTTGGACACTATGAAAGAGATTGCTGCAAGAAGCAGTATGACCAAGGCAGTCAATCCAGCAGTAATCGAGGGAATTCCCAAGGAAGAGGAAATCATCGTGGTGGACATTCTAGTCACAGCCATTTTGCAAATGAACATGGCAATATGTTTCTTGCAAGCGAGGAATTGCATCAGACTAATACAATGCACCAAGACACTGATTTCAATCCCAAAGAGGATTTCAGCTATCAAGTCGACCAAGTGGAACAGGATCCTTGGTACATCGACAGCGGTGCATCATCTCATATGACAAATCATCAGGAATGGTTCACAGAAATGAAGCCATTAGAAGGTCAAAAGAATGTCATCTATACAGCAGACAATACACCGAATCCGGTTCAAGGGACAGGTGTTATCCCTATGAACAATTTCACTGGTGCAAAAGGATTAGTCAAAGATGTGCTCTATGTTCCGAAGCTCAGCAAGAACCTTTTGTCAGTAGGTCAAATGACGGAACACAACTACAAAGTCATCTTCGACGGTGATGAATGCACTATCAGAGACAAATCCAAAAGAGGTCAGCTAGTAGCAAAAGGTGTCAAGGAAGGACGCTTATACAGGATGCTAGCTACAGTACCAGATCAACATGCCATGTCAGCCCAAATGCAACAGATGCCACTATCTGCAAAATGGCACAAGAGATATGGTCATGTCAACTTCAAGTACTTGTTAGATCTAAGGAATCAAAATATGGCAATTGGGATTCCGAAGCTACAGTTTCTTGGAAAGGTTTGTGAAGCATGCTGCTTCGGCAAACAAAAGCGAACCAACTTTGTCAGAAGTACCTCTCGTGCACGAGGTATTCTTGATTTAATTCATACAGATGTATGGGGTTATGCCCAGACCCGCAGCATCAATGGTTCACTTTATTACTTGACCTTCATCGACGACTACAGCAGATATTGTTGGGTCTACTTTCTGAAAGAGAAATCTGAAGTGTTTGCCAGATTTCAAGAATTCAAAGCCATGGTAGAAAACCAGACAGGCAGAAAGATCAAGGTCATGAGATCAGACAGAGGAGGTGAATACATGTCTTCAGCCTTCATGAACTTTTGCAAAACTCACGGCATTCGAAGACAATTCACATGTGCAGATACTCCTCAGCAAAATGCAATAGCTGAAAGGAAGAATGGGACTTTAGCAGACAGTGCTAGAGCAATGCTTAGTGAAAAGCATCTTCCGAATCAGTATTGGGCAGAAGCAATAGCTACAGCTAACTACTTGCTTAATCGGCTTCCTACCGAACCGATACAAGGTATGACTCCTTATGAAGCATTCACTGGACACAAGCCACGCATTGGGCATCTCCGCATATTTGGTTGCATAGCATATGCCCACATACATGATGATCATCGCAGGAAATTGGATGCTAAGTCACGCAAATGCATCATGGTTGGCTACAGTGAAGAAAGTAAAGCATACAAATTGTATGATCCCATCAACCGCAAAGTCATTATCTCCAGAGATGTAATCTTCGATGAGGAATCAGAATGGAAAACCTCACCTACACAGGAGATAGACGCATCGACTTCACAGTCATCTACAGAACAGGTTGATGAAGAAGAGCAAGAATTGCCAGCAACACCCCAATCAGCGTCACAGCAGCTCAGACGGTCTACTAGGGAAAGCAGACCCCCAGCCAGATTGACATATGCTCAGAAAGGCAAAGCAATTCAGGTGGAAACCACCAACTATGCTCTTATGACTACCATCATGGCTACAGAAGAGCCAGTGTACTTCGAAGACGCAGTAGATAAGCCAGAATGGCAAACTGCAATGAATGAAGAAATGGATGCTTTGTATAAAAATAACACTTGGGTATTATGCGACCTTCCACCAGGAAAGAAGGCCATAGCCAACAAATGGGTATACAAAGTGAAGTACAATCCAGATGGCAGTATTCAAAGATACAAAGCCAGATTAGTTGCAAAAGGATTTGCACAACAATATGGTCAAGATTATGATGAGACTTATGCTCCAGTAGCAAAGATGGATTCCATACGGTTCTTGATATCACTAGCGACACTCAGTAAATGGAATGTGTATCAGCTCGATGTCAAGAATGCATTTCTCAATGGTTATCTAGACGAGGAAGTCTACATGCAACAACCAGCCGGTTATATTGAACCAGGACAGGAGAACAAGGTTTGCCATCTCAAGAAAAGTCTCTATGGCTTAAAGCAAGCACCCAGAAGTTGGTACAGCAGAATTGACAAGTATTTTGCTGATCTGGGATACCTGAAGTCAAATGCAGATCATACTCTCTACTCCAACGTTCAAGGGGAGGATATTACTATTGCACTTTTGTACGTAGATGATCTGATTGTGACAGGAAGCAAGGATAGCTTCATCAGAAAACTAAAACAAGACTTATCTGCAGAGTTCGACATGAAAGATCTTGGACTTATGCACTATTGTCTTGGAATTGAGTTCTGGAGAGATTCAGATAGCACATTCATGAGTCAGCTCAAATATGTTGACAGTCTCCTGAAGAAGTTTCATATGGCAGATTGCAAGATTGCAGCCACTCCCATGGAACAGAGTTTGAAACTTACTAAAGATTCAGAAAAGCCTACAGTCAATGACAGATACTACAGGCAACTCATTGGATCTCTTATATATCTGACAATCACACGGCCAGATATTTGTTATGCAGTAAGCTCACTAGCACAGTTTATGGCAAATCCAAAACAGTCTCACTGGAATGCAGCCAAAAGAGTCTTGAGATACATCAGAGGTACAAGACAATTTGGGATAGAATACAGAGGAAGTCATCCACGGTTGCATGGATACTGTGATAGTGACTATGCTGGAGATCATGAGACCAGGAGATCGACACAGGGATATGCATTTTTCCTTGGTCAAGGTGCTATATCATGGTTGTCAAACAAACAGCCAACTGTTTCTTTGTCTTCGACTGAAGCAGAATATAGAGCACTCACTACAGGTGCATGTGAGGCTATATGGCTCAGAAGACTATTGTTAGAAACAGATTACTTTGATGAGTCAAAGCCAACAACAATATACTGTGATAATCAATCGGCTCAAGCATTGGCCAAAAATCCAGTATATCACTCCAGAACAAAGCACATTGATGTCAGAGAGCACTTCATCAGAGAAAGAGTGTTACTTGGTGACATCACACTGCAGCATTGTGATAGCAAAGAAAATGTTGCAGATATCTTTACCAAACCACTCGGTAAAGAGCTATTCGAGAAACACCGACTAGCTCTTGGTTTGATGCA
This sequence comes from Dipteris shenzhenensis, assembly GCF_047967505.1. Classification (NCBI taxonomy): domain Eukaryota; kingdom Viridiplantae; phylum Streptophyta; class Polypodiopsida; order Gleicheniales; family Dipteridaceae; genus Dipteris; species Dipteris shenzhenensis. Next base: position 1,445,943 of record NC_141622.1, on the reverse strand, counting down.
GAGGAAGGACATTCCCATTAAAGGGGTGTGATGGAATGTAATGCTCAGTCCTTCTTCGATTCCCCAGAATCATCATCTTGAGGGAAGGCCTACTTCATGATGTTGATCTTGAGGGAAGGTGTTGAGAGTTCACGCTCAACATCATGTGATCATGTGTGCATAGCACCATCACGTGATCATATGTGCATAGCACTAACCTTATAGAGTGCTATAAAGGAAAGGGTTAGCTTCCCTAACCCTAACCCTAAAAGGGTTTGTATATATTCTATTTTTTCAACTAATTCTAGTGTACAGTTAGTCATTTGTGGTGTGCTCTCTAGCTGTGCCCTCTCTCCTCATCTCCACTCTTCTCCTCTCCCCTCTTCATATTTTGTCAGTGTGTTATACGTGAAATAGCACAGCATTACAAGAGTGATGTGCATTTCACTTCAAGCACTATGGGAGCAATTCAGGAGGCAACGGAGCAGATGACAATATGTCTTTTTGAAGATGCGAACTTATGTGCTATCCATGCCAAAAGAGTAACAATGATGAACAAGGACCTTGCACTCGCCAAGTGCATCCACTCTGATCCCTCCCTTAAGCCCTAGATGTTGTTTAGGTTCATTTGGTGTAACCTAAATCATTTTGTAAATCTCTGCCCTTTGAGGCCATTGAATAAAAGATATTTTTATGTTCTATTACTGTGTGACAGTTGGTCAAACAGGCCCCATATGTGCCATAGCAGGTTTTGCCATTTTTGGGCTCCCCGTGCAATGTTAAACACATTTGCCTTCTATCATACAGTGAGATTCTTATTGGATTGCTCAGAAATGACCATTATAGCACAAATATTTATCTGATCGCATAGAATAGTGAATGAAGATATTAATGCTAACAAAAATTAAAAATACAAAATACAATTATAGTATAAAATAAAGTTTGTAAAAGAACACAAAATGGGGCACTGTATAAAAAGTATAGATGTATTCATATAAAATAAAATTTCTATACAAAAAGGCTTCAGAGCCTTTCTCTCTTCTCTAAAACACTAAGAACATTGGGCTTTGAATTCCCAGACACACTCCTAGCTCTAAACCTAGTCAATAGAGAGTCATTGCTATTTTGCTGGCTAGGGACATGGCTACTGCCGTCAATGCCATACCTTGAAAATTAGTTCCAAAGGCATTGAGGGCAGCCATGCGGTTCACCAAAATGACCTTGTCAGCATTGCGATTGATGTCAGCATGACCAATCACTCTTGACAAGGCCTTGCACTTCAAGAGGTCATCAATGCCATGTGGAGAAAACTTTTTGTGGATAACCACAAAGCGCCCTTTTGCTTGGCCAAGGTAATGTGCCAGTGAGTGATCTCGGCCGAAGCTACTACGAACAAGGCGTTGCCGAGATGAGAATAGGTCGACCTCAACTGCCTCCTGCAACAGTCCAACATTACATTAGAATTCCATTAAAGCAAAATTATACCAAGAGAGAAGATATCTAAAGCTCATAGTTTCTTACCACTATGGAGTCATCATGCTCAATCCCTTCCTCTTTGTCAATGAGGATGGATCCAAAGGCCTCCTACTGTCTGGAGTGAAATGTGGAGGCTTCTTCTAGAACATCAGGCAGGTGGAGTAGATTGATGTCTTTGCATCTTTGATTTGGGCCAGTGTTAAAGCAAGAACCTCTTCTATTGAATCATCTGCTCCCAAAAACCCAGGTTCTTGCATAGTCATGTCCACCTCGTATCCACACAGGATACCAAGAGCTTCATCCTCCCGGAGACCAAAGATAACCTCTATGTCATGGAGAAAGAGGTATTGTTCTCCATCAACAAGAAGGGGAGCAAGAAACCATATCATTGTTGCGAGGTCAACAGAGGTGTACCCAAGGTGGATGGAATTTGAGAAGTAGAATGGGGTTCAGGAGGTGCTGGAGCACTTCCAGGGCTAATGTAGCTTCCCACTTCTTAGCTTCTTCATCTATGGGCTCTTCATTGTAGATGTTGGGCTCATCTATAGAAATAAGAGGATCGAAAAGGGCAGGGGTAGGGTTAGGGCTTGAGGTCAAGGCCTCCTCTTCCATTTGCCCCTCCTGGAGAAGGAAAATAAAGGTCATTTCCCAAGATAGGAATCTATTTCCTGTGTTTTCGATGACTCCACATGCTAGGAGGTCATCAGTGTCCACCTCCCTAAACCCTAGGGGTGTGAGCTGGGCTCGAAAGCGATCTAAATGCTTCACAAACTTGGGTTCTTGATTAAACAAGTACTTCAAATAATCAATCGGGACCCATCTTTTTATAGACTCATCAAGTTAATATGCAAAACTCATGATGTAGTCTTGCATGTACTTAATGAGGTCTTGAAAGTCATCTCGGGCTCCCAAGTAGGTGCCTAGGACATCTATGCTCTCATCAAAGACTTGAAATAACTCCTCTCTATCAATTAATGGAGTATAGGAGATGAAATCGTGGAAGGCAGACCTAGCAGAATCCATGGTAGTTTGGTAGCTAGGAGAACTATGGCTATGATAGTGAAACTTTGAAACTAAAGTAACTTTATAACCTATATATACCCAAATGTTCTAAATATAAAAAATAAAAAGAAATATAAAATTTTGGGGAAAAACTTGACATTGACATGAAACAAGACCATTCAAAACATCAAAATTAATTGCACCACTACTAATTGGAAAATGTTAACATCCACAATTGTTCCACCCCACATTTTCTAGACAATCTTCAATATTGCAGGAGGGATAAAAGTGGCACTATGCATGAGCTTCTCTGCATGCTTTCCTACCTTTTCACCATTTAAGGTAAAGTGAAAGGACACAAACATGCCATCCTCCATGACCAATAGGTGTTCCCGCACGTCCCTGAGAGTCCACTGTGATGTGACAGTGACATTCTTAACATCTCCTAAATGAGAACCAATACATAAACTTACCCCTGTATTATCATCATCGTTAGAGTCAAGGGGGAGCCAATTGTCACCTGTTTTCTTCCAGCACCTATATTGGAAAGCAAAATATAACATTTAGCGGGAGATGTGGTACTTGACAACCACATTGTCCTTACATACATGGCATTGAAATAGATCACCCTTTTGATCACCTGACCTGCTTCCCCAATTCACCCCAAGCAATTCCTCAAGGGAATTCTCATGTAAGCACTTGCATGACCACATAGTTTTTGTTCTGTGCATCTGGATATTATGAAAACAAGAAGCAAAAATGTGTAGAGGCATAAACCAAGACAACCTTACCCATTTAGAGCCAAATGTAAATTTCATGGCCATGCCCACATCCTTTGCAATCTTTTCCTTATATGATTGCATTGTTCTTGTGTCCACCATGCTGCAATCCATGTCTTCAAGTTGTGGTGTTGCAATGCATTGAAGATGGCCATAGCCTGATGCCATCCTTGGAGTAATGTACTTGGCATTATACCAATAGATATTTCTCTGTTTCAAAGCAGAGGACTTATCTCCAGCATGCATTTGCCTTCCTAAATCCTCATGAATGGCAGCAAAATACAATTTCAAACTGACTCATTACACTAGTTCTATCTCAAAATACAATTTCAAGTTGACTCATTACACTTCAAAATCTTACACAAGATGCAGACTTACAATGCGATGGTATTGTCGATTGATTGCTTGACAGAGGAAGGCGCATGTCCTTCCCCTTGTAGATGTGTTGCACCTTTGCAAGCAATCCTTTCTTCCCAAGCTTGAACTTCATGATGGTGCCCTTCCAATCATGTAAAAGATCACCTCTTTTGCTCTTGGGACGCTTATGTGGACCCTTGGCAGATCCTCTCATGACTATCCAATCATTCAAGATGTAGGTGCAAGGCACCCATTCACCCAGTGCATTTTTGCTCCTGTGGGACACAGAGTACATGTATGGTCTCCTCACCATGGTTGTACAGAGGTCACAACAGCAATAGTGGACTAGAAAGTGCAGCTTGGAGGGAGAGAGCAACTCCGATAGAGGGAGAGAGAGGGAGAAGGTATAGAGGGTGCAACTGAAGCTTGAGAGAAGCTCCAAGAGGTGCTGTAGCTAGGAATGGAGGGAGAAAGAGTAAAGGGGGATGCTAGGAATGGAGGGAGAAAGAGCAGAGGGGGATGAGTAGCCACTACAGGAGGTACTATAGCTAGGAATGGAGGAAGAAAGAGCAGAGGGGGATGAGCAGCTGCTACTGTAGGAGGTGTTGTATCTAGGAGTGGAGAGAGAATGAGCAGCTACTACAAGAGGTGCTGGAGAGGGAGAAACAAAGTGGACTAGAGCACGCGGGGGCAGAGAAGATGCCGAATGCATTCCCACATTTGAAAAATAGAAGGAGAATGGAGCTGGACTAGAGAAGAGGAGGGGACAGGCCTATAACAAGCTGAGAGGGGGGAAATTTTCACCCAGAAGGGCCCACCACCTCTTGAATGACTTGTAGGTTTGTTTGGGGGAGGTGCATGTGGGAGAAGGGTCAAGCATGGGTTGAGGGGGGGGGATGGTTTGAGTGGTCCCCAACATAAGAGGAGTAGCCAGTAGGGGCTGTTTGCAGGTCTGCCCGCCATCCACCTCAACATGGCATTGCTCCACAAAAAGGAGCACTCCCATTGGTACACCTCAAATACCTCACTAATCCCTTGAAATTAGGAAACACTAATTGGGGGCCCTTTGGAGACCCCGATTCTCCCCTAATGTTATCATTAGCAAGCGACCTCATGTTTTGACATTTGGTAGCAAGGAAGTTACAACCCTCTCCGACCCTTTGAAAGAGGCTAATGACAAAGTCATGATGGCCATCCTCAGGTTTGATATGAACTTCTCTTGGCTTGATACTTCAATCATTTGATTCAATTTGCTTCCAACATTTGTTTATTTATTGTTGCAGTACGATTATAATCTCACTTTCCTAGATAAGTACAGAATCATGTGTTTATGCTCAATTCTCTCCTTTCGGCTGTACTTAGTGATACCAAGAAGATGGTAGATGATGTTTGTTCAATGCTACAACCTTTAGACTTGAATGGCATGCTAGTCGTCTTTTTGCCATATTATGAGAAGTATCATCTCAATCTTTCTTTTATTCTTTTATTTGTAATATTATGTGAGTTAATACTTAATATTGTGTCAATAAATTTTTTTTTCTTTATCGGTGATGTAGCTCACATTAGAGCCTGATAGTATGGGATCTCTTGATGACAACCATTATTTGTTTGTCAATTCATTTAGAGGCTTTCACGAGGTGTTCAAGTAAGTGTTCTTTTATCAAATCATTATGAACATGCATCTTATTATTTACTACTACACAAATTCACTTTGTCATATGTCATGATGGACAGGTCTGCAAACAAGTTAGTATCTGCAATTATAAAAATCAAGGAGCATCAAGACCAACCAAATTTCTAGACATGCCTCATAGTGGAGCAGAAAGATGGGTTTAGTAGTGGGTTAAGAGTTGCCTATAGCTTCATGTTGTTCCTCAATGTCTCAATAGAAGCATATACAAAGCTTGAGCTACAAGATTTTATGGCTAAAACTATTCAAGACCTAACTGCTACCATTGGGAAACAACATGGAGCCAAAGAAAAACAAGAGACAATTTAGTCTCCTTGTGCATCATAGCCTCAAGCAGAGAATGAGTCTATAGCAAAAACATTACAGTCTCCACTTGAATTAGAGACTCAATGCATTCTTCCTACATAAGAAGTAGAGACTCAATGTGCATCTACAACATCACATCTTGAGGAGGAAGAGATTGAGTCTATCCTAAGATTAGCCCTACCAGGCTTGTTATAGATTGCACCAGAAGTAGAAACTCAATATACACCATCTACTCAAGAAGTAGAGACTCAATGTACTCTTAGAGCATCACAGCCTCAAGAGGATTCATCAAACTCTATTCCATTGTAAAGCATGTAGAAAGAAACATGAGTTCTTGAATAATTTTTACCTTGTTTGTGTTGATTAATGATAGTGTTTCTTTTACTTATGTTAAATGTTACAATACATTAGGATATTTACTTATGATATTTATTCAATTTGTATTATTATTTGATTATATGTGAATACATAAGGGGCATTTTTCACAGATACACTTGATGAGAATTTGCAATTCAAAACAATAAGATTACTCAAATCATGCTATAGGGTCAAAGTTTATAACATTATAGAGTCATAAGGGCCACACTGCATGAGAATTTGCTACTCAAAAATAAATTGTATTAGCAATTCTTATATGATCTGCTCAGCCCTACCAAGTTTGTTGTAGAGAATACAAAATAAGATTAACAACTATTATAGGCCACACACGTTGAGATCACACTAGAAGATCTCATCATTAGTATCTCTTATCTTCTCAACAACAACCCAATCTTCCACGGACTCCACATCCGTATCCTCAACATAATAACAATGAAGGAAGAAATTCAAGCAGTCACAGATTGTTTCTTTATAATCTCTTTGGGAGGCCCTTATTGTTCTTTCAGCATCTGCATCAAATCGGCCATACCAAGTGTTGTGATAATGTAGGTTGCTTAAGAAGTCTAAGAGATCTTGTCATGCTTTTATAATACATTGTAGACATCTTTCGCTCTCTACTATCTTCTGACTCTCCTCCCTCTCTACTCGCCTCTGTGCATCGAATTCCTCTCTCTCCATCTGTGTAAGTGGAGAGCCTTGTCACATTATTGCATCTCTCCTTGCTCCTTGGTCACAACAATCCATTCTTTGAGACTGTCAATTCTGGACTCCACGTCTGCGATGATGCCAAGGACATCCATGGTGGGTGGGGAGATGATAAATTAAGAGTGATGAAAGAAGAATGTGCTTGTAGAAGGACTAGGATGGACAAAAGAAGGGAGTGTCATAATAATATTATTCATGTCTTCAATCACTTTATTTCATAGATTTAAATGTATTCAAAATCTATCATCTCATATGTCTCTCACATTACAGTCTTGCATCTTTTACTTCACTCAATTGACAACTCACCTCTCCAAATTTCTTTAGTCAATTTACTTTATTTGAAGTATAACTTATTATATACAATAAATATCTCATGATATGAGAATCTAATAATTACATCATTCTTGTGTTCCATCACTTTATTTTATAGATTTCACTGTACTCAAAATCTATCATCTCACATGTCTCGCATTACAGTCTTGCATCTGCAAGTCTAACTTATTATATAAAATAAATAGCTCATGATGAGAATCTAATAATTATATCATTCTTGTGTTCCATCACTTTATTTATAGATTTCAATGTACTCAAAATCTACCATCTCACATGTCTTGCATTACGGTCTTGCATCTATTACTTCACACAATCTAGTAGTCTAGCGTTCTCCAAACATCATCTTAGCGACATCTCAGCCTCTCCCAATTCTTTATTCTAAATATTTCATCTCACATTATGAGTCTCTAGTTCTATAAATCCCTCTCTAGTCGTTCGTCTTCTACATCTTGCCCACAACTTTATAGCCAAACATTTCTTCCACTTTGCTCTCATTACCTTCCTCCTCTCCTCAAGCTTACTCCTTTCATCTTGCCAACAGTCTTACAGCAAAACACTTCTTCCACTTTGCTCTTGTTACCTTCCTCCTCTACTCAAGCTTACTTTTTCCATCTTGCCTGTAGCCTTATGGCTAAACACTTCTTCTACTTTGCTCTCATTACCTTCCTCCTCTCCTCAAGCTTACTCCTTCCATCTTGCCCACAGCCTTACTCTAGAACTCAAGTCTACTCCCATTATCATTCTTGCACTCATCTCATAGCCTTACTCTCAAAATCTTCTTTCATCTCGCCTTACTCCCTCACTATCTCTTGTTCCTATGGTCCATATTCCCATACCTTAAATCTCCATGGATCTTTTTGAAGTCATCGATTCCGTGGAGCAAGTCATTAGCACCAAGAAAGAATGGATCGGTGAGAATGAGGCAAAGAGGGAGTAGAGAAAGAGACCAAGCTCCATTAACCCAAGATAAAAAGGACGGATTTGCTTGTTAAAAGAGCCTAGAAAAGGAGGAGAGGAAAAATAAGTATGTCTACTAGCAAAATAGATAGATTACATTAATATAGGAGAGAGCCAATGGACTTTCTTAGTGAGGTTACTTCATGTGTGGCTCGTTATGGGAGATTTCCACCCCAGGAAGTGCAAGCCATACGTAATCAAGAAAGTGCTATGCAAGAGAAAATTTATAATTCCTTACTTCTCTTTTGTAGTTTTAACTACATCGATGATGATGAGATGAACTCAACCCTTGAATGGGTTGAATCTAGGATTTCAAGAGAAAATATTAATGCCTTCCAGTGAGAGGCTTGTTGTAACTTTTGGTGTTTATCAACACCTTTATAAATATTGTGAGAATTTGCTTAATATTGTAACTTTTTAAGGTATTTGCTAACACCATTATAAGTATTAAGAGAGTTTACAACTACTGAATCTTATTTTTTGGTGTAACTTATCTGTGTCACATTAAATTTTATAATTTTAGTTTCATCTCCTTTAAAAATCTCAAAAAAATTGCTTGTTTTTATGTTTTCATTTGTGCTTTAAAGATTGGGTTTTTTCTTAAATTTTATCCAGAAACTAGTCCAAAAGTATATGTAAAAATGAATTTGTACATTGACAAGTGCAAAATTAATGAAATAAGTGTTTGATACGCATAATCTCCAAGGTACTAAAATCCTTACCTTTGCTTACAAGTGTCAATGTAATAAATGAATCAATGGCACCACTAGTAAAAGTGTTGGTAGTCGGTATGAATTCAACACTCCCTTTCAATGTAATGTAATTGCTAGAATTTGCTCAAAGGCATATTTCAAGGCAACCAGGTTCTGAGTCACGAACAACAACATCATGAATTGCTTGATATCACTTGTGATTTCTAGCATTGACTTCAATATGAGAAGCATTCCATTTCATTCCAATCACATCATGTGTTGCATCCATTATAGCTACACCAATGGTAATGGGTTCTTTATACACATTCTATATTAGGTTAGTTCTTCCAAGTTTCTTCCAATCACATATACTTGCCAACATGGATCAAAGGATTCATGTTGAGGATTATGCTTCCTGCCCACCACAAAATTTACAATATCCCTTGAACCACTATGTAGTTGACTTACATCACTATGGGCAAGCTTCTTTGATATCCAATCACTACAAACACCCACAAAATTTGGATAAACCTTATCATTAATATCACATTCCACAATAAGCTCATGCCAAGGTTTGATTGTGCCACTTTGTGGTATTAACCCATTGAAAAGAACCATCAATGCATGTTGCATTATTTTGTCTTATTTCATTTGTCTAGCCCTTGTCTCCATATCAATGTCTTTGTTGTTTCTTAGTAGTAATATATTTTTCTATTTGATATCTTCTTCCAATGAGCTCATCTGCTTTAAACCCCATTAGACAATGAAATTTTGATGGTGGTGAAGCCTATCTTTCCTTCTTTCCTAAGGTCTCATCTTGTGATAGAAGCTCAATCTTGTTGTATCTCTTCATAATAGCAACCCAACCATAAAATATCTCCTTGGAACTAACCACCATGTGGCTATCTCTTTGTGCAAATTTCTCTTCTACATATTGTACAAATCTTTGTAAAAACAAACCTTAGTGTTAAGACTAGGTACGATGCTTTGGTTCACTAAGCATAGTGTCGTTATGACTAGGTGCACAAGTCATGAAAAGAAACTATTGGTGCTAGCCTTGTTACATTCAAAGAAGGTGGCCAAGTGATGGGCAATGTGGAAGGGTGAGATGGTTTTGTCAGCGAGTGCTTGCCAACATGGCAAGGTCATCAAGCAAAGAAACAACACCTAATGGCGATGCCACATTATGCCGTTGAGCTCCATTTCACTAGAAGTACTTGTTGGCCTGGTTTAAGTCTTCCATGGATTATTTGTGAAGCATAAATCACAAGAAAATAAGGACCGTCAAGTGAATTCCAATGTATGTGAGGAGTGGGCAAATGGAAACTTAAGCATGGGAAATAAAGTATCATGACATGATAATGAGATGGAGACCCTTCTACCAACTAAATACTAGGTTAGAGAGGGTGAAAAATAAATTGTTGGGTTACAAAAAAAAGTTTGGCTGTAGTAGCTTAGCCACCATGGGGAGATTGAACTTTCCTATCAATGATGCAACAATAACCTCACTAGCAGCTAGCCATAATGTGGGGATGTGCTCTTACATGCTACAGCCTACCACTCCCATCCTTGCCCTAGGTCTAGAATAGGCCAATCTATTAGTAGCCCAATCCATAATTTGGGGATGTGCTCTTACATGCTATCAGTATGTGTAAATGAGCCCTTAGTGATCCATTTCTTATTGTAAAGGTCATGAGGTTGACGAATAATCAATCCCCACTGTCTAATCAAACACAATGAAAAGAGAGAAATTATCATGTGGCTTTCCCAAACACCAATTCCAACAACCACTCCTATCATTGAAATCTAAATTTTCCCAAAGTTTACCATAGTTAACTACTGGCATGCCTACCATATCTATAAGTAACATGTGTCAACAACAAAATAGACCAAATGCATGTCCCCAATTGAAGAGCCAATCCCCCACTAACACCACATTCTCATCCATAATATCATCTTCTCCACATGGAGGACATCCCATTCTTTGAGCTCTGCATAGAAGATCAAACCCCCCTTCTGATAACTCCTCCATTCTCGAAGCACCTCCCTCTAACAAAAACAAGTACAGATGAAGGCAATGGACATCGATGCAATGGAGACATTTGATCTTAGAGTCAGACATCCAAAGTTCCACGTCTTAACCTAGACAATCATAGACCAAGTGTTCAAAGGAGGTGAAATTCACAGACAACGAGATGAAAGATGATTGGGCCTACTGCCTGACCATTGGAGAAGAAAGAAAGGTATGGATATGAGCACTGTAATTGAAAAAATCATGTTTGAGCTAAACGGCCTCAAAACATTCTTTCTTCAAGTTATCAAATTAAATAGGAAGATATACAAGCTTACGGAGCATGTATAGATGCTTTGGACGGCTCCTATGGAAAGAAAAAGAGGTTTGTATAGCCCACATAAGAACAATAGAGGTGCCATCAAACATTTTCATGATAATCCAATCTTCAAAGGAAGCTAAAAGGCACTCATTGTAGTGCTGAGCAGGTTCATGAAAGAAGGATGCTCAAGATCTAGGTCAAAATAGGTCTACAATAGGAACCAGTAATCCTCTAGAACTTTGACTTTACCACAGCCTCACCACGTGGATCCAATGCCAATTTGCCTTCTACAACCTTTCCAGATTCTGCATACATATGATGGAGCAAAGCTATAAACGATTTGACTTCATGTGACAACATATGATTCAATAGGACTTTTCTAGAGTACGAGTTGACTTTCAAACATTACTAACAATTCTAAATTTCCATCCATTACAGATACTAACTTCCTTGCATGCAATGCCGATACAAAAAAAGGCTCTCGAAGAATTATAAAGTTGACAAGCAACACTACAACAACGAACACTTGTGCCCTCCAATTTGCATCAAAGAAGCAGATCTCTTGCTTACGCATTCGTAATATGAGAAGCATCTCCCTCCAATTGATTCCATCGACACATAGGAAAATAACCAATTCATGTTCCTACAACCAATCCTAAATCCAAGGGGAATTGTAGGTTCCAATACCTTACACAGTCAAATAGAATAAATTTCAGCAAATTCTATTGTGCATCTAACACTGCTACAGGTACTAGATTTGGTACAATAAAAACAGGATAGGAAGAAAGACACTTGCTACAATCATATAGATACATCAATCCAGGTAATTAGATTTGCTATAATCATACAGATACATAATCTAGGTAATTTAATAAACAATTCTCTATTCAATTTGTTTCACAACTTAAATAAATAAATTGTTTCTCTACTTGCAACAACAATTCACAACATCCGATACAAATTCACACTCGAGAGACCAACACCACAAACAAATTTATTCTTCACATCCCAAGGTATGTATGCCAAAAATTTTTATGATTTTTGCACTCAGTTAACATGCACACACACTAAAATGTAAATGATAGTGCTCTACACGCCACTAAAGATACAATTTGTAAAGCAATTCTAGATCTATCTCAACACCGCAAATCACAGACATCAATGCTCCAATATAGATTCAACTCGTAGCAACTGATATACAGAATATGACCTCTCCAATAGACAAATCTTCCATCTTTACAAATAGCTACCACCATAGCCACAACCAAGGGACTACATACTTGAAATTCATCCAAGAATGCTGGACCTAAGTAGCAAAAGTGCTAGACATGGAGAAATGTAGCATCTTCATCAGATCCTCAATAGCCAGCATTCAACAATATGTGGAGGCACATCTTTGGTAAAAAAGGATTGAATTTTAGCAATTATCTCTCTGTCTAATTCAAAAAACATACAATAGATAAGACTAAAGCAAAATGCATAAATTTTCATTTGGCATACTTGTTAGAATAGTTTTTGAATAGTTTCATATGGAATAGTTCTTACAACAATTTCAAGCAACACCTTTTGGATGCTGTGAGGTTCCATTCAAAAAATGAATATTAATACAAACTCTACTGAGAGTTTATATCTTATTGAAATTGTGTCTTTCATACTCCCCATCGCCGGCCCATTCACCCTCTCCATCTACTATTAAAACCAGCCTTAAATGGCCCTCCTCGTCTTCTTCTCCCTGATGCCCATTCTTTCCTCATGTTTTGTTTGCTTAATGTGCTGCTTGTCCACAATAAATTCAGAACTTACTACACGATTCCAAAAATTCTTCAAATCACATGGTTCCCTTATCGTGGTACTTGAGTATCCACTACGCCTCACACTTCTCTTGCATCGTGTTGCTGAGTGTATCCTTATAAAGTTAGGGGTAGTGATATTGTAAGCCAATAATTTCTCTCTCGAACTTTTGCCCCAAACATTGCTTTATAATGGTTGTTAGCCTAGCCTAAATTATAGCACCGGTAGCCAAATTGTGGTTGATAGATTGTACACAATAGTTCCAATCTATTTGTAGCTTAGAAGGTGCATCGAATGTGCTAATGACCCTTCAACAACCGTGCTCGTTTGGATTGCTAATACCTTCATTGCAAGAGATGGTATTATACATAAGTGGATGCCTCAGCTTCCAAGTAAGCCTACATTTGTACTAAAAGACCAATACATTATGATATTAAGCATGTATAAAGCACTCTTCCAAGCAAAAGGAGTAAAAGGAAGAAACACATTGACTCTAGTAAATGATCTTGCACTCTTGTCATCTTTCTTTGGCAGAATGATGAATCCTATTTTTCGATGGTCCTGCCTCTTCCAATGAAACCTTGCATGCTAAACAAGTTGTGTGAATGGAAGGAACGCATTGACTCGTATAGAATAATGTTGCACCCTTGTGATCTTTCTTCAATTAAATGACACATGCTATTTTTTTATAGTACTTCAAGTGATCCAATAGAGTCAATGAATAAATCACGTATCTTCTCTCAATACTAACTTGCTCTATAGCAAGTTCACAATGAGCGGCATAGCTTCTTTTCAATGGCATAAATCCACATTTGAATTTGATCTCTATGGCATGCTTGCAGCATTTTAGAAGGGAAAAACAGCAAACAACAATTAGCACTAGTAAGACACCTATATAAACCTGCTTTCAAGAATTCACCAACATAAAGCACCTATGTATATTGGAGGCACAGAAAAAGCACTTGACATATATTCAAGTCACTCAAATGGGTTTAAGAACATTGCTCCACCTCAGATAGGCATTAGAGCCATTCGAATGATGAGTGAAAGCCATTTATACAAGGAATAAGTAAAAACCTTCAAAATCATCCAAATAGAATCTAACATTAAAGAACCAAATACAATATGCATTTTGGAAAGGGGAACAACACCTCTCTCTCTCTCTCTCTCTCTCTCTCTCTCCCCCACCCCCAACACACACACACACACATGTGACACAACCTTGTGGATCCATGTGATCAATGGGTGTGCTTATAGTTTTATTAAGGGTGTAACGACAAAAGTTTCATTCCCAAACATGAGATGGGTGATGGGGCAAATGTTTTGATCCTAAGTTTTTCTATATTTCATCCAAATTGTAAGAGTATTTTGAGAATCTAGAATATTGCATTTGTGAATAGGTTAATAGTTGGCAGTTGCAATAATGGAGGAGAAGGATGGACACTTCTACAATGGATGTTAATTGGTGGTGGGAGAATAAATCTTGTGATGAATATATGTACCCTACACTCATTGATGTGGGAAGCACACAAGAAGCACGTGCGCTTGAGGGTAAAGGAAAAAGTAAAGGCTCGTCCCTAGCCATCCATAAAAATCATATCAGTACTTCAAAATAAGTTATGTATTGGTAGTAGCAGTAATGAAGGAAGAGTATGGACACAAGTACATTGGGTGCCAATGGATGGAGTACTCAGAAAATTCAAGACAATTTGCTTGGGAAACTCATTGAAACTTCTACTTGCTTGCCTCCAAACACATCTCCACAACTCGAGCAGCTTGAACTCCTTCCATCCAAGGCTCACCTTCCACCAAAACGTAATGTCTTGAAAGAGGCATGTGAATTGAGCAGGCTCCCTACTCATACGCAGCTTGAGGGAAGGCTCTCACACTGGTAGCTTGTGAAGGAACATCAGTCCTCGCTTTGTAGAAGGGTCTCACAAGGAGGTCAAGATACCCGAATGGCTCTCAACACTAGTCGCCAGCCAGGTATTACATGTTGTTTACTTGTACCTTATCATATCATAGGAATGGTGGAATCAATGAAGTGTGACGGAATGTCTCCTCCTCTTCTGTTATGGAATCTCCTTCCTCCATACCATTTATGCCTCAAATATAGCAACAAGAATGAGCTTCGATTCTAATAGTGCCACTAGCTTTGGATTATTAGAGTAAGAAGAAGACAATGTAAGTTCTCAACTCTTTGAGACATCTAACCATTGCACCAGAGATACTCGCCACCCATGTTAAGAACCGGGGGGGTAGAGAACTACTACAAGGTCCTCGAACAAGGGATTGATAATAGTTGATTGGCCATCTGCTCCGTGTATACGAATTCCATGCACCACAGTGCCGCAAGCATAAGAGCGTCCTACTAGAGACATCAAGAGAATGCAATATATGCATGACCTTAATTCTTGTATTCTTTGGCGGATCAATTAGGCCCTAGGAACCGGTATTCTCACAAATATTGCTCTGGCATCAACTCAATCCTGGGCTCTTCCTACTGACTGTTATGGGTTCTCCCTCAAGGGGAACCAGGACCTTTAAGCCCATTTGGTTTATCTCCTCCTCTATCGAAACTTATTTAGCGAACGCTTGACCACTCACGTAAATAGCGAACCATAGATGTGGCGGAGTAGCCAGATGGTTCTAGGGAACTAGCTAAACGTGGAGTCGAGACCCAGGTAAGGATCCATACTAGCCACCATTCTCTCACTAATCTATTATGTCCTGGCCTGAGGCCGTGAGGATCCATTACTTGAACTGTATCTTGGTATCTTGGTATCTTTTGCAAGTAGGCCGTAAGGATCCATCTCATTTTTTCTACTAACTAGCTTTGAGCTAGACTCACCGATGCATGATAGCCTTTTAGAAGCTTCGTAATGCTTGGTCACGGTCTTTTTCTTCAATGGGCTAGATTTTTTTTTAGAAGCATGGACCTTCAATCGGCTGAATTTTCTCTATTTCGCTTACGGTTACACAATTTCTCTATTGGAATGAACTTCCCTCACCTGCTGCTAAATTACTAGCTACTTTATATCCTGATTTGGAGGATGCTCTTGTTTGATATGCCATTGTCTTAATTTGACTACTACCCGAACCTTGTTTGGGACAATGTACACAAAACTGGGAGGTCAGAACCTATTCTCAGGAGGATTGCTCGCTCTCTTATGACTCAGAGTGCTCTCTACTTGTCTACAAATGTATCTACTACAAACCCTTACTATCAACCACCAACTCTACATATGATTCGACAAATAGATGGAGAGCCACGATTAACTACTATTTTTCGGCTCCAATACATATAGAATTTTGTAGTTCAAAGGTTACAATGCTCTGGGCTCCTTCAGGTAATCTGGGTTCCCTTTCAACCCCTTGCATTGCACATTTTTCAACAATTGCTACTATGATGGAGATTAGATAATCTAAAGAGAGCTTGGATGGAACTATCCTCTAGCCTACGAAAGGCGAAGCTTGGCATAATGGTTTGACAAGTAGATGGGAGAAGCAACTTTCTGAACATGTCAAAGGTTGCTCCTCAATTGTGGAGCTTTTATGATTGTTCATCAACTACATTGAACTTCCCTCACGTCATGTTATATTCGTTCAAGAGATAGTTCAGTTGCTCTTTAGTTATAACATGGTCTTCTACTAGTAGAGACATTACACTCATTGATCATCCTATCTCTAATTAGAGTGTTTAGCAGGATTTCGACATACTCTTGATACTTTTATTTGGCAAAATTATGGGCAAACTGTTAGGACAACTATACATTAGGGGACAATCCCACATACATATAATGCATTGGATAATCTTACTACCCCCTACTATTGGGGTTTCCATGTGTTCCCTTAGAGATCTACTTAGAACTATGTAAGGCACTTTGTAAATGTCTACATTACAAGAGGTGGGGAGCATTTTATTTTCAATTATTATTGGTTATGATTTTGACTTTGCTCTTGAAATTCATGCTATAACTGAGTTCTCTAGAATTTCTTAATACCACATGGTTCTTGTCATGTTTAACATATGATGGCATTGCTTCACACCCATGAAGATCTAAGACATTATCTTTGGGCCAATTCTCTATATGATTTCCCTAGGAAAATGGGACCGTATTACATGGGAATATACCACCTATAATTTGCTATTGATAGAAGAATTACCATCACACTCTTCTTTTATCTTATTAGGTATCTTATGGAGAGATTTCCTATCTACTAAATTAAGAAACATTCATAGTTTAATTATTAATAGAAGTCAAGAATATAGCATGAGTTTAAGTGTGAAATGGTGAAAAGGCCATGTAGCATGGAGTCTGTCCTTCAATTTTGACATTCTCAAGGACCTTATCGCACTTTGATGTGTGCATAAATTTAATTGTGATACTGATAATTGGAAAGTGCCAATAGGAGATCGAGGAAAGGTATACGTATATTGAGATTATATTTGGATTTTTTGACCTTGGGAATTCCCCTGGACTAGGTTGGAATACCCAAATTTATGGTTTACTTGAGATTCCCACTAATTACTTGGATTTCACTAACATTTTATATGCATTAAATTTCTTCATATCTTTAATTGCCCACCTCTGATTACTATTGAATAGTAAAATGCCAAGATTTGATTATGCTAATCTAGATCGAGTGACACAGATAACAACTGTGTGCCAACATTGAAGGCTGGCTTCCATAGCTTAAATGAATTGTCCTGACTTTCATTTGGTTGTGATGATGCCAGCTGAGTCAGCATACCTCTCCATCAGGTTTGCATTAGAAAATCTAAGGCATGAAGATGTGGTGTTGGCAACTTCAAGGAGCACTCTACAATAGATTTTCTCCAAATACTGCGAAGTAAGATTGAACTCTTTATTGGAGACTAGTCATCAGTATCGTTGTACTTTATGCAATGTACTGACATAGATGTGAGTATAATAATTGACTCCCACTTTGACACCTTGTTAAGAGGAATGGTATGATATGGATTATTCTCACTTATGTGGTATTGAGAGGTTGGTTATTAACAGACTACTCTCACTAGGTGTTTGAAAAGGGCAATAGTAGATGTTTGCAATTGGTTTACTTTGACATTGAAAACTGGTCAAATAGTATAGTAGGATAGATGTTTGATAGGATGAACACACACACAACTTGCATGATATGAGAACTAAGTACAAGGCGTATGCAAAATGCAAGAGAAATATTAGTTAGTTCCATATTAGCCTTGTCATATTTTGCACAAGAGCTACAGAAAGTTGAAATGAAAGATTGTCCCTAGCCCTCACTTAGCTATTGAAATGAAAGGCCCTCATAGAACTAAAAAGCAATTGGAGTATTGTAAAACATATAAAAATGCAAAACCAAAAAACAATTGCAACATCATATAAAAAATGCACACCGTGCTACACAAAGCTCTCCAGATATGCCTTCATGAAGGACCTTTCCAACCATTCCCTAGCTCTCACTGAGCAAAAAGGCACTTGAGTAAATGGCACATTGTATGACCTCTGAACCTGCAGCTTGTGCCATAGACCAACTCTTGTTGGTAAGAAAAATGGCCTAATGACAATGTCAAAATCATATCATTGGCTTTCCATTGTAGATCCATTCACTAAAATGTCTAACATACTAGTATTGCTTCAGCACTGTCAGGAAACCAATAATGATTCAAAGAGAATTGCTTCCTTGGGGGGTTCAGTCCATAAAGGACAGCAATGTCGAGCTCAGAGACCAATGCATAAATTGAGTCAATGATATTCATGCCTGGACGTTAATCCAAAGATGCTGATACGCCTGATGCAAGTAATCATGCACATAAAGAGTTACATCTTGACTGAATTCATTCAGTCAAGAAGGTAGATCTATCCCTTGCTGCTCAAAATTTAGGAAAATAAGACTGTCTTGCACCATGGAAGAAGGGCACTCTACTCAATTTGACTATTGTGGGGTTCTAGATCCATTCTTAAGGCCTCACTCTAGAAAAAGAACACCCCAAATGTTCTCTTCATGGTCAAGACTATTAGCAAAAGACCTTCATAGGGAGGCATACTATCTTCTCAATCGAATGAATTTAGTCTAAATGCAACTTTTTATGTGTCCATTTCCTCATCAAGCATATGAGCATCTTTGCATTATCATCTAGCCAAAAATATTATCGACCCAATCTATGAGTTGGTATGTGAGTTAGCATAGTCTAATGGATGTATACATGCAGCATCCTATATTTAAAAGCCCACCTATATACATGTAGCTTCTTATATTTAAGATATATACTTCAAAATAAGCATCATAAAATTTCTTTTGTATACATTTAATGTTATTATAATATAAGCTACAGGTCTTAGGAACACTCACGATATCATATGATCAAAACTGTGAGAGACTTGCTACATGTGACCCTAAGATCATCACTTAAATCATGCTAAGCTCACCTTGGAATTTTAGCATATTCATGATCAACAAATAAATTGAGCTCAATTGAAAAGCTCATTATATTTTGGCCTTCATCAAGCATCTATGAATCCACCTAATGAAAAAGGAAATGTGAGAGAATAATTGTGCAAGCATACCATTGTATGTGATACCTTCCTTCCTTGAAATTTAAGGTATATTACATTCCAACATTTAAGCATTTCAGACACAATTTCTTCATTATAACATAGAAACACTAGAGCATATCCTACTTATATCGAAAGCCTAGCCTATCGAATAAGGCATTACAAGGAGGAATTGAGAGTGTAAAGCACTGATAATGAAGTTGGTGACAAACATATGAAGTCCTCCCAATTGTCTTTGTCAATGTCCCAGGTTGGTGGAAATGAAATTCCCATTTTTTGATCTCAATCCCTTCCAAGTGATGCTCAACCACTTATCTCACCAACACGTGTGTAAGGGGAGGATTGACTTGTGCATGTGTGCAATGTAACAACTGCCGAGCAAAACTAACCAATAGGGTTCAACCACTACAATAGACTTTGTAGACACTTTACACATGCATTCCCCAACCTTGACAACAAGAGCAATATCAAACTCAACCAAGGAGAGACACCTCTACATAAGAATACTACTTGATAATCCCACAAGTATTTTAAGGATAGATTCAAATCTTGTTATAGCTTTAAGAAACTAGTTCATTGGAATAACAAAATCCACCTATCCCAATTGATGCTTTGATAAGCATACTCGGATTCTCCACTAGGAAAGGAAATCTAGTCAAGTTGCTCATTGGTAGGATCAAGGATGATTAAGTCGAATCTTGAGAGGATCACAAGACTTCAAAGGGTTTTTAATCGATACTGATTAACCATTACATAAATGTTCTATGAAAGACTTCCAACTGCAAATGCCTCTCTGGATTCCTAATGATGGTGCATATGCAAGCCCTGATGGATAGAGCAGTTACCTAGAACCATAGGATTCAGATAGTTTGGAAGGCCAATCCATCTTTCAAGCTACATTTGTTACTGTGGAAAGTGATTGTGGGCAAGTTGCCAGTTATGGAAAGGCTTGCGAAATGGAATTCAAGGATTTCTCCTATGTGCCTGTTATGCAGAATTTTAAAAAAAACTCGCTTTCATATTTTTTATGGTGATTCACAATGTCTAGTGAAAGGTGTGTAAGGGCATCGAAGCATATTATGTTTTTATCATACCCTCATGGAAGATGGCCATCTTGGGTGACAAGCCTAACCTTAATGATACTCTTTATGCAATATGGCAAATTGTGAGGGCTTTGTTCATTTGGCATAGCTGGAAGATGAGGAATCAGATAGCGTTTAGGAAATCTATGTTTTTGATTAGTCCCCTTCATCAAGAGGTTCTTCAAGACTTATTTGCAACTGTGAAGTATTCGCTAGGAAGATGAGATGTCTAAGTAGCTGTCATCTATCATGGGCCACTGAGTTTTCTCTGCCTTCCTTTTACAGAAGGTTGTTATCTGTGTATTCTTTTTTGTGCTTAATGTATAATATCTCTTTTTTTTACGGAAAACAAACAAACAAAACCAACCTAGTATAAATTGTTCCATCAACAAGTACCCTTAATTTATACTACATGGTGCAAACATTGAAGCGCATAAACCACATAGCTAAAAAGTTCACTAAATACTAACATCAAGGTTAATAAACTATATAGTTTCCAACTTGCAAGAAGTTCACTGGATAAACTGCAAATAGTGTTCTCACTTAATAGATGAACAGACCGAGGAATAGAGCACCTATATATGTTTCTCACATAGAAAAATACTTAGAGGCGACATCTCAACATGATGCCGCCTCCACACAAAATCAAGATCTAGATAAAGTACCTCCACCATCAACGTGGAAAAGTGTTGATCCGTGTGCAAAGCCTGGGATATATTTGAAACTCCTTGAGAAACACCAACTTCAACACAACTATACGTGCGCATGCAACACCATAGATGGAAAAGGTGGGTGATGACATTTCGACATGGAAAAAGAAAATTACCAAGCAAAAACGAAGACACAAGTCAAAATTCATTGTTAAAGGAGGCGTGCGTACATTGTCTAAAAGTAGCCGGCCAGCAGCCGTTTGATAACTTCCCTACGTCGACGCCACACCATTGCGAGCATGCCATGCTGCTCATCACCGCTCGTCGAAAGACGAATTCTATGAGCACGTAAATTAAAAATGATCGGCAAGGACAAAAAATTTGTAAAGATCATCAGTTGGTGGTAAGAGCTCCGTCTCTCTCTCACCACGGAAAGTTGATTATTTCCTAACATTGTTCTAGAGTCTGCAGATCGGCAGTGACACAAAAATTTTCACTTTGCTTTGTCTTTGGGCAGCGGCATCTTTAAGAAACCCACTGACGTGATGAAGGTTCTTTTCACGGCTGTCCTTGGCATCTCCGTCGGAATTTTGATCGGAATCACATCTACCAGAGTATATTTTTCAACTCCCTGAAACGCATTCTCAAGGCAAAGGAGAGCACTGACCTCCTCTCGAAACACGGATCTTCTCAACGCATCAAACACCAAGGAATTATAATGCATTTAAGTTTTAAAGTTTGTGTTTTGTCTGTTATATCCTATCCTCATTTTAGCGAACATTACAACGGTGTTGCAATGTTAAGGTGTGCAGTATGGCTTCACGACTTTACTTACGTCGAGCACAGTCTTGATCGATCAGGAAGCTCCTGCACCGCCCTGCAATTGCCCGCCTCCGACGGTATGCATCATCCTTATCGAACGGACCATACCACGAAAGCCCTACGAATTTCTTACTAAAGTCTATGCTCAATTTCCAAATCGGCCCACATTGGAAGATCAACTTTCCACACGTTGATCTCTCAGTTTCGTTTCTTTTCATTATTAGCTGTTATTTTCAGCACATCTGTTTGCTCGTTCATCGAATCGGTTAACTAGAGACTTAACTAGAGACAATCTGAACGGAAAAATTATTTGTCAGCGTTCTCACTGCTCGAAATCAGTCGTGTGATGGACTTAAAGCCACCCTCGTACCAGAATAGCTAATTATCAGTGAACAACGACGGAATAAAGAACGGACGATCAAGGAATGATGAGCAAGAGCGATACGATGATTGAGCGAGCTATTTAGGGGCCGATGGTTGTCAAGCCAACCTTGGCACCTATATGATGGTCAAGGGTAGGCGAATTCCCGACAAGCGAGTATGCTTGGCTGACAATGATATCACATTTCTCTTCTATAGGTGATTGGTATTGCAAAAGCAGTGTGCACTTTCTCGGAAGGATTTGATCATGTCTATACACAACCACCAAGCTATTTCGTCAGTCTACCTTCAACCTAGATAGAAAGAAGGGGATCGAAAGGATGAGAGATGTAAGGGGATGGAAGTGATACTACGAGGCTCTTCCTTTTATGGCAGCAATAGTGGAGGGCACTGCAGGTAGGACCTGTTTCGGTAGAAGGTTGCTTCTCTTGTTTTTAGGCCTTTGAGGGGCCACGAGGCTTTCATTTTATGTGGCAATTAAGATATAACCTTTTGTACATAAAGGAGGTCTACTTGCAATATATGTGAAGACCTGTCATGTGAACTAAGGGATGGCGCTAAGGTCAACCTTAGACCTTTTAAGCATATAGGGGCACAATGATAAAGACCTCAAACCTCACCTTGATCCCCACCCCAAAATTCAGCTTGTAACGATAACCAAGAAGTGAATGTTTAGCTTCAATTTTGGCAAAGCTTGACTTGCAAGCCAACTGGATTCACTTTTTCCCATTTAGAGGTTGAAGGCACAAGATCAATATCCAATGGGAAGAACACTTTAGAGTAAGAGAAGATGGGAGGAAAACCCAACCGAGTCCATGTCACCCCTCGAACAAATTTCCACTCTTGGCACTTTGGGATTTACATTAATAGGCACACGTTCCCTTAAATGTGTCTCTCAAATTTCAAAGCTCATAAGTCTATAGAGAAAATGCACAATAGATAGAGATTCCATTCTATGTGGAGCTAATTTTTAAGAGAATAGGAAGAGAATATGCATACATGTGAATACATGCAATATAAAATTGCATATGAAACACTCTAAGATGCACATTGAAAGCACATGTTGAGAGAGAGAGAGGAGGGGGGGAGGGGGGGTAGAGGAGAGTAAACTAAGCAAAATAGCTTTTAATTCTATAAGGCTTGAAATAAAATTCTATGCTTGGAAAAAACATATAGAGGCAAAGGAGAAAAACATGTAATCTATTGCTCTCTTCACCTATATCTCTCACAACCCACCACAACCTAATTAACAGACTCATTCCCCCCCCCCAAGTGTAGGGGAATGATTTTCTTTTTTAAAGGTATTCTCTCACAATATTTTGAAATCATTTTGGTTACAAATGAGAAGGAACTACATTGCCTCATAACCACTGAACAATCATATGTGTCATGGAAGTGGTAGTTGCCATAATAGATACATTCTATAAAGAGACAAACACAACACTATGTAAGTAAGTTTCTATTCTTTCCATGACATGAGAAATGTATCCATCTCATATGTTATGCTTATGAAAATAAGCGCACTTAAAAGTGGGAAGAAATACACCTCAGAGGTACACATGTAGACGAGTCTACAGAATTTGATAAAAAGACCAATCCAAAGTGAGTACCATATTTCATTATTTGTTTGTGCAAGGGGGCGAACAAAGGGGATCCATGCAATAGGGTGAAGGGTAGCAAGTTCCAACATTGCAAGAAAGGAAAATGATGAGCTTTAATCAGGTGGGGAGGTTATTTTGAAAAAAAAATCCTCTTTTTGTGTCTTTCCCCTCACATTTGCAAAACTTTTTACTCTTCCCTTACATCTTCTCTATCCCTCTGCCTACATAGTTTCTTGTCCCTAGCCTCCCTTGCCATGTTTTCAATTTGGTCCCTTGTGGCCTTTTCTTCCCACTTTCCTTGTCTTTGGTGCCATGTCTTATGCATAATTAATATTTCTCCCCTCCATAAAGTAAGACATAGCTTAATTTTTTGCATTTTAGTGAAGATCAAATGGCATTAGGTTATAGTATCTCCCAAGAGAAGCCCACAAAGGCATGCACAAAGGATGAGGTAGAACATCATCTAGAGAGCATGGCTCAACTAAGTGGCATTGAATCGATAAAGCCCAAGAGTACTCCAATCTCTCATAGAAGACCTAAGGCCTTGAAAGAGAAAGCCAAGCAACTAAACCCCACATCATGAAGAAGGGGCAATGAATGAAAGTACTGAAATCCTGGCTATCCCCCTCCAAATAATCACGGCCTATCTTCAATCCTATAAGCAATGTTCAACTGACTCCATAGCAAAAAGGCAACAAGGACAAGTAGGGTTGGCTCCGAACCTAGATCTCCATAGGTTCAATGCAATCCCGCCATGAATAGAAAAACAAAAGAAGAATGTGAAATTTCTATTCTTGAGGGATTTCTAGATTCTCTTTTAAAAGTTCTTCTGTAGGTTAGTTGAAATCTCAACCCCCCCTGCAATGGGGTGCTCTAGAAGGCCTCCAACCTCTACAACTCAATTGATTGCTAGCATATACTACCAGTGTAATAAAAGAAGGGGGCTCTCCTCTCAGTGCTCTTATATCAGGGCTACTTTGCTTTGATAGTTTGGTATACCTCATGCAGTTTTAAATCATGGGAGGTTTGTGCCACCACATCTATTGTTGGAAAACATGCTATTTTAAGTTTCTCTCTTTAAATTTCAAAGAAAGACTATCACCCAAATTAGTTTTTGTCATTTGTATTTTCATTTAAAAGTTGGATATTTTTAAAAGTTATTCAAGGGACCCATATTTTACAAACGAGTCCATAAAGCCCCTTGTGTTGAACTCTCTTATTTAACATATATTTTTGGTGAATCATGTGATGAAAGTTTTGTGCATGGAGAGAGCATAAATAAAGAGAAAAATATGTCTTATAGTGCCCAAGTTTTGGTGTATTCATAAGACACCAAATAATGGCGGTATGTAGTTGAAAAGAAGAGCCTCTCTAGTCCTACTTAGAGTTACCTTCCTTGATGTTTACCTCTAGCACCGAGCTAGCACCCGCCTTGTAAATGCTCTTGTTTGTATTAGCATTGTCTATCTACGGATCATGATGCAAATGTATGCTTTATAAAAAATGAGGAACTATGAACACATAGGAAGAGACTACCTACACTTTCTCCTTTATAGGGTAAACACCCAATAAATGATTTTATATCACATGCGTGCCGTGCCCTTATGTTAGTTGTTTCTTTCTTTTTTACATGTGAAGTTAAGTTACAAAGACATGTTCTATCAAAAGTGTAGAATTAATAGTTTATAGAATAACGTAAATTATATCATTTAAGGATCTCATAGATCATACATCTTAAGCCACATTTATCATGATGTTGTAAATTTTATACATCATATGAGTTTGTAAAGGTAAATAATTTTAGATACTTTGTCCTTTTGTAGGTTATTTATCAAAACTACTCCCGTGCGGTAGAGCTTCTACCCCCAAGGATTGTTGTTCCAAAGACAGACCTATACTTACGAAGGTTATGGGGTAAGCCTGAAGAGGTATGTCTTCATCTTAAATTCAATGTCAAAAGTTGAGGATTAAAACAAGATTATTGTTTATTTGTTATAAAAGCTTGAAGACAACAGTTACTCTTCTTCTAAGCCTTAAATTTAACATGGTTTGCTAACATTGGCTTTGTATTTTTCTTGTCTGTTTATATTGAAAAGTTATTTTCTTGTCCTTATTGGAAACTTAAGTTGTATGCTGTATATTTTGTTGCCTCTTTGTGTTAAAATTGAAAGAATGTTCAAGAAAATTCCTTGGATACTATGGAGGCCTGAAATATCATTACCTAGTAAGGTGGATTAGTGCTTATTCTCTCCATAGTTCTAAATAACTAAGGGATTATTGAAGTTATACAATAGATCTTGAGTCGACGACCTAGGTTACATAAGGGTCTATTCATGACGATTATTATGATTGAGACATTTTTAGCCAACAAGCCTTTCCTATTTCCATTTGTATTTCATTATGTGATAGATCAAGCATTGATAATAATATAGGAACTTCAAAATAGTTAAACAGCCATGAAAGGAGTGTCTAAACTAAGCAATCGGAGAGAGAGAGAGAGAGAGAGAGAGAGAGAGAGAGAGAGAGAGAGAGATGAGTTATTTGCTTTTATGACAATAAATACAAAGCATTAGCTTTAAATTAAAAAGCTTCCATATTGTAAAGGGATCTTAAAAAGCAAAGGTTATTCAAAAATCTAGAAGAATCTAACCATTAAATCCCCCTCAAATATCTTTCCTTGAGTCCATGATTGCATCTTACTAATCCGTTTAAGTTTGTTTTTCCAATGTTTGAGGACTTATTTATACACTACCAATTTAAATTTAACTAATTTAAGAGTTTGATGCAAGTACCATTTTATATACCTTGGAAATAATACTGAAAATAGAATTCCCTTGGAAACAATTTCAAGCATTTAAGGCAAGTACCATTTTAAATACCTTGAAAACAATACTGAAAATAGAATTCCCTTAACAACTTTCATCTTCAACAGAGCATCCCATTGTTAGAGTTAAGTTCCTTCTTTTGCAAAGCATCCTATTATTCTAGGAAAATTTTATCTTTAATAAGCCTCCCACATTCATTTGTTAATTTGAGCTTTAATGAACACTAGACTTGGAGCTCATCCTCTCTCTCTCTCTCTCTCTCTCTCTCTCTCTCTCTCTCTCTCTCTCTCTCTCTCTCTCTCTCTCCTCTCTCTCTCTTTGATGAGACAACACTAGCAGATGTATCAACTGTTTTAGTCTCATAGGCCGTCTGGCCTTTTAGAGACGTTAATATATATATATCTATCTATCTATCTCCCCCCCACGTAACTTTGCTTTCAATAGGCCATGGCATGGTCGCATGGATATTCATGATCTCTTATTTTCATATTTTGGCATTGTTTCTCCACAATAGCTCCTACAATACCTATTGAATCCAATTAGGTTTTAAAACATGTGGACCATCGTTAAACCTCTTTAATCACGCTTGGGAGGTACATTTTCTTAAGGCCAAAAGGACGTGTGTACATGCGCGTGCGTGTGTGTGTGCATGCATGTGCGTGTGTGTGTGTGTGTGCGAACGCGTGTGAGTGTGCATGGGCATTTTGTCTAATGAATACAATTGCTTACCCCCAAAAAAGTATGTGCGTGCGTGCAGCATGCGCGCAAACACACACACGTGCAAAAAGTGTGTGTCCACGCTCACACATGCTTTTACACACAAAAAATGTGTTTGTGCTCGTATGCATGCACGTGCATGTGCACACGTGTGTGTGTGTGTGCGCGTGCATGCATGCGTGCGTGCGTGCGTGCGTGTGTGTGTGTGCGTGTGTGTGTGTGTGTGTGTGTGTGAGAGAGAGAGAGACAGAGAGAGAGAGAGAGAGAGATCCTTGCTCTTGCTGTGAGCCCATTTTTGTTAATAACATATCCTTACCCAAATAAAAATTGCAAAATCCAGGAGCGTTAGTTGAGAAATGGAGTAGACAGGCAAAAGGGAAGAGGATATTGCATAGCTAAACTTAAAAAAAAGGGGGGGGGGGGGGAACATTCACATTAAGTGAAGGGAGAATGGTATAGTGAATCGAGCAAAGCCCTTTTATGCATTGCAATACATTCTTTTCACTAAAAGCATACTCATAATTGTTTCTTTCTCATAGAGGTAATAAAAGCAAGGATGGCATAGTATTGAAGCCCCATGGAACAATAAGAGGTTGAATTCAACCCACCACCTATGCCTGTGCTTTGAATCCATCTCAACATCTATGACAACCATGCCAAACCAGTGCTTTGGATTCATCCCACCATCTATGACAACCATTGCAAATCATAAATAGCCCTGCACTCGGCTAATAAGGACTAAGCAGAAAGGTTAACCTATTTAAAAGGATAAGCTTATTGGTGTGCCCTTTTATTCACAACACATGGGTGAATCCCAAGAGAGACCAATTTACTGCCTTTAAAATACATTTTTAAAGCCGACAAACCTACACATAATGGCAAGGGTATGGGGATGTTCTAGCTTTATTGCTCTCCTTTGCTTGTGTAAGTGTGGTGGCACATGCTATCAGTAAACCCTTTAATCTCGTCAAAGCATTTCCTTAGAAATAATTTTGGCCGAACTCTGCATGTGTGGTTGCATTTTGGAGACAAGATAGACAAAACTCGAAAGAGAAGAGAAAACAACATAGGTAGCACGTCAAGAGACACCCATTGCCACTAGCATTGGCTGGTTCAATGGCTACTTGTACTCCGGAGCTTATCTCTATGTCCTTGCTACTTATTGTCCGACTAGCACTCCATGAGGGACCACGAGAGTGGGCTAAATCTTCCTTAACCATTGAGTTATACCTCTTTCTTTTGGATGCACACCTCAAAGCACACACATCATCCTTCAATGTCATTATTCCCATATTTTTACCCATAGCAAGAGGTTATCGGAGACTTTAATTAATGAGATAGAGTTTTTTTTAATTTAAAAACACGAAAAATGTCTTGCAGGATCTACCATTCAAGCCAAGGTACTTGGTGACCTTCACCGTGGGCATTGATCAAAGGGAGATTATTAATGCTGCTATTTCAAAGGTCTCAATATATCTACGACTTATTTGGCTTTAGAAAGTCTCATGAACGCAAATAGATGTTGTTAACCTCACATTTAGGTGAAAATGATGTTCAGTTCTCCAAAAATTGGACAATTGTGCTGTTTCATTACGATGGCCACACAAGCGAATGGGAGCAATATGATTGGGCACAAAAGGTTATTCATATCAGTGCACGAAAACAAACAAAATGGTTAGTATTACTGTGGCTCTACTTATTGTTACGAAATACCTTAGTAGCATTTCGTAACATTGGGCATTCATCCTGGCAGCTTTTTCATATAGGACAAGAAGTAACTTTCCCCTTGATGAATTGATGGTTTGTGGGTTTTTTATGTATGGACAGGTGGTTTGCAAAACGTTTCTTACATCCTGATGTGGTGGCACCATTCGAGTACATATTTATATGGGATGAAGACCTGGGTTTGGACAACTTTGACGCAGAAGCGTGAGTATCTCATTCAATCAAATAAAGCATACCATCTATCTAGACTGGTAATGTGTTCTTTAGGTGAAGGAACAATCAATCTTTGGTCCTTTCTTTGTTAAATTCTGTGAAATTGATTAAGCTAATAACCAGAGAGCATGAATGGTGAGAGAGATTCAAAGCGCCAGTATCCAGAGAGTAACAAAAGGGAGTTGATTAACATCCATTAACTAGCAAAGATTCTCCACAAGACCAAAAACACATGGAAAAGCACACTCATTGAGTTCCAAGTCCTTGCTACTGCACAACCTCCTAGCACATTGGTAAAAAGTAGTCCTTGTGTCAATTAATTGAACAGTTGTTATGCAAAGCATAGAATTTGTTGGCATACCTTTTCCCGAAGTTCTACAATACATAAAACGTAATAAGATAGTAGGCAAGAAGCTGATCTTTAATAAAGTCCAAATTGCTTGTCATCGTAATTTGAGTCTTGACCATGTATAGTTCATTGCTCTTTATGTCTTTGTTTAAGATTTAAATGAAGGGTACCATGGAAGTTGACCTGGAAAAGAAATACAAGACAAATGTTATAGTATGTGATTTGTTAGTCATGCCTTCCGTGTAATACCTGCAAGACATCATAGTTTTTGTTCCAAATGTCTGCCCATGATACATTGGAAAGGACCAAGATAGGGTCTTCTCCCACTTGAAGGCATAGCATGTTCAAGTTTCCAATCATGTATCTGTAGCACCAAGATATGTGAACTGTCTTGGATTCCCAGAAATTTGTTAGGCACACTTATACTTATATTTTAATTTGAGCATCCCCTCACATGCATTTCCATCATTTCTGTTCTCGTAATAGAAAGGACTTATGAAACTTAAGTAAAGAACGTTGTAATAGTCTGTTGCCTTTACAAGTATCGTCACCATAGCTGTTAAAATCAAGTGGTCACGCATTCGCTGAACCAAACTTCTATCTATCCCAAGTGTTCAGTGAGATATTGTTTACTTAGGCAGTGTCTGTGGTGTTTTGATCCTTGGTAGTTCTACTGTAACACTTAATCAAAAAGGTCACACAATTTTTAATTGTAATGTGAGAGATATGGACGATTTTCAACCTGGATGATACACATATGTTTGTTCTAGTTTACAACCAACTGACCTATTTAATGCTTCAGGTATATACATCTTGTCAGGAAGCATGGCCTAGAAATCTCTCAGCCTGGTTTAGAACGAAATAAAAGGCTGACCTGGAAAATGACAATGCGCTTAGTTAACTCTGAAGTGCACAGGTGAAAACTCCATATTTTCTATATCACTTTGATGTCCTTGAGATCTTATGCTTTACAAGTTTGTGAAGGGTTCTCTGAATTCAGCATTTGTCTCTTTTGTTTTGTCAACGCTTTGAATTTGATTGGTTTTTAATTCCAGGATGACTGTAGAGAAATCTGGCCGATGCAAGGACCCTTCCAAGCCTCCATGTACAGGGTATGCCAACTGCTCTTTCTTGAGGATGCAGTATTGCTATATTTTTTTGTCTCCAGCCCAGGGATATGCAGAAGTATAAGCGATATCCCTGGCTTTGTCTTGATATCAAATAGTTTAGATAAATTATTCTGGAGCTTCCTTCCTTCAATATCTTTTTGTACAGGTTTGTTGAGATCATGGCCCCTGTTTTTTCAAAAACTGCATGGAAATGTGTTTGGCACCTGATACAGGTACAAAACTTTGTTGCCTAGCTGTTACTATGCCCTTCCTCTTTCTTGTTTGCTTGGGTGGTATCTTTTAGCCCTAGGTCTCACAAAAATTATAAAGAAAATTATTTGAAAAGTTCTAGCTACATTTGATCAAAATGATCAGTGAAATATATTAGGATGGATGCTACTTAGAGATTATGGACTTATCTAAGTATTGTGGGCTTTTCAGAATGACCTAGTTCATGGTTGGGGTTTGGATTTTGCCTTGGGAAAGTGTGTGGAGGTAAGTATATTTACTTTTAGGATATATGGAACATCAAAACTTATTTCTGTAGAAGTTTCTGCCATTTATCATCTTATGTTACTTTGGTTGCACATGGTTACATTTCATTGAGTTTGACTTCTATAGAAATATTTTTTATATAATAGTCTGTGGTCCACGTGCATGCTGGCTTTGACTGAGGAAAACTGCTTCTATTTGGGAATTATTGACACTGCAGTTCGATGCATACATGCAGATTTTTATGTACTGCTGAGATTACCAGCAAGCTAGTAAGATAATTTAAGATAGGGACAAGAGGTATTGCCATGCAGTCCAGGGAGTATTACCACATTGCTAGCAAACTCAGGTTAGTTAGTGACTCACCTGTGGATCAACGGAGGCCATTGTGGGCGGAGTCAGTGGGTTACGATCCTGATAAAAGTAATAGCTAGAAGGAGGTCTAGATAGGAATGGAGCCCTTTGTGCTATATTTAACCATATCCTGAGGCTATATATTGGCATTAGGGCTTAGTGTTAGGACACATTGATCAACGTGTGGATGCTGCTAGTGGCATAGCATTGGCTGGCAAACTCGTTTGATGCAACTTTCCTGGATAGGGCTTTTTTGCTGAGCTAGGGTTCTTATGACCTTCAATGCTAGGGGTGTGCTGATGGCTTTATGGGTTGGATGATGAATTTTGAGATATTGCACTCTATGGTTTGGCGGTCCATAGCCTACAATTCGGGGAGGTTGATCTTGGCTAGCTGAGTCAAAGAGGAAGTCATCTAAGTGGTATCAGAGTAGATCGTTGCATTTAGTGTGGGAGGATATAACTGTGGGCTGGAGGGAGTCCTTTCTAGTGTGAGAGAGAGAATTCAAAGAGCATAAGAAAGCTTGGATGAAGCTTTCCAACCTTTAGCTTTTTGAAAACCTGAAAGGCTAAGAATGTTATTATAAAGGAGGTAGGAGAGCTTAAGGCTCAATGCCAACTTCTGCTTTTGCTCACGTTCAGCAAGATTTGCTTGCACTAGTTATTCTATGTACTGTGTTTGATGTGAAACAATTGCCCGTTGCACTTTTGTGAGCAGAATGTATCTACTGAATCGCACAGAAATTGCCTTGTTGATTGTGTGGCTACCAGAATCCTTTTCTCAAGGGATATAAGATTTGAATAGCGTTTTTGAGTTCATAAGCAGGGAGGAGTGTTGCCTTCGACGGCTCTTGCTAGAGCTCTCAAGCACGTAACAGTACATAGAAGTTGAGTTATTGAGCAGCGTAACTGATATTGCCAACAGATCGGCCTTCCAAGACCTATAATAGAGTTGCATAATAAAATTTGACTGAACCGTAGGAGCGGTGAGGCTTTGTATCAGCATAGTTGGTAGTTAAACATACAATTGAGCAAGAGCAGAATCAGAAAAGTCGTGAAAGTGTTATGGTTTTGGCCTGATTTATGTGAGAACCTCTATGGTAGAATGATATAAGATCATGGCAAATACTCAAGAACCTATGTCTTCTCAAGGCCCAATAATGGATGTAGACATGGAGGACGATGAAGATCCTACAACAGTGTTTGAGATTAAATTGGAAATTTGAAAGTTAAGAGACGTGGTTAATTTGGTCAACGAGAATTGACATCTCTAAGTTGTTCTTCTGGATACTTCTTTTGTCCCCAAGGTGTGGGAAAAATAGTGATGACTGGGACCTAGTTGAATGGATGGGCAAGTCAATTACACTTGTATAACTTCAACGATCAACATCGTCTGATACAATCCATGCCCATTCCCTCATGCCCTCTCCGCAACCCATCATATGTGGGATAACTCCTCTGCTACATGGCACTCTCCTCCTGAATCCGAATTTAGGCCTCTCCTACTAGATTCTCCACAAGGCCTACAACAGCACTAAACCGTTCACCATGCCGGTGGAAGCAAAACAGTGAAATGAGGAAATATGCCTCCCTTTATAACATGAAAAGTTCAAAAAGCATTGGAAGCCCCTGCTAGCATCATGTGAAAAGTACATATTTCAACCTTTCCTTCTTCATGGAGAATGATTATAGCCAAGCTATCCAAGCATATTCGTATCATGATAACAAGAAACTAGCCTACTTTAATGGCTCTTGAGAAGAGCTAGATACTAGGTTGTAAGCCACCCACTTCAACACCCCTCTGAGATCTTCTTCCTGAACCCATCATCACAAAAGAACCATACATGTGAGCTAATTTCTCCAGGTCCATCCTGTCTCAATCAATCACTTTCATGCTTGCTTGCAATCATGGTCACAAGAAGACCTGTCAATTAAAATCTGTGTACAAGATGCATACCTAAAAAAGAGGCAAAAAATAGGGTAAAACTGATCTGCATTGCTTCTTAATTGAAGGGGGTTTTGCCACCCCTCCTTGCTGTTGTTGCCATTTGATGAGTTATTACCTCTCTTGATACCCAAATCTCCTTCTTGCTGGTTGTTCACTCCTTGAGCTCTCCTTTGCTCATCTTGTCCCTCTCATGCCATGGACAGCAGTCCCCCATCTGTAGCCATCACAAGGGGCCTTGCTGAGCATTCTCTATCAGTTTTGAATTCTGAAATTCTCTCTATGTTTGGAGTAGCAAAGGACTTGTTAACGGTATATATCGAGAAATTGGTTCTTAACCCATGCAGCCACGAATCTTATGTGCATGCATCTTCCCTCATCATAGCCAAACCCTTTGAAGCAGTGTTGCCAAGGAACTCCATTTCCCTCATAATGAACTTGGGCCGCTCATGAAGACAATAGGTAACTTCTAAAGAACTCCAAGCATGAGGATGGCTTGGCAACATCTAGTGAATTTTCCATAGGCAAAAGTGTGTGTGTGTGTGGGTGATGAGTGTGTGTGTGTTTACAATCAAGGAGCGCGATGGAGATCTCCTCCTCCGCACAGCCAGCCTCGTCCGTACAGTCTTCCGCCCTGATTCCGTCCGTACAATCTCCGTCTGTACAGTCCCCTGCCACGCCTCTGCTGTTTGCTCCGTCTTCCGTACAGCTACCGTCAGCTGTATGGATTTCCGTACCACCTTCGCTCACCCTGCCTCTGCCCCCCGTACAACCTCCCGTACAGCCCCCCGTACAGCGTTCGTTCGCTGTGGACCCTTCCGTACTGTCCGTCCTGACGTACGGCCTTCCGACCGTACAGCCCGTACAGTCCCCTATGCAGCCTCCTCCCTCTTTTATCTTCTCCGCCTCGGCACCTCCCTCTGCCTCTGCTCCTACTCGTGTGTTTCTTCGCCGAAAACATGGTGGTCTGCCTGCCTCTCCTCTCGTCAAATCGGCAAAACTGGATGGTTCTAATGGCCCTTCTTCTTCACTCCAGCTGGATCTCTTCGCCAATTGTGCTCTGCCTCTGTCACAGAAGTTCCTTCATCGAGTTTCCCGCTTGTTTGCTCCTTGGATTCTGCCCTTTTGGTCTCTGGTCTTCGACAAGCTCAACAATTTGGAGTCTGCCTCTACTTTATGGGCAGGGTTTTATCCTCAGCTCAGCTCCATAATTGGGCTGATGTTGCGGTGGGTCTGGACTGTATTTCTTCCTTTTTCTTTCTAGGCAAAGGGTTTTACTATGCCCAGTGCTCTTCGACTGAGGTGGTAGAGCGCCTTGTCAATGATGCTGGTGTTCCTAGAGCGGGTTTCTTTGCTTATGTTATGCCCTGGGATCCACTTTTCGATCCTTCTGCGACACTTCTGACTCCCTGTCCGGTTTGGATTACTCTCAAAGCGCTGCATGTGCCTCTTCTTCAGCATCTCACAACTCTTGCAGCTTTTTTGGGAAGGCCTCTCCATATTCCAAGACAGGAGTTCTTGCAAGCCTCTCGTGATGTTCGTCTTTGCATTCAGGATATGACGCAGCCCGTGCCATCTACTCTGGATCTTGATTTGGGATTTGCTCATCCGATGCGCATCAGGCTCCATTTTGCATCTTTCCCCACTGCATGTTATCGGTGCTGACAGGTTGGCCATTTTGCACGTGCTTGCCCTTCCATATCCAAGCCCATACCACCTGCTCCTTCTTCAGCTGTCAAGGTTACTCTCCCTTCTCCTCCGGTTTCTGCTATGGCTTCTTTGATGAAGTCCTCTACTGCTCCGAAGCACTACTGGAGGAAGGTTGATAAATCACAAGCAAATCTTCCCCTTGCTGAAAAAGCTCAGGATTGCACTCTTGTTGAGCACCATCAGTTTCCTTCTATTCATGATATGGATGTGCATGCTCTCTCTCAGGATACTACCCCTGCTCTTATTCAGATTGATCCTCCGAATGAAGCTCAAATGCAGAACCCTATTTCATCAGATGTAGCTTCTTTATCGGAAGACATGGACGTTGAGCTAGCTCCTATGCCTTTGATGCCTGTGCCAGAGCTTTCTTCTGTCAGGGATGCAGAAGTACCTTTTTTATTGGAATCTTTCCATCCCATGTTACAACAAGTTTTTGACCCTTTGATTCAAAAATTTCGGGTACCAGCCTATATCAAGAAGAATCATAAGGGCAAAAAACAGCTTGTGTTTATTGATGGTGTGGTTTTATCGCTGCATCAGTTTTTACAGAGCAACAATTTGAAGCTGGAGGATGCTGTGTTTGATTCTCCTCCAGCTTGATATGTAATATTTTACTTGGCTACCTCATGACTTTTTCTTTGAGGTTTTACTTGTTAAAACTTTTCCCTTGTACTTATTGGTGGGTTTTTGTTTCCCACAAAGAAATATAAAGATTTCACTTTTTTTTTTTTTAATAAATAAATGTTCCATAGGCTGTTCCACATGACACACTCATCATTTGATTTTTACTCCTTGTTACCCCTTCATCTGAAACCTCTTGAGCACTTTTGTAAGAGTGTCTTTAATATTTTGAGGCTTGATGATTCATTTGTGAATCCATAAATGTGCCATTGTCACTATTCTAAAAGTTAAAATGTGTGATTATATGTTTTCTTTGCAATGTTGTATATGTGTTGCAACCGGCCTATAATAAAATCAGGGCGGTAAAACACAACTTAGTAAGTATTATCCCACTGGCAACACACCCACAGCAATACAATAACACAAGGGAGCTAGCATGCTCCTCAAAACACAGTACACCGATTGGCCCCAAATCAGCTGGCGCCCCTTGCGGTATGTCTTTATTGTTTATTCCACTGAAAATAAATTACAACAAGCATTGAGTGCTTCCTATAAGCATCCAGATAACAGCATAACCTCTGCTTCCAGCAAAATTAGCCAATCATGACAACACATGCATCTAATCCAAGGCAAAACCCTTCTGAGAACCTGCCTCCATCTCTCACAATGGAAATCGCCCAACAATCTCAGCCCCGCCTAGCTGTTATGGCATCAAATCCCTTGGAAAGCAAGGCCAGCACTCAGCCCTTGGCTGTTACGGTGCCCCTCAACTAACAACCAGTGGATTGCAATGCACAGCAAGGCTCAACAGCTGACCAATTGTGAGCAATCTCACCGCACAATCACCTGGAAAGCAGCCCCAGCTTGGAATCAGCCCAAAATCTCAACAACCAGCCTTCCACTGCCCAGAAACAAACCAACCACAGCATCCACAACCTGGTCTGTATTAGAAATCAGCAAAAGACAGGCCAGCAAACAAAAACACAGCCCAGAAGACCCAAAAAGCAATTCGTCCAATCTGTAGGAGCTCCGGAACAGCCACAAATCAATTCGCCCCTGACTTGGCACACTCTGGAAGCACCTGCACAGCCCCAAAGCCAAATCCCATTAATACCTGATCTGGAAATCCACAGAAATCACCTCCAAATGAAATCGCCTTGCCTTCTAGCCTCTGCATCAGCAGGAATCCCCTCCTGGTGAAATCGCCCTGCTTCCTTGGCACCTGAATCAGCAGGATTCACCCCCAAATGAAATCCCCTGCCTCCCTGGCCTGGAAAACAGCAAAATCCAGCTTCAGGAGAAATTGCCCAGGCAGATTTTGCTCCAGAACAGCCTGCAAACTTCCGGGAGCAGCTCGCCCTGATCAGTTCTGCCCAGAATCAGCCTGGAGACAGCACAAATCAAATCGCAATCTCCTAGCAGCCCCCTGCACACACCAGAGTGGGTGATTTTTTCCTCCGGACGCCTCCTGCATGTAACTTATCTGATGTGACCCCTGGTTGCACCTAAATTGGGTTGTTTTTGGCCCCTGGACACAGCTTGCAAATTTTAAGCTAAAAATAGCAAATGGATTTTTACCACTCTTCTGGGATCACTTGAAAACTGTCCCAAGGCACAAGAAAGACACCAACAATTGCACAATTTGCCTGGGATCACTAGAAATTAATTCCCCAAGCCTAACACACGTACCAAGACTCCCGGAATTCCCGTACCACCAAGGTCCAAGGTATTCACACGTAAACTCAATTACGTTACAATTCACGTCCTCGTGATATACCCCCCTCTTACCCGAATTGTCAAACTCTCCCCTCCAAAAAAGACTCATCATGCGAGGATCCCTATCACTGACAACAGATCTCAGCATCCCATAAATAACCGTGCCATGTGATATGCTGTAATTTTCTTCCTAACGGGTATAAAATGAGCTTGCTTACTGAATCAATAAATAATCGTTGAGATTCCATCGAGTCAAATCTGCATATGAGGAAGATCGAAGATGAAATCCATGACAATGCTTTCCCACGGTTTGCTAGGGATCGGTAGTGGCGGTAACAAGCCTGGTGCCTTCTGTTGATCATACTTAACCTTATGGCTTTTCAAGCATGTCATGACATGTTCTTCCACATCTCGGTGCAAACTAGGCCAATAAAAATAATGCTCCACCGCTCTGACTATGGCATCAATGCAGTGCCTTGCATATGCTGGTGCATGACTGTAATCAGCTTGTTGTACCACTACGTCAATTTTCTCTCTCTCTCTCTCTCGCTTGCATACCATGGCATAACAGCAAACAACTCTCTCTCTCTCTCCCTCTCTCTCACAGGACACTAGGGCCCAGGACAAATCGACGGGCTAGACCCCCTTGAAGGTACTTTATTACTTGAAAAGATTTTGTACACAGAGAGTTCAGCGTGGAAGCTGTCCTCCCAAAAATCCAAAACGTAAATCCATTACAAGGGAGCTCAAGGCTCATTCTTTTGGCAAGTTGCCACTTGTCTAATTTCTAGCCTAATTCTAATCCCATGTCCATGGGTAAGGTCTTCTGGGGTCCTCTTAGCACTTCGTCACGCGAATAACTCCTAATCGCTCGTGAGGCTCTGCAATGCCCAAGTCTAGAACCTTTCTTATACTTGCAACAATTAAATAAAGCGCATAACCATGGCACCCATTGATTGTTAGCGTTTCGCATGCGAATAATAAACTATGGACTAATCCTAGTCACTGTGGGCATCCCCACTAAGCAAACATATGAACAAAACATAGAACACAATTCTTAGTCGACCAGAGTCAACCCTCCTGGTCATAATTAAGAGCGTTGACCGTCAGTCAAAGCGCCTTAATTACGGTGAAGTCTCTCCAACCGAAGTTGGCACATCTTGGTTAACAAGGTTAACCCTCTTGGCGTAGGCCATGTCTTATTGACCGAAGTCAACACTCTCTGACCAAAGTTAGCACTTTAATTGCTTGGTTAACTGTGGTTAACCATCTTGGCTGAAGCCAAATCGTCCCAACTGAGGTTAGGCTGGCTTAAATTGGGGTTAAGTATCTTTGACCGAAATCAAGACTTGACCAAATAAAGGTAACTCTTTGAACATAATTAAATAAAAGAATAACTCATTAATTATGATCAATAAATGGTCAACTTATGCTTTGACTTTGGAATATTTACAATGTGGTGACAATGACTCTTTGTGATCACTTTGGGCCAAGTGCTTGGTTACACACAAGTGGCCATGCATCATTAAAAATCCTTCCTTAAGAGCATAATGCTCTTGTCGCTGCCCGTTTGATAACTCATCAAAAATCTGAGCAAAATCTTCATCCTCAGCATACTAGCCCTTCATTGGCTCCAATGCATCATGATAATCAATAGAAACTACAGATACATGTGGCTTCTTGGACAAAGCATCTGCAACCACATTCTTCTTGCCCTCCACATGAATAATCTGAAAATGGAACATGGACAAGAAATTTGCCCATCGCATATGCTTTTCCGATAGCTTGGAGTGCGTGAGGAAATACCGCAAAGATTGATGATCAGTCTATACTGTAAAATTAGCACCGCCTAATTAATAATGCTTCCAAGTAGAAAGGGCATGGATTACAGCCAGCATTTCCTTCTCGTAAATCTGCAAATGCTTTTCAGGAGGCTGTAAAATGCGACTTTCGTAAGCCACAACCCATCCTTCTTGCAGAGTTCCTAGGCTGGGGGCCAACTCCTGATTGCCTTGACCTTAGCTGAGTCCATCTGTACCCAATCCTTGGAAACAATATGTCCCAAAAAGTGTATTTCTTGCATGAAGAATTCACTTTTCTTCGGATTGACAATCAACTTCTTTTGTGAGCTCAGCAAATACAATTGCCAAATGCTTCCTATGCTCGTCCTCATTCTTCGAGAACACAATTATATCATCAAAAAACGTACCAACGAAAGACATGTGCTCCCGAAAAAACTTGTCCATCATATGATTGAACGTGGCCAGAGTATATGTAAGCCCAAAGCTCATCACCAGAAATTCATATAAGCCAAAAGTAGTCCTAAATGATGTCTTATAGACATCCTCTAGGTGTATCTGAATGTGATGATAAACACTTTTTAAATCTATGCAGCTGAAGACCGCCAACCCCTCAAGCCGATCCAAAATATCGTCAATCCTAGGAATCGGGAAGCGATTCTTAATGGTGATCTTGTTCAAGCTGCGGTAATCAATACACATATAATCTTTCTTCTAACCAAGCAATACCGGTGAACAGTACGGAGATGTGTTGGGCTGGATCAGCCCCTTCTCTAAAAGATCATTGACCTGGCTCGTTATTTCTTCCTGATGTGCCGCACTGACCCTGTATGGTGGCTTATTAGGTAGGCTATTGCTTGACACTATATCTATACCTTGATCCTCTGGTCTCTCGGGCGGAAGTTCACCAAGCAAAGCATCAGAAAAGCCATCAGCAAACTGATTTATAAAACCTGCCCGCTCTTTATCCAACTTAGAAACAGTGAACTTTTCATCAATTGGATTAGATTCCTGAGCAAAAACCATGTATGCAGAAAGATGATTTTTCATTATTGTAGAAATGGCAGAGGCCGATACAATATAATTTCTATGCAATGAGACTAGTTTGTGAAACTAAGTTTGGCTGGCTTGTTTCCATGTAGCCTAGACCTATTTACTATTTAGTATGCCGTAAATCAGAGGTAGTCGGCAAGGCTGAGATCTATAGGCTGTGACACCAGACTCGATTGCGGGGTGACGCACGGATTGGGTTGGGGGGATCTTCCCTCCATGTTCACTAGATCGGGGACACAACCGATGGGGGTTATGGTGGCTCTTATTAGATGCATGGTTGTTGTTAGGAGACCACAATGGACACCGGACCACACGCATGGACCCCTGTCAGCGCTCTATCACAGGTTCCCTAACATTACAACCTTTTTCATCGCTAGACCCCCCTTGAGCTTTGGCCATTAGTCCAAATTTCTCTTATGTACTAGATCGGATATGCTTTGATTTGATTATGTTGTATTTATTGTGGGTGATGATACCCGAATAGGGCCCCCCAATCAGTAAAACTCCTATTAATTAATTTCTTTGTTCCGAGGGGAGCGCGATTAACCTATTCTTTGGGGGGCAGCAATTAATGTGACACGATTAGCCTATTCTTTCAGGAGGGGGGGGGGGGGGGGGCGTATGGTGGTGGCTCTTCTTGAAGAAGCCACTGTTTCCAGAGTCTTCCGCTCCAGGTATATAAGAGGGTCGGGGGAGCAAAGTGAGGCGGGGGGCTGTGAAGCCGTCCCCAAAGGAAGAGGAATGGGTGGAGGAGGAGGAAGGAGGACAGGAAGAGGGAGGGAGTGGAGGCATAGGAAGGAGGGGAGGAACTAAGAGCAGGGAGGGGAGGAAGCAAGAGGGAGAGTTGGAAGGAGGAGTGGAGGAAGGAGGACCGGAGAGGGAGAGTAGACGGAGAAGGAGAAGCTGGAGCGGAAGCTGGACAGAGGAGGGAGTAGCGACAACAGCAGCCGGAGGATAGGTTAATCGCGTACAGATAGGTTAATTGGTACATAGCAGGGAGGAGAGTAAGATTAATTAATTAGGAGAGGTAGATGATCGAATAGGAGAAACACCCGATTAGTAGCACCACCCTTTCAGCTCATTGTATCAGATTTCTTTGAGTCTCATAGAGCCTTCCATCTTTCAAAGACTTCTAATAATCTCTCTCTCTCTCTCTCTCTCTCTCTCTCTCTCTCTCTCTCTCTCTCTCTTTCTCTCTCTCTCACTCAGATGTTGTAGCTACTCTATTTGGTGTGTATTTCGTGTCATAGGCCCATGAGGCCTCCTGAAGACATTAATCTCTCTCCGTCCTTGCCCCTCCGGCATCCCTCCTACCTCCCCCGCCATCCCACCTAGCCCTCCCGCTACCCCTCCCTCAAGATAGAAGCACTGGGTTAAGAAGCAAGTTCCCAAGGAGGTGATCTCTAGATTTTGGTCAAGCTTATGGACCATCCACAGGTCACATAAGATTTTGTACTTTGTTTGGATAGTGGCCCATGGTGACTTTCCCAATGCACATAGATGGTAGATGCCATCGTGCGTGGATAGAGATATGGAAATGATTCCGCATGTTCTTTGGAGTTGTCCCGCAACAGGATTTGGATGGGGGACCCTCCAGATTGTTGCTAGGACATAAAGGATCCTTCATAAGTTTGGCTATGACATAATCTTTCTTCTAGGAAGACTTCTTTGGCAAGTATCTTGGTCAAAGACGATGCTCATTATTTGCTTGATCCGATTCATGACTTCATCACCTTTATCATCCACGATGATCTCTTATACCTCATCCACATCATATTTTAATGGAACATCTGAGGGATGTAGAAGGGTGTGGATGGACCTGCGATACCAAATGGTGTCTGAGTGGCTCCTATATTTAATGGCATGGTAGTGGCTCATGTAGTGGCAAGGGTACTAGATGGAGGTGGGTTGTTGAGGCGGGCTCGTATGTGCAAACTCTACTAAACATGAGTACCCTGATATATGATGATAACATCATGCCCCCAGCTGGACCATGCCTGACTATGAGCTAGCAACTCTTGGCCACTACATAGGGACTCACCAGAGACAGCAGCAAGACTTCACTTAGGGGATCGGTTCTTGGTTGACAGAGGGGGTCATGCCTTCTCTAAAGTCCATCAATCCAGCCTCTCCGGCTTACAAGATCCAGGGTTAGTGGGTCTCCCAAATAGAGGCTCAAGACACGACGCCTCCTTCTCAACAGTGCCCTATGCCATCACCAGAGGATAATTTATGCTTGTGCTTGGTGGCTATCAGGTTACCCTAGCAGCTGCCCTAGTTGCCATCTAGTAGGACATCATCTACACCTTGCGTGCCATCTTGGAGCGTGGGACGTGAGAATCTCGGACAACCAGTGAGAGTCAAGCAAGTTTCTACAAGGCTTGGCCTGCAAGTTTCTTTTATGTATCTACGAAGGGATGCATTTGCTAGATGCATGTCCATCTTTGTTGCTATCCCCTATTTTACAAAGATTCTCTAGGCAGTAAGCTGGGATCTCTGAAAATAGGCTGGCTGATAACCAGTTTCTTTTCTTCCATGATCAACAACCCATGGTTGACTGATTTGTATAGTTTTTTTTCTTCCAAGCATCAATAGAAAGTTATTTCTGTAGGGGAAAAAAAGTAATGCAGTGAGAAGGGAGGCACAACAATCTGAAGCAATTGCATGACGGACCAAGATCTAACTGTAAAACTCCATCAGAGTCAACTGGCATGTATAGGGCCAAGAGTAGGGAGAAAATGTTAATTGACTCTCCCTCCGATTTGAATCCAAAAAGACTCCAGTTGGTGAAAGGGGTACTCAGCTCTCTAAGCTAAAAGTGCTTGTCGTTGAGCACTTGGTGCAACAGCAAGGCACTCCTAAATCCAAGCATCTGCAGGCCCTTTCTGCTCTTCCCTTTGTAGGGCTGCTAATTGTTGATGTCTCACGTCTCAAAGTCTCATGTCTCTTGGTACAAGCAATGGAGTGATAGAGATCACTAATACCAGAGAGGGCTACTGCCACATCTAAAGGTGAAAGCACACCACCCTGCATATGAGACACCCAAATCTATAAAGATGCCTTTGAAATGCCCTCCTTTGCATACAAGGCGTTGAGAATTCTAATATTGGTAGACTGTGTTGGAGGATCGGGGGGGAGAGTGGAGTTCACAGGATTGGTAACTGTACACTAAATTGTATTGAGCATAAACATTAATATATATATGAACCCCTTAGGGTTAGGGTTACCCTATGCCCTATATCTATGGTGCAATTTACGCTATCCTTAACAGAACGGGCATGCATACGTGGCTTAAAAACCGTAAAGACCAAGAAGATTATCCAAAGCGGAGATCCCTATGGCAATGCAAATAGTAGCCACCATCCAATGCCCAATTTCTATAATCATGGTCTACTAAGTACCA
This sequence comes from Dipteris shenzhenensis, assembly GCF_047967505.1. Taxonomy (NCBI): domain Eukaryota; kingdom Viridiplantae; phylum Streptophyta; class Polypodiopsida; order Gleicheniales; family Dipteridaceae; genus Dipteris; species Dipteris shenzhenensis. The sequence continues at coordinate 1,402,042 of NC_141622.1, read as the reverse complement.
TCTGATACGTTGCATGAATGTGATAGCACTCACGCATGGTAGGATTATTTTGAAAATGGAGAGTACAAGGAGAGGTATTTGGAGCTGGAGACCCACTTTGCGGCAGATTGACAAGTGGACAAGCTACATGAAGCCCAGGCCCTCAATGGAGGAGAGGAGAAGAGAAAAGCTCCAACAACAGGAAGGAAGACTGATCTTTACTATATTGTGTGGGATTAATCTTCTTGTGCCTTCTTTGCACATGGGTCTCATATCTGCATCTTGTGGCCAGTCAAAAGGTGGCGTTGTATGGAATGGGTAGCTTGGCCTTGCATGACCCATAAGAGGTAGTGTGGTGATGGGAAAACTATTTGAATTCATTTCAATGATAATTTCGAATGTCTAGAGAGGCAATACTCTCTCCTGGAGTTTTGTGGGCTCCAGCTACTTTTTTCTACCTTTTTTGATTGAACGATGAGCTAGAGCTTCAGAAAAACATCGTTTTGGACTATCTGTCTCTTTCATACTAATAACCCCTATGATGTTGATAATCCAAAGGAGATGTAACAATACCAAGCAGGACATATTCAGAATGAGTGCTATGTCAAAGAATGAGCTCCATTGAGGGCACAACTGCTGTCTGTTGTGTCCAGAATCGGTCGTCTTTATTAATTTCTTTTTTTGTTAACATATCAGTATCTGGTAGTTTTTGTACTGTTTAATTCTTTGACAGTTGGAGGGATTTTCATAAAGAAATTGAAAATGTCGGGATAGCAGAAAATGCTTTGTGGAATCCTTGATATAACTTAAAGTGGTGAGAAATAGTCTGGACTGCTCAACTTCATAACTACTATCATCAGCTTTGTTAAAGTACAGGATATATAGACAATTTAAGGCCGTGTGCTTTTAAAGTCCTGGACCATGTTTCTATATCCCCTCTACAATTTCTTAGCTCTATTGCTTCCCTCAGATGCGCATTTGTCAGTCCCTTTGATTCGAGTAGTACTAAAACTGATGGTGAGCTCTGTAATGCCTCCATGATTTTCTTTATTTGGGCAGCCTGCACATGAGAAAGTTGGGGTCGTGGATGCTCAGTGGATAGTTCATAAGCTTCTCCCCTCTTTGGGTTCACAGGTAGTTCTCACCCTTGTTTTTGTCAATAGATTTTTTGTTTCTATTAAGCAGTTTTCCATCGATTTGTCATCTTTTCAAAAGTTTGACCTCTGAATACTATTTGCAAAGCTTCTATCTTCTTGGTTACCCTCAATCTACAAAAAGTTGCATGTGAAATTAATTCTTCAATTGATCTCAATATGCGTGTGCTTTCTCCATTTTGAAATTGTGTTTTTGGTATCAAAGCTCCAGTCTAAATACAACAGATGTGTAATTTATGCATTTACATATCCAAAGCATGATGGGGTTGAAGGTGTCAAAGTTGTTAGTGTCTTTTCAGTATTTTCAGAGTTCTTCTTAATTCTTTACGAGAAGGGGAGGTGAAATTGGCGTTCTATTTTCCTTGAACAGAAGCATATCTCCTTTTGAGCTATTAAAGTATTAAATAAATTACCTTCAGGAGTGTTATGAATGATGCTTTAAGAATTTTGAAATTCTGAAAAAACCTCATCATGATTTGATTTTCTTAATCAGCAGAATGGTGATTAAGACCAAATTGATCAATTGGTATTGTTAAAATGAGACTCCATACAAATGTGACATGTAAAACATCCATGTTTGTGTTGTGGCAGGGAGAATCCACAAATGGCAGAGCTCCTTGGGAAGGGGTAAATTTTCGAACAACTTCAACAAGTCATTAACTTCCTGGTAGAATCACAAAATCATCTTCAGGATATTGTTTTTTCCAATTAACAAATGCCACATGGTTCAAATCTCTGCCAGGTGCGGAAACGTTGCCATTATGAATGGAAATTATTTCAAGAACGAATGGCACAAGCTGAGGGAGTAGCCTTAAATGAGCAAACTAACTGGTGAGCTCTATAAGAGAAGTTCCCAGGGCTCCCAGATATAATGCACACAGATTTGGCCTCGTTTACCAACCTTCTGAGACGATGTTGGTGTGCCTTTTTCTGATACGTCCATGCATTGTGATTTTGTGGTACTCATGGCAAACAGTCTTTAGTCAGATGGTATTCCAAAGTCACTTTTAGCCAGGGATATGTCTTAATACTTTCTGGCATTGTAACAACAAAAATGAGCGACATAGTCACTTTGAAAAGTTGCTCATCAAGGTGCTGTAGCACATCTCCACTTGATGTTGTGGGGGTTAGGTTTTAAGAGGCACACGGCACCTTGTCACATTTTGCCAGTTTGTTTAATAGTATCTTTGTGATTGGAATATAGGAATTTATGTTTTAGCAGACGATCTTCTAATATGATGCCTATTTAACATAATCTGTCCAAAGGGATGAAACTTCCATTCTACACATTAAAGAGACTAATCTACACGTTGAACTAAGCAATGCACACCTAACAAGTGATTTTGGTTGCAATTTAGACTGATTTTTCCCCTTTAACCCAATTGAAGCGAATACCAAGCATTCTTTGCTGCATACTTGGACTAAATAAGGCATTAGTTGTCATGGAGAGTTGAGCTGAGCCTTCACATTTTGCATGGGAGTCTTCTTGGTTCAGATGGGGGGAAGAGTCTACTTTTTCTCTACTGGTTCTAGACTTGGTAAAGAAATGTTGATTGATTTGGATGGGATCTTCAAATCCTCCTACTGTCCGACCAGGTCTTATAGTCAGACCCTCGTACTGTCATGCCTGTTTCTTCTGATTTTCTACTGTCTTGCATATTGCTTCTGATTTTCATGCTTCCTGTTCTTTGATGTCCTTGAGTTTGCTTTGGTCATAGCAAATATCTAGTTGAGTGATTGCCAAGTATATAAGCAAACCAATGAGTTGTCTGTAGTACTTTTCATAAATTGATTGTTGTCTTGTTCTCTTCAAATTTCGCTCCATTGGTGTCGATGCAATTTTCTAGTCTTGCATGTGGAACTTTTTGAGTAGCATAGCAACATATTTATGTTGACTCGTGAAGATAACTTTTGCATCCCTCCAAAATTCAATACCTAAAAGGTTATGCGTTAAGCCTAAATCTTTCATGCCAAATTTTGAGAATAGATTTGTTTTGAGGAAGTCTTTATTACTTCCTATTGACTAGGCATACCTTCAATTCTTTCCCTCTGACAATGTAGCCGTAGGGTTGATGCATATTTACCTCTTCATCCAGGTATCATTTTGGAATCCATTCATTACGTTAAGTCAACTAAGAATGTAATGGAATCCATTTTGGCAACTGATGCATAGGTTTTGTCTTCTTCATACTCGTGTGCAAATCCTTTTGCTGCAAGTATAGCTTAATATCTTTCAATGGTGCCATTGCGATTGATACTTAACCTTGTATAGTCTTCAAAGTAGATTGGCTCATTTGTCTGCATGATTGTCATAAGAGCATCATTGTTAGATTTTATGAGCTGCTACTTTCCTTTTAGTGCATAAGTTAGAATTTCCTAAGTGGGATGACTTTTCCTATCCCATTGAAGAGAATACATGTTACATATGTACTTAGAATGCTGAGAACTATGCATACTCTACAAGTTATGCTTGGAATTTGAGATCGAAATATCTTGTGATAAAGACCAAACGGTGAGTTGCTTGGAAGTCATATACAAAGAGCTGAGGAGTTGTACTCAGATTGCAATGTAGAATTTATCAAGGGAGCGAATGGGTGCATGAGTTGATTAAGGTATTAAATGAATATATATGGATCTACAATGAATATTGTAGAAAATTTTGCAAAGATGTATTTGGTGTTAAGGATGGTGTAAGTTACGCCTTACCTTAAGAGCATAAAGTCAAACCTTAACCCTAACCCTAAGGGGTTCATGTATGTATTCATATCTATAATCAATACATTGTAGTATCCAAGTGCATAGTGTATCTAGTGCACTCCACTCCCCCCTCAAATCCTCCAACATGGTATTAGAGCTCGAGAGAGTGCAGGTCCTTTGCTTCATCAAGGCGTAATCGTGTGCTCCATCAAGGCACAAGTCTTCCCCTTGAGGGATCTTCTTACTCTGACTTTAGAGCTCCACCTTTGATCTTAAGAATTGAAGCATTTTAGAGCTTCCTGGAGCTTGTGATATAGTCTGTTGAATAATCATATTCTTTGTGAGGTTCATTTTCGTGAATGTTCTAAGGCTTTGAGGGACTTTAGCAGTTCTGTGAGGTAAAGTTCTTTCTTTGTGAATGAGAATTTTGCCATTTTCAGTTTCTACTAAACTGAACAGAAACAAGAAGCAGATGCCACTCGCAACAAAGACACAATAGACGGCCAAAAGCAACAGGCAAGACAGATGCAGAGGCAGGCAAACAAGCAAGCTAACAACTTGGCTAGACAGACATCCACAAGTAGGTAGACGTCTTACTACACCAGAGGCAAGACCACAAGTTGCAACTACAGCGCATCAAGCTACTCGACGCCTGCGGGCAAGCAAACAGCTCCAACCACACAACACGGGACCCAACGACAACTCAGTTTAGAAGCTCAAATGAACACAGACGGTAAAGAGCAGAAAAGCCCGAGCCTGCCTCAGCCACCAATAGTCACTCAACTCAGTAAAAGCAACGATGGCACTACGTAATTGCAACGACGCAACGAACAAGCATAGCGGCAAGCAAACAAAAAACGCAAGCCGACCCGTCCCCGACACAGCTTGATTTGCCTAGTTAATGCAAGCACATACAAGGAAAGCGTCGATGACCTCAACACCAGGCAACGCAAATGTCAAGCAACAAGTAAGCGATGCCACACATCGCAAGCAAGACACGCCAACAAAGGCACGAGTCAATGCACTAGCTAAGCAAAGAAACACGGACTAGCTCCGATCGATCACATTCTCAACTTAAAGTAGCATCCAAATGTTTGCCACATGGCACAACTACCACTGGGTGCCATGTGTCAATAGGACAAGTCAGTAGCCACTTGTCAGCTTGCCATATCAGCAAGTGGCAAATCAGCCATGTTAGCAAATACCACATCAATGCCACATCATTAATGCGACCTAAGCAATGAGTGATGTGCCACCTCATCAATTTTACCACGCCTTGGACAAAGTTTGGCATAATTTTCAAATGACCAAAACTTTTGATCTTGAAGGAATTTTGCACTAGTATAAAAAGCAAGAAAGTTCAACAAATCATGCTCTGCGCATTGATGTACATTTTGAATGTTCCGCAAGTCAAAATCATTCAATCCTCATCATTGGAACCACCTCCTCATCACCCCAATTTCATTTTGTTGCATTTACAAATTCATGTATAGCTTAGCTATAGACTAGCAATCATAGAGGAGATTAAACTCCCCTAATCCAAGTGATGTTGAGGATTCATCTCAACATCATGTGTTCATAGTGTGCATCGCACTAACACCAAGAGTGCTAAAAGGATTAAAGGTTTAAAACTTAACCCTAATTGTAAAGGGCTATGTATATATACATTCCTTTTAACTAATATAGTGTACAATGAGCATTTATGGTGTGCTCTCTATCTATCTATTCATTTCAACTAACATAGCGTACAATGAGTCATTTATGGTGTGCATTTACAAATTGATGTGTAGTTTACCTTGTAGACTAGCACAATCATAGAGGAGATTAAACTCCACCAATCCAAGGGATGTTGAAAATTCATCTAAACATCCCTTGGATTAAGGGTTTAAAACCCTAATCCTGACCCTAACTCTAAAGGGCTATGTATATATACATCCCTTTCAACTAATATGTACAATGAGTCATTTATGGTGTGCTCTCTATCTATGTCCTCTCTCGTCATCTCCAGTAGTCTCCTCTCCTTTTTCATGTTTGTTTGTAGAGCTCCCTTATCTTCCGCTAAGACATTGAGATATTCTTATGAGAGAGAGTGATTGAGAGTTTCTCTTGAATGATCTTCTTAGAGGTCACTTTCAATGAACAATTTTTTATTCATGCATGTCTTTTGTTCATTTCTGTTGTGAAAGAACATTGAGAGCATGATATGTACTTTTTTGAACTGGAATATCATCTGTTCATGTTTCCCAAATATTGAATTCATTACTCTTTGCAAGAGCTTATATGACTTGATGACCTGATGGTTCTTCCTTGGAGGCTTATCCAAACTATTGATGATGATGGTGCACACGCAGACGCTTACCTATTTTGTTGAAAAAGATGCCCTTTGAGGCTAACCCTTTGCAAGAAAAAAGAGTGGTTGCTTCTATATCAAAAGGCTTATTCCCATATTTACTAAAAACTTTGATTTATTGAAAAAATCTATGAAAGATCAAAGAATTCACTTGGTATTGATGTTTGATTTGCCAATGCTTAGTAAAAGGACTGTGCATAAACTATTGGCCTAGGAAATAGCAAGTTCAATATCTATATACACCCATGAGAATTTGGAGGAATCAAATGCCATCCCAAAGATGGTGTTCTCATGGAACCACACACATCACTATGAATGAGCTGTAATTTTCTTCCAACTCTAGCAGATTTGTCCCTTCGAAAGGCATTCCTGTGCATCCTTCCCAAAATGCACCCTTCACAAACAAGTGATGAGTACCTAAGTGCTCTTAAACGTTAAAGACTGGTGAGTGCTCTAAAACCTTAAAAGATGTCAAATGATTGGTGAGCTTGCTTACAAGTCAGCCACACTAGAAGCATGTAGAGTGCATCCAGGTTTTGATGTTAGTTGTTTGACAAAATAGCTACTTGAATGATACTCTAGCAAGAGAGGAGATTCTACTAGGCTTGATGAACCTTTAGTGCTTCCCAAGAGCCACAAAAGCATGTGCTTCCACATGAGCCACAAACGCATGTGCTTCCACATCTCAATGTTAAAAAAGGCATACGTGCCATACACATTCAAGAACATTTAGTAAAGCGAACAATATTTCAGAAGAGAATGCTATCTAGGAAATTGTAAGCAAACTGAAAAAGTGATTTCCTAGTATTGTTGCCACAACATCAACTCTTCTTAAGATGTCAAAAATAGTGTGGTGCAACATTACTCCTAGGTTGGGTTTCTTTGGTTAGAAATCAGGAGGTAGTGCCCAAATATGACAGCTAGTACAGTAAGTATTGATTACATATCCTAAATGTCCTAGGTCGCTGGTCTTAGGGGTGGCAAATAATACACCCAAAGCCTCCTCATAATGTCTCCTTGTGGTGAATGGCCGAGGTAGGGTTGGGTCTCCTTTAGTCAATTTTGTAGTCATATGTGCAACACTCCAAGGCCTGTGCAAAGTACTCCATTCAAAGTCCATCACGCTCTTCATCCCTTCCATAATGAGTTTCAATCTCGTATCTCCTACCTTCCTCGTGTCAAAATTATGGCTAAACTAAACCTATGAGCTCAAGAGTTTGTATGACATCTTTAGATACCACGTTGATATGAGCATGTAGTGATGTCCCCTAGAATCCATTCACAAAGGGCGCACGGCATCTCAAGCCCTACTAATTTCAACAAACCAAACAATGCCTGGGTTTTACAACTTACACAACCATCTCCTTTGCTATATTAGAGATATCCTAGAACATGTACATTGAACATACTTCCTTTTCAAGCATGTATATTGAACATACTTCCTTAGCCCTTTTATACGTCATAACTGCTTGAGTTCCCAGTAGACCATTAAACTGATCATTCAAATCCGTCTCCTTAAAATCAGAGTGATTTGATTGTTTAAAATACTGAAATTTAGAGACTAATCGATATTTTTAAAAGCCATCCAAAATCTTGAGAAGCATTCACTGATCAAAAAGTATCACAAGTCTACTATCCTAGCAGTGCCCATTGGTTTAGAACATAGGAGCAGGTCGATGCCTTCTTAGCCCATCAATGATCATGCTGATGCTTTCGGCAAAAGTGGACTCAAGAATTTCTGAATATTTAGAGACACACCCGCGATTGTGGCATTGTGATCATTAAAGTAGCTCATCAAAATTCATTTAGTGATTGTATAGAGAGCCCCTTGGTTATTTCAAGCATCACTCTCTAACTATTAGTTTCTCAGGAGTAGTAGGAGTACCTTAAGTAGAAAAACTTTTCCCGAGTATTCACAATCCTACTAGGCTGATACAAAAGAAGAGGTGCCTTGAACTTAATATTTCCAAAAACTTTTGTTATACAAGCAAGGTGCCACCTGCAACTTTCATGCCCATGATCTGTCCTTCCTGGGCGGCTTTACTAGATCCGCTCAGATTCTTCCTCCCACCATCTAGTACTGCTCCTCACTATCTTATGCGCCCTTCTTCTAGCATAATTAGAGATAGTAATTGGTCCACGTTTGAGCCGTCGATTTAGGATCACCTCCCATGGCCAAAATCGAGCAGCACCAAAACCCTGTGTACACAATTGTTGACCATCATCAGGGGGTCCTCATTCTTCTTAGTATTCAGTCTTTCATGAGAGAGGAGAGAGAAATAGGTCTCTATCCATTCTACTTGAATGCTAGCCTGTACTCCATGTGACTGGTTCTTCTACTTTATAGCATGATAGAAAAGATAAAAGCTACAAGCTCATTCAACCTATCACCAACAACTTTACCAATAAATAGGCCTATATAGTAGCGACAAACTTGAATGACTGTTGCTAGAGGCAACTAGCAGAACATACAAGGAACTAAGCCCAAGAGACTGCAATAAGCACTAGCTTCAACCAAAGACTGACGACAAAAGCAGCCTTGATTGTAAACTCCCAGCTATTACATGCAAAGCAGCGCAACTGGTATACGCGATCAAGCAAGATGCGAGGCGGACCATCAAGACGACACGAGCAATAAAAGAAACAAGGAAGCATCCAACGCAATAGTAGAGAAGGATTGCAAAAGCAAAGCAAACAACAGATCAATAGAACATCTACAATGGCATGATGAACCACGAAGCTCCAATGAACATATTGAAGTGAACCAACACACGTATGACTTGAAAGACTCAATAACTAAGCTCCAAGACTCAAGTAGGAGAAGACAACGCGCTAGTGATGCACAACACTCAACAGAGTAGTGCAGCATCAACAAACAGTGCAAAGTTATGACATGCAAGCAAAAGCTTAGGCAGAACGCTACAATGGCAAGCTAGTCTAACAACATGCAAATGCTAGCAGCATGATGGATATGGCAAACACCAAAACAAAAAGGCAGACAATGAAAATTGGCTAAAGATGATGGTGGCAGCACATCATGGAACTCTCTACAAGCTCCACAGAGAGAGGATAAGGCCATGTGACACAACCACATGGCAAAACCCACCCAAGAGATAACCACACATCCAGAGTTCAATTAGTAAAATTTAAAGTTTTTAGAGATATTAAAACTGTATCAGTTGGTAGATTGCACTTCTTTCATTTTGCACTTCACATGCCTTTATTATAAAGCCTTATTGGCTTTTTTTATACAAACTTTCGAGCCTTGTAAATACTTCTAGGCTATTCTCGGCATCTTTTTTTGCATCGATCCTTGTAGCAAATTGGATATATTGTAGTTTCTATCTTTCACCAATAGAGTAGATCACAGTTGAGATAGACAATATTTGCACAGGCTCTTGAGTACTATTTTGCATTGCATCATGTCTACATCTAACAATTTCAATATGGAGGTATCTGCCAATCTAGGCAAGTCTAATTATGATACTTGGAAGTATCAAATGGTGACCATACTTGCTTTACAAGATAAGTAAGTAGCACCTAGACCATCTAGCGACCCCATAGTAGATCTTGCCATTGTCAAGCATAGGCAAAAAAGGATAAGAAATACAAGTAAGACAATCACTTGATCAAGCAGAATGGTCAAGCTGTCATGCTTGGATAGTTGAACATGGTCAAGATATCAAAGGTAGCATGGGATATGTCCTTAATTTTTTATGCGCCCAAGTAAAGTTCCATAATTCTCACATTTAGAAACAGATTAATCAAAGTTTCCACAACGATGATGAGTCTACTCATGCCTATGTACTCACAATCGAACACATCATCAATCAACTTACTTAGCAAGAGAGACTATGAAGCTCGTAGAGATGGAACTCAAACTTTGGTCATTCAGCCAAGGAAAGGCCAATCCAATGAGCAAGCACTCATAGCCTCAAAAAGACATAGAGGTAGAGCCAAAGGTAGAACATCTCATAGAAGTGGTCATCAACATCAACAATTGCATCAGCATCCAATAGGAAATCATTCCAATAGAGAGAAATTTCAATGAAGAGGAAATGCATCCACTAATTGGCAATATGTCAAACTTGCAATAAAACTATTGTCATAATTTTGGACATTATAAAAGAGATTACCACAAGAAGTAGTATGGCTAAGAAGCAATGTGACCAAGGAGTTCAACCCAATAGCAATAGAGTAAAATTCCATGGAAAATGAAATTAAGTCACAACCATTATGCCAATGAACGTGACACAATGTATCTTTTGGTTGTTGAGGGTATGCAAAATGTCGACAGTGATTCCAAAGCAACATGCATTCTGATTTTTTAGTTGCATCAAGCTGATGAATTTTATTTTTCCATATCTTTTTTGCCATAATTTTGGCATGATTGATATTTTGCTTATCATTGCATGTAAACTAGGTACTCAGGCTATCATCTTTTGCCTTCTTTTACTAGTTTTCTAATAAGTTAAATCTTTTTTATAGTGCAAAAGTTTCTAACAAAAATTTCCCTACAGTTCTTTTCTCTCATCTGTCCAAATTGACAAGAGATTCTTGCTAAAATTTGGAATATAGAGTATAGTGTCTCATCTATAAATTCTTTCTTGCCTGAATAATTTTCCCACCGATACTTTGGGCTAGAAGAAATGGTATGAAAGGGAGATATTGATAGCTAGGGAGGATCAAAAATGGCTACAAGGGAAGATAAATCCAATGTGTTTATTCATGTTGCACTGCCTCTCAAATAGGCTAAATGGATACATCATAGAGAACTAGATTAAACCCTCAATTATCTCCTTAATTTCCTCAATCAATCATGTTACATTCTATGTCTATATCAAAGATGACCCAGACTATCTTCCACCTAAGCAATCACACCAACCACTTAAACACCTATTGGTCGCACACAAACACTCTTGGATAAGCACACACTTGACACCTATACTTGCCTTCATCCTTTTGTACTCAAATAAGACTTGTACTCTAACCCCCCTCTCAAGCATTATCCTAGTACACATATCCATGGATTAATCTATGCTTTCTGACATAGTTTCACCAGAGTATAGGGACTTGTAGCCGTATAAGACCATTGGGGGTTCACTATTTAGAAAATTGCACTATCACATGCATCCAAGTGATATATTATAAATCCCTTATCTGTGAATTTTGAGTGAAAAAATGAACCCTTTTTCTATACAAACAACTTTGTTTCAAAATCCATTTAGAAAACCCTTTAAGTAGATATATTTGTGTAATTTACATAAAAAAGTGACTCTAATAATGCCTTCTTTTGAACTTGCATGATAGTTACATATTTTGTGGTGAAGCCCCCTAGGATAAGACATGTACCCAACACCCACCTCAATCATTATCCTAGTACATACCTCCATGGATTAATTTATACGTTATGACATGGTTTCACTAGACTATAGGGGTTGGTACAGTCCTTGGACTAAAGTTGGTTAATACATAGAAACACACACAAACAAGTAAAACCTTGATCCCAACAAGCCCCCCCTCAAGGTATTGCCTCACACTATGTCAAGGATACATCTTTGCTCATGGTTTCTCATGCCAAAATTTTTGGTCAATAATAAATCCAAGGCTATAGGTTCATAGGCTATTTATAGGAACCCAAGGGTATAAGGACAATGAGAAAAGAAAGGGATCAAGTAATCTGCTCATTTTGGATTCGGACAGGACACCCAACCACAACACGAACACAAAAGAAACACATTTTACATTCTTTTTGGGGTTTTCTCGGGTACAGTACCCAGCACATAAGGTAGCCACACACAAAAACCATTCTAGGCTTTAGAAAGCACAATGTCAAACACATAGTTGGCTTTACATGTCCACTTAATTGAAAAAAGTCATACTTGCATAAAATCTTTGAGATCATAGGTTCTTATGGGAAATCATGGCTGATATTGATTACATCCAAGGAATTTGTGCACAATTTACCCTAAATGTGTACTTTTCATTCACTACCGTGGCTACTAAAACAAAGGTAGATAAATTTGAAGGAGAAGGCTTTCATACATGGCAAACTAAGGTGAAATTCATTCTTATGAATAAAGGCATATGGAATGTTGCTAATGGTAAGGAAAAGAAGCCGGCAACTTGAGAAGGAGAAGCTTCTTGGTTGTTCAAAGATGAGAAGGCCTAGGACCCTCAATCCCATGCTTTGGATTCCAAGGATGGAAGCCACAAAGCTAGCACATCCTTGATGGGGGTGGAAGCCATGTGAGGGTTCCCTCTGACTCTAACATTCAAAGCCCTGTCGGCCCTTTGCTATGCTACTCTAGGATGGTAGAAAATATGGTTGACTTTGCAGGCTCCCAGTTTACAACATCCACCCATTTAGAAGTCCTTACAGTTGCTAACTACATGGTGGCTATCTATGCCTCTACTGCTAGTCCATTGTCGAGACTGTCACTTTGACTGCCATGTCCTTATAGACCTATAATATATTGTGACCTAGGCTATGGATGAGGAGATTCTTCTTGATCCCTTGTGTACAAAGGAAATAGAACTCCATGATAATCTATCCCATGCCTCAGATGAAATTGGGTGTGCCTGAGGTGTCGAGTATGGAATGGGGACCTAAGTGATGGTAGGTAGGGACATGGAAATAGAGGGTTGCGAGTGATGAGGAGAAACCTTGCAAGGTAACTAAGGCTAGTCCAACTATAGATGTAAAAAGTAGCTAGCTGACTAGTAGGTCTAATAGGAAGGAGGGATACTATGGGGAGGCATAGAGGGGTATGGTGGTGATTGGGCTAGCAGGCCAAGTCAAGGCCACCATGATGTCGAAATAGATATTAGTACCGATTTTGATATGTTAGTGTCAATGCCGGTGCTATCGCCTCCAAAGTGAATGATGATGATGGTGATGATGATGATGGGAGCTAAAATTGATGCTAGAGCTAAAACTACAAAGGCTAAGGTTTAGGTTGTAGTGGATTTCTTGTCCTATCAGCCTGCAAACTACTACAATTGCTATGTTTTTTCATGTCCTTGATCTTGAACTACTTTTGTTTTCCGTCTTCTTTATTGTCTTCCTTCTCTTCCATTCAAGGAAGGTCAATAGGAGAGCAAACGCTGATTGTGCAAGAAACAACTCAACATGCTTCAAAAAGCATGTGATTTGAGATGATCAAGCAGTAACAGTGGGCATGATAATAACAAATATGGATACGAAGGTGGTCATGAGATCACAAGGAGTGGCCCAAACAAGCCCAAAGAAGCTAATAGAGTGAGGGTTTCACTAGAAAGAAGTTAAAAAAAAGGAAAAGGAGATAAGGCATGACCTCAAACAAAAAGAAACCCTAAGTTAAAGTAGGGGAGTCATCAAGTGGATAACCACCAAATGATTGATTGATGGGACCAAAGGAATGAATGAAGGAGAATAAGGAACTTGAGAGCTAGGATGAATTTTAAGGACTAGCAGAGTAGAAACAAATCAATTTAGCTTGGGAGAAGTTTCGAGAACTTAATGTGACATCTCCATTGGTCAATTGATGGAGCTTGCTCTCCATAGTGCAAAATTCTTCCAAAGTCGAGTCATTGACTAATGACCTGCAACTCCAACCCTCACAAGAAGGATTGAGGTGGCTGATATTGCGATGTGGGATGAAGAGGTGCCCATGATTGACATAAAAGTCTAGAATCATATGGTAAGGGAGTGCTTATCGATGGGGGCTCGAAGTAGATGTCATTTTCAACAATTTACAAAAGATGCTAGAGTTGAAGAACTTGAAGCCCTTGTCATTCAAAATCCGGATGGCAGATCTGAGATTGTTGATGCCTATGGGCATGCTTAGGAATGTCTAATCAAGATTAGTGGAGCCTACTTCGAGGTCACATTCCTCTTGGTCAAGATGGAAGCGAAAGGTACATGATGGTAACGGAACAACCATGGCAGTAGGGTGCCAAGGTTCCCCACACGATGAACAACTAGACCATCAAAACCCCATTCCTGCTGCCATTTACCGAAATGATTCTAGACAAGGTAGTAGGGCACAAAATGTACTTGTTCATGAATAAATACAATGGGTACAATATGATAACACTGACAAAGAAAAGACCACTCTTATCATCGAATTGAGGGCATACTCAAGCAAAGTGATTCCATTTGGGTTGAAGTTTTAGCATATCATGGTGGATTCCTTCCAAGAATATATCGAGAATTCCTCATAGTATTCTTGGAGGATTTCTCAAAGGGTATAGTACAAAGCAAGCACACTTGGAATGCTTGCAACATGTGTTCAAGAAGTATAGGGTGACTTGAATTCTCCTCACTCTATACAAGTGTCAGTGTCAGTGGGTCACACAATATTTGGTGAAGGCATCATGACTAAAAAATCTACGATCGATGCCATACAAAAGATGAAGAGCGAAACAATGTCAAGCAATACACTCATTTGTGGGATTCCTCAATTTCTACCAATACTTCATCAAGTTTGCAAGACTCATCAGATTGCTTCATTAGCTAACAAGAGTAGATATGAAGCTTGAATGGAGCAAAGCCCAAAGTGAAGCATTGCAAGTCCTACAACCAATGGTGCTAATCCTCAGAAAGCTAAACTAGAATTTGATCTTCCATGTGAATGTGCTCCATTGTGAGATTTTCCAAAGATGGATGTCTAAGCCAAAGTACACAGTTAGAGATGAATGCAATGATATGAAAGATGAGATATCATCACCACGATTATGGAAGTCTTTTAAGGATGCCATGAGGATAACATTGCTAGGCATGGTTGCATTAAAAGCTCTAGACTCAAAGGCACCAAACATTGCTTAGATGAACTTTTGGGGCATAGATCAAAGCACTCATTGCTAGATATCCACCAATTCATCTGGATGAGTAGGATATAAGAAGACACTTCAATGCAATTAACTGAAGGGAGCTAGGTATTTTCCTCAAAAGTGATGGGAGAAATCTCATAGTCCACTCAATAGTGTTGGGTACCTCCTTGATCTAGAGTGGTGGAACATGAAACTTGAAGAGGTTCCTTGTATTCATGAATGATTTTCATAAGGTGGTTAAGCATAACATCCAATAGATGCTGCATTTACGAGGCATTGTAACAAGCTCTCTAAGTATCAATGCAAAGAGGATTTTTTTGCATCACCTAATGTACGAGCAATCAAAAGTACAACTACATGGAAAGGTGAATGATCATTGATTCTTCTATGTCCACTTGCCATGAGGATTCTGGAACACCATACTCCAACTCAAGTCTCAAACGAACTTGCAGTCACTACAACTACATCCACAACACTTTTAGGAATAGACTCCTAAAAGATTAAGCCAAGAAGCTTGTATATATTTATTGTAATCATAAAATGTTAGCTACCTTAGAAGATGGGCATCAAGCTCTGAAATGGACTTATGATGTTGTTTTCTATTCCACCTTTTGTAAAGAGTTTTCTCCCATCAGTGAAACTACAGTTGTTGCACTCTAAACAACTAAGGTGATACTAGCAATGAGGACAATGAGGAAGAGAAGGATGAGGGTGACCTTATTGGTCTAACAAACCACAACCATGAGAAGTAAGATGAGAACAATGATGATGACTTTGGACCTTAGAGCCTTGGTGATTAAACTTTATGGGTTTAGGGTGTGAATGTTTAAACTCTTTTACGTGTTAACCCATGAGATGAATGGTTTTGATCTCTCTCTCTCTCTCTCTCTCTCTCTCTCTCTCTCTCTCTCTCTCTCTCTCTCTCTCTCTCTCTCTCTCTCTCGCACACATACACTTTCAATTCCTTTAGTACTTTCATTATCCCTATAAAACACACACACGTGCAATGTTATGATTTGAATGAGATGGTCCAAACTTTTATTTATCTTTGTGCGAGGTGCCTATTTTATTTAGAGAGATTGCATTGATGTGTGTTTATGCATTTTAGAGTCTAGACTTTTTGTTTGAAAACAAGATTTGCATGATGATTTCCACTTGGTTGCAAAAGTGGTTGACTACTCCGATATCTATCATAATGCAATCACAACTGTAAGCCAATGAATGCAAAGGAGGATATGTGAGATAATGAGATTTCTAAGAGGTTATTTTTACTAATATTTTTGGATTGGGAAGATGGTGCAAATTGCCTTTATATTCATATAGGGTGTCAATTCTTTCGAAGAGATTGTATTGATGTGTGGAAAAGCATTTAAGCTTTTGGTGCCACTTTTAGATTTGGTATGGATGGTGATGCAACATTAAATGTGAGATAATGAAATTTCTAAGAGGTTATTTTTACTAATGTTTTTGGATTAGGAAGCTGGTGCAAATCGCCTTTATATTCGTATAGGGTGTCAATTTCTTTCGGAGAGATTGTATTGATGCATGGAAAAGCATTTAAACTTTTGGTGCCACTTTTAGATTTGGTATGGATGATAATGCAACATTAAATGTTGCATGATGCTAATTGCAAATGACTCAAGAGGCTTAAAAATGAGACTCAAAATGTGATTTCATTAATCAATGTAGCAAATGTATGTATAAAGGAGATTGTCTTCATTACAATTGGGTAATGTGCAAGCCTTAGAGTAAGATTCTCTGCTTCAATGGGCTACATAGCCAACTCCCTATCACAACCAAACCATTGGAGTTCTTGCACGATCGTTCATGTATAAACCTCTCCAACGGAACTTTTACTATCATCCTATTGCCAATGTGTATCCGTATTCATTCCACAAGTGATTGGTCAGGCATACGAAGACCCAAAGTCCAATAGGTATGGGCATCCCATAAGAACAACATTTCCTTGATAATCCAACCAAGAGGCAGAAGTTTCATATTCTAGATTGTATCTCCCGCTTCTTGCACTTGTCTCTTCTTATATCAATTGTCTCTTCTTGCAATTATCTCTTCATACTGTAGTGCCTTCTTCCTTTGATCGCTCAACTCGCTTCTTTGCAATTCCATATTTCAAGGCCAATGTCTTCCTGCAACTCTCAATCAAGTGGTTCTTCATGTTTGATGGTAGGACTTTGTCTTTGTGCTCAGTCCATATTGTATCCCATTCTTTCATATTTTTTTCACTAAGATCTATGGGGGCAAGTGACAGACTTTTAGCACACCTCTCCTTAAACCGTGTCTGCACATTGTCGATTTGCCGAGCTGAGCCTAATAAATGCATCTAACTCCCAATCCACCATGCTGGCAAGCTTATGGTTTAGAGAACCTTGTTTAAGCATTGAATTTGTGTCCTGTTTGCTTTGCTTCATTGTTAAACCATTCTTATGCTTAGTGCCAATGGAACCTTCCATCTTATTGCTTACGAAAAAAACTATGGAAGTGAAAAATATATATCAGATACAATATGTACATGTACAAAATCCAGATGCTACTGCAACCTATGATGTACAAAGTACAAAGCATGAGACAACATACATGGGGGAAAAAAAAAGACAAAAACCACCTCCCTCTTCGAGAGAGTCTAGGGACCAAACTCCTAGATCCCATCTAGCTCCCATACCTTGTGAGCACAAGGGCCAAGAACTAACTTGCGAGCGAAGCTCTAGCATGGAGCTAATGATAGAAGACGAGAATTACCTCTCAAATCTAAAGAAATTAAAAGTAAACCAACATGGTGCTTCTATAGATATAGCGGTAATTGTACCATTGATATTTATCCAAATACCAATGGTAACAAGCACACTACAGAAGATTAACTAATAAATATTGGCATCGGCAAATCGTTTAGTACTACAAGTTATTTGCATAAAACTGATCACAAAATTTAAACTGGATTTTTTCTCCTGTATTTTTATTATTGATGTTGATAATATGAACTTTCCTTATGGTTTATTGCTTATTACTGACATATTATGCGAGTTTACCAGTGGTATTTAACCAATTTCTCCTTTTTTAAACCAATGACGTTTGGTCATCATTGCATGAGTGACTTCATGGAAGCGTTTTTCATTAATACAAATCATGCAAAAAGTTATGTGACTATGTAAATATGCAATCCTTACTCTAGATGGATTACCAATCAAAGGATGTTGCATCCTATGAATACTTGGGGATTATCTTCTCTTGCTCATTTTCACGATGTGACTAGCAATGTAGGCTCGACTGAAGAGGGGATATGCCGCACTTGCTAGACTTGAGTGACAATGCTTTCACTTTCATTTAGGATCTCTGGACCAAGTCTCTTCTCTTTGAGTCCTTGGTCCACCCAACGGGTATGTATGGTAACCCTTGTTGGGCATTAGGTTTATTAGAGACATATTGGGATCGAGTGGATAGGCTTCAGGATCACTTACTTTCACCAATGATTCGCAGTTAGCCATCAGTCCCACATCAATGAGTCATGGCTGAGTTCAAGGCATTCCCACTACAGCTTGATATAGCCTTCTAGGTCTTTACCATGTTAAGGATGATGGCTCTTATACTGCAAGCCAATGTAGGTTACCATGGTTGGCCCTACCTTCATCCATGGGTTTGGCACAGCAAAGGGTGGTTAGAGGTGTTGGTATGCATGTACACATAGATGGTTTTGAGATTTTGGGGCTCCACATGGACAGATTACCTCAGGGCCATTTCAATATCGTATTGAGGCCCCCTTTGTCCCGCTACTCACGTATCACGAGGTAAACCAAGTTATCCAGGAGGCTCTCTTACAACTATGCATATTCAGGACTTGGTTGGCACCCAACAAGCTTCTTGTAAAGCTTAGCTTCTATAGGGACCACTACTTGCGAATTTGAGAAGGTAGCTTTATTGACCCACTAGGGTATACATGAATCCACCTTCCCCCACTCATTGAGGAAATTGATCGAGTAGTTCTGTCTCTCATCACCCCAACTTCACATTGAGCTTATGCAGGCTGAGGGCATCCCAAGAGAGGGTTGCATATGGTACTTTATGTGATTGGCAAGATGTCAAGTCAAAGGAGCACTTCACTTTCATATGCCCTCGATAATATGAGATCTAAGGTCAATACCGCTGTCTCTTCAAGGATTCTTGTCCTACCCAGATCAGATATTCTTGGTGACTTTCAGTCATGAGGCCATCCGACATAGGGAGTATCAGCTCAGGACACAAAGGCAAGATCAGGGTGTACACTCAGAGTTAACATAAAGTGTGATTGCTGAGTTTTTCTAGTCAAACAGCACGAACTTGTGGCCTCCTAGGAGACGACAGATCTGAAGACCGGAGCATAGACTTACTAGCAGACTGAGGGCTTGGGGACTTTCCCTCCATGCTCATCAAGTCAAAGGCATGGCCGATGGGACATTTGTCTGACACATGGCCATAGCTAGGAGACGCACAACAAACCACATATAGCAATCGTTGCTATCTAGTGCTCTTGTACATCGTCAGGCTTGCTCTTAGGCTTGACCTCGCCACCAACTTCGAAGGATAATCACAGTGATGCCACACCATAGTAGCCATCCTCTTGTTGGGCTCAAAGATTTTTATGTATTGTTGTTTCTATGATTATGGAGGCTCCACCCTTTCGTCTCATTGTATCAAATTCTTTCACTTTCATAGACCCTTCACTCTTTCAAAGACTTTTAATAAACTTTCTTGCTTTCTTTCTTTTACTCCTAGTCAAGGATTCATCTTCTTCAACGATCATGACGAGCCTTGTTGTCTCAACTTTGATTTTGCCAATCCACTCTTCTCTTTGTTGTTGGTATCTTAGTCAGCATCTTGTTCTTACCTTCCTCAGCTCTGATATACACCATCAATCGATTCCCTTGTACGTAACCACTTTGCACCCTATATGATTAACATTACGTGCTTCGCTTTCGCTTTAGGCGCTAACCTCCCCAAAAATGGTTCCAAAATGTCAGATCAAGGCACTATATGCTAGTGTGTTGCTACGTCTCATTCCCCTTCATTTCATCTGTGCTAGGACTTCCTCCCTCATAGTACGTCGACTTTTGTATATGATGCTTTTGCTTAAATCTGGCTAAGCTACCTTGCAAACTAGGCCTATTTTAAAAATTTTAAGAACCATGGGGGTATTCAGTTACGAGATGAAAAAGATATGGCTTGCTCTCTAATTTTGGCTATACCAGACAGGGACTACCTCCCTTATAGTACATCCACTTTTGTATATGATGCCTTTTGCCAAATTTGCCCGCACTACCTTACAGACCAGGCCTGTTCCAAGAATTTTGCAACCCACCATGAGGGTATTCCGTCAGGAGATGAAAAAGATATGGCTCGCTCTCTGATTTTGACTATTCCAGACAGGAGTTGCCTCCATCATAGCATGTCCACTTTTGCACATGATGAATTTTGCCAAATCTGCCCATGTTGTCCTACAAACCAGCATGATCCAAGAATTTTAAGACTCAATATGACAGTATTTTGATGCGAGATGCGAAAGATATGTCTTGCTAACCAGGCGTGTTCCAAGAATTCTAAGACCCAACATGAGGGTATTCTGTCGCGAGATGAAAAAGATATGGCTCGTTCTCTAATTGTGACTATTCTAGATTGGGATTGCCTCCATCATAGCACATCCACTTTTGCACATGATGTTTTTTTCCAAAACTTCACATGCTACCTTGTAGACGAGAACTGTTCCAAGAATTTTAAGACCCAACATGAGGGCATTCCGTCGTCAGCGAGATGAAAAAGATATGGCTCGCCCTCTGATTTTGACTATTCCAGACAGGGGCTGCCTCCATGGCATGTTGACTTTTGCACATGATTTTTGCCCAATCTACCCATGTTGCCTTACAAACCAGGCATGATCCAAGAATTTTAAGACCTAATATGACGGTATTTCGATGTGAGATGCGAAAGATATGTCTTGCTAACTGATTTTGGGTATATGAGATAGGGACTGGCTCCCATCATAGCTTTGTGAAAGCAACTGAAGACAAAATTATTACTTCTCTTATTCGACATCGGAATCAAGTTTGAGATTGATGGATTTAAAACCAAGTGCATGTTTTCTCCTCATCAAATTTGCTTTTATATACTGTTGAATTATTTTCATACCTTCTTAGTAAAAATTTACGCTTGTTTTAGGTTTTTTTTTTTTTTTGCAAGAAATAATTTTACCAAACGTTACTCTTATTAAGCTCTTATTTTTATAATAGACTTTTGTAACAAGGCAACAATATATTTGACTCTTGCTTTTAAATCTTCAACTATTATTTTTGAACTTATTGCCTTGCCTTTGGAACCTTGCCTATAAAAACCATACTTGCTATCAATAGATCTCTCTACATATAGCAAGCTATATATATAGCATTCTCTATATATAGTCCTCTTGTTATATAGCAAGCTCTATATATAGCGCCTACTTTCTATCCTCGAACATACCAAGAAGACTTGTATTATGTAAGAGCAATCAAAGTATATGAGGCTATCCAGGCTGTTGTTGATAGGACAAGGCCAACACATTATTTGTCAGTCCAAACAAACCATCACTTCAACTAACAAGTTATTATCTCTGCCTAATGCTCGCCGTTTCTGTATGGAGTTGGAGATATAAATGGATATCGCTATCCATCTTGCATGTATATGTTGTATGCAGACTGATTATGAAACAATTGTATCTATATTGATTTTGTGCACTCTCTCTCTCTCCATGTGTGTGTGTGTGTGTGTGTGTGTGTGTGTGTGTGTGTGTGTGTGTACTCATTGATTCACGTTACCAAGAGACACATTAACATACCATATGTCGTACCACTCTTAACAAAGGTGTGACGATATTTATGTGACAAGCTCTCAAATAAACCAATGTTTATTGTTACTTATATGCATGTGTTTATGCCTTCATACTTGTCCTTCGTAATATAAATGGATTTATTGAAACTATGTACATATAGTTATTACTCTATTCTTGATCTTTCCAACAAAAATTACATCTGGTGATACAATGACCGGAAAGAATCATGGAATTGATGATCTAACCTTATGCCTTTCTCGCAAGTTTTAGTCTTAAGACTCAAGCAAGGCATGGTTTGATATAGCCAACGAGTTCATCCATCTTAGACTATATTGTTTTGGGAAAATTTATACTTTTGTGTTGCTCATGTACATGTTCCTCCTAGATGTAAATCAGATAATCATTAGATGTGAGTCATATAATCAAGTGTACCATTAGTTATTGAATATAGTGATCACATCCTTACATAGATATTGCCTTTGGTGCAATTGGCCTCATGATTTATTTGTATGGATTACATTTTGGTGTATGTGTAGACATGTATGAACTCCCACATCCTTTCAACATTAACGTAGGATAAGATTTTTTTCTGAGCCTGCACATACAACTTCGAAGATTTCTTTCGACTGTCATTAATATGAACCGGACAAAGAAGAGTCTCTCTTTCTCGTATAAGATACTTTTATCACAGTTTTCTCAAAGATAAACACGATATTATTACCTTGTCATACTTGAGATAAGTTGGTCATACTCATGATAAGAGAAATTGTTAGTTTCCTACTATACTGCCATGAGCCCTAAGAAAATTTTACCACATCAAACATCATGGAGTATGTGTCAATTTATTGGACCTGAGAGAATATTTCATAAGGTTGTCTTTTCCTGCACATTTATACTCTTTGAAGTGCACTTTTACTATTAGTGCTATGTTGATCATGGCTCTCTCAAAGATAAGCATGATATTATTACCATGGATTCGTGACGATGCAAGTTTATAGTCATATTATGCTATGAATCATATCCAGGTTTGCATAAGCAAATGTATTGATCTATATATTTTCCCATGTGAATCATAATAGTATGCAACCTGCATAGGCACTTGTGTGAAATACATTATACTTTGGAGTACATGCAAATCTATCATATTTAACTAATTATTCAATATTACTTTGAAGGACACATTTACTTCAATGTTCAGCAAATTCATATTTACTTATCATACACAATTGTGTTTAAGAATGCATGTATGTTTTCATAAGCACTTAAAGAACTTAGATTATGCTACTTACTACCAGACAGTGGTCCGTGCCTTTTTTACTGATTACTACAAGATTACTTACTGATTATTTATCGAATAGTGGTATGCACCTTTTTTATGGATTACTGTAAGGTTACTTCTTGATTACTTGTTGGACGATGGTCCATGCCTCTTTGTTGATCACTGGACTTGATTCTTGTATGCTCAAAAGTTTTGTATTCCCGGATGTTCCTCATTCCCATTTGTTCTATACTTTTGGATGCCTGGATGCTTGTGTTTCCCGAATGCCCGGATGCTTGTGTTCCCGGATGTTCCTTAGTCCCGGTTAATCTATACTTTTGGATGCCCTGGTGCTTATGTTTCCCGAAGGCCCGGATGCGTGTGTTCCCGAATGTTCCTTATTCCCAGTCATTCTGTACTTTCAGATGCTCGGATGCTTGTGTTTCCTGGATGCCCGAATGTTTTGGTATTCCCGATGCCCAGATGTTATTCTATTCCAGATGCCCACTCCATTCCGCACGAGACTTGACATGGTAGCAACCACAAGACTTAACAAGGTAGTGACAGCCGTTGTCTGACATTGGTCACTCTGTGCCATCTAGCACTCCTCTATAGTATCTTCACAATATGTATTGTATCACGACATACAACCTGCACTGTATTTTTTTGTGCATCACAAAATTAGTATATCGTATATTTTGTTTATATATTTGTTGTTTATTTGCACACTATTAATATATATTCATGTACAATGCGCATGCACACGCACATACCACACCCCAACACACCTGATGCGCATGCATCCACAAATATATATATATATATATATATATATAGAGAGAGAGAGAGAGAGAGAAAGAGAAAGAGAGAGAAGTTTATAAACGTCGAGCCAAAAAAGCCCATGAGCCAAAATTCATCATGAGAATTACACCCCCATGAAGGGAAGTAAAGGTATGTAGCACACCTCCAAAGATAAAACCATTGATGAATTGGTACATAAAAGATCAAAGTTGATAACACGGACTTAGAGAGAGCCTCTTCAAGTCGGGAGTAAATCTTGTCATGTCATGTCATGGCCTTCTAGTTTTGAGATGCATGATCTGAGCTTCTTGAACCTTGGAACCGATGTTTTAGGGATTCAACTAAGGCCAAAAGCAGATGCTTCGATCGAAGAGCGAAGCAAACAAGCGGAGCTCTCGATCGAGGAGTAAATGGACAAAGGCCAAGGTCGTACTTGCCAGTGGACGTTGTGTATCGGATGTCCAATCCTATGTACGTGATACTAGAAGACAAGTGAGATGGTGCTATGTGACCAGACGATGCGACGAATGGACCTTGACCGTTAGAAGCCTTAGGCGGATGTCAGATGACAACGAATATCTGATCTGTGAAAGATCAAGCGTATCAGTAGGATTTGATGCATTGTAATGGCAGTTGTAAGTGGGTAGTACCCCCCATGACAATCAAAAGAGCATGTATTTAAGTTCCTTGAGTTTTAGGAGTTCGGGTCATCCGTGCTATTGAGGCAATCTGTGTGTGTAGAGTGCGGCCTTGAGCCGATTCTACTTGATAATTGATTTTGACCAAGTAATAGAAGAAGATTGATTCCCATTTGTGTGCTTACCTTTTCTCTCTCCCTCATTACACATCATTCGCTTTTTGCATTGTGCGTTCTTCCTTACCCCAGTACTAGTAGTCACTACACAACGATTCACATCGTTTAACAAAGGACGGACATCCCATTGGCCATCTGAAAATAGCAAATATCCCACGCTAGAAGAAGAGGGTGATAGGAGTGAGACCCAAGCTTGCTCCTAGAAGTAGTGAATGTATTCATGTATCATGGACATATATATAGTTGACTAGGTTGAGTTGGAACGAGCTATATATAGCTCCAACACTCCGGCTCAAAATTTGTGCCACTATATAAATATGCAAGTAAAATGTACAATAGTGGTCATAGACCTTGTTTAAGATATATACAGTGCAAATTGTGAAATACATCATGGTAGAGTGTAGATATATACAGTTTTTACTTATTTATTTATCTATATCTTGAAAAACTCCAAGAAATTTACCAATCTCTTACATTTCAATGAGCATATAATAAAATGCAAATCTTTAGGAAACAAGTAAATATGAAAATGAGAATCAACCTAGATTACATGATGTGGAACTTTTAAGGCCACAAGCATATTTTCCCTGCCCATATAATTGATCTTTGACACAAGGTGCGATTTTGATAAGACATTCAAAGACAAAACCAGTCCAAACTTTGTACTACCACCTATTTAGCATTTGCATGCAGATTGCAGAGATTAAAAAAGCTTCCCTTACAAAAAGCATTTACACATTCTGAAACACAGACCTTGAGACTTCAGTTATCTTCCCACATTCAGGAATATGGAAAGGACTGCTGTGAGCTTTGGGTTTCTTCTACAGATGCTACCACTATGAATGCATTATAATGGTTCTATTTTCGGTCTTTTTTTCCTCCTGGAAGGTAGATCATCCTTCTCGTCCTCTGCTAGGATATCCTCTTCAGCTTCACTGTCTGTGCTTTCACTATCAAATTGTGGATCACCGTTATTTCTCAAGGGTACTACATTCAAGACTTGACCACTAACCAGTCGCTCAGCTGCTGCAACAGCTTCAGGAGTGCGAAGTTCTGCCACACCTACAGCCAAATCCTGTATCCATTTTCATTGCACAAGCAGGCTAATTATCGGTGCATAAATGGGTCTACTTCTATCAAAATTCTCTATTTAATAGTGGATTATAATAACAAGCAGAATTCACCGTCAGATAAGCCAAACCCACAACCCCAAACCTTGACCCTATCACAGCCATTCAATCATTTAAAACCTCTCTTTTATCTCGAAGACGCTTTCTATCTTATGCCAAAACTGGACGCCTTGTCCATGTTGGTTCAAGACTCTAACACAAGAGTGAACGAATGCCTAGTCCAATGCATGAAAGAAACAGCCAGATTCATCGAGATGCATAAGTCTATTGCGAAAGAGAACAAAAATCTGAAAAAGATTGTGGAAGAGCAGACCTCCAACATCAAAGCACTTGAAACCATGGTCGACAAGATCAAACAAAGGCGAGTTGAAGGGTCAGAAGCACTAGAGGCTTTGATGCATGAGAATGCCATTTTTAAAAAGACCTTGGAAGAGATGAAGAACGCCCGAGGTCCGTCATTGAGGACTCCTAACTTATGAAGGCCAAAATGGAAGCTAAGATGGAAGAACATGACAAGGAGGCTAAAACATGGTCACAGGTTCCGAGCAAGCATAAATCTCAAAAGGTCATTCAAGAGACCTTCGAGGAGGCAACCCTCCACCTCAAAATAACTGGGCAAAAGGAGGATGCAACCAGCCTGCTAGACACTATAAGAGAACTAGTTTGCGGTGGACAAATTGCAAAAATCAAAAACATATGGGAGAGTGGGAAAGGATAAACGTGCGAGAAGCCTATAATTATCAAGTTACAAATGCCAAGTCAAACAAAATGTCGTCATGAAGAGGGCTAACTTTCTTCATCAACGAAGATCTCACTCAGATACAGATTGAACAAAGGAACGAACGAGGGCATTAAAAGGGTGAGGGTGATAAATGGGCACTTTATAAAGACAAAAGAGTCATCATCCAAGAACAAAGACCCTCCAAATACGGTACACAACCCATGGGACCACCATGTTTTGTACATGCAAAATTCGCCATGACACCACTACAGACTGATGCCATCTTCTAGACAGTAGTACAGACAGAATTCGCCATGACACCACTACAGACTAATGCCATCTTCCAAACAGTGACATTCATTCATAGAGTCTAGAACCTACCCCATTGGAGACTACCGAGGCTAGCCCTGGAGTCATCCAGAAGACTAACTGAGAACGAGGCAGACACATGGTATGCACGTATATCCACATGGTTTGCTAGACACCGAATTCAGATGGATAGGCTCCCTCCCTTGCAGTACAGTATGGATCACCCCTTGAGTCGATACCGCAAGATGAGATTAACCGTATTATACAGTTAGATCTCCTCCAGCTCCACATGTCTCGGACTTGGGGGGGGGGGGGGGGGGGGGTCAGGAGCTCCCCACCAAGACCCAGTTCTACCGCAACCACTTCTTGAGCATCTCGAAGGAGGGATTCATCATCAGACCCCCAGTATCTCGAGGACAAAGGAGTCTCACATACACTGAGGATCGCCATTGGGCAAATGCGGGTTTCATCCCATCACCTGAGAATTGAGACAGGGAGAGCAGCACGTAAACCCCAAGAGCAACGGATCTGCATGCTATGCACACTCGGAGTGATTGAGATAGAGGAGCACTTTCTTTGCACTTGCCCAACCCACTACGAGATTTGAGGGCGATACCACTGTCTCTATCAGGATGGGAGTGGCTTCGGTCCACCATCACAATTGATCCACTTCTATGACTAGGTCTACATTGGGCTCAATCTGCTTGAGATGTGCCGACACCAGGAGACCCTCCAACAATAGATCAGAGAGCATCAGGAGGCGATCAGACCACAAGGTACAGAGGCTGACCAAACACAACGACGAGTCACAGATTTCTATGTTTTTGAGTCAGCTCCAGGACACAGTGGGGTGGAGGAGGAGGAGCTAGCCGATATGTAGGAAGTCTGGATTACCGAGAGAGGGGGTGCAGAGGCCACCTGCGACATGGAGAGCAACTAGAGCACTCTCTATTGAGGTCTGACCTATCACAGCTTTCCTCAGAGGAGACCGCTTGAGACGGGTCACCCTGAACATAGCTCAGCGGGTTCAAAGATCGAGGAGACCAGACGCAGATCCGAGACATTTTCACCGCTCATAGATGAGCCACCACAGTGCCGGGTTTCGGATTCTGAGAGCCGGCCTAACTCAAATAGCACATGATATGTTTTGTACTTGTTTTTGCTTAAGCTATTGAGCTTTTTATTTCAGCGTAGTACTCAGCAAGGGTCTTAGCACACCCTTTGCTCTAGCCCTTTGTGGCTTGAATGAGTTCTTTTCCCTTCTGGTGTGTTTTGCAATTCGTCCCATAGGCCCACAAGCCTTCCGCGGACGTTAATATATATTTCTTTCTTTCTCCCCATCGTGCTCCCTCCCTCCCCACCTTGCTCCCTCCCTCCCCATCGGTAGGGACTAGCTACTATGACATCCCCACTGACATCATCAGCGCCCAACAGTGGGTGTAGACCATAGTATAAAAATATGCTCTCACACACACAAATCCACACACCCACACATATTTGAGCATCCATTTATACAAATTCTTCATACTGAGTTTCTGTTGACACTCCGGAGGTGAAGGGCAGACTCAGCCATGACGAAGGCTAGCACTAAAGGAGAAAGCGAATCAAAAAGTAGTCCAAAATCTCTTCATTCAAGCTACAACTATTTGTGAAGTCTAAACGATTTCAATTCAGTCTCTCGCAAACAAGAACATCACCCATAGTGCTGAAGAACCACCCCAACATCAAGAAGGAGCTGCAGGACCTGCAAACACAGAAAGGGGAAAAACCAAGAAACATGTAGTCACAAGCTGCGGCACATTTTACCAATGAATCTCAATGCTACCTGGTAAAATGTCTACAAGAGGCTATGAGCAAGATATTTGTAGAAATCAAGCCCTAGCAACAGCCATGGCAGCCCTACCAATAGGAACAGCCCACAAGGTTACTTCAGATGTGATTACCTGAATCAACAAGATACTCACACTGATAGAAAGATTGACAGCTTGGAGGCTACAAATGTGGCCTTGCAGGCTCAGAAAGCTGTCGTGGACAAGACACTAGCCGAGATCAAGAAACAAGGAGGGAAGGTGCAAGAAGAATGGAGGAAGGAAAAGGCCAAGAAAGAAGAATGGGAGAAGGAGAAAGCAGGATGTGTAAATGAGAAAGTTGAGCTACAAGATAAGATGCAAGCACTTGGGATTGACCTACAGCAAATGAAAGACATGCAAGAAACCACAGAAGGGGGCAGCAAAGTCATGGAAGAGCTCAAAGCAGAGAATGCAACTCTTAAGAGAGAGATGGCTGCTATGCAGGCCACCATGAATGGTAAGCATGCTGAATTTACACAACAGCTCATTAGCCACAGTGACTTCACAATCTTGCTCATCAAGCATTACTTTGATGTTTTGTTTGAGCTTTTTCTCTTTTCTATGTTCCAAGAGGAGATCCCCAAGCTCCAACCACCTGAAACCTGATTGGATTGGCCAAGAGCAAGTTTATGATGCGTGATGCTTTGAATATAAAGATCAAGAGCATTGAGTAGTGGAGGGAGGTATGGATCAAGTGAAGACCGATTCATTGCTGCAAGCATACAGATTTGAGAGTTTATCACAAAGTTTTTTGAAGACCGCCGCATCTTGGTTTGAATTCTCCCATAGGTTTACTGACCTGAGTGACCCTATTAAGACACTATTCCTACCATTTGAATGGGGATTATTGAACACAACTCGATGTTGCCAAGATCAAACGATGAGGCCTGCTCACCAAGGGAAAAGAGGAGATGCTCGAATGGGCAGCAATGGTGAAAAAGGGGTCCACAGCCACCAAGAAAGTGCTTATTTCTGAAACCTTGGAAGAAGAGAAAAGGAGAACCAGCAAGGCATTGAATTCATAGTGAGAGGCCTAACAGTGGTAGATACTCCAACGGCACATGCCCAAACTCTATTCACTAAGACGGGTGTTAACCTCACATGTGAGACAGCCTGGACAGTTGGCAAAATGGACCTACCTACAAGACCATTAGTGTTGAAACTCCGGACAGCAATGGACAAGTCTACCATCATGAGCATGAGGGCAACTCTAAAAGGGCCTAAAATATATCTAGATGATGTCAGATGACCTCACGCTCTCGCAGCAGGAACACGAAGGAATGGTACATGTAATGGCAGCCAGAGAAGCAGGAAAATGGGCTGCCTACAGAGATGGTAGAGTGATCATCAGGGAGAGAGTAGACAGGGAGGAGAAAGAAGATCGGGAATTATGACAGTGTCGGGCCAATGTGCTGGGTGTACAAAGGGGACTGAAAATAGTAGTGTGGAATTGCAATGGTACGCTTTAGTCCGATCCTGGGGGTTTCTTGGAAACATATACCGACAAAGACATGATCTTTTATTTTGAGACTCGTGAAGCCCAGAAAGAGGACTGCCCACAGTGACGGAATATATATGGGAATCAACCCATAGGAAGGAGATGAGAGGAGACATTGGGATATGGGGCTCGGGAGGCGTGGCTTTCCTTTTTAGATCACACCTAAGACCACTCGTATTTGTGATCCAGAGAGA
Source organism: Dipteris shenzhenensis (assembly GCF_047967505.1). Classification (NCBI taxonomy): domain Eukaryota; kingdom Viridiplantae; phylum Streptophyta; class Polypodiopsida; order Gleicheniales; family Dipteridaceae; genus Dipteris; species Dipteris shenzhenensis. The sequence continues at coordinate 1,371,626 of NC_141622.1, read as the reverse complement.
GAAGCATGCACGACATATGTGGCTGCGAGTTGAGCTAGCAAATACACGTCCGATTTTCATCGCAGTGTGTTACTTCCCCCCAAACACATCATCCTATGCACGTGAAGTCACCGCCGACGCACACACCCATATGAGACTATTCATGATGACATCACAAAGTTCTCCAAACAGGGGGATACTCTCCTTCTTGGTGACTTCAATGCACGCATTGGGGACAAACAGGTTGGCCTGCTAGATTTTTTATGTTGATTCCCTCATAGTACCGAAGATAGATGCAGCAGAGTTGGGGATAGGGAGGCAATCAGCAAATGCAATACATGTGACGGGATACGGGCGACATCTACTTGAGATAGGGGCTGTCCATGACTTGATCATATACAACGGTATCCGGAGATGGCCATCATCTCGTGGGCTCACTTGTTTCCCACATGGTGGGGGGACAAGCACAGTGGACTACCTGTTGGGTCCACTAGCTTTTGCCTCATGGATACACGATGTTACTGTACCCCCTCCTCCACTCGGTGCTGAGCACTCGTATCTAGCCTTTTGCATCTCGACCGCCATGCCAGTCACGCGGAGGGCCCCTCCTACACCCACTTGTGTTCAGATCCACTTTGATCGTGCTCTTGACCCGGTATATGTGAGCCACTTGGCCTCGGAGCTTCCAGCCCTACTTGGAGATGAGATGGACCTTGCTCACGCCTCGGATGTCCTTATCTCAATGATACAGGATACTGCCACCATATCTTTCCCCACAACTCGATCTACACGTGTCCCAGATGGGAAGTTGCCCTAAAACCCTTGGTTTTTCGACAAGTGTAGAGAGATGAGAACTCACCTCACATGCGAGCGAGCCTTCGGACATTTGACTTCCACTAAGGCACAAACGGATCTCACGCCGAGTGACGCGGCGTAAGAAGCAGGCTTTCCTCATACACACGATGGATGAGGTGATCGGATCCTTTCATGGGGTGATCCTACTATTGCTTGGGGGCTCTTATCAAAGGGGAAGCCGCCCATCCCCATCACAAATCCAGATGTTTAGCACACTTATGCATGCTCTCTCTATGATGTCCCAGGTCAGACACCACCTAATATGTCCTCTATGCCCAAGCCCACTACATGGTAATTGTTCACTGCACAAAATGTACGGGCTTCCCATCTCCGACTCCATAACCGGAGAATGAGGGGCTACGCACTGAGCGCTTCGCACATGGGCAAGAGGTCTTGACTCCGGTTCTAGCGCAGTTGTTCAACCTGCGGTATGCCATGACTTCCCACCTACTTGAAGCACTACCATCATAGTACCGATATACAAGACGAGTGATCCCATACTCACTACGAACTACCGCACTCTTATGATTGGCCACACTTTAGCTACGATATACGGATCGGTACTAGAGAGGGAGATCAGTAGCCACACAGAGGGTCATGGGCAGCCGGCTCTTGGGCAAGCAGGTTTTCGGAGACAACACCCCACCTTGAACCGCGAATCTTCACCTTGAGGGCTATCATTGAGGAGGCAAAGTCGAGACACCAGAAAGTCTACACTTGCTTTTTAGACTTTCAGAAGGCCTTCGACATTGTTCCACATTCCTGCTTGATCAGAAGATTACAAGAGTTGCAGCTCCCAGAGGTCATGATTTGGGGAATGATGAGCCGATATCAAAGGGAGAGTATGTGCCCCAGGAGGTCTATCGAATTGGATTGAGAGCATATCGGAGTGAAGCAAACCTGATGTCACCACAATCTAAATATCCTAAGTCAAAGTACAGTTGACCATTTCTTTTATCATAATTAAAGAGTTTTCATATGTGTTAGTTATGGTCAAAGAGTTCTTTTGATGGTCAAAGAATTGACTACGGTCAAAGATACTTGACTCTGGTCAAGTAAGCCTAACTTCGGTCAGGGAGACTTGGTTTATTACCAAGAGGGTTAACTACGGTTAACTAGAGAACCACAGAGCTAACTACGGTCAAAGTGTTGACTTCGGTCAACGAGACCTGGCATACGCCAAGAGGGTTAACTACGGTTAACCAAGATGTGCCAACTTCGGTTGGAGAGACTTGACTATAATTAAGGCGCCTCGACCCTTGGTCAAAGCCTCTTAATTATGATCAAGAGCGTTGACTTTGGTCAACCAGAGAATAAATATATTTTTTTATATTTGTTATGTGTGCACATGTGTTCAGTGGGGACGCCCACCGTGACTAGAATTAGTCCACAGTATGTTATTTGCATGCAAAGCGCTAACAATTAATCGGTGCCATGGTGGTGCACTTTAATTAATTGTTGCAGGTACTAGGAAAAGTTATTTTCCTAAGCGCTACGGGAGCCTAACAAGAGTCTAGGAGGCGGTTCGCGTGACCAAGTGCGCCGAAGACTCCAGAGTTGCCCTTAGTGGCATGTAATTAGGAAAGTAATGTAGAATTTGACAAGTGGCTTGTTGCCAAGAAAGGGAGCCTTAGAGCTCATGTAAGGATTCATTCACGTTTGGATTATGTATGAACAACTTCCACACTGAACTCATGTACTTGATTTCTCTCTGATGAATAAAAACCTTCGGGGGGGGTCCAGCCCAACGATTGTCCTGGACCCTAGTGTATCTGTTGAGAGAGGGAGAGAGGGAGAGAAATGAGAGTGTCTCTGCTATCTTTTTTCAAGGAAGGTTTCATTGGTATCAGAGGGTAGGCTCTCTGTCTTCCCAGGCAGAGACGATCTGAGCAAGAGAGATTTTTTGTAGAAGAGTAACGCATTATATACGATCGTCAATCTCTAGATGGGAAAAAGATGGACTGCTCATATTGTAGCGTAGCGTGAGTCTGTCTTTCATTCCAGGACTTGTAAGATTGGTTGGGTATAAGAAGGCTTCCTCGAGCAACCGGCGTGATGACGGAGAGTTGGTGATAGAGAGGATAATCCGACTGAATCATGAGTCAGACGGGGGGGTTCCCAAGCAGCGTAAGAGCAAACGAGGCACCTTTTTTTGGATTGCGTTGCCAGTCCCGTCATCCATTTGCACAACGACAGAAAGCATTTGGCGACACCTTCACGGGGATACATGGCGCAGACCTGTTGTTTGGCGGGGATACCGATGGGTAGACCTGAAAGGCGCCTGACAAATGAGTTGAGGCGCCAAACGACGGGAGGTGTTGGGGTAATGAAGCTCTGATTGCGTGAATGCAGACACGCGCAACGTGCAACACCGTGACAAATTCTATCGCCCGTCTTCAGCGCAACCTTAGGGTGACATGGCTTTTGTGACGTGGCAGACGCGTGTACTGAGCAGACGTGGCAGAGATACTCTTGGCAAGTCAACAGACATGTGGCACACAAGTGACGTGGCAGCCACACGTGCGAGCTGACATGGCAGTACATGTGGCAGCCAGATCAGATGCTGATGTGGCAGTACATGTGGCAGCCAGATCAGATGCTGATGTGGCACTGACACGTGGCAGACAGGTGGCTGATGTGGCAGACATGGGTTTATCTAACCTAACCTTGGTTAGTAGACTGGTTAGAGGTCCAGTTAGTTGGCTCAACCAAACCAGACCAGAACAGAACCAGTCTGGTCAGTTTGACCAGACAGTAACCATCCAGTCACAGACTAACCAGACCAGAGCCAGTTAGTCTGGTTAGTGTAACCAGCCAGTTACCCACCCAGTTTTTTTTTTTTAATTAGATAAAGACAGTTGCAGAGACTGTTTCTGCCAGCAGTTTTCACCTATCTGAGAGAGTATTTACTGTCAGAAAAAGCAGAAATCAGAGATTTGCACAAATAAAGGGATGCATGCCTTTGTGCTCAGGAAAAGGGAATCAGATGCATACTCAGTGCTTTTTTTGCAGCAGCCAGAAAAGGGGCAATATAGTTGTTGATGCCTTGGCAACTTTGTGGGTATAGCCTTGAGTTGACAGCCCGCTACTGGCATAGATTGTGAATGCAAGACACCTCTTGTTGAGGTAATTTTTCTCTTTGAAAAGCAAAGGTTGTGTGCATCAGTTGCATACATAGTGTGTGTGAGAAACTTGCAGATCTCAGACAAGTATCTCAGACAAGTCTCAGACAAGTTGTAAGAAAATGGCCCAATCACCTATCCAGTGGGATTCACAAGATAGGAATGCACATCCAAGACAGAGAAGTGTGCAGCAAAATCAGCAAGAATTTGAGCAGATGGTACGCACTCGTATGCAGGAGATGGAAAATCTCAGAAGGGATCCAAGAGCTCAGCATTTGTTTCAAGCAGAAGCTATGCCTAATGCAGCGTATGATGTGCCAATGCCAGAGGCACACTCTCGTGTACAGCGAGAGAGAGAGAGATCTCTTAGGGAACGGTCTCATAACACGAAGAGACCGAGGCATCATCACCGATCTCCCAGTCCTTCACCATCTACCTCGAGCTCAACTTTTGTATCTTCTTCTTTATCAGATAAACCATCCAGGAAAAGGAGGAAATACAAGAAGTCTAGGAAGAGAGAGTCTTCCAAAGAGACCAAGGAATTCAAAGAGGGAGGTAAATCTGTCAAGTTTATGACCTATAATGGATAATATGGTCATACAAACAAAGCATTGCAGTTCATCAGGCAGTTTGATGCTGCATTCGGTACATAAAAGTTTTCAGAATCCTCCAAGTTAAGAATGGTCAGTTTGCACTTGACAGCGACAGCTAGTGCATGATGGAGTGCACAGACCACAGATGGGTCAGCCCCAAAGAGGTGGAAGGACTTCAAGAATGCCTTCTACCAGCAGTTTATGCCTAAACAGTTTAGAGATCATGTTCTTAAAGATTGGGACAGTTTGCATATGGATGCAGGAGATACAGTGGATGTGTACAACCAAAAGTTTTGGAGTGCTTATTTGCAGGTTGCACCTTTCAAAAAGATCTCCAAAGAAACCCAAATGAGAAAGTGCAGAGCAGGTCTCAATCCAAGAATTCTGGCAGCAGTGAATGCTTTGGGGGAAAAGAACATTCAAGACCTTATGCATTCAACTTCAGTAGCTAGTCTTGTGCCGTTACAAGATCCATCCACGGCTAGTACACAAGAAAGATTGTTCATTCCGTATGTGCGTTGATTACCGTGCACTGAACAAAATGACCATCGAGAATAGATTCCCTATTCCGCGCATTGATGATGTGCTGGATCAGTTAAATGGAGCTTCAGTTTTCAGCAGGATAGACTTAAAGAGTGGCTATCACCAAGCGAGGATACAGCCTCAGGATGTGCACAAGACAATGTTCCGCACTACCTTTGGGTTGTATGAATATGCAAGAAGGGCAGTCCACCAATCAGAGATGAGGAAAAAGATTTTGGAGGAATGCCATGCACCTCCATATGCTGGACATAGAGGAATTACAGCAACAACTCTAGCACTAGAGAGGTATTTCTTTTGGCCAGGGATGCGGAAAGATATACATCAGTTTGTTACTGAATGCCTTAGGTGTCAGAAAGTGAAGTATGATAGACGGAAGGCACCTGGCCTACTTATGCCTCTTCCCGTGCCTCAGGCACCATGGGAAAGTATTACAATGGACTTTATTTTTGATTTGCCACGATCAAAGTCAGGGAATGATGGGATTTGGACTATTATTGATAGATTCAGCAAGCAAGCTCATTTCATTCCGGTTCGCAAAACCATAAAGGCAGATCATATGGCTAAACTTTTCATGGCACAGATCTTTAAGCACCATGGTATGCCTAAGTCCATTGTCAGTGATCAAGATCCCAGAATGATCAGTCTATTCTCGAGAGCTTTATTTGATAATATGGGGACGAATCTGAATTTTTCTTCTTCTTTCCATCCCCAGACAGATGGTCAAAGTGAAGTAGCAAATTCTACAGCATTGGATATGCTGAAATGCTACATGGATGACCAAGGTTCAGACTGGGAAAAGTACCTACCATTGGTAGAGTTTGCTTACAATAATACAGTACACAGCTCTACAGGGAGAGCCCCCTTTGAGGTCACCTATGGAAAGGTGATTCTGCCACCTATCCTAAGGACCAAGGACGAAATATTTGCAGCTGATCAGTTTGTGAGAGACCTCCAGACAGCTTACAGCCAAGTCCGGACAGCAATCGAAAGGTCTCAAGAGAAACATAAAAGAGCTGCAGATAAGCATAGGAGACAGTTAGATCTCAAGGAAGGGGATTGGGTACTTTTAAAGTTCGAGAAAGCTAGGCTCCGTAAGTTCAAAGGCAAACAAAAAGTGTATGCAAAGTTATCTCGCAAGTACTATGGCCCTTTCAGGGTTACAGAAAGAATAAATAAGGTTGCATACAGGCTAGCATTGCCTTGGAGGATTCACAATGCATTCCATGTGAGTCTTCTAAAGAAATTCCAGGGGCCAGAGCCTATAGAAGCAATATCAAAGGATCCACCAGAAGTGGATGAGCTGGAAGAGGTTCTTCAACCAAACAGATTGTGTACCATACTGTACGCAAAGGCCCTCAGGGCAAGGAGTTTTACAGGTATCTTGTAAAATTCAAGAATTATACGGCATTAGATGTCAAGTGGATCGATGAAGACATGTTGTCCGATCATCCACAGCTTTTGGATGTTTACAAGGAAGCTTTTCAATTGAGGTCAACTGAATAGAAGCCGAGGGGATGTCACCACAATGTAAATATCCTAAGTCAAAGTATAGTTGACCATTTATCTAATCATAATTAAAGAGTTTCATATGTGTTAATTATGGTCAAAGAATTGACTACGGTCAAAGATACTTGACTTTGGTCAAGTAAGTCAAGTAAGCCTGACTTCCGTCAGGGAGACTTGGTTTATTACCAAGAGAGTTAACTACGATTAACCAGAGAACCACAGAGTTGACTACGGTCAAAGAGTGTTAACTTCGGTCAACGAGACTTGGCATACGCCAAGAGGGTTAACTACGGTTAACCAAGATGTGCCAACTTTAGTTGGAGAGACTTGACTATAATTAAGGCGCCTCGACCCTTGGTCAAAGGGTTGGAATGGTCACCTCCCCATCTGTAAGCCCCCAAATGAGGAGAGCGTGGGGGAGGGAGACCTAGGGCAGGATGTGCCCAAAGAGAGAATACCTGGATGTGTGGATCTGGGACAGATCTGGAGCATTCATGGTTGGTGGGGTATCCCAAGGAAGGAGGGTACCTGGCTGATCTGCAGCAGCAAAAGGCAAAGCAGTAGCCAGACAAGGGACCCAGAATAGGAGGCGATCACATGGCGCTGACATTTGCAGGGTGTACAGCTCTGTACACTGCTGGAGAAGAGCCTGGCAGAGGCGCAATGATGGCAGGATGTGCAGGATGGATAAGCGCAGATGTGGAGCAGGTTTTGGGACTGTTTGGAGGCCCTGGTTTAGGGCTGGAGAGTGGGCACCCAGGTGTCCAGAAGCAGCAGCAAGGAGGGCTGCAAGGGACTGACCCTGGGGGGCATATTTATAGCCCACACAGGTTGGCCAGGCGGGCTTATATAGGGCTGGGATCTTGCCTAGATTGGAAGGCCAAAGGCCCTAGAAGTGTGGGGCCAAAAGCTCCGGGTTGTGAGCCCTTAAAGGGCTGGACCAGCCACAGTCTGGTCGGCCAGATTGGGGCAGGCTGGTCGGTTTTTTGACAGGCCCCTAGGCCTATAAAAGGAGAGGCTTGATGCCTCACAATTCATCCAACAGTTCAGCAAAAGCAGGAGCAGACAGGAGCCACTCCCTTGGGCCTCACACTGGGGGTGAAGGAGAGTTGAAGGTGAGCTGCAGACTGAGTTCCTAGAGGCTGGACCTTGGCTGTCTTCTAGGGCAGGAAGGTGTTGTGATCACATTCTCTCGAGCAGCCCTCTGACTGCAGACAGGAGCAGCAAGAAGGCAAGCCTTGGGCCTATACACAGGAGGTGAAGGTGACCCTGAAGGAGCTGCAGACTGAGCTTGAGTGGCAGCCCAACTAGGCTGGTTTCCAGACAGCAAGGTGGAGAGGATCGTTCTGGACAGAAAGTCTACAGACGCTTGAGGTGGAGCACGCGGGCTCGAGTCTAGAGACAACTGGCTGATAGGAGAAGGACCTTGTGATAAGATCAGAGGACCACACCATTTGTGGGACTCTAGATCTATCTCTTTTGTATTGTGTCCATAGTTTTGGACGGAAATATATTATTTTGGTGGTTTCTCTATCCGGCTGGTTCATTGTCTATTGATTAGTCTGCACATCTAATCTATGTGACGCACATTAAGTAAACAAGTTTGTGATTCCACACCCCACACGCACACTGTGTGAGCTCCTGGGCATTACTATAAGTCTTCCACTGTGTGTACCCTCTGTTGGGTCATTTCTAACACAAAGCCTCTTAATTATGATCAAGAGCGTTGACTTCGGTCAACCAGAGAATAAATATATTTTTTTATATTTGTTATGTGTGCACATGTGTTCAGTGGGGACGCCCACCGTGACTAGAATTAGTCCACAGTATGTTATTTGCATGCAACGCGCTAACAATTAATGGATGCCATGGTGGTGCACTTTAATTAATTGTTGCAGGTACTAGGAAGAGTTATTTTCCTAAGCGCTACGGGAGCCTAACAAGAGTCTAGGAGGCAGTTCGCGTGACCAAGTGCTTCGAAGACTCCAGAGTTGCCCTTAGTGGCATGTAATTAGGAAAGTAATGTAGAATTTGACAAGTGGCTTGTTGCCAAGAAAGGGAGCCTTAGAGCTCATGTAAGGATTCATTCACGTTTGGATTATGTATGAACAACTTCCACGCTGAACTCATGTACTTGATTTCTCTCTGATGAATAAAAACCTTCGGGGGGGTCCAGCCCGACGATTGTCCTGGGCCCTAGTGTATCTCTTGAAAGAGGGAGAGAGGGAGAGAAATGAGAGTGTCTCTGCTGTCTTTTTTCAAGGAATGTTTCACCTGGCCCCTCTCTCCGACTCTTTTCGGACTCTATATCGATGAGATTACATCCTTTGTAGACCGCCTAGGCGGAAAGGATTCACTCCTGGCTAACTTGATGGTACAAATAATGTTGTATACAGATAACATAGTCCTCATATCATCCTCAGCGGAGGGGCTGCAAAAACCTCTGGAGGCTTTGAAGGTATTCTACAGAGCAAGAGACTTGACAATTAACCTTGGGAAGACCAAGGTCATGATCTTCAACACCTCACGAGCAATGTTCCATCGACATAGTTTCACGTATCGAGGTGAGCCAGTGGAAATAGGGCAATCTTAAACGTATCTGGGGGCAATGTTCACAAAACTAGTCTTCACAATGACCCATGCAGCCAAAGCACGAATTACACAAGGGGTGGGGTGCGGGGTGCCCTAACCCGACTAGAGGGGCAATGCTTCCAGGTGCACTTCCAAGATCCCACGACAAAGGGTTGGCTTTTTGACACCCTGGTTAGACCGACTAACATGTATGCAACACCTTTCTGGAGGAGTGACCTTTCAGCAACAGAGTGGAAGAGATTTGAGAGGCTACAGGTGACTATGGGATCTAAGATGATTCGGAGTAAGCCCTTGGTCGCCCATCAAATCATACAGGCAAAGTTCGCCATGACCCCTCTCCAAGTTGATGCCATCTTTCAGACAATAACATTCCTCCACGCTGGAGATTACCGAGGCTAGCACTAGAGTCATCTAGACGACTGGCAGAGAGAGGTGTTGATATAGCATGGTATGCACCGGTGTCCACATGGTTTGATAGCCATGGCATTCAGATGGACAGACTTCCCCCCTTTCAGTACAGCATGGATGCACCGCCAGACCTAAAACCATGGGATGAGATCAACCGTATCATACGGTTGGACCTCCTCCAACTCCATACGTCCCGGGCTTGGGGTGGAGACCGGGAATTCCCCACCAAGATCTAGTTCTACCATGACCGCTTCTTGAGGGTCTGGAAGTATGATCTCGTCATCCGAGCTCAGTATCTTGAGAATAGGAGAGTCTCACATGCACTGAGCATTGCCATCGAACAATTACTAGTTTCGTCACATCAGCTAAGGATTGAGGCAGGGAGAGCTGCAAGCATACCCAGAGAGCAAAGGATCTACAAACTATGCAAGATGGGGGAGGTCAAAACAAAGGAGCATTTTCTATGTGTCTACCTAGTCTATTATAAGATCCGAGGGCGGTATCACTGCCTCTCTTAGGAGGGACATGACTTCGGTTCGCTTACACAGCTGATCCATTCTCTCAACCAGGTTTGCATTGGGCTCTTTTTGATTGAGATGCAACGACACAGAGATACACTGATGCAATAGACCAGAGGGCAACAGGAGGTGATGCCACATGTTATTGAGATCAACCGAGCACAGGCACGTGTCACGGACTTCTATGCATCTGAGTCAGCTAGATGAGGAGGTTGAGGAGGAAGAGCTAGATGAGATGAGAAATCATGGATTAGCATTGAGAGCCACCACCACGATGCTGCCGGACGAGAGGCACACACACCACATGCGGCGCAGAGTGACCAAAGCACACGATCGAGGTCCGATCTATCTCAGCCCTCCTCAGAGAAGACCGCCAAGGACAAGGAGTCACCCTTGACATAGCCCATCGGATACAGAGATCGAGGAGACCATGTCCTCCGCCACCTCAAGAGACACAGATACGAGAGCTCTTTGTGTCTCATCAGAGAACCACCATGGTGCTTGGATACATGGAGCCTCGGCATGTACTCGGAGCATTAACTTGAGCACCTAATGCTATTTTGCTATTTTGCTATTTTGTTGTTACTAGCTTAGCATTTTAGCATTCAGCAAAGGCCTTAGTGAGCCCTTTGCTTCAGCCCACAACGGCCTATATGAGTTGCTTTTTGGTTTGTACATTGTCTCATAGACCGAGGCCTCGCACAAACGTTAATACGTCTCTCTCTCTCTCTCTCTCTCTCTCTCTCTCTCTCTCTCTCTCTCCCCATAAAACACAAAAATCTAGATTCTACATGACACATGTACACACAAACATTCTCAAATACAACTCATTCGCTCTCATTATAGCATACCTACCCTTTGTTTTCATTTACACACATTTTCTCATATAGTGAGATACCCTCACTATCCCGTTGTACACACATTCGCCATACACTTGCATAATTTCAATCACGAATTCCCTACACATATATGCATTCACTCACACACTTGTGCGCACACCCATTCACTCGTTTTTCTTGTGCATTACAAATGAATGGGTGTTTCTTACCATCTGAACATAAGTATCCCTCCCAATATCATTAAGTACTTCAATATTGAACTCCTCTGCTCCTTGTTCCTACATCCAATATCAGGTGCACAAGTTTTTGCCCTATAAAACTTTTTGTTTACTTTAATTTCCAGCATCAACAATGTATATGCAATAGGATAGAATCCAAAAGCTTTGCATTACCTCAATGGCCATCTTTAGCTTGCGGTTGGCCTCATCTAAAACTGGAAGGAAAGCCTTTACCCTACTAAGCACTGTTGACAAACCCAATTCACATAAGCAAACCTATAAAGATTGTCAATTTAATCATTACACGAATGCTAGAAACCTCTCTCTCTCTCTCTCTCTCTCTCTCTCTCTCTCTCTCTCTCCACCTGCTTACAGATTGAATCCCATCGTCTATAGTGCTTGACATGCCCATAGGCTGGCTCCAACCCTCTATCGTGGTCACAAAAGCTTATAGCTCCCTCTCAGCTACTTCTAGGTAGCCCAAGCTGCCCATTGATCAGGCATAGGCCTCTACCCCTTGGATGAACTAATATATGCAAAGCACCTATGAAAAGCAATGGCCCTCATACCAGTGTTGTGTGACACGTGGTCTTGGGGGATAATGAATAGTCCCAAATGCAAATTAATGGTTAGCATATAATGCGGTGGGGGTGCTACCGTCTATGGACCTCTAGCCCCTAGTTCATTTTGGACATTGCGGCCTTGAGATCACTCCTTGGACACCAAGACATTGTCAGTGCACGGAGATGTTGGAAATATTGTAATATTTAAGGCAGAGTTAGGGGAACTTCCTTCTAAGGTTTTTAACCCAAATTGCATTTAGTGGTGACTTAATAGTTGAGTGAGTTTTGACTCAACTTAGGCTCACCCTAGGGTTTTATGGTTTTACCATGTTGATAGCCCTCTTGGATCTCATTCTTGCAAATCTCAATTCAGCTCAGCTCCACATTCTTTAGCTTTTTCCATCTCCAAACTCTTACAATGTTTGCAGACTATGGAGAAAGCACATGTTCAATGTGAATTCTAGCAGTGCTTGCAAAAACTGGCATCCTGCAAGTGACATATAGCAGCTGCTGAAGCAGGAGTGGTGACTCGTGGCAATCGATACTGCTTGGTGATTGCAAGATGGACCATTGAGGTATGGGACTTACTACAATTGCAATAATTGCACTATGGCTGGAGTGAATTTGGCAGCTGCTCATGTGTTCATTGCAGCTTGTGTTGATATGACATGATCTCAATTTTGGCAAAGGCTCACAGCATCTTGTATGAAGCTTTTGTGTAAGGGTGGTTGTATGACCTATGTCATTAATAGTTCCCGTTTCAGTCTATGAGGGCTGGGAAGAGGGGACGGGGGGGTTGTCGGGCAGCGAGATGAGACATAGGTGTTGGGATTATCAGGGTTACATGGGGGAGGTGTACCAGCAGGGTTTGAGATATGCCACAGCCACAGGGGCAGATCTGAGGGAATACGTGCAGGGCTGCCAGATGGGTCACATGCAGGCTGCCAAGACCAGAACAAGCAGCAAATGCAGCTATCAGAAGGTTGTACAGAGGGGTGCAGTTTGGAGTAGAATTGCAGGTCGGGGCAGGCAGGAAAGCAACCACAAACAGGCGCAGACTACAACGCTGCCCTGTGGCAGCAAGTGGAAGAATATTGGCCACCTGTGTCTGCAGATCAGTCTGCAGACTGGTCGGTTTACTTCTGGGGGCATTCCAGTCCTACCCAAAGAGCTCCAGGGGGGCAGGTCATTCATTCAATATTTGGGGTTTTTGGTGCCTCGGATTATGCTGCCTACACAGAGATAAAGAAACCTACAACAGGTCCTCACATCAGGCTGCCATCACAGCAGCAAGGAGGACAGGAATCAAGGGAGACTTGTGCCTCACCATTGGCTGCAGACAGAGAAGCAAGCAGATCAAGGATCAAGGAGCTCACAGCGCCTCATAATTGGCTGTGCACCGCAGCAGCAAGGAGGCATGTTTGCAGGACATCACTACGCAGCACACTAAAGCTCTAGGAGAGAACGCAGGCTGACAGTGTTTTGAGGTGCCACGAGAAGGTAGGAGAACAATTTCATAGTGATAGGTGTCCACATCTAAGCTGCACCTTGCTGCTAGATGGTGGAACACTTCGCACACCTTTGTACAAGGTTTTGTCCATCTTTGGATCCATATATATTTAGTAATTCTAACCTCTTGAGTGTAGTTCAATATAACTGTCTGCATCTCTCTCTATGCACTTGTGCACATTAGGAAAGAAGTGAGAATCTAAATAGCACTGTGTGGTCTCTGGGTATATGCTTTTACAATTTTCCACTGGCCGGAAGAGTTGGCTATTGCAAGCAACCTCCACCTCTGTTTTCTAACAATAGGTCTCGACCCCCTTGGATGATCTAATATATGCAAAGTGCCTGTCGAAAACAGGAGGCAACGACCTTGATGCAAGCAATGTGATACATGTGGAGGACGGATGATGAATAGCCCCATATGCAAATCGGTCACACATAATCATTAGAATATAATGTAGTGTGGGTGCTAAGGGCCTCTAACTCTTGGATCCATTTCCGAAGTTGGAGGCCTCCAATGGTTAGGTGGCTAGATGATGGAATGCTGGCATGCATGGCCCCTTTGCAACGTCTAGTCCTCCATTATTATGGTAGCATGGTTGTCCAAATTGACCTTAGTAGCCTTGTGGAGTACGTTGACCCTTTGAATCAGGCACAACAATGCACCCCTACTTCAAACCCCGTGAGAAAGTCATCAGTATATACTCCTATTACTCCACACACATCAACCATCCCCTCCCCCCCCCAAAAAAAACCCCAATTCATGGACAGCCCCAAAGTACTCTCACTCACCTTCTCACCCTTTAAATCTACTCATCAAAACTTGAAAATGACGCACACCAATGGGAGACCATAGAACTTTTGCTTCATTGTGAATAAAGAGGAAAACTCAATCCAAGACCAACAAGTTTGTAGCTGCAATAGATCCGATCGAATGACCAGGTTCCTCTTTGTCTAGAGAAAAATAAAGATAGCAACATTTATTGACATATGCAAAAGGACAAAGAGGCATATGACACCAAAAAGTAGATGCACTAGGTGATCTAGGCCCTCATGAGCAAGAAAACCAATTATGCTTAGTGCATGTGATACATTGAAAGTGCGTCCACTCTTAAGGAAGCACTCATGTGCTCATCGTAATTGAAATGCTAAGGGTGCCATCTAGTATTTGTGTCTCTAGAGCACGTGAAATATGAGTTTTTGGTGGGCTCTGCTCACCTCAATCCATTGAACCACGTGTTGCGCACACCGAAATCTCTACGTCTGTCTAGCAATCCCTGGGTGTCCTCTTTGTAAGGACTCTCTCTTGAAGAAATATGTGATTCTTTGCTATCGAGGCACTTGCCTGGATGCAATCCTTGTGCTTTCCTATTTGTGGTCACTTTGAAAGATAAAGAGAGCTCCACAATGCTTGCCTTAGTAATCAATTTTTAAGCTCATGACAAGGAGGCCCTAAGAAAATAGACATGGGTAGCAACCTTGGATGTCATACTATCTCCCCAGTCTTCATGTCCTACATGTGGCATATAAGCATAGCCTCAACTCTTGCTAGAATGCAACACCTTGTACGTTAAACAGCCTAATTAACATTGTATCGACCGAGGCTGTTTAACATTGTATCAGCCGGCAATACTACTCAACACAGCTGTACCTGATATTTTGTTGTCCCCTCTCTAAACAAAATCAATTCTTATTGAAAGATGACGAAATGGCATTTTGAACATTCACAGAAGATCTCAGATAGGAGAATCTCTCTAGAAGAAACATGTGATGCTTTGTTGTCGAGGCAGTTGCCAAGCTGCAACCCTCATGGTTTTCTTGTTGTGGTTACTTCAAAAGATAAAGAGAGCTCAACAATAATGACCTTGTGACTTAATTTCAATTTTCTAGCTCATGGCAAGGGCATTATGGTCCTCTCAATCTTCACCTCTTGCATGTGACATATAAGCATAGCCTCACTCGAGTTGTCTCCTTTAAATCTAGTCTGTGTGTGAGAGGTGGAGTTGCAAGTACCTGGGTGGTTAAACAGTCTTATTTACATTTTATCCGTAGGCACTACAACTCCACACAATTGTATCTTGTACTTTGTTGTCCCCTCTCTAAACGAAATAAATCCTTATTGAAACTTCATAAATATTGTTACCCATTGGGAACAATGACAAGCTAAATAGAAGCAATTACCCAACCTTGATAAGGAGCCACATGGTGGAAAGCAAGATTTGGAAGGTGACCATGGGAGCAGAAAAAGAAAAAAAGAAAGTTTATTAACGTCTACGAAAGACCAAAGGGTCTACCTGAAAGAAACCAGATACAATGAAATCTAAGGGTAGGGGCACTAAAATGGGCTCTCTACCCAAGGCTGATGCTTGTGCAACGAGAAATAAAAGTAGTACATCGCGCTATCGCTGCAAGAGAAAGCAAAAAAAGGGGGGGCAAACACCAAGGAGAATCCCTTGGTCATCTATCAGTCAGTCACCGCCCTCGAGTGACTAGTGCAATTTGTGGGACCAACACGACTAGATGACTGAACAGAGATGAGAGGATTTCATCTGATAATGGCTCAGGATCTGGAGAAGGTTGGCATCGAGAGAGAAAATTAGTGATAGAATGCTGCTGTTGCTCGACCTATCTGGGTCCATCTCTCCTCCATTGTAGTCTACGTGATGTGGCCCACTCTCTGACAAGTGCTGTCATCACTCCAGTGGTCTGTCTCCCACGTCGAAGAGAGAGCATAGGAAGATGGCTCTCATGTGAGTGTCCAATCGAGGTCAGATCTAATGAGTTGTGTCCTTTGGCTCTCTCCTGTAAGCGGAATGGATGGAGCCTCAAGGCTATATTGGAACGGTGGCAATCTGTCTATCTATAGCCCTAGGCCCATTATCTGCGTGTCCTAGCATACCAGCTCCTCTGCCTCCAATGCCATAGATGAAGTTCGGGCTAGCCATGGCAGTCTGCGCCGTCCAGCTACCGTGGTATCAAAGTCCCTGATACTATGAAGATAAGTGACCACCTAGAAGACTACGTGAAGTTGTAGAGGGGTGGCTCTAAACTCTCTAAGTATGATCTGATGTGTGACCGATAGTTTACTACGGATCATGCGAGCAAGAAGCATAACCTAAAGTCTCTCTATGCGGAACCAATTTGTCTCCGATAAGTCTGTTCCCCAAAAGGACTACCATTCATCCTTGCCAGGCGGATCATATTAAGCAACTAACAATCCCCAATTTCTAGGGCAATCTAACAGCTCACAGGCCAGCCAAAAGGCCAGCCACCTCAGCCAAACAAATGGCCAGAAAGTCCAGCTGGTCTGGCCAACCAGAACTGGCCGACCAGCTGGCCGACCAGCTGGCAGGCCCACCGACCAGCTGGCCGACCAGCTAGGTCTGGCATATAAAGGCACAAGCCTCCACACTCCTCCAGATAGGACAGGACCTGCAGCTGCTCCTCTTCTCCTCCATGCTTTGCTGCAGCCCCGCCTGCTCCACTTCTACCTCTCCTCTTCAGATCTGCTCCTCTCTGCCTCCTGGCTGCTGCCTTCTCTCTGCCTCTCCTTCCTGCCTCCTGGCTGCTCCATCCTCTCCTCCAGATCTGCCCCAACTTCTGCTCCTCTGCTCCAGATCTGCCCCCCCTGCTCCAGATCTGCTCCTTATCTTCATCATCATCGAGCCACACGGAGGACTACGTTACGCTCCCTCTGCTGCTATCTTTTCTAGCAGTTTCTCTACATGGAATCATCTTTTTGATTCACCTCAGCCACGGTCCTTGAGACACGACAGCTTGAGGTTCTTGTATTCAGTTTTTCATATTACCGACAGGCACTATGTTTCCTGAGTTCCGTTCTTCAGTTGTGTCTGAGTATTGTCTATTTTTTTATCGCTCCACTGCAAACCCTATCGTTTCTCTATATGGTATCAGAGCCATGGTGATCTAAAGACCCCAGATCTCTGGTGATCTAAAGGTCCTACTTCTTCAAGGAGGCCATAGGTACGGGGAGCATCACTCCTATGAACATATCAGTTTCCTCTTCATTCCGCTGCGCACTAAGGGAGAGAACTCCATCTTCTACTCCCATCCCTCCCTCCCTTTCAGAACTCCATCTTCTACTCCCATCCCTCCCTCCCTTTCTTACCTCCATCTTCTACACCCATCCCTCCCTCCTTTTTCGGTTTCAAGCTTGACACTCCCCATTCCTTCGAACAAGGAGGCCATTATCCTTCACCTCTACCAGATCTCCATCGGCATCGACTTCCAAGACCTCCAAGTTCTCCCTAGGCGGGACCCTTTCTGTTCAGATGTGTCTTGATGACTGTTGTTTCGAATTCTTCTACATTCATGGAGGCGGGGATAGACTCCTCTCTCCCGAGGTTCAAGATCGGGCACAGACTGGATCACTATTCAGCTACGACCTCTTCCTTTGATGAAATCCTACCATATCTGGATTATCAGTGCTGCTTCGACATATTTGTTCTTTACCTTTGCTTTTTCCTCCCTCTGATCACCTTTCGGCGTTGAGAGGGGGTGGCTTATTCTCTCAAGCTTCACAGTGTTCTTATTTCTATATGGTATCATACGTGTAACTCAGACACTTGAGGAAGTGAACAATTCCCTTGCAAGGGCACTCCTCTTGTGATCACCTCTTGGGCATTTCACAGGGATAGCCAGCACCACCATTGACATCCCTACACGAAGCTCCAAGCACACAATGTCTGCCCTCCAAATTGGCAATTGAGAGGGGGTATTAAGCAACTAACAATCCCCAATTTCTGGGGCAATCTAACAGCTCACAGGCCAGCCAAAAGGCCAGCCACCTCAGCCAAACAAATGGCCAGAAAGTCCAGCTGGTCTGGCCAACCAGAACTGGCCGACCAGCTAGGTTTGGCCTATAAAGGCACAAGCCTCCCAACTCCTCCAGATAGGACAGGATCTGCAGCTGCTCCTCTTCTCCTCCATGCTTTGCTGCAACCCCACCTGCTCCACTTCTACCTTTCCTCTTCAGATCTGCTCCTCTCTGCCTCCTAGCTACTGCCTTCTCTCTGCCTCTCCTTCCTGCCTCCTGGCTGCTCCATCCTCTCCTCCAGATCTGCCCCAACTTCTGCTCCTCTGCTCCAGATCTATCCCCTCCTACTCCAGATCTGCTCCTTATCTTCATCATCATCGAGCCACACGGAGGACTGCGTTACGCTCCCTTTGCTGCTATCTTTTCTACAGTTTCTCTACATGGAATCATCTTTCTGATTCACCTCAGCCACGGTCCTTGAGACACGACAGCTTGAGGTTCTTGTATTCAGTTTTTCATATTACCGACAGGCACTATGTTTTCTGAGTTCCGTTCTTCAGTTGTGTCTGAGTATTGTTTATTTTTTGATCGCTCCACTGCAAACCCTATCGTTTCTCTATGGATCAATAAGTAAAAAAGAAGAGACTTAGTTATGGGATCCTGAAATGTGAGTGGAAGCATTGGTGTTCGAGTCCAACGAGTGCGGCATGTCCCCTGCTCAAACGGGCTTGCGTAGCTGGTTGCATCGTGAAAATCAGACCTGAAAAGAGGACACCCAAGTATGTGTAGGATGTGACAATCTCTACGATAGCTCTGTCGAAGGTAAACTGCTCTCTGTGTGCGATCATAACCTTGGTTTTACCCTAGTTGACCTTCAAATCATGTGTATCGCAGAAAGACTGCACATGTAGATGTCGGTGGAGACCCTCGGCTGAGAAGGAGAGTAAGCCCACGCCATCTGCGTATAATCGGATCGGAATCAAGAAGTCAGCTAAAGAACAACATTCGCCTCCTAGAGTCATGACGAAGGACTCAAGCGCATCGATGTACAAACCAAACAAGGTCGGTGATAATGGACAACCGAGGACTGATGATTAACTAGATGCCATTAGTAAGATATTGACACCAACAGACCCAGTAAACGTGGGAGCATGGAGAGAAGGACACAGAGGTGTTATCTCTGATCAGCTCCTTGCAGAGTCTAGGGCTAGACATTCATCATAAAGAAATTCGTCAATACTGAACGCTGGGTTCCATAAGAAACCAGCACAGCTGGTCCAACAAACATGATTGACCAACCCGCTCAGCATTACGAATAGGAAGAATCCCTTACCCAAAGTCTATGCATCAGAGGCATCCGAAGGCAACTCGCATTCAGATACTAACCATTTTGTAGGGAGCCTTCCCTTGAAGAACAAATATGCTTGGCCAGTTTGGGTTTGACCTTCTCCAAAGGAACACTCATAAACCACAGGGTGGTCAGCTTTAGAAACTGAAATACTTCCTCGTAAATTAAACATACATGACCTGCACACACTCAAGCAAGCCGCTAAGTTTATTAAAGGCAGACCTCAGACCTCGCCTTCTCTTGGCTCTTACCCAACGCATGGGAATGATAGTAACCAAACCGATAAAAGAGCTAGCATGCATTGTTTGCCGCTTCCCGCCCTCCCCAGCTTTCCGTTCGGGATGCTTTCAAATTCATATCATCGCTCCGTTATTACAAGAAAATATGACGGTTTATCTTTAAAAATTAAAAGCAGGTCGAAGAAGGCGAAAACGCAGCGCGTGGGTGTGTTCATCAAAGGAACAATGCATTGCTCGTTTCCCCCCAATAAGAAGTTAGAAATCGTCACACATTTGTATTGCACTGTTCATCTCCTCTCTTTGTAGCTCTATTGAGATCCATGGCTATAGGCTAGCGAACCAAATGCAAAGAGATAGAAGATGAACAAGGAATCCCAACCGAAAACTAGGAGCGACAAGACCGATACCACTGCTTTCGCCAAGAGGTCGTACAGGATGATCAAGAAGGGGGCCTCCGCATGGCTGCCCATTTGGGTGTCCGTTAGCGTTGCATATTGAAAATAGCTTAGCTCCTGCAATGAAATGAAAATGAATTATGCAATGAAGAGCATAGCAACAAGAGCTCTTCAAAAAGCCTGAGCACGATGGATGGGAGGTATAATCACCGGGTGGAGACGAAGAGTTAGGGCGTTCCAACTGCAAAAGATCCTTGCTTACTGGAGCACGTGGAGAGGTGCCCATCTCTGCAAGCTTCCAAGACGAGCTCCAAATTTCACGTAACTTTTATACTCGAACACATCGAATGTACAAACGCTGCATTAGGATGTGGGAGCTAAGTTATTTAACCATGTAATTTTTGCGAGAAAAAAAGGTGATAAATTAACCAAAATAATAATAATAATTACAAGAACGAGCTTCAATCAAAGGCCAATGTCAACTAGAAGCCTTGCTGCTGCAATGCAATATGCAGAGCATCATGCTGTCTACCAAAGTAAAAGAGACATTCTTGCCTCAAACAAGAGTGCAAATCCCTTGTGGCAATGGGATCTTGTGAAAAATCAAGGAGTTCCTCCACTTCCATAACCTTGTGTCACCATCGCTCTCACCAAATGCCAAATCATTAATTGATACTCAGTCATCCCTCCTTTGTCGTCAAACAAAATAGTTTTCCAGTGCACTCCAACGTGAATATTAGCTCTATCAAACCAAGAGCGAATCATTCTCCAAACACCTTTAGCTGTAAGCAAGCCTAGAAAAGATGAAAATGACTCACGCTACATCTTACAAAATGGGAGATGTCCCCTCTCCATTTGATAAGCATGTCCTTCGTGGGCATCTTACAAACCAAAACTTGCCATAACAAGAAATTAAGGCAAGCTGAAGGAGTAGTGTACCAGACTCGCCGCAGTCTATGTGCCTATACCCAGTAAGAGTTATGGGGTGCTAAGCGCAACCATGCCAATCTAGAAACAAGAGGAATGTCAATCACAGTGGGCAGCGTAAAGTCCTTACATGATAACCACGACAATTCCTTCCCAATCAGCATTAGCCTAGCGTCGCAAATCAGCGGGTGAGGTGGCATAATTGGATAAACATGTGCGCAATAGGTAATTATCATGGTACATTAATGGCCAGATGCATGTGTGGCAGAGAAGGCTTTGTGGAAATATATGATGTCAATTTAAGGAAAGCGGGTTGGCGAAGAGGCTAAATAGCTCAGGTGCTCACCATGAAAGGTAAGCAACTAGCTCGCTCCTGCATGCATGTAAAGCAAGAGCGTGCAGAGAGGAGATTGCTAGAGAAGACGATGATGGAGAGGAGATCCGGGACTAAAGCGAGAGATAGTTAAGCTAAAGACGATGGAGATGTCCAGTGTAAGAGTTGGTCGATAAGTCTTCATCATCGACTCTTATTCGAGTAGCATTTTACATTCGATAGGGGCATATTATTCGAGCAGTTTCCTTTTACTATGGGTCGTGACTTGCTTTTCATTGACTTTGGTATTGTAGGTGTATGGGATCAAAGGGGTGGCTCTGAAAGGGAGGTGTGATAGGTGCTGTGAAGACCATGGAGCTAAGCATCGCTATTGGTGTGGGGGGTGCATACTTGGGGACTTCGGCATCTTGCCAGATGTGGAGAGGTTTTTGCAGACTTGTGTGTCTGGGTTGTGCACTATAGAAAGAGGAGGTGCATTGTTCCATCTCCATTTGTTGATGGTTTTTCGGAAGTAGCAATCAGTACGTATGGTGTGAATAGATTGTTGTAGAAGTACATTGGCTAGGATAATGAGTGTCCGATGGGGGGAGTGATTATATGCAAGGCATTGAAACAAAGGAACCTACACATGTACCATGGTATGAAGGACTTCGAGCAAGCGCATTTCAATATGTTTCTAAAAATGTCAATGCAAATGTGATTTTCAATTGGGCATGGAGCTATACATCAGATATGGAGCATATGAATATCTGGGGATTATACTTGCCTTGGACAATAGGGAAATTCAGGTTGTACTCGCCCTTTTGGAAAAACCATGTCTACTTAATGAGTGCAAATATGTTTGAACTGTGTTTTATATACTAGAAGTATAAGCTACGATGCAAAATTGGGACGCCTTTCAGTAACTATTTGTTGAAAATGCTTCAAGATGGCCATTACTATCCCTTGCCATCATGGGTAACCCTTTATGAGGGACGTGGTATGGAAGTTGTGTGTGTTGAATGCTTGTGGACGTCTTTGGTATTACTATCTTCACTCGGTCCTAGCGATATCAGCTTCATCTTGTTCAGTTTTGATGCAAGGGCAAGCAAGCCACATGTAGATGATCACATCAAACAACTGCTTAAGGTCGCTTAAGGTCGCTCCAAGGTACTTCAAACTTAGCCCTCCAAATGTAGTTGTCGTTGTGGATGGCACTACTTCCAATAAGACATCACGCACATCAAGGGAATCTCCCAATCCAATTATGATTGAATCTCCCAAGCCAATTACAAGGCGACATGGCAAGGAGATAGTACTGAATGGAAGCATCAAAAGAATCTGACAACAAGACACAGCCAATCTACATCCCATTGGTTTTTGGAACAAAGTGTGGGGGTTAAAGGTCACTGTGCCTTTACCCCGGTTATGTACAATACTCAAACACATATATAAATGAATGAAAAAGAAGATTAGGGTGGTTCTGCACCCACCAAAACTTGTGTGGCTCTCTGTCTCTCTCTCTCCCTCTTCCGTTCTTGCTTCCGTTGAGAGCACTCTCAACTGGTATCAGAGCCTGAGTGATCTAGCTGAGCGTGCGTGAATGCTTGGAAGCTCAGTAGCTCTGTGGGAGGAAGGAGAAGCTTTGTGGGAAGCTTTGTGGGTGACTTTACTTGCATCCGAGTGTGCAGAAACCTTGGAGAAACCTTTGGAAAAGTCACTTAGGCTTTGCGAAGTGGTTTTGAGAGCCTGTTAAGAGCTTTCAAAGAAAAAGTCGTTTTTTGAGCTTTTTCCTGTTCCGTTCGATGACAGAGACTCCATATTGACTTGTAGAGGCAACTATTGCTTGCTTTTGGTGTCCACATTACTTCAGGAGCTTGGAAACGCGTTCATTCTTGAATCTGGGATCATTTCATTGGATTTCTGACTCACTGTGTCAGTTTCTGCGTTTTTTGCCCGGGTGTTGGAACTCAAGTTTGGAGCAACCATTTGCAGATCTGTCAGTTCCGGTGGACTCAGGAGGTCCTAAAACTTCTATGTTGCTCATCATTCGCACTCCGGTGGAGTTTACAGAGGTGGAGTTTACAGATAGCTCTGTTTCCAAAAACGTTTTTCAGTCCGTGTGTTGGACCCAGTGATTGAGACCACGGTTTCCAAAACCGTCTGTCCCATTGCGTTCCGGACGCCCAAAAACCCCTACCTATCAGTTCTTGCGTGATTCGGTGGAGGATTTTCAGAGTTATAAATCTCTGTGTATTCGATTTCGTCTCTCTGTTATGCATTTTTCATACTAAGGTTTTGAAACCTTAGATTTATGCCACATGGCAGTGGATAAGTGTTGACTCCCATTTCTCACTCATCGGTTGGGATTTTGGAGTTCTGGCAGAAGAGAGATATTTGCAGATTTTCTTGCTGATTCCGATTATGCAATGGCGCCCATGTTTTGAGGCATCTTAGGTTCTATTTTCAGTAGCACTCATTACCGTGGGACTATGATTTCTTGAGCATACCTTATGCAGATCACTCTGGTTGCATTTTGAGCAATGTGCGCTCATTCGTGGTATGCATTGGGTTGCAGTGGATGATTTATAGGCCATTTGGATGCATTGCGGTCCTTGTTGGATGCGCTGATAGGCCCAAATTGCCTTGTGGGATGCTATTTTTTATGGACGCTTTGCACATGGATGCTATTTTATGCTAAGGGATAGCTTTGAAACATTGCAGGTGATGCACTGATAGTGCTATGCTCTCTTGGATGAGACATTATTGATGCATATGCCAATGGACAGTGTTTATGCTTGAGTCATTTGGCACTTATTGGCATTTTCTTTTGGGCCAGATTTGCTCATATGGATGCATAGTATATGCACATGAGTCAGATGCATCTTTTGATGCTTTGAGCTTTGAATTTTGGTGATATTTCACTCTATTGTGGCATACACATTTGGGTGCACCTGGTATTTGGTGTGATTCTCTCTTGCAGGCACTAGCATTTGGGATTTTGTTTTATTTGCATCATGGCATCCTCTTCCATGTCTGAAAAGGAGTTTTTCAACATTAAAAAGTTTGATGGGACAAACTTTTCTTTGTGGAAAGAACAAATAAGGGATGTGCTTATTCAAAAGAAGCAGATTAAACCCTTGGCAGGGATTGAAGCTAAGCCTGTGGATATGCCTGAGGATGATTGGAATGAGTTGGATGCATTAGCAAAGTCTACTATTAGACTTCATCTTGCAGAGTCAGTTTATTTCATAGTAGTAAATGAGCAGACTACGGAAGATTTGTGGAAGAAACTGTGTGCCACTTATGAGAAGGAAACTGCCTCTAATAAAGTTTACCTCATGAAGAGATTGTTTGAGCTGCAGATGAAGGAAGGGGTCTCCATTGCTTCTCACTTGAATGAATTCAATATTATTTTCAGCCAGCTTCAGGCTCAGAAAATGAATTTTGATGCGGAGACCAAGGCAATATTTCTCTTATGTTCATTGCCATCCTCATGGGATACCTTCCGTACAGCTGTCAGTAACTCTGCACCTGGTGGAGTACTGAAATTTGATGATGTTGTGGGTAGCTTGTTGGCCGAGGAGATTAGACGGAAGTCTATGGATGGCAACAAGCAGGATGCAGCCTTAAATGTGCAAAGGGGCAGATCACAGTTCAGGGGGAAGTCCCAAGAAAGAGGGAAGTCTCATAGCAAATCCAGGGCACGGAACATTGAGTGTTACCATTGTGGCAAGAAGGGCCATATGAAAAAGGATTGCTACAAGCTGAAAAGAGAGCAAAAGGATAAGAAAAAGAATGCAAATTGGGGTGCAAATCAAAAGGAAGAGAGTCCAAGGGAGGACAAAGGAAAAGTGAAGATCGAGGAGATCAATGCAGTCACACATGATAGTGACAATGATGTTCTCTTCATGTCTAGTTTATCTACAGAGTTGCTTACCACTTCAGATGATGCATATTCCTAGGATTAGATTTTGGATTCTGGTGCTTCATTCCATGTTACTCCCCATAGGGAATGGTTCTCCACTTATGATAGTGGAAAGACAGGTTGTGTGCATCTTGGAAATGACTATGCATGTGACATAGTGGGAGCAGGTGACATAAAGTTTTCTTTTGCAAATGGGTCTGCATTTGTTTTGAAACATGTGAGACATGTGCCTAAGTTGACCAAGAGTCTTATTTCAGTGAGTCAACTAGATGATGCTGGTTTTCACACCACTTTTGGCTTTCAGAGTTGGAAAATTCAAAAGGGCTCTATGCTTTTGGCCAGGGGTGCCAAGTGTGGGACTTTGTATCCCTTACATGTATCAGGGGTATTTGATCATGTTGTTGCAATAACCGAGCAGCCAAGCACTTCTTTGTGGCATTGCAGGTTGGGGCACATGAGCCAGAATGGAATGAAACTCTTATGCCATTTGGGTTATGTACCGCATTTGAGTTTCTCTGATTTTGAATTTTGTGAGCATTGTCTCTATGGGAAGCAGACTAAATCAGCCCATAAAAGAAGGGGAAAGAAAGAGTTTGAAATGCTTGATTTGGTGCATTCAGGACGTATGTGGTCCCATGCCTACACGGTCATTAGGCGGGCCTGAATACTATGTGACATTCATTGATGATGCAACTAGGAAAGTGTGGGCTTATGCTATAGCTCGGAAGAGTGATGTGTTCCAGGTATTTCAGAATTGGCTGGCCTTGGTTGAGAATCAGTCAGGTAGAACGCTTAAATGCCTACGGACTGACAATGGTGGAGAGTATCTCTCTCATGACTTTCAGCATTTCTGTGATACTCGTGGGATTAAGAGGGAGCTTACATCCCCTCGTACTCCAGAGCAAAATCCAGTTGCAGAAAAGATGAATCGTACCATTCAAGAAAGGTTGCAATGCATGCTTTCCAATGCAAGTCTTTCTAGTGGTTTTTGGGCTGAGGCAATGAAGACTGCAGTGCATGTGATCAATAGATCACCTAGTAAGAGTTTGGATGGTGGTATTCCTGAAGAGGCATGGAGTGGCAAGAAGCCCTCTTACTCTCATTTGCGTATATTTGGGTGTGAGGCATATGCACATGTGCCAAAAGAGCTTCGAAAGAAGCTAGATCCTAAGTCTAGGAAATGCATCTTTCTGGGTTATGGTGAAAGTGGAGAGATGGGCTATCGTCTCTGGGATCCAGAAGCAAAGAAGATCATACGCAGCCATGATGTGGTCTTCAATGAGAAGAAGATGCATAAGGCACCCATGAGGGATGTGGAAATGAGGAGAATCACTTTCCAGGATGTGAATCCACCTACATATGTTGATAGACAGCAAGCTGTCCATGCACCAAATGTGCAAGAAATGGTACAACCAAGTACTCTCACAGGTATACAATCAAGGGTAGATGATGGATCATCTATTGGTGGAAATGATGAGCCAAATGTGGCTGATATGCAAGTGGGACAACAAGCTGAAATGCCATTGAGAAGATCATCTAGAGTGTCTAGACCGCCTGATAGGTTTGTTCCAGGGGTAGACTATGTGATGCTTACTGATTGCGGGGAGCCTTCTTGCTACAAAGAGGCTATGATGCGTGAGGATCAACGCAAGTGGGAGTATGCTATGCAATCAGAGATGAGTTCACTTATGAAGAATAAGACTTGGGACTTGGTTTCTTTGCCACATGGAAAGAAAGCATTGCCATGTAAATGGGTCTACAAAATGAAGGTCACAGGTGATGATGTGCCTAGATACAAGGCCCGTTTGGTTGCTAAAGGGTTCAAGCAAGAGAAGGGTGTGGACTTTGATGAGATATTCTCTCCAGTTGTGAAGATGACCACACTTAGATGCATGCTTGGACTAGTGGCAGTAGAGGATATGGAGCTTATGCAAATGGATGTCAAGACAGCTTTCTTGCATGGGGATTTGCATGAGGAAATTTACATGGTGCAGCCGGAAGGCTTTGAAGAAAAGGGCAAAGAGCATTTAGTTTGCAAGCTGAAGAAGAGTCTCTATGGTCTTAAGCAAGCACCTAGAGAATGGTATCAGAAGTTTGATGCTTTCATTCGGTCCCAGGGTTTTAGAAGGAGTGAAATTGATCACTGCCTCTACACTAAAAGGGCTAAGGATAGTAGCCTGATAATCCTGGCACTATATGTGGATGATATGCTATTGGCTAGCAAGAATACTTATGAGCTAGATGCATTAAAGGCCAAGTTGCATGAAACCTTTGATATGAAGGATTTGGGACTTGCAGGTCATATTCTTGGTATGCGCATCACGCGTGATCGGAGTAGGAAACTCCTTTGGCTTTCACAAAAAGAGTATGTTACAAAAGTATTGCAGCATTTCAATATGGAGGGGGGGAAGGCAGTGAGTACTCCATTGCCTCCATATGTGAAACTGAGTCATACAGATAGTCCCAAATCAGATGAGGAGAGGGCCATGATGGCCAAGGTTCCTTATGCATCAGCAATTGGGAGTCTTATGTATGCTATGATAGCTACTAGACCAGACATTGCATTTGCAGTGGGAGTTGTTAGCCGCTATATGGCTAATCCAGGAAAGAGGCATTGGGAGGCAGTTAAGTGCATCATGAGGTACATGAAGGGTACCAAGGAGATGTGCATTTGCTTTGGTAAAGGAGACATGCGTGTACTTGGGTACACAGATTCAGACTATGCAGGGCATGTGGATAGTAGGAGATCCACTTCTGGTTATGTGTTCACCTTTGCAAGTGGTGCAGTGTCGTGGATGTCTCGCGCACAGAAGTGCGTTGCTTTGTCTACCACAGAGGCTGAGTATGTTGCAGCCACAGAGGGTTGCAAGGAGGCTATATGGCTTGATCGGCTAGTGGGAGATTTGGGGATGCATACAGGTGTACCGACATTGCATAGTGATTCCATGAGTGCTATTCAGCTAGCACGGAATCCGGTCTTTCATGCAAAGACCAAACACATTGAGGTCAGGTACCATTTCATCAGGGAGGTACTTGAGGACAAGCGCATAGAGCTTGTCAAGGTTCATACAGATGATAACCCTGCAGATATGCTGACGAAGAGTCTACCTAGTCAGCGATTTGAGTATTGTCGTGTATTGATGGGCATTGGATAGTATGCTCACTGGTTGTTCTCCCTTAAAGGCACATTGTCCTTTAAGTGGGAGGTTGTGGGGGTTAAAGGTCACTGTGCCTTTATCCCGGTTATGTACAATACTCAAACACATATATAAATGAATGAAAAAGAAGATTAGGGTGGTTCTGCACCCACCAAAACTTGTGTGGCTCTCTGTCTCTCTCTCTCGCTCTCTCTCCCTCTTCCGTTCTTGCTTCCGTTGAGAGCACTCTCACAAAGGGAATACTTATTGCCTTTGACAACCGTTCAACATGCTTGTTACAAGTTTTCGAAACAAACTTCACACTTGTCTTTTATGTAGATGGAAATTTTGCGTTGTTATAAAGTATCCTAATGTGGCCCTATCGAATGTATGCACTCTTATTAATGAAACCATTTGTATGCAGTTTTCCTAAATGAGCTGAGCCTAAAACTAGTTTCAAACTTTAAATTTCACAAGTGTTGATTATTGCACGGTTTTCTACTCAAAAGTACAGAGAGAATCCAACTTGTTCGAGTTGAATTGACAATGTTACTATAATGTTACGAATTTTTAAAGTAAAGTTCACCCATAATGATTATACAAGGGAATATAATTTTATTTTTTAACACCCATCCACCCACTCATACACTCATGGTCCACTACAAGGGGCTACTATAGGACCTGCACTCTCTGAGCAGGATGCGAACAATTGCAGCTACTCAACTAGACAAACACTCTACCGCCTAAGCTATGAGTGCTCCTCAAGGGAGTGGAGGACGGGTTTCTCTCTCTCTCTCTCTCTCCACCCCCTACTCCCACTCACCTAAGCATTTTTGAGTGCTAATAACTAGCACAAGAAGATAAAGCAATATGTGTACATAATGTAGGGGTGGCAGGTTGAAAATAAACTCTACGATGGGGAGGTAGACCTAGAGCATCGAGGGGAAACTAGGTTGGGTAGGCCACCTTTAGAATAGAGTAAAGAGCCATCAACAAAGCTGAAACATGGGAAAAAAATAGACAATAACATATCAAAAAAAGAGAGGAGATTATAGCTCTTTAAATGGCTTTTTGAGTAGCACAGTAAGAGACAGCCACAAATGAAATCCATTTATCCTCGCATCCCTTGTTCATCCTTGGCATTCTTTTTTGCATTGATTGTTGCCTATATTTCATAGTCCTTGGCATTCATTCATTCATTGCTCGTTCCCTATACTTTACAGTACCATTTTTGGCATGGAGCATGTAATAGTGACTTGAAATTGCACTTGAATCCCACCATTTAATGATCTTTTAAAAAAATAAGAAGAACGAGTAAAAATATGGACATGAGACATGACACAGGGTCCATTTGGACCGGATCCTCCTTGCAAATATCAAGGGTGGTGTTTTATTACGAATTTGGTAATGTGCAAAGATTTGTGGTTTTTGGGGCCTATATATCATGCTTGGTTGCAACCTATATACTATTGTGACATGGACTACCATATGAATTATAATCCTTTGAACTTGGCTATGTTTGTTGCTGATTCTGAATCTTCCCTCGCATCGAGAACATGTAAAAAAAGAGAGGAATGTTGTACGAATTTAGAAGTAAGGATATCGAGAGGGCAAGGAAAGCAATTAAAAATATTTATATAATTAGAATTATTATAACCACAGATAGTGTTGACGAGGAGGCAACATGCTTCCTTCCCCAAAGAGTTATATTCCGAGAGAACAGGCATTCCTGTATTCGTATTGCAAGTTGAGAAATCAATACCTTGCATGCTCTAGTCACGTAGATCTCTTTCACTTTTTGCAATCATGAAAACATACATTTAAAACATACGCACATTGAAACGCGCTATCCATTATTCTCGAACAATGCAAAAATCTAAATTTGACAAGTTACTAGCTGGATCATTAGGATTCAAAAGCCAGAACTTGAAGCATATGTTTACCATTAAATTATATCTATCTAGTTTCATTTTAGAACAATGTGCCACACACCATATTATGTAGGTTCATAGTCTTTACTTGAGGTTGAGACTTCATTTTCCTCTTCTTTTGTACTTAAAGCTTCATGATTATGTTGTCCAAGTCAATTTTGCCGAAGTCGATTGTGTTACTTAGGAGGTGATTCTTGAATGAGTGGCAAAATTCAAAGCAACAATATATTTGTAGCATAGACCAATCTTTACAGAATTTGCCACCAATGATGCACAAAACAAAACCTTATCCTTTAATCAAGTCCATAATAATCTGACCATAATAATTGTGTCAAGATCAAATACCTTCAGAGTCCACTGCCTCTATGCATTAAGTGTTGACACAACGTGTGGTCACCTTGAGTGCATGCACTTATGATCTGACCCATTGTAGTCCCCCAACTGGGAGGAACTTTAACTTATTCCGAATTGAGTGGTTTTAAAGAGACTCCCAAGCCACTAATCTTAGGTTTTCTTTAGGTAAACTTGTTGATAAGGTTCACAATCAAAGCTATCCAAGTTCCAAGCACCAACACATACATAGTTCCAAATTTCATGTAATTATCAAATGTGCGACTAACCTTCAATCATACATGCCATTGACCTTCGATTATGGATCAAAGTGTCCAAAAGTTTTGGCACCTTGAATGCACCATACTTGGTGGGCAATAGGATGTTTCCATGCTAAATTTATGAAGGAGATGCTCCTTGCCAAAGTCTAAGGAATCTCGACTACCCAACTTCAACACACAATGCAACCATGATCGAGAATTGCGAGCTACAAGGACGTTGTGATTGGATTCGAGGGAACCACCTAAAAATCATCTAATTAAAATCAGTCGACCAATCCAAACTCCTTTTAAGCTCACGAGTCGATTATAAACTATGGGCCTGCCTTGAGATTGTTAATGCTTTGGAGGGAAGAAAAGCTCGGGAAGACCAACAGCATCCAAAGTTTGTTCTAGTTGACCCTCTCCTTATATAGATTTGTCGTATTTAAATCAAGGAATGCTTTTTTACCATGAAAACCTTTCACAGGTTCTAAATGAAGGCTTCTAATTCTGACACGTGGGTGAAGGAGGGATAAAAAAACAAAACTTCCTCCTAGGCTACCTATCGTAAAGAGAGCAATAGGGGGATGAAGCAATAAAGGAGGAGCTGTGAGTTGGGATATATATGTGGAAGGTAGATGAATCTTTTTCATGATCTACAGATAGCAACTCGTATAGCCAAATTCCATCAGATAAAGAAAAGAGCGAGAATTTCCCTTTTCAATAGTTAAGGTCAAAAGAACGTATATGTGCCAAAACAAGAGTCATATTTTGTCAGTTTTGAGAGGGACCAAAAGGCCTAGTCGACCGATCATTTTTTCACCACCATATCACCCAACAAGCTCAACAAGAGACCACTTTTTAGGAAAGGGTGATTGGTATTAGCCAAGCCCTCTTGGAAAATGGGGACCCCAGGAGCAAGTTTTACATAGATTTTTGTCAAATCAATGCCCTTTTCCACCTATTGTTATGTTATGTTAGTAAACTTAGCATAGCTAGTTTAACTATATTGAGGTTAACCCTCACAACACAATTCAATTTGTTTGGTACCCATTATGTTATTCGCAAAGCAATCTTGAGAAGGATATTCGGATCTTTTTTCCAAATGGCAATGAGAAAGAGATTGGGTCAAGGTCTACCATACAATGTGGGTGACATAATGGTTGTGTGGAAAGCAATCGAGGTTATGAGGAATGTGCTAGATTGGGTGATGGTACTCATCAACAAGGACATGGGCTACCTATAGAAGTTGGTTAACCGGTCTGATATAGAGGGTGAATTTGTCAGGTGGCACCTTGAGTTATTTGTTGTGTTCAAGTTATGTATGAAGTATACTTCAAGGATGAAATGGTACCATCAAATGGATTAGAGAGTGGAGTAAAGACCAAATTGGAGAGTAATGACTCAAAAGATGATGAGACAAAAGGGACCAACTATGGGAGAGTTGTGAGGCCACATTATGGAGCTGCAACAGCCCAACTGAGATGATCGGCAAGCAACTAGCCAAGTACAAAGGATGTTGCACATCGCAAGCACAGTGACAAAATATGAACTGGATGCAAATGGGCTACCAAGGTGACGGTTGCACAGAAAACAGTTGAGATGAGGAACCGATTGGGATATCAGGATGGAAGAGTGAAGGTTTCAAAGTAGAAAGATGGCCATAGGACAACGATAGAAGATGCAAACAATCAGGCAAGCAAGGAACAAGTTTGGATGCATCGATGGGTGGGTGAGGCCCCAACAATAAAGGGATAAGCATCAAGCAAGGCCATGAGAGATTGTTGGAACTGGAAAGCAAGGCTGAGTGGAACTCAAGTGGAGGAGCGAGCTAGGCCCTAAAGAACCTGTCGAAAGTGGCAAGAGAGGCCACAGGGAACTAAAGTAGATGGATGAAAAAATGGCAACCGTGGTCAAATATGAACTAAAGAACAACTGGGCAAGCTAGGCCCAAAAAATATTCAAAGTGTAGAGACCATTAAGTGAGGTTGAACCTAGGGGAGCCATTAGGGAACAGGTGCCAGGACCATGGCAACACCCGCTCCCTAAGTTGCTCCTCCATCTCTTGCTCCCAGCATCTTCCTCTGCCTCCATCCCCCTGCCTTCCTCTATCTCCTTTGCCTCCTCTCACCCTCTCCTCCTCTGCCTCCCGCCATCTCCGCCTCCCTCCCTCTCTGCCATCTCTTCCATCTCTGCCTTTCACCCTCTCTGCCATCTCCTCCTTCTTTGCCTCCTGCCCTCTCTGCCTCGGCCTCCCGTCACCTTCTCCTCTTCCCCCTGCCTTCCTCCTTTGCCCCTGTCTCCCTTGCCTTCCGTCATCTCACCCCCCTTCACCTTCTCTGTCTGCCTCCAACTCCTCCTCCCACCTCCTTCTGCCTTCTCTTGGAACAGAGAGAGAGAGAGAGAGAGAGAGAGAGAGAGAGAGAGAGAGAGAGAGAGAGAGAGAGAGAGAGAGAGAGAGAGAGAGAGAGAGAGAGAGAGGGGGGGAGAGAGAGAGAGAGAGAGAGAGAGAGAGAGAGAGAGAGAGAGAGAGAGAGAGCATGCCTCACACAAACCACACTGAGAAGGAGATAGGAAAACATATAAATTTGCAAAAGGATCTCAGATAAAATCCCCAGAACTATAGGGGGAAACCTCTATTGTATAGATGCACAGGAGTGGTACAAGAGGTGCTCAACTGTTGCACCCGAAGTGTGGAATTCTTGATCCACACACCTACTCCAATTGATAGAAAATGAAGGGATTGGGGGGGAACCTATATAGGCTCATCCTCCCTCGGTCAGCCAGCCTACTAGGGCACCAATTAGCTACTCAAAGGGGCCGACCCCACTGCTGTATAGGGGCCAATTAGGCCAGGTGTGCTGACCCAGTCTAGGGTTGCCCACAGTCCTATAAGAGGGGCTTGGTACTAGCCCTACTGCTCCTCAAAGCAGGGCTAACTAGGCCTCCTGCAGTATGCTCTCCAAGGGGGTTGCACCCAGCCACCATAAAAGGGGTGC
Source organism: Dipteris shenzhenensis (assembly GCF_047967505.1). Classification (NCBI taxonomy): domain Eukaryota; kingdom Viridiplantae; phylum Streptophyta; class Polypodiopsida; order Gleicheniales; family Dipteridaceae; genus Dipteris; species Dipteris shenzhenensis. The sequence goes on along the minus strand of NC_141622.1, from coordinate 1,337,800 downwards.
CCCTCCTGCTCACGCACTTGGCCAAGCAGAGCCAGGTGGACAACCAGCAGGTCGGACCACCTCTACCCATAAAAGGGTCATGAGGGTGGGGCTGCATCATACATAGGTGGCCACACAAGCCCCACCAAGTAGATGGGCCTCCTCATAGGCTGCCTTGAGTCATAGCAAGAGGCCTAGGATGGCCACGCAACTGTACTATCATCCCTACCCTAGACTACCCTCATGAGGGGTAGACACACCCACAATACAAGCTTTCTCAACCTACCTAGCCTCTCATTGGGCGGGTACACCCACAAGCAAGGCCCTCTCTCTCTCTCTTTCTAGGTGACATCGAGAGATGTTGACCTCTAACAATGTGATGACTTGAAATGTTGCATCAAGCTGTAATGTGGATGTCCCGACTCTCATCAGTTTCTATAGTAGCTTAGATTCAAGCACACTAACCTAAATTTTTTTTCGCCATTTTTGGGTCTAAAAGTTTGTAATATAAATTTGAGCATAATTGCATGAGACTTGGCTTGTTGGGTTTATAAGTTTGTAAAGTCTAGGACAAAGATCTACTCAAATGTATTTAAAAACCATTCTATCTTCTTTCTTAGGACTTGGGCGATTTTTTGCTTGAGGCATTTGAGTAGATCTTGTTCTATATTTAGTACTCTCATCAATTTGGAGAGTAGATTAGATTAAAGCACACTAACATGATTTTTTGCCATTTGAGCATAATCACATCAGACTTGGCTTATTGGGTTTAGAAGTTGGTAAAGTCTCCTGAAGTCTATGGCTTAACTTGTTACGATGATGTCATCACTTTGCTTTTAATTGTATCTTTTGCATTCTTTTACATTGTATCTCTTGCTCAGTGTTTATTATTGGGTAGTGCTGCATGTACTCATGCCACTTGTTATTGTTGTTTGTATAGGTGGTGGGTATGCTACCATTTGTATGTCGGTGACTGATGGATCAATGATTGGTGGGAAATCTACATGCATTACAAGACAAAGGCACTTTGGCTTATTTGTTTAGTCAAAGTAAGTCTCATTGACAAGTAATAATGTAGAGATTTTCATGTATGTTAGACATGATTTATTAATTTATTGTTTTTTTAATGTCTACAAGAGGAGTATATGAAGATATGGAGAGATTAATTGAAAATAGTGGACAATTGAGAGGTAAGTTGACGTTTTCGTTTGATTTTTTCATAAATAAAAAACAGCCCTCTCTTATGTAGTTCTTATCATGTGCAGATGAAATAAAACAATGCAAGGATGAGATCAACCAATCTAAACAAAAGATTAAACAAGGTAAATTGAGTTGATTTATTAGCTTGATTTATCATAAATAAAAAACAACCCTGTCTTATGTTGTTGTCATCTTGTGCAGATGAAGTAAAACAATGCAGGGATGAGATCAGGCAGTGTAAAAAGGAGATTAAGGAACTCAAGAAAATGATGGAGAGGACAATCTTTTAAGTAGGTTTAGGAGTCATTATATTTTTCTTATTTCCAAACAATGTTTCATTTCGCATGAAGTAGAACATGCATTATGATCAGCATCTCTGAATATACTTAGGTCTTGCCCAATTTTCTTTTTGGCTTGCCCTTGGAGGGTAGGTCTAATTGGAAATGAAGAGGTGCAGCTTTCTGAGATGTAGAACTAGATTGAAAGGGTTGCTATTGCTGAAAAGGAAAAACTAGAGTTTTATCTCAAGTTTTTTGTAGTGGATTCCAGTCGGTTGGTAGGAAAATACATCTGCCATTTGCTATCTTTGAGTTTCCTTAATACTTACGTCACCATATGGTGTCACTAATATGGTATGTTGTGTCTATTGCTTAGGGGCCATCCCTTGGATCGACCTGGACAAAACTAGGCATGGTGGTGAGTTACAAGAGGTTGCAAGTACTTGAAGGCATTCTTCCATGATCTATATTTCAACTCAGTACATGAACTATCATGAGCTGGATTATGGTCAGTAGATCCCACTTGATGGGTGTTTCATTGGCAAAAATAGCAGTGTTTTCTTCTTGTCAAAAAGAGAGATCTTCATTAAAATCAATCTTACTGTTTTTTTAAGGAGAGTGGTATCTTATGCAGGGGCCTAAGAATGCTGGATAATTTTTCTCTTAAGGCTATTTTCATCCACTCTAGACTGGCGAAACTTTAAAATGGAAAGAGGCTACTTATTATCTTGGTGGGCTCTCAGTTTTTCTTGAAGCCAAGTGAGGGCTTTTCCTTTGCTCATATTCTAGATGCCATCCTTGACCATGCAGTATAGTTGGCCTATAATTAACTGATATGGCACTGCATCCTTGATGAGATTGTGGGCTCTATCCTTCTTGAGGGCTTTGTCTAGAGGCAACCTGTAGGCCAAGTAGTGGCCAATTTCGACTGCCCATTCAAGAATTATGTCAATGAGGAATAGAGGAGCATTGGGGAGATCATCTTTAACTCCCTTTAGAGCTTCTCCATTGGGGATCCTCAAGAGATGATCGGCTAGGATGTGGGTCTTTCCCTTACGCATTGCGACTATGGAGTCAAACTCTAGGAGGATTAGCATCCACCTTGTGATGCATCCCGTCATGCAAGGCTTGTTAACCAGATACAGTAATGCTTGATGGTCCACAAAAAAGATGAACTTGTTAGCTAACAAGTAATGCCTAAACTTTTTAACTGCATAGACCATGGCTAGGCCTTCCCTCTCTGTTGTCGTGTAATTGACCTAAGTAGAAAAATTTGAATTCATGATTCAAAAAATGCAAGAAATTCGGATGAATGATTCGAAGGGAGGAAAAATCGAGCAAGAAAGTGCTGACACCTCACGTTTATGAAAATTCGAAGGGAGGAAAAATCGAGCAAGAAAGTGCTGACACCGCATGTTTTTTTCATAAATCAACGTGTCATCCATTAATATTCATACAAATAACTTTTATTTATACGAAAAAGTATTCGTATGAATAAAACTGTACTAGGACAATTATGGGACTCTTTTCATATACTTAAGCTCACAATTTTCTAGTTTATCTTATCTCATGCTTGGTTCCCTAGCTGAGCATAAGAGATCAAACAAGGAAAAGAAAGAAGGAAGACCCTCCAAGGTTGCAAAAGCAATCTAGAAGGTCTAAACTAAGATGGGATTTGTTTGTGGGAGTTCTAGGTTCTCTTTGTTGAGTTCCTAGATCTCTTGTGAGAAATGTGGTTTTGCTATGTGTTTGTGTTTATGAAATTTGTTTGTGGGAGTTCTAGGTTCTCTTCAATCCTTGAGTTCTTGGTCTTGCAGCCTGCGAATCTAAATTGGTGAGATCCTCAAAATCAAATGTGTTAATATCCTCAGTAGCATCCAAGTTCCCAAAATCATCTTTGTAGTGCAGAAGCTCAACCTCCATCATGTATATGCGTGCTCGCAAGTCCTCAATCTCTTTGGCTTGAGATGCAAGGTGAGCTTGTAAGTCCTCGGCGGTAACACCCTATTGACGAAGAGGTATGATAGATGTTGCTAAGTCAACAAGGTCACTATGTGCCTGGGGAGTTAGCACGTGAGGCCTTAAAGACATGGGCTCTCTGTTCTCTGCTTTTGCTCGCTTGTGCTCACATACCCAAAAAATGCACTACTCCAAGCTAAAGTTGTTTGCACTATGTGTTGGGCTGCCAAATGTCATGCTATTCACAGGATGAAAAGACTAGCTTAGATCAGTGTACTTCATGGTTTGGGCTTCAATGGTAAAGATCTCACCGTTGGGGCCTCTCTTGCACCTTGATGCTATGGGTGAGTTGGAAATTCTAGCCTAGTGCCGTAGCTTGTCCAGACTAGACACTTCACCCAGGTGGAAGTTCTGGCTAGGAGACTCTTGTGGTTGTGTATAGATTCCAAACTCCCACATTTGAACACATGTTTCCATGAAAGATCCATAAGGAATCAAACTTGTGCTTCTATTCAAAAGAGATTCAATGCTCAAAGGCATATCAAAATTTGGTTTTCAAAAGCTGTATCCATGCTTAAGATGCTTGTTTATGTTTATGTAAATATGTTCGCTTTGTGTGTAAAAAGAAAGTCCCCTTAACTTAGTCATTCTTCATTGTAACACCCCCCATTATGAGGAGAAGATGATCTTTTTTTTTTGAAGTCAAGGCTAGTAGTTAGTTGGTGTGTGGCCAAGAGGCTTTTCTTGAATTGAGGCTAGAGGCTTTGTACATGTGTGTGTATGTGGCCACTCATTCAAGTCAATCTTGTTCAAGATTAGGCTTTTGTTCCAACGCTCTCATGCTTGAGATGGAGTTTAAGCTCTCTCAAAAGGGGGTGAGTATATGGGAGATCGAGCTCTCTCATACAAGGTCTTGTTTGGACTATGAGCAAAACATGAGCTGTTGACTAGGGAACGTTCGGCATAGCTAGTTGTGTACACTCTCTTGTGCAATCTAAGTGCCGTTTCTTGTTAACTCCTCCTTTTTCCCTTGCTTTCTTGAGCACATGCACTCATAGGAAAGGTAAAAACTAGGAAAAACTAAGCGCATAGAGGATCGGTGCGGGGTGTGTGCATTGAGAGTTGGGATAAGTTGTGTGATAGCGTTGGGTAATATCAAGAATGAGACCCATGTGAATGACCGAGGATTGGAAGGCCCTTGTTCTACAAATTGGTGCAAAACTTGCAAACCATTTGGTATCGAGCTTGGACTCGAGGGTGAGCCCGAGGGGTCAAGCATGCTGACCCTATGCAAAATGCTACTAACCCATGTGAGACCATGTTGGGCTAAGACCGAGACATCGCACAGAGGGCAGCTAGGATCCTTGAAGGGGACCCGTAACCTATGGAGGGTAGTTGGGATCCGAGGAAGGTCTACTGGCACCATGCGTATGGTACGAGGATGCATGCTAGTACACTATGAAATCCGTTCAATGAGCTTGCAATCACAATGGTCTCTTCTTTTCAAAGGCTTCCAAATGAATAACTATGTAGTAATTTGGTCTTGTCTAAACTAGCAACACCACATGACCAGCCCTTCCTGCACTTTGTTGACATTTGGCTTAGGTGTGTCATTATTGCACAATATGACCAAAATCACAATTTTAAATCTTGATCTTTTCTCCTCAATCATATCAAATAACTTTGTTGAAAACTTAATCTTTATAACGTTTTCCCATTATGGGTCCTATAGCTTTATTTTGTTATGGAGCACATAATCACTACTTTGGAATATAATCTCAATTTTAGCATTTTAGGATCTTCTTAAGGAGATAGAAAAAGAAGTAGGGAATTTTTAGAGATGAGATGTGAACCTGATGCTCCCTATAAATATGAGGGCTAATACTCTTATTATTTGTGATGGACAAAGATTAGAACTTTTCGAAAACTAAAGCTAAATAAATACATGAAAAAGGGATTGCTCACATGAGCTTGTGAGTTCTCTTATTGATACTATGGAAGTAATCATCACTGCAACCTTTGAGATGTTATGAGTTGGACTACAATCATAGGAATGATGATGTTAGCTTCTATCGCTTATGCATTCACCATGGTCATTTCTTTGAGTTTCCTAGTTCTTGCTCATCATCAAGAACATGCATAAAATGAGAGGGTTGGTTAAGTATAATCATAAGTTTTAAAGTTTCAAAGCATTGTAGAAAGGGAACTCTACATATTCATAGGAAGCTTGTCCTCTTTTAAGAAAACCAAAATAATAAAATTTTAAGAATAATAAAATTGAGAAAAATAAAAAAGCTGTAAAACAAAAAAAGAAAATCCATCCGCGATGTATGGGGAGAGTCCTCTCGAATTATTTATAATGGGAAAGAGCATGGCCCTCTCTCATCATCTTTGGTTTTATTCTTGATTTTAGCTCTACTTTTGGTTTTTCTTTTTGCTCCATTCTTTGCTCAGTTTTTTTGTCTTCTTTATTAATTTTGAATCTTGAAAGTTTACCTCTAAGGATTTGCTCATATGTCCTTTTTGTTAATAGAGATTATGTTTGAATGAATGCCTACAAAGCAACAAAAACATAATTTTAGTGAATAGTTCCATCATTGACGAGGAGAAAGGTTGATTTCACATGAACCTATATTATTTGTTACAAAAATATATAAATATTATTTGTGATTATAAAAGCTCAATATCCATGTACCACTTTCTCTAAGATTTAAGAGTGTTTTTAGGGTTCATTTGTTTAGTCATTTAGGTAGACTTTCAATGTATGGTTTATAATAACTTTATACATGGCTCAATATTACTTTAAAAAATTTTAACCTAGACTAATACTCTAGCATGACAACTAAGGAAAGAGCATGGAATGCTTTTGAAAATCAAAGGCTAACATGTTACCATGTAGACTTGAACTTGATGAAGCAAAAAGTTGACTCACTCTGTCAAGTTCTTTGTAACAACATAAGTAGGATGTTGGCATAAGGGATCGCATGAAAACACTTTATGTAGCAAAAAATGTGGAAGAAAAGCATCTCATTCAGCAAACGAGTAAAGAGACCTAGTCAAAGAGGCCCAAAAATAGCATACTTTTACAATTGATTGCAACACTACCCAGATTGAATTAGACTCCTAATACCATTTTCTTGAAATTTACATAAAAATACAAATGTACAAAGCAAGCCTTTAAAAGGGATAGTGTATATGAGAAAACTTGCGATGTGGAGCAAAAGTAAGTCCAAAGCATTTAGCTTCTACAATCTTTCAAGGCTATCCAAATTCAAGTCTAAATTGAAATAAAAAATGTAGTCCTCTATTTCCTCGATTTGCAGCATCATGAACTAGTCACCCACATATCCTCATTTGTATTCCTACATCTAGTATTTAGACCTAAATCTAAAATGTTATATGATCAATAATAATTGGTTTCATTGTTTCAATACAACAATACAAAATTAAATCTTGCGATGATTGAATATTTGAATATATGGCTGGGAAGCAATGGACCATCTCCTTTGTTGATTATTGGGCCTAGCTTGAAATTTTGGTAGCTGTGACTCAGATTTCCCTCATAGAGACAAACTAACTCCTCATTTTTGAGCGAGAATTATTGCTCAATTGCTGGGAAGCCAAAAACATTAAGCACATTTCATGTCATGTAAAATTGATCATCAAAAAATTGAAACACTAGAAATGAAAAAGAGCTGAAGGAGCATCCACCACTAAAACATTTAAATGAACCACTTTGATGCCAAACAAATGAAATCCTAATATTCCATCAAAAAACAACCCAAAACCGCCTTAACAAAGGAAACACCACGAATGTTGTCGAACCTTGTTGTTAAGTAGCACACTATCAATTGAGAGACAAATTTGTAGTCAGAGTCATGCAGGTCACATATGTTGAACACACAGATAGTGTGACAAGTGTTACACATTATGGGCTAGAGAGGATAAGAATTAGCAAAAATATATATATATGTTTGCAAGTAGAGTGTTGTAAAAAATTTGGGGCATATTTTCAATTCTTTCCACATCTATGCATGTGCTTTGGGTGCTATTGACAATTTAAAGCCATTGTTGGAGGAAGAAAACACTTACATAAAGTCCATCATCTCTACAAAGTTTTGATCATTAATTTCATTACTACAAAGGTCCATCAAACACTACCACGTCCACCCACTAGCGCTTCACCTTGAGCATTAGACATCCTATTGAAAATTCTTTCAATACAGTGGAGGCACAAAAATTTTGATCCATAGGTTGGCTTTTCCCACACTTTTGAATCGGTTGGATTTTCCCATGCTTTTGTGGACATATCCAAAAGGCATCTAGTTGATGGAGGTAAGGACACATGGTTCAAGGAGAGCTCAGCTTTCCTAAACTTGTCTAGGCTGGTCATGTAAAACTTGAAGTAGCATTCTCATTTTCTACCATTAAATTAAACCATTATTTTTTAATATTTTCTTTTACAAAAGTCCTTAAATTACTATTCTAAGGGGATTATAGTTTCAGGCTTTCTAGTATGTTGTTAAGAGATTAAACATAATTAGACCCCCTGTGGATCCCAATTGGAATTCACACTTTGTTAAAATCCTTAATTAGTCATTATTAATTGGTAGTGGAAATGGGCCCTAACTTAGTACCCATTCTTTAGGAAACATGTGACTTGGCAATTAAGAGGGAGCGGAGACTTAGGGTGCTCAATTAGTAATAAAACATTCAATACATGCAAGCAAGTACAAAAAATACCCCTATATTTAAGCTCTGATATTTTTTTAATATAATTATTTCCCACTTTTTGTTGTAATTTTCAATTTAAAAGTCCCCTCTACACGTATACATGCCATAATCATATAAGATAAGTATTTTTAAAACCCCTCTTATCCCCATAAATGGCCCATGAGTCCCCCAAAATCACAAAATCACCTTTCATTAATGAACCAACTATGCTACATGTTCTATAGCATGACCATCTCAAGGACAAAGAGGTTGGGGAGGAGAAAAGGAAGCAACAAGGGCCAAAAATGAGAAGAGGAGGCTAAAGAAGAGATGGGAGACAAAAGAAGAAGAGGAAAAGGGAGCTGCAAGGTGTAGGGAAAGGCTCAACAAAGCCTTTGCTTTTTGGAAAGTGATGACATAGTTGGCACACATCACTGCATCAAGCCAATATTTATTGGGCAAGGACTTGGCCGTAAGCATGCATCTGGCCATCTCCATAGTGAACCTGTTCTTTCTTTCGGGAACATGATTATGTTGAGGAGTGTAAGGAGTAGTGTATGAGAGAAATGGGAGAGCTTACAATCGTGAGAGTGCTTTTGTTTTAGTGAAAGATGAGTGAACTCATGCTCATGTTTTACTTCATCTTTATGATACACTTGTCCATCATTTTAATAAGGTCTCCACAAAAAAACGCCCATGGGGATTTTGGAGATGTCACTATCATAGTGGCATATCTTTGTGACTCTCTTTATGTTTGAATCCACATTTTCTATGGTAATGTGACATGTATATGTACTTCTCTATGGTTGTAATGGAGCAAACAATTCCCTCAACCTTCATGTAAAGCAAGTGGTAAGACCCTCTTTCTCGCTTTACATTTACCATCATTTAAGAAAAATTACCTCATTTCCAATGGAATTGTTGCTGTCCGTGCTCAGAGGTCGGAGGAGCTAATGTATGCAGAGAGATCCAAGCATGTTTGTGGAAGCCAATCATACCGATTTGCAAAGCACATGGTCATTGTGTGAGAATGGCCAATATATAATGCATATGGAGTTTGAAGAGATTAAGAAATTTCATAGAGTCATCTACATTAACCATGTATTGCTTTATGTATATAGTGTGATGTGTTAAATAAAAAACATGTCTTCTATAAAATCTAAAATCTTGTAATAAGCCTATTGATAAAGGATTCTCCCCTATATTATATCACCTGATGATAGTGCAAGACTCCTCTCATTTTGTATTGAGGGGAGTGTTTGAATTTTACAAATCAAGATGATTGGGGGATGTGGATCTACCTCAATGTGATTGGAGGGATAGAACTTGAATAGATTTTGGATGTGGTGTGGAAGACTTGGTAGCATATAAAATAGGTGGTGCCTATGTGATTTGTGCAAATCTCATCATAGCATTCCATTTGTAAGGCTAATAGCTAAGGAGGATTTGTACAACTCCTTCCAATTGTACCTATGTGATTTGTATTAAGGGGGAGTGTTGAAATTTTCATCAGGATGATTGAAGGATGTGGATCTACCTCAACATGATTGGAGGACATAGATCTTGGATAGATTTTGGATGTGGTGTGGAGGGCTTGATATCTAATAAAATAGGTCGTACTTGTGTGATTTGTGTGGATCACATTGTATCCTATAACTAGACCCACTTTGCCACACCAGGAGCAACAAAACCAACATAATGCCAGGGAAAAAGTAACACTAATCAATTGAAGGAATCAATGGCTCAACAAAACCAAGTCTCTCCTTGTCATTACAAAATCTACATGATTCCCAGCATTATATTTTTGTTAAGATCGATGTCTACAATTGTGACACATGGCTTCACGAGGGATCACAATCCCAAGATCAATTGTGACAAGTGGCTTAATGAGGGCTCATAAAATGAAAAGTTGGGCGTAGGCTGCCTATTGTCAAAATTTTGAATTTTGAAGGAGTGTGGATAAATTGATGACTAGTTGTGTGCCCAGGTTTTTAATGTGTGTGTGTGTGTGAGAGAGAGAGAGAGAGAGAGAGAGAGAGAGAGCAATGGTGTAAAGCAAGACCAACTTTGAAATGTTGAACAAAATGCGAAACGGGGTTTCCCTTTCCATATCTTTAGTGCAAGCCTTTAGTTGACACGTGGCATCATCCAAGCTACCACGTGTTCTTCCTTTTGTCCATGGTTAATAGGTAGATAGACACGGCCTTATGTCATGGAGGGGAAAACTAGAATCCTTGGCCAGCTCCTCCTAAGTATATTGTAAGTAGCTAATAATAGGCCAGTTGATCTAGAATGTGCCACATGGTTTCGTAGGATTTTAGAGTTTCATAAAACGCTCTATGCTGGCTAAGTAAAGAGGGAAAATAGTATGCCATGCAAATGCACCAGTAGAAATAGGAGGGAAATAGAGTGGGACCAGGGGAAATCGCACTCCATGCTCTAGACCTCACGGTGCTATTTCCCCTACCCTTGAGAACCATTGATGTGACATTTCCTTATAGCCCTCTCTCATTTCCCCTCCATTTCCCTTGGATCATTATGTCATGCATCAAGGGAAAATCGTCCAAACTAGGCTCCTCCCATGGAAAAACATCCAAAATAGCCATACGCCTTTTTCTCCTCCATGACATAAGCCCCATAGATACGTTGGGATCTAAAATGGTGGGCCATGGTGCATGGTCTGATTGGCCCACGTGCCATACGCTTTTTGAAAATTGAATCTTCTGCGAGTTGAATATTCCCGTATGTCGGATTCTGAGGCTAAGAATCAGGCAACTCTGCTTTCGTACTCGCGTGTTTCTGCTTGTCGACTGTTCTGAGCTCTTCATCATGCTCACTTCTGCTGCACTCGATCGCCATCTCTCCTCGCTCCAGATGCAGACTCCTTTGCTCTTCCGAAGTGATAGTAATCATAATTCATCTCTAAACTTATCCAAGAAAGCACCCAGATGGTGGAGTTACAGGACAAATGCCCAGGGAAATGGATCGAGCAGCGGAGAACCCTCAATGAATCAGGTGCATAACCGATCCGGATTGCCTCCCGGAATTGTAAAATCTATGTTTGAGCCGGTTTGCCCGGTGGAGGTCAGTAATCCAGACGCGAGTTTGGCCAATGAGGATCTGATCCCTACCACATCGGAGAGGAGAATTTTCTCGGCTTGGGACATCATCTTCTTGTGGTTGGGCCTGGTAGTGGGCGTGCCGTCCTATTATCTTGCTGGCAGCTTGGTGGAGCTTGGAATGGCGTGGTGGCAGGGCATTCTGACTGTCTTTTCCGGCAACCTCCTCCTCCTCTTCCCTTTGATTTTAACAGGCCACGCAGGCACGAAGTATGGTATCCCTTTCCCGGTCCTGGCGCGGGCATCTTTTGGGATCCGTGGTGCACATATACCCACGATCCTGCGAGGCCTTGTGGCATGTGGATGGTTCGGCATAGAGACCTGGATAGGTGGCCAAAGTATATATGTCCTTTTAAACGCTCTTTTAGGGGGAAAATTCACTAATTTCCCTACACTATGGCTGGGTGCCACGCTTCCTGAGTTGGCCTGCTTCTTTTCTTTTTGGCTTCTGCAAGTTGCAATCGTTTGGAATGGTGTTGATAGCATTCGACAGCTTGAAAAATATTGTGCCCCAGTATTAGTCATCCTGTCTGCAGCTCTCCTTGTCTGGGCTTACGTGACTGCAGGCGGATTTGGTGCTATGTTGTCCAGCTCATCCCAATTTGGATCAGGAGGAGCCAAAGAAGGGCAGTTCTGGCAGGTCTTCTTTCCAGCTCTAACGGCAAATGTAGGATTCTGGGCTACACTGAGCCTCAACATACCAGGTACATTTCAAGCCCTATCCTATCTGCGTATGTAGACTAGTATTTTGAGGGAGCCATGAAGAATGACAGACTATTCGGAGCAGGGAGGCATTTGTGAGATATGCTGCCTTTAAACTAGTCAACTTCAAAACCTTTTGCATTGGAAAGCGATTCCTGTCACTGACAGGCAAGCTTATATAGAAAACAAAATTTCAAATGGAGTTGTAGCTTTCTCATTCAGTCTGTTATCTTTGTGTTCACTATCTTTTTTGATTTCACCTTTGAGGTTCAGCTGCAACTGAGCTAAATATTGGTTCTGTAGGTTGCGTATTGCATCTAGAAGTTATCAATGTTCAAGAGTTGCATGCATGAAAAGTTTTAGTGCAGGAGGGTTATGGACGAACGAGTCATGAACACAATATGGTTGCAGCCTGAGTTGGGACACTGTGTGTGTGCATGCACTTATAGAAGTGCTTGTACTTTGTTGCACATGGTCTTGTGAGTAAAACAGCCTCCCCTTTTTGTTGTTTAGATTGCTGATTTTTTTTCTCTTCTCTTTTTTTCTTTTGCCACGTTCTTCCGTTCTCATGCTCCTCTGAGAAAAGGGTATGATGCCCTTCATACCCTTCATTTCTGCAAGCAATAAAGGGCCAAGGTAGGAATTGCAGGGGGTCGATGCTAGGAAGGGGGGCAACGCTGAGGATTCTCTGGGTAAGAAAGGGATAATGTGCAGTTGGAAACAAGCATGGAGCTAAGTGCTCCAAGTAGATAAGGGATAGAAGTCAGATAGGTACATCGACTAGGGATGGAATTATGTGGACTCCTTCAAGAATTCTTACACCCATAAATTAGCCCATTTTCCTTCTTCTTTACAAGCATCGCTTCCCAAACAAAGTTTCTCTCAAAATACATATAATAGCTGTCTCGGAAAGGGGGGTATCAAGCCGAAGTTGCTTCCATCATCCTGCTAAAATATGGGATTACTCTTGGACAATGCTTTCTAGCTATCTGGAATTTTCACGTTCTGGTTGGCTGTTCCATCTGGTAACATATTGTATGTAAACCTCTTTCTAAAAAACTTGGTCTTTAAATCCCACGACCCGCTCAAACACATGGAGCACATCGTGGATTTTGCAGGATGGGTGGAGGCAGTTCCAGCAGATATACAATCTCCCCAATTATCTGAATAAACCTAGAGGGGCCATAATGCATGTGGCCAAGCTTTTGGTGTGTTTTTCAAGGAGGCATCTCTGTGCTTGTGCTGCACACAATTCCCTTCTTTAATTTCCAAGTATTTAATGTGTTTGCCTGCATATTGTGAATCCTACATGTTCTTTTTGCAAAAGAGCTTCCATCTTCTCTAGATCATCTCTTGCCTGCTGTCTTGCACAGCCATGTCTGCTACATTGGAAGGCATTCCAACCTCGAATCCATATGGGACTCATACATTGCCATGAAGGGGGTATCTCAATAGATAAATGTTTGGTGCTACTATAACAAAATTCTGCACATCCAAGCCATGTATCCCAAGACATTTGGGTGTCATAGTGGAACTGCCTCAAATACTTCTCCAAGCATTTGTTCATCCTCTCGGACTGATCATTTGTCTCAGGATAATATGTTGTCCTTGGAGTGGGCATGTGCCCAATGATATGAAGAATTCTCACTTAAGTTAATCCATAAACTTTGCACCCCATGTCACTTATAATTTCATGATGACGAAACCAGTTGGTGCATAAACACATGATGATGACTGCATTCCCAGGCAACCAAAGATGCTGAATCTCATGTCTTGATGAGAATGAAATGTGTGTAGTAAGATTGGTAACCACCACATAGATGCTGTCCAGTTCTCTGTACAAATTAGGCAGAAGCTTGTTATACATTTGTCTGTTGGTGTGGCAGACATTTTGAGACATACTTCATCGCTTCTCTTAAGCTATATTCTCAAAGAAGCTATGTTTAGCCCAGTCATATGCCTTATAACCTGAGTCCGAATCATCCTGGGAACCAATAATTTTTTTCCGGAAAATACATTAGTCCACCATGAGCAAACAAGTAAACCTACCTCATCCCATCCTGCTACCCACGCGCCAACATGGGGGTAAGAGAGCCAAAAAGACTCCATTGCGTATCACAGAAGATGGTGATTGTGAAGCCAAGATGAGGGGTTCCGGAGATCCATATGGAACAAACAGACATTACAAGAGGATGGGAAGCCTCACTTCAGAGCTGTAAAACTTACAAAAGAGCCCACGGTTACAAGAAGAAGTTCCACTTAGGAATACATCCCCAACATTATGAGAGATCCTGCAACAAAAAGCGAAGCGGAGAGCAACTATTGTCATGTTTTTCGCAGATACAAGAGGCTACACAGCGAGCAAGCAGTCTGAAAACATGCAGCTGCCCAAAGATTTGAAACATGAATACTCCAAGTGCCTCTAACACAATAATGTAGGAGTTTCAACTGTAATAACAGCAGCTGGAAACCTGAATACCAGCAAGGAGCTGAAACTGAGCTAAATGATGAGCTGAAGAGCCAAAGAACGACTTGGACCACAAGCTGAAGGGTACAAAGACGGTGTGCAGAAGAACAAATGAGCACAACAACTCACACTACAGCACAGTGGTACTGAGGTGAGAAGGGGAGGGGTTGGTGGTGGTGACCACAAGCATGATTCATCAGGTTTACTTCAACAGGGACGGCACTAGGGGATAAGAAAGCTCTCTTTAAAATATTGTGAGAGGGTCTATTATTTTGGCAAAAGTTGTATGAATCTGCTGTAATATGAGGCAAGCTCTTCTCGATTGAGTGGTATAATGTGGCTTCGGCCATTCCCTCACTCTTGGGGGTCCACTTATCTAATTTCAGCTTAGTGTCCAAGATATTGAACTTCATTTGCCATAAAGTTGTGCGTACTCACTGTAGCAACAGCTAATGCAGCCTCAATATTTCAAGCATCTACATAAGGTGCTTGATGTATGTTTGTTGGCTCTTAATGTAAGCAAGGATGGTGTAAAAGAAAATCAGCATAAACCAAGAAGGAAGCTGCTGTATTACCATGCTCATCAATGATTAAAAGTAGTGGACACACTCATCAATCCAAAAGGCATCTCACCCTCTTTGACTGTAATGCAATTGTATGGCGATCCTCCTGAAATACTGTGCACCTTTTTTCTTCAAAAAAGTATCAAGTGTAGGAATTGACAAGTGTTTTTGCGCCTCGTTGGGATTGATATCCTCTTTGCACATGCCACATTTTGTTTTAACCAAAAGAAACCATTGAAGCAACTAGAGAGAGGAGCTTTTTCTCAAGTGATTCCTTAGAATGATGTGCTTGCTATCAAGCTCCTGGGATAGTAGCAAGATATGTACAAAAGCTTAAGTAATGCTGAATGTCAACATCCTTAGTAAGGGAATTATTGTCTGTAAGCGCTCTGTTTCTTGAATTCTCTGTCGAGCTTCCTTGATGTGATTTATGCATTTTAGTTGCAATGAGAACTTTCAACATCATTATCTTGCCTCCTCTTGAAAATCAAATCGTCATGCCATGTAGAGCCACGCAAGGCTCCTCTAAGGACTGCATCCCACCTGCCAAGGCCACATCATCATGAAAATTAGTTGCCATATAAGAGCCAAATGCATGTTTGCAGCACGGCTTGCTTATCATGTGCTCCCCATTGGCAACCTCCATGTGGACATTTGATTTATGGCACTCATCAAGGCGTCTGAGCATACACAGTATAGCTCTGACTGTGCATCCCAATTTGTTCCTTGCCATCATAAGACCTCAGCATCACCGATGGATGGGATGGCTTAGCATTAACTCAGAAATGACTCCTCAATCCCATAGGGATCATGTGCATGAGCACTATCTCATGTGATGTTATTTTATGCCAAAAGGAAAAGAGCGATTCCTCCCGGCTCTAAGACTCAGGAAGTGCCCTGCATCATGTAGTGTTATTTTATGCCAAAAGGAAAAGAGCGATTCCTCCCGGCTCTAAGACGTGCCCTGCATCATGGCAACCTCTGCCTCCTTATGAGTCACATAGAGAATCTCAAGGGGATCCACAAGCTCCTCCTCAAGTCTATAATCATGCTGACCTTGCCTGTACCAATGTCCCTCATTTTAAATGCATCCTTGTGCTTAAGGGCCTCCCTACACTTGAGCGTACATAATGCTTTTTTATGTTGTCCATGATCGCTTTTGAGTACTTTTTCGTCTTGTACTTTCGGCACATCGGTTGACTTTATGCCCAATCTTACATCTAGTGGTTTGTATGGCTGAATCTGTCCACCCCTGACTGTAGGATATTTGAGCATGGGGCTCTTGTCATGCCCACCTCAGGCTTCTTTCTTGCCTAATAAGCACCCCTATGTGTGCTTCCCATGTCTTGTGTGACATGGGCTCAAAAACCTCAGCAATCCCAATCGATGGTTTGAAACCCGTTGCTCCATATCAAATACCAAATGGGGTCAATTTATGGATGCAAGACACAATTTTCGTCTGTCTTGCTGCATAAAGTCTAAAGACTTTCTGGGTTGTACCCTTGAGCTATGCCGATCTGAGAGAAAATGAGAAAATGTTACGGAAATTATATTTTCTGATATAACTTGCTTTGCATATTATTACTTTAGTCAAGTGTGACTATGGCAAAGTACTCCATAGGAGTGCACCGGACGCGGCGGGGGTCCTAGTGGATACTTTGTGTGGTTAGTTGGGGACGCCTGACTAGCTTGTGTTTTGCCATGCTAGATGGTCGGTATTGTGGGTGATTCCATGTTAATACTGATGTCGCTAGTGTTATTGGTGTTGTGCTTGATTATTGTGCTTTGAGCGCGGTTATGTTGGGTTTGATTCGGTGATTCGTTCAATCGATTGTTAATAACTAATGTAATTGGCGGCTTGAGTACAAGTGATGGAACCCATAGCGAGGATTGGAGTTAGTGCGAGGGTACCGATCGAGGTGTCGCACAGCGCATTATATATGGCCATGGGCCAATTTTGTATTTGTTTTATTATTGCAAGTTTGAGCAATATATTTTGTTGTGGACATAATTCATTTTGGGCCCTAAGATGGCTATGTAAAGCAAATCCCTCATTTTTGGATGAAAGGGATAATTTTGGCTCCTTGGTGCTTTTATGAAATATCATAAATACTCTAGATGAGGAAGCGTGAGCCACTCATCTAGGGGGGGGGAGATTGTACCCAATCTGCTGTCGCTCTCATGGTGTGATTGTGCTTTTCTTCTCCAATAGATTATGTGGTGAATTTGTGTATTGAAAAGATTAGCTTTTGGTTTCAGTGGTATCAGAGCTTTGGTTATGCTCTTGTGAAGGAATTAAAGAGAAGCTCCCTCGTGTGGAAAGTGAAAGGGAGAGAAGTCCTGTGGAAGATTCAAGAGGACGTGTATATAATCAAAGCTCGTGAAATCGTGGAAAAAGAATATGAAAAGAAGATTGGCTGCGCTTTTATTCTAAAAAGGCCAACAAAGCCTCGTCAGACTCCTCTCTATCTAGCCTTGGAGCAAGCTTTGGGAGTAGCTGTCGCGAAAAGTGACTTACTCTTGCACTAAAACAGCAGCCACTTATAGACTCGAGAGTTTCTTGGTCAGCGCGCACTGCGCTCCCATTTCCGCAGGGTCCAGATGCCCATCATAAGCATGCATTAAAGGTACTTTGGTGGTCGAGCCTTCCGCTAAGACTTGTCTTCAACAGCTACCATTTGGGAGACAGACCTTGCAGAACCATTAACTCACCCATCCATGTCGTTAGACTTCACGCCAGCGCTGTTTATATTTAAAAAAAAAAGAGCCTAGTGCATTGAGTGCACTGCTTTTGCAGATCAACAGTCCCACCGGCAGCCTCTACTTGCGAACTCATGACAGTCCGCGACCCGTGAAGTTTCCCTCCAAGCTTCGGATCGTGTGCCCATTTGCAGACTGTGGCAGTCCCACAGTCCAAAATACATAGAGGCCACCTCTACTGCATCTGCATTACCTACAGTCGTCGGCAGCAGCGACCTCCGGCTCACGATCCTTTATCAACACAAACAGCGGCCGATTTTGCGCCACTGCCCTTCGGGAGATAACTTCTGCAAAGCCGCCGGCCCGCATCGTTTTCATGACCTTGCATTAAAGGTTCAAAGGCCCTCATATTTATATTTTTTTTTAAAAAAAAAAGAGAAAAATTTGGCAAAGCTCACTTAGTCCCGGCGGGGCCGCGACTTTCGACTCATAAGACCAGCACTCTAACCAATTGAGCTACGAGGCTCCTAAAGGCTATTGGAGATCGATAGGGCAAAGACCATAGCCAAATTTGAACGCTTGAATCAAGAGGGCGATTGGAACCACGAATCACCGAGCAATTAATTGGAGATTAGTCGAGCGCAAGACGACTACAAGCGACATCATCGGTCACATATCTCCCACTCTAATCTTTTCTACCTCCGAATCAAAGAGCGAGATAAGTGATTTTCTTTTGCTTTATATTTCAAACACTTAGTATCTTTCGCCATCCATTTCATACCATACACTCGAATTACACTTTCTCTTCCGTTTGATTCTCATATACTTAGTATCCTTATTTTCCTCCGTTCCTCTTTATTTGTACTTATCGCATTATCATGGCGCATCAGCCACAACCACCCATGCTCCAAGAGCAGCTAGATGCACTTCAGGCACATTTAGCCGATGAGCGTGAGCATAGGGAGAGATTGGAAAAGAAAATCAATGGTAAGAAAAGGAAGAGACATTCATCTGATGATGAGTCATCCGACGATGATACTATTATCAGGACAGTCAAAGCCACACTGAGAGCATAAAATTCGAGGAAGAAGAGTAAGATAAGTAGAAAAGCTTTCTCATTTCAAAATTTTGATGGAAAGAAAGAAGCACGCACTGTCTTGTCTTGGATCAGTCAGTTAGATGATTATTTTTCAGGGGAGAAATTCTCTGAAAAAGATAAGATTAAATGTGCTGCAAATCATTTAGTAGAGAGTGCTACACTTTGGTGGAACATCACTAAGCATAGTAAAAGGCGACCAAAATCTTGGAAATCTTTTCAAAAGCTCATCAAGAGAGATTTTCTTCCCTCACATTTCAAAGCAAAAGCTAGACAATAGTGGGATACTTTCAGGCAGTTCGATAAGGAAATAATCTCCACATATACTGATAGATTTTGGCAAACGTTGATCCAATTACAGTCCTTAGAGAAAGTTAATGAGCGAGATCAACGCAGAAAGTATGTGGCAGGTCTAAAGTCTAAGTTGAGAGAGCCGAGATTAACATGTTTCATCCTCGCTCACTGAGCTCTGTAATTTCTCTTGCAATGAATTGTGAAAAGAAGAATGGGATCCCAAAAGAAGGGAAAGATTCTGAACGGCATGTACCTTTCCATAAGAAAAAGAGATTTGATAAAAAGCGTTTCTTTAAATCTAAAAATGGTTTTGCTCTACAGAAGACAGATTCTTCTTCAAAGCTAAACGGTGAAAATTTTCCAAAGAAAGAAATAAGGTGTTTCAAGTACAATAAGGTGGGACACATTGAAAGAAAGAAGACCCCGACGGCAAAAGTGCACATGATTGACGACGAGGCAACGAAGCAAGAGGGAGGTAAGTATAATTGTCATGCTCTTCTAAAGATGAAAGGTTTCATTAATGGCAAAGAAGTTGTTATTCTGCATGATGATGGTAGTACTCATGATTTCATTTCGGAAAGAACCTTAGCAAAGCTAAACCTAGAGTCTTTCCCATCTAACTATAAGGTCAAAGTTGCTTTTACTAAAACAAAGTACAATTGTACTAGAGAAGTCAAGAATCTTGAAATCTCAATCAAACCTTACAAGGATACACGAGACTTTCTAGTGGCACCCCTACAGGGAGTGAACATCATCTTAGGAATGCCATGGAGACATCAATACAATCCTAAGGTAGACTACGATTCACATCAGATGTTGATTGAGAAGGACAGACAAGAAATATGTCTAAAAAGCTCAATGAAACCTGAGATCAGTCCTTTACTCAACCACACACAAGCCAAAAGAGCAATTAGAAAACGTGAGAAGACATATCTGATTTTGGTGAATACGGTAACGGCTACTCCGCCAAACACTAAGCCTACGCACCAAAAGTTTCTTTCTCAAATTTTTGATTGTTTCTTAGAGGATTTACCGCCTGGACTACCATGTTCTCGACCTGAAGATCATAGGATAGAAATCCTACCGGGCAATACTCCGTATAGAGTCAATCAGCTAGAACAAAAGAAAATTCAAAAGCAAGTGGAGGAACTGATAGAGAGAGGATTGATAAGACTCAGCAGTTCTCCTTATGGAGCACTTGTCTTATTAGTCAAAAAGAAAAATGGAACCTACCGAATGTGCATAGACTATCGTATACTGAACAAAATCACAGTGAAGAACAGATATCCAATCCCTAGGATTGATGATCTTTTGGACAAATTGAAAGGGGCTAAGGTCTTCAGTAAGATAGATCTCAAATCCGGCTATCATCAAGTTCGTATGGTAGAAGAGGATATATATAAGACTGCCTTTAGAACTTAAACGGGACATTATGAGTTCTTAGTTATGTCTTTTGTGTTAACTAATGCTCCAGCTACTTTTAGTAGAATGATGAACCGAATCCTTCTTAAACACCAAGATTGTGTGGTAGTATTTTTTGATGATATTCTGGTGTTTAGCAAAGATGTTGAGGAGCATAAAGAACATCTAAAGCTAGTCTTTTCACTCTTGAAAGAAAATCAATTGTACATAAATCCTAAAAAGAGTAGTTTCTTTCAAGATAAGATAGAGTATTTGGGTCACATTGTATCCGTCGATGGGATTCGAGTAGATCCAAAGAAGATTGAGTGCATAGTCACATGGCCTAAACCCCGAGATATACATGAATTAAGATCATTTTTGGGATTGTGTAGCTTTTATAGAAAGTTCGTTAAGAATTTCGCATACATTGCACATCCATTGACAGACCTTCTTAGGAAAGCTAAGCATTTCTTATGGACCGAGCATCAAGATAAATCTTTTACAACTTTGAAAGAAGCTCTCACACAAGCTCCTGTGTTGCAATTACCCGATTTTTCTAGACCATTCTCTGTAGTTGTAACCGATGCTAGTGGATATGGAGCTGGAGCCGTACTTATATAAGATGGATATCCAATAGCATATGAGAGCCGAAAATTAAAACCAGCGGAATGCAATTACAGTACATATGATAAAGAATTAACCGTTGTTGTGCATGCCTTACGTATGTGGAAACATTATTTGATGGAGACTGAGTTTCTTTCAAAACCGGTCAGCAAAGTATCAAGCATTTGTTGACTCAGCCACTAATATCCGATAGGCACATCAAGTGGACATAATTTATACAGAGTTTTCAGCCCATGATTCAGTATCAACCTAGAAAAGAGAATGTAGTTGCTGATGCTCTTAGCAGAAAGACAAGTATTAATCACATCATTGTTGTAGAGACCCAGCCTTTCGAAGGTATGAAAAACTCTTATCAAGGGGATCCAGACTTCTCCGATATATGGAACAAATTAGAGAATAATAATTGGAATCCGATGTTGGACTATTCATGCAATGATGGATACCTCTTTTATCAAAAGAAATTATGCATCACTCGACCCTCTAGACAAATTGTAATGGAGGAAATGCACCAACCACCATATATGGGACATAGGGGAGTGACTGCCACTTTACAAGTGATAGCAAGAGAATTTCACTGGCCTACTATAAGAAAAGATGTGACTAAGTTTGTAGCCGAATGCATCACTTGTTAGAAGATCAAGAGTTACAAAGGAAAGACCCCATGATTGTTAATGCCTTTGCCTATTCCTACGCAACCTTGGGAACAAATATCGATGGTTTTGATAACAGGTTTTCCTACTACAGTGAATCAAAATGATATGATTTGGACGATAATAGATCGCTTTAGTAAGCAAGCTTATTTCATCCCATGCAAGAAGACTTTAACAACTCAGCAAGCTACACATTTATTCATCAAGCATATCTTTGCTCATCATGGCTTGCCAAAGATTATAGTGTCTGATCGAGATTCGAAGTTTTGCATTAATTTTTGGACTGCATTATTTCATAATCTAGGCACTAAGTTAGACTTCTCATCAGCTTTTCATCCAGAATCGAATGGACAAACTGAGGTTACAAACAATACTATTCTGGACATGATAAAAGCTTATGCGGGAAGTCAACCAAAGACTTGGGACAAATACATTCATCTCTTACAGTTTGCTTATAATAATACTCCTCATTCTGCAACTAGAAGAGCACCCTTTGAGATTATCTATGGGAAGGTTTTACCTATTTCTATCACGCGATTGACCCATAGAGTCCATGGAAGCAGCAGATGCATTTACCCATGACTATCAAAATATTCTCAAAGAGGTTCGAGAAGCCATTGCAATCGCTCAAGAGAAGTACACAAAACAAGCTAATAAGAAACGGAAACACATGCTTTTAAAAGAAGGCGATTATATACTTCTTCGGATTGAGAAAAGAAGGTTGAAGAGTGTTGAGAAATGGCCAGTAATCAAGATGTCCCCACGTTTTTATGGACCATTCAAGGTGATTCAGAAAACCAATAATCTAGCTTATAGGCTTGAATTACCTGATAATTGGAAAATACATAACGCTTTCCATATCAGCCTCTTAAAGCCCTTCAAAGGACCTTTACCTATTCATCCTGTCTATGAAGAGGCTCCATTGATTGTTGATGAAGAAGAAATTCTAGAGCCTGAATGCATTATTGATCATCAACAAACCTCGACCCAAAAAGGAAATGTCTATATTAAATACTTGCTCAAATTTAAGAATCATCCAAGAGATGATGCTCAGTGGATGCCTGAGCGGTTCTTTCGAACTTTTCCAAATCTCATTAGTTCCTATAATCAAACACGTAACTGAGGTCAGTTGCAATCTAAGCAAGAGGGATGTTACGGAAATTATATTTTCTGATATATCCTGCTTTGGATATTATTACTTTAAACAAGTGTGACTATGGCAAAGTACTCCATAGGAGCGCATCAGACGCGGCGGGGGTCCTAGTGGATACTGTGTGTGGTTAGTTAAGGATGCCTGACTAGCTTGTGTTTTGCTATGCTAGATGGTCGGTGATTCCATGTTAATATTGATGTCACTAGTGTTATTGGTGTTGTGCTTGATTATTGTGCTTTGAGTGCGGTTATGTTGGGATCGGTTGATTCGGTGATTCGTTCAATCGATTGTTAATAACTAATGTAATTGGCGGCTTCAGTACAGGTGATGGAACCCATAGCGAGGATTGGAGTTAGTGCGAGGATACCGATCGAGGTGTCGCACAGCGCATTATATATGGCCATGGTGTTAGAAATGACCCAACAGAGGGTACGCACAGCAGCGGAAGACTTATAGTAATGCCCAGGAGCTCACACAGTGTGCGGTGTGGGTGTGGAATCACAAACTTCTTTACTTATGTGCATTCAATAGATGTGCAGACTCATCATTAGACAATGAACTAGCCAGATAGAGAAACCACCAAAATATATATTTCCGTCCACAACTATGGACACAATACAAAAGAGACAGATCCAGAGTCCCACCAATGATGTGGTCCTCTGATCTTACCACAAGGTCCTTCTCCTATCAGCTGGCTATCTCTAGACTCGAGCCCGCATGCTCTAGCTCGAGCGTCTGTAGACTTTCCGTCCAGTGTGTTCTTCTCCACCTTACTGCCTGTGAATCAACCTAGGTGGGTAGCCCTGCCAAGCTTTGTCTGCAGCACACAGGTCCCCTTGGTCCTCCTGAATGTAGGCCCCAAGATAACTGTTTCACTGCTCCAACCCGCTTGTGAATGGCTGCTCCAGAAAATGATCATCTCAGCAACCTTCTGCCCTAGAAGAAAGTCTAGGTTCAGCCTCTCCCTGGAGCTAAGTCTGCAGCACTTTTTAGGTCTCCTTCACCTCTTGGGAAAAGGCCCAAGGAAGCCCTATCTGCTGCTCCTGTCTGCTCCTCCAAAGCTGCTCTGCTGGATTGCTGGCTGCTGGATGCTAAAATGCGGCAAGAGCCTCTCCTTTTATAGGCCTAGGGCCTTGCTGAAAAAAACCGACCAGTCTGCCCTGACTGGGCCGACTGGACAGACTAGGTTGGCTGGCCCAACCGACCTGGTTGGCTCAGCCCAACCAGCCCTATATAAGGGCCCTAGCCAGGCCCTTTTTTGGGCTGCTGCTAGGCTCCCCTTTTCTGCTGCTGGAGACCCTGCTGCAGGCTGTATACCTGCCCACAGACCCCCACTATACTGCGCCTTGCTGCAGCCCTTTGCCAGCGCCTTGTCCTGGCCGTACCTCTTCCGTACACTGCCCTGCAGCAGCCCGTACAGATCCATACAGCTTTGTACCCTGATCCGTACACATGCTGATGTCAGCACGCCTTTCATAGGGTCCTGCTGCAATCCACTAAGTGCCTCATGCCAGGCCTGATCCAAGACACAGTGTCCCCGCCATCTTCCTGCACATGAGCTACTCCTGATGCAACCTTTCATCCTTGGGATACCCCACCAACCATGAATGCTCCAGATCTGTCCCAGATCCACACATCCAGGTAATCTCTCTTTGGGCACATCCTGCCCTAGGTCTCCCTCCCCCACGCTCTCCTCATTTGGGGGCTTACAGATGGGGAGGTGACCATTCCAACACATGGGCCAATTTTGTATTTGTTTTATTATTGCAAGTTTGAGCAATATATTTTGTTGTGGACATAATTCATTTTGGGCCCTAAGATGGCTATGTAAAGCAAATCCCTCATTTTTGGATGAGAGGGATAATTTTGGCTCCTTGGTGATTTTATGAAATATCATAAATACTCTAGATGAGGAAGCCTGAGCCACTCATCTAGGGGGGGGAGATTGTACCCAGTGTGCTATCGCTCTCATGGTGTGATTGTGCTTTTCTTCTCCAATTGATTATGTGGTGAATTTGTGTGTTGAAAAGATTACCTTTTGGTTTCAGAAATCCAAAACTCAGTCAAATATTGCTAACAAGACTCTTGTAACTGCATCACTTCATAAATTATTGTCTTTTTATCCACGTTGGGACAGCAGTGGAAGAACTTGTGAGCTACTTCCTCCATTAGGGCAGATTGTGAGCTACTCCATTAGGGCAAGGGCAGAGGTGCCAAGTATAACCCATGACAAACAGCAGGTGAGGGTCTACCCCCCCATCGGTCAGCACTGCCCCTATGAAGAACAACATCCTCAAGCTAATAGTCTGAGTATCTCCAGCCCTCTGCATCGGTCATCACTACCCGACCTGGACCACTGCCCGTATCCCAAATCGTCTAGTGGGCAAGCTCGTTTCACATGATGGGTTGTCTGTACCCTCTCACCCAGTTTGAGGAGGAACACGAATGTGGGCATTCGTGAATATCCATCTTGTGCCCTTTGTAGGAAGTGTACCTCTGAATCTGCTGCGTGAAGAAGTCCTTCCAAGCTCATTGCTAGCCCTCTAACAACTCCCGCTGCTATCTCTTTGAAGCCCTCTCTACGGCTACGCAATTGTAGAGGTTGCTAGTGAGGTGAAGAGCTATAGTGAGGTCAAGATAGCCATTTCCTACAAAGAAGTCATGGCTCCTCCAAATATCCACAAATTGCTTTGAATGCTTCACATCTGAGTACATAGAATTCATTATCTTCTCTGGCTGATCTTGAACAAAAGGAGAAAGCATGAAAAGAGGGTTTGTGCTTAATTAATTCTAAGCTGATTAAGACACTGAAACTGAAAACTAGTCCCTCAGGCTACACGAAGCGTGGGACTAAAAGGTGACATAGTTGGAGCTTAAGATCCAAGGTTATGTAGAGAAGTTGGACTTTGAGATTACAAATTTAGCTCATGCTGATATAGCTCTTGGGATGGTGTGGCATTCTAGGAAGAATCCCACTATCGATCGGCAAAGAGACATGTAGTAATTTTCATGGAAAGGTATGTCTTATGAACTTTGAGGTGAAGAGGATCTCCCTCAAGGTCCTCTAATTTAAGTATGGAAGTTTGAAAAAATTTAAGTTTGTTTTTTATATGTATGTACTGCGTTGACAGAAGCATTAGAGGATGAACTGACTAACTTGAACGCTACCCAAGATGAGGAGATGAACAGATCATTTATTCTCTGAATCTTCTTATTGGTTTAGGAATGGCTTACCGTATAGAAAGGAATGTTCAACACATAATAGAACTTATTCTTGGAGCAAAGCCTATGAGGTGACCACCTAATAGGCTCAATTTTATTGCAATAATTTTGAAACATGAAAAAAATAACACATTTCGTTTATGTATTGATTACTGATGGCTAAACAAGATTACTATTAAATATATATATCCCGTGGCTGGCATATTGATATGTTGGACACATTGCATGCAGCTGTTATCTTAGGAATGTGCGCATTCCGGAAGACCCTTATCTAGCCACTTTGGCTGTTGAGTTGAATGAGACCCTAAATAGTTGGGATCTGGAAAGAGCAAAGAAGGCAAGAGTGAAGAGTAGGTACCTATGCCTGGCTGTAGGAGACTGCCCTTCCCGTGAAGATGGTAGACAGGCTTAGGCATCCGGTGACGGAATTTTGACATAGGGGGTATTGTTGGTGAACAGGCGGTGGTGGATGACTATTGGTCAAAGAAAATGAATGAGGTTATGGATGTGGTGGATTGTAGAGTCATCGAAAGTCAAAGGGTAGTATTAGGGAGGCCGTTCTGCGAGGAGGAGCTACGGGATGCTCTCAACTGTATTGAGTTAGAGAAATTCTCTGGGCCTGATGGGTTGACAGTTGAATTCTATTGCAGTTCTAGAATGTGATCAAGGTGGTGAATGCTTCAGTCCTTAGAGGGTCCCTTACCGAAGACAAATGCAGGATTGATGAAGTTGTTTTCGAAGCGACAGTCCGGACTGAGAGTGGGGGATTGGAGACCCATTGCGATGCTGAACACTTCGTGCAAAGTGTTGACTAAAGCTGTTGCTCTGAGAATCAGGGACATATGCATGGCTGTTGTGGAGAAAGAACAGACCGGATTCATCAAGGGCAGAGACATTTTTGAGAACATCTTGAATGTTTCTGCTGCTCTTAACTGTGCTTTCTCTTCAAAGTCAAAAGTGTGTGCTGTTTGGTTTTGACTTGGATAAGATGTATGCTCGTATCCACTAGGATTTCATTAGTGGCGTGTTGGAGCATTTAGGCTTTGGGAAGGAGTTTCGGAACATGGTGAAATCTTTATTTGGTAATGCCTCGGCCATCTTCTGTCTGAACGGAGTAGTAGGTCGGCTTCAGCTCCATAGGTCTGTCCGACAGGGGCGCCTTGTGTTTGCTTTGGCTCTTGTTCCCTTGATTGGGCTTTTAAAAAGGGAAATGGAGGAAGGGAGGATCATGGGTTTGGCCTGTTGACAGTCCAATTCTGCTCTCAATTCTTTGTTGATGATATTGTATCTATGTATTGGGAGAGCCAAGAAGGGATGGATAAGCTATTTGAAGCTTTGCAGGATTTTTGCCTGGCCTCTGCTTCTGTCTGCAGCTGGGGGAAAACTTTTGCCCTTGGGACTGATCCAGGCCAGAGGAGGGGCGGATAACTTGGGCGTGAGCTGGGTGGGAAGAGGATGTATTATCAAGTACTTGAGAGCCCCATTGGGTTTAAAAATCACCCTAAAACAACGCTTTGAATGGTTTTTGGATAGGTTTAAAGAAAAACCTCATGGGTGGAAAGGGCCTGTGGCTCAGGTGGAATGCCAGGGTTTTAGTCATACAACATGTGCTGCCAGCGGCCACTCTGTACTCGGCTTCTATGTGGATTTCCAGAAAGTCCCCACTGGGCAGAAGTTGAAAGAATGCTGAGGCGGTTCTTATGCGCTGAGGAGGACAGTAAGGGACAACTTCATTACGTTAAGTGGGATGCAATGAAACTCCCCAAGCAGAGGGGAGGGCTGGGGCTATCGGATGTTGGGATTAGGAATAAGACTCTAACCTGCAAATGGATAACAAAGATTTTTGTTAGCCTCACCATGTGGGCCGAGGTTCTGAGATGGTTTATGGAGAAGGGTAAAGGAAGTCAGGTTGAGACCTGGTGTGGTCTTGACTCGTATGGATTAGAAAGAGTTGGGGGAGGACTTCAAAGGCAGAATAGAGCTTAAAGGGGATGCCAGCCTACTTGAGAATATTTGGCGGAGTAGAGTAGTACTACAAGATGGAAATCCCTTGGCTACCCTTGATTTGTCCAGTGCACGAAGCCTCTAGAGGAAGGGGATCAGGTCTTGGGGGCAACTCTAGAATGGTAGTGCTGCTAATTGGAACTTAGTGGACTCAATGCATATGCTATGATGCCTCTCCGCAAGGGAGGTTGCTCTGCTAGAGGAAATTTTGGGTAATGCCAGAAGGTTGGCTGATGAAACTCTTGATCGTCTTCAAATTCGCAGTTATTTAACCTCAAACTTCAATCTAACTCAATGACTAAAGCTTGAAACTCATGCGATGGAGGATACTCAAGAAACAGGCTGGAAACTCCAGCAAATGGTGAAGAATAGCAGGGATTCACTCACTCAGCCATAGATTCACAGGTGAGGAAGAGAGAGGGAGAGGAGCACGCCACAGTAGGGGCTAGAAATAAGGGCTGGCCCCCTCAAAGGTCTTTATTGCAGGGAGCAAGAATCTGATACAGCTCGAGTTTCCTCTCAAGATCTTGAAATCTCTTCAATCTATGAACTAGGGGGCAGCCATGCTTTGTATTAGCCCCTAAAAGCTGGAGCTTTCAGCCAAGAAAAGCTGGCTGAATTCATCTTTCTTTAGGAGTGGCGCCCATAAATCTTGCAATTCGTGATTTCTCCAAGTGGGCCCTTCTTAAAAGTGCTCGTCGACCTTGGCATACTTTTTCCCTGAAAACATGGGACTTTCTGTGCTTCCCTCTAGATCTTTCTATTATTGTCTGAATTCTGAGAAAAATATGTTTCTAGATTGATCAAGCTTCAAATATCTTATCATTGGTCCTCAAATAGGCGGCAAAATTACCTTTCCATAGGCAATCTCGCTTTGACCATCTGATTGTGGGTGAAATCCAACTTTGTCCCCATGCTATCAAATAGTGCTCTCCAAAACAAGCTGGTCATCCTTGGATCTCGGTCACTTACTATAGATTAAGCATCCCATGGTGCTTGGAAACTTGTGCCAAAAACACTTGCCATGTGGTCCGTCTTAATGGTTTCCGGATAGGTCTTGCTTGCTAAACCTGCCGCGATAATAGTCCAAATCCCATCATTTCCATTCTTTGACCTAGGAAGGTCAAAGGTAAAATCCATGGTTATACTTTCCCATGGAGCTTGGGTACCGGGAGCTGCATCACCAGTCTTGGAGTCTTTTGTCTATCATACTTAACTTTTTGACAAGACATTCAGTTACAAACTCATGGATATCCTTTCGCAGACTTGGCCAAAAAGAATTACCTTTCAATGGCTTGAGTCGTCGAGGAAATTCCTTGGTGGCTTGCATATGTTGACTCCTCCATGACTTTCATCCGCATATCTCGGATAACACATAGATGATCATCCTTCATGAGATACCTTTCCCCAAGCGAGTACTGGCTGGATGACAGACCTTCATGGATATTCCCCAAAATCCCGGTCTCGTAGATAGTACTCTTTCATGTCGCTTGAGGCCTTCTTGATAGGCATGCAGACAGAAAGTTTGCCTATCTCATGTGATTCGTTGAGAGGTTAGTCTGGGTGAAGAAATTCCAGAGACTTTGACGTTTTGTCTTCTGTAAAATCAGCTCCCAAGAGATAGTGCTTCCAGATAGTTAGGTCATGAATTACAGCCAATAACTCTGTCTCATAAGCCTGTAGATGCCTTTCAGCATCACGCAATCTCTAACTTTCGTAGGCCACCATGTGACCATCTTGATGAAGAGCAGCTTTGACACAATCTCCACTTGCATCAGGTTTATCTTTGTTCTTGTCCATATATTAATTTAATTCCAAGAAGGTTAATCCTTTTAAGCCTATGTCTAACACCTCTCTTTCCCAAAGGTTCAAGCAAAGAATCAAACTCATGATCATCTATTTCTGACATGTGAGTCCTACCACTAAGGCATAAAGTACTATAAGATACCTATTGGGAACCATAATATTATACATGGCAACATAATATTATAAATGTCCCCCTTCTTAGCACGCCCCCTCCCTCTTTTAATGCCCCCTCCTTAATTGGCAAATCTCCCCTCATCCCTTTATTCCACCTCCCCAATCGTTTAATCATGCAATTACCTCGTCCTTGTCAACCCCCCTCTTCTTTTACCGACAACTAATAGTTCCCCAACTAATATGAATTTTGATTTTTCATTTGAAGGGACAAATCACGCCTGGTTTGTCACCATAGAGAGAAAAAATTCCAAAGAAAATTCAAGTGCAATGGAAACAAGATGAATTACACATTCATAGGGGAGGAAGTTACAAATGTTGTGAAGAGTAAGCTATGGCGTGGACACGAACTAGCCAGAATTGTGAGTTTGGAATATGGTGGGCAAGGCGATAGTTAGTCTCAGCAGAGGAGAGAGGGAAGGGTGCGCTGTGAAAGTGCGTGGTTGAACCTGCATGGATTCGGTATTGAATGCAGCAACCGGGCCAGCAAGAGCAGCAACGATATCTACACATGGACGGGAACAAAGCTCTAGAAATACCACGATTTAGAAATCTCCAACAAACTAGTTTTCTCTTTAGAAGATGAGACCTACCCCTATAGGCGCAGGCCAAATACTCGTTATATTATTCTCTGTGTTGCAAAATCGTGATGGAACTAACGTGACAATTCAACAATTTCAATCTCTTTGGAAGCTCGTGAGCTTCATTGAGCTGCATACTTGAAGGTCTCGGATTGTATCGTTGCATATGTTTGCAACATACTGGCAAAATTACGTTCAACCTCGCGCACTTGAGGGGATTCTGTCCCATATACTGCGCGTATGTGTCCTTTTGGGAATATAGCCCTGATGCGCATTGAGCAAAGGTGAGTGCCACATCCTCAAGCCAATACGGCAGCAGCGACGAATCAGCAGAAAGTAGAGGCGACGAAAGAAGAGCGACCGAAACAAGCAGAAGAGTGACGGATGCGTAAAAGTCGAAATGCGTTGGAAGACGAAGCCCCCTTGGAAAACTAATCAATCCTCCGTCGAATGCCAATTGAAAAACAATCAAAAGATAGTAGATGAAAGTGAATGGAAGATCACCCCGATTGAAGATCGTTTCTGTCTTCACCTTCTTTGGCATTCGTCGTAGGGAGGTAAATGCATGCAATGTTACAAACATAAAGCCAATGTTGGTCAACTGGGTTTGTTTGCAACAAAGTCCCGACTGGCGATGTGCCTTTGTTTCAGTGCAGCTCCAAGACATGCTGCTTGGCAATCTTGTATGTCCTGCTCTACGTCCTCCGAGGTAGCTGCCTTGTCTTCAGCAGCACCTGAAATACCTCGTTGGACTCGTGGATAGTGTCACGAAGGGTACCCCCCACCATTGTAATAAAGTGCATTGCTTAGCTTTTTCATGACCGGCCATGATGTTCTTTGTGAGTTTGCCGTGGAAATGCATCGCTAAATTTCCCGTTTTGACTAAGCATGGATTTAATCTCAAGCTCATTATTCCTCTCTATGGTGAAGACTTGGAGAGTTACAGTTTCCACTTGAGGAGGTCGGTAGCAAACGAGTGATCGCGGGTGATGAGGATCTCTCTCGCCGTATCAAGGCTAGACATGATGATGGCAGGGAATCGAAGGTGTAACAGCAAGGAGCGTTCTGCTGCTCCTATTATTATTTTGCTTATGAAGGGACGTAGCGTTGCGGGGATTTGAAGACGGGGTCTAAAGACGAGGAATGAATGAAACTCGCATGACAAAGCTGAAGCAAAGGAAGGAACAGGAAAGGAGAGACGAATAGCTGCACAATTTGGAGTTTGGCGTTGACGGGGGCGATTTGAGGAGCAAGTGGCTACAACCTGCGGTTTATACGTTGGCAGAATAAGGGTCAAAAATGAAATATATCCATCTGTAGCTTGTTGTGAAATTTCTTAGGATTTTAATCTTTCAAGTGTGATCGGCTGCACTTCATTATGACATGTTTGTGCTGAAAAAGGAGGCGGATTAATGTTGAGTTAGGCATTGACAAAATAGTGGAGAAAGAAGGCCTGGAAACCAACCAGTAATTGAATTCAATGATACTGACGAAAGTGATGATGATGTTCCTAAAACCTACATGATTATATGCCATTGTATTCTGGCTAAAAATACAGAAATATACATATAGGTTAATCCATAATGTCTTTTCAACATATGTTTTGTCCATTCTTTTTCTATACAACGTCAAATAATTGTCATCGTGGAACATGAATTTTCTTAGGAATTTTATATTTCTACTGTGGCAAACGATTCTCGATTCTGAGTTATACATGTTGATTTCAAAATTTTGTTGTCGATAAGGGTATTACCCCATTAACATAGTGCTAGACCATCATAATTAGTTTTGATTGATAGAGCATGTTTGGTACTGAGTGTCTTCTCATGTAACAACATACTGTAATAGGGTATCTCAAGGTTATACATGAGAAGGGAAGATTGTATGTGTGTTTTGGAGGCAGGCTTTTATGGTACACACCTTACTGTCAGTCATAGTTTCAGATGCTAAAATTAACAAATGTGTCATGATGCAAGTATTGGAGCAGGCCAAATGAATGGCTAGTTGTGCCATAGACCTTCAAAAAATTCACAGTCTTTTTCCTGTAGACTTGCACTGAGTGATTCTTCTCTTTGAAAGCGTAGGGTGGGGGGAGGTAATATGATTTTGGGTTAACAGACTCAATATTTATTTATCCTTTGAAATAGGCATTACTGAAGGAAGAAATTAGCAATCTTTGCTGTGGATAATATGCTCAAAGAACCTGATTTTATTTGTGGTTTGAACAGATTTTACGAGGTATGCTAAATGCCAGGCAGATCAAATTATTGGTCATGTAGGCCTTCCGATTTTCATGGGGTTATTCACATTTGTAGGGTTGGCTGTTACGTCTGCCACAGAAGTAATATACGGCCATATAATCTCAAACCCAATCGAATTACTAGGCCAAATTGGTGGTATTTTTCCAATTCTTGCTTCGTTTGTTGGTCTCATATTGGCCACATTGACTACGAACATTGCTGCAAATATAGTGGCCCCTGCCAATGCCCTTGTCAATTTGAATCCTAGCATCTTCTCCTTCAGGGCAGGGGCACTTCTTACTGCTTTAGTGGGGATTCTTTTTGGGCCATGGCGATTCATAAAAGACAGTCAGAGTTTTATCAATACATGGTTAGTGGGATATTCTGCACTTCTTGGACCTCTGGGTGGTATCATCCTTGTTGATTATCACATTGTACGGAAATGCAATCTGGATTTAGATGCTCTATATTCAATGAGCCCTTCTGGACCTTACTGGTACACTGGAGGATTCAGTCTCAACGCTTTAGTAGCCTTCCTGGTAGGTGTTATACCAAATGTTCCCGGTTTTCTGTACACAGTAGGGCTTCTTAAGGAGACATCAGATATCTTCATTGCAGTGTACGATAATGCATGGTTATTTGGTTTCTTAGTATCTGGTTGCCTGTATTGGGTCTTGTGTGTACTCCAGAAATTATGGCAGAATGGAAGAAATGATGCTGAAGTTGTCAGCAAGGTTGGATAATATTTTTCATCATACTTGCTGCCCAAACAGGGTATCCATGGACTTTTTCGTTCAGTTCGTTTTGCCTTGCATAATTGATATTTGTCCATGATTTTATGTACGTTTGCCCAAATTCTAGTATACAAACATGAAGTCACATTGACATAATTTTTCGCGAGGATTTGTAATTTGAACAGCCAGTTTGCTCAAGAGACATTGCGAAAGATGATCTCTAATGGACTCCTACATAGTTTATATTGATAGAAGTTTAAGTAATAAAATCTGTGTACTGGTCTGTTTAGAAGTTCTTGTAAATATGCTATATCTCAAGTAAAAGCTATACGTAGTGGAGTCTACAAGCGATTATGCCAGCCAAAGAAACTTGTGTGAGAATGGATTATTCTGGATGTGATGTCAAGTATTGTAGTTTTTTAAAAGCAACCTTACCCTTCTTGTGCCCTGTCTGCCCTCGCTTACTGCAGTTTGCACATTAACTGGGAGCTAACATAGAACCAACTTGTCACAGGTACGTCATCTTCATGTTTAGCAACAAAAATCGTGTGAGGAAGATGTTTCTGACTCATAGATTAAAAGATAGGTGAAAAGGAGAGGACACAGAATCCTTCTACCTCCCCTACTTGCACGCCTTCTTCCTGTTTCGATGTCAGCCACACATTGTGGAAATTTTGCCACCTTCGGGACTGTTGGAGCCCTACCCATATCAGCATGGATTTTAGTACTGCTTTGTCAAGAAGAACCAGGGGTTGGGCAGCGCGCAGGGTCATCAAGAAGCTCACTTGTACCCACAAAGACCACCTGCGCAACAGCTTAAGTTGCTGAATAGTTTGTAGAGAAACCCTAACCTGCATGGATTACCACAGATAGTGAGTGACAGGAATGCTGACTTTATGGGTTCATTATTATGGGAACTAAGCTCACATAGTACTTCCACCACTTACAAATTGAAGGGCAGACACACAAGATTTATAGATGGTCAAAAGCTCACACCTGGAACTTCGTACCACCACAAAATGATGGGTAGACAAATGATAATCAATGGTTGAAAGAATATTTGAGACACTTTTGCTTCAAATCCTAAAATCTTGGCTATGCAAGCAAAAATTGCACACCTTGAAGAGAACGGAATGAAGATGCAATGCAGGCCATGGAAGCTCAAAATCAGCAGGTCAAAATCATAAATAATTGATGCAGCAAAAGATCAAGAATAGGCAAGACAAGTTGCTAGTATAAAAGAAAACTCCAAACGAAAGGAAATGACGATGGAAGGGTTGAAGATAGCAAGGCTGAATTCATCTTGGATGGACGTGATACACAAAAGAAGACTATTAACGCCGACATCATTCTTACTGATGAGGTACAAACTATCCTGGCTGCAACATACTTGATGCAAGCACATGAATGGGGGCGCACACAGTGGCAATTATATGCACACAGTGGCAAGTCTTTCTTAAAAGGGTCCCCTATTTAAAGAGGATCCGAAATTGTCGGAGCATGGAGAAAGAGGTTTGGGGCACACAAATGTCAATAGGACGCTAAGGACTGCAGTGGCCCAGCCAAATAGGGTGACAGCCAATGGGACCACGGGGTGCTGTAGGTGCTTTAAAAATAGGAATGGCTATCCATCGAGCAAACGGACCGTCTAGGCCTGGTTGTAGAAGATGCATACGCCATTTACTTAGCAAAGACCTGGGAGCATGACGCATGCCAATTATCAGTACAGTGATTAGTTTGATGCACACTCAATGGGATGCCTAAGAAGGCCACCGTTAAGCGGGGTGGATGAGGAATCACATTCCTCTTATGTCGTTCCTTCAGCCAATGTATGTAGATATGTATAAAGATCAAGATAAGCAATACTTCTGGCTAAAGATTATCGTAACGACTAACTAAAGGTTAACTGCGAGATGCACACGACAGAGGGATATGGGAGCGACAGAGATGACGACACGATTGCAAGAAAGGACTCAAAACTACAGATCGTGTAGCATGACTAGATCTCCCTATGCAAATGTTGTGGGCTTGTGCCTTTTGTTGTAGTGAATTCGTTGGCGTCCTTGAGCTGTGCTCAGGTATTCAGCAGCATTCTGTCGAATGAACGATAAGGAATCTTGCAGGCACGATGCCCACTGTCTAGCTTCTTTGTGCTTGATTTTGCTTGTTTCAATCATCCCGATTTCTGGTGGGAAATTTGGTGGGCGATCAAAAAGTGCTTCAAATGGGCTAACTCTTGTTGATTCTGAATAGCGGTGTTGTATGCAGCTACCACATAAGGCAATGACACATCCCAGTTTGAATGAGTTGGGTCCACATACATGGCGAAAAACTTGAAAAACTTCTTGATGATGAGGTAATGGAGTCCTCGATGCGACGGGCCTTGTGGAAACTTCTTGAGCGTTTGCAATGTGCGATCGTGAGAGTGCATCTGTCACTTGATTCAATTTGCCGAGTCTAAGAAATTTTGAATTCGTAATCTTGAAGTAAAAGTACCCATCGAGCAAGACGACCTGTCAACCTTTTCTTTTTCATTAAGCTTGTTAGTGCAGCGTGATCAGTTTGGACAGGTGCCATGCACATAAGGATGAAGCTCGGTGATTGCCCCCACAATGGCTAAACATTCTAATTCAGTTGTTGCTGCAGATCGTTTCTCTTGAGGTGACAGAGAGCGACTGAGATAAATTATTGGTCTTAGATTTTGACTTTCATCAGCTTGTAGAAGCACAACTCCTAAGCCTTCTTCAGATGCATCTGTTCGGATCACAAAAGGCTGATGCAAATCTGGGTGATGCAGCAAAGCATCTTCTTGATGTATCAAAGGCATCTTGACAATGTTCATCCCAATTGAACTTTATGTTTTCCTGCATGAGAGTTCTGAGTGGTGCGGCAATGTTAGCCAATTCGGGCATAAACATTGAACAAAATCCGGCCATGCCTAAAAACCTTAGGAGCTGTTTGCAAGAAAGGACTCAAAACTATAGATCATCTTCATTGCATGCTTGGATTGACTTTATACAATCAGCGCCTTCAATGGCTTGCCTCAACGGGTGCATGGGCGACACATCAGACTGCATGAGCTATTGACATGTGGCGAAACTTGAGGTCGTAGCAAAGGACATTCTTTTTTTTCCTTGTTTTGAGTAACTAGCCCAAAAACATACAACTAGATCAAAAAATCAAAAGAAGGCTAAACAAACGGCCAAGGCCAACGTTGCACAACAGCCTATAAGCGACAACCCCACCTGCACTGGCTTTTTCTTCAGAATGACCACACCAACATCGAGTGGATCACAAACCCCCCACAATCATCTTGCCAAGCTTGCTCCTCAAACCTCATCAGATTTTGCACATACCAGATGGCCAGCAACGCCCCCCTCATATAAAAGGCCAAACACCCGCCACAGTCGAGGTAAACCCATGTACATTGCCTACCAGCACTGACTTCAAAGTAAGCAGACACCGAAACCTGCTCATCAACCCTAGCTTGCGAATAGCGGTCTCCAGCATCTTCCACACTCTTCTCAAACCCAAGCACTCCCAAAACAAATGCCAAACACCCTCCGCATACTAGGCATAATGGCCACACCTTTACCCATCTGGAAATCCTGCCGCGAATTGGCAGCCAAGTTTGTGTCCTTGTCGTGCTTGGTTTTCTTGCACGTGCTGATTCGGCCTTTTATAACTAGATGAGCTCGTCCTTTAGGATGGCATCGCATTGCAATCACCAAAATTTGTGGTAACAGTTGGAGGGTTATATTGCTCATGACTTCATTTGCACTCACATGCATAAGATCCATGCTCACAAGGCCTTTAGTGAAGGCAACGCTTTTTGGAGAAGCGAAATTTGATTTATATTTGTTTTTGGTATGTGGGGAAAAGTATGTGGCATGTGATTTCCACCTCTTTCTCTTTCTTTCTATTTCAAGGCAAGCACTCTCTCTCTCTCTCTCTCTCTCTCTCTCTCTCTCTCTCTCTCTCTCTCTCTCTCTCCCCCCCCCCCCCTCTTCTCCTTGGTGTGAATCTAAGTCATCTCTCTCTTGTTCTCGCTTTCTCACTCTCTCCTCCCTCTTTTCCTTGCTGCACGGCAGGCCACTTGAATGTCGCTCACCTTGTTTTTTATTTACTCTTTATAGCAATTTTTGTGTTGGCATTCATCCTTATCTTATCAAATATGTAAGCGCAGGATAGTGTGTATACCAAGAGTGGCATGTCCAATAATGTAAGTAATCGTATGAACATCCTGAGTAGGATTATGTATGCATCCCATCCTTTTGAAATGAGTAGTTTGAGATCTTTGTGAGTCATATCTATCGCTATACTCTCTCTTATCCCACCTTTGACACTTCTCTTAACACCCAGCCCATGTTAGATTTGCTTTCCTTGGCCACATTCCGGCAATCTTGGAGATAATGAATATCCCCATTAATTGGGTCTCCTCCCTTTTAAAATTTACTCCCATGTACAATATAATTGATTTGCCACCTATCCTTGGGGCACCAACTCAATATGTAATATGTTACTACCCTCATCCAAAATCCAGGGTATGGGGGGACAAGGTCCATATCTAATATGCATGGATTTCCTTTAAAATTTTCAAATATGCAAGGGGAAAATATGAAAATTTCATGTCCCGCCTCCCACAAATACAGGGTATTCACCTTGAAAAATATGCAAAATTTTAAAATTTGTACATATTTTTTATAATATGTGAGGCCCAAGGGGGGGGGAAAAGTTTACTAAAATATGAAAACCCATCTCCTTTCAAAATGTAACTTTTTCATATGTTACCCAAATTTCAATGTGTAAAGACATGTTTGAAGCTCTTTTAGTGTTGAACACAACCATGTTAATTTGAATAATTAATACTCATGGCATATTGTTAAAATCATCTCATACTCAAGATTTTGATAGGTTTTCTTACTAAAGGGAGTTGGCGCCCTAGGCACCTATCAAAGGAGATGATTTGAGTTTTTGCATTCTTAATTTTGCCCCCCCATACAATTAGTCTGACTGCATCCATGCAAGCTATCATAGTGGAACATGATAAAGTGTCATCAAGAAACTGCCTTACGGTAGCTTCTTGGTTTTGAACTAGAAGCTCCAACCTTGCAATTGATACCTATCAAAGGAGATGGATTCAAGATTTTACATTGTAATTTTGCCCCCATATATTAGCTTGACCATGTCCATGCATGCTTCTATGATAAAGTGTCATCAAGAAATTGCCCTATAGTAACTTCTTGGTTTTGACCTAGAAGCTCCATATATTTTCTCTTGTTGAATGCCTATGATTGGTCAAGGTCATCTACACATATCAAAAAGAGGGTCGGAGGAGTAGGATACTATAAATGCCGGCCAAACCTTACTCCTTACTTGATTTTCATGAAGAGTTCAACTAGAAAACAAATAGGAGCAATCTTTTAAAGTGATACTAGAGAGAGTAGACTATAGTGATTTTTGTGTGTTCATAGTAGGTTTGAGATCAAAATGCTATTCATCGAAATCGACTAAAGTCTAGAGTTTTAGGTTACTTAAGTCTAGAGTCTAAGTTAGAACAGGCTAGCTTGGCCGCTTGCTCCCTTTTCTTTTGTGAGTGGTCTAAGTTTGAGTCAAGTACTAGATAGGGTTGAGTGCTCCTAGTCATTGTCATGCCTCAAGATGAGGCAAGAGAGAGTGAGATTGCAAACCATACATTGTTGTTGCAATGATTGAAGTTGTAGCTACGGATTTTGTAACACGTAGAGGCCTATTTTAGAAAACAAGCATTGGTTTTGGTATCTTGGTTGATTATTGATTCTTGCAACACTTGTGTATATCTTTGTGTGCACGCTCGCTTGCCCATCTCCATACAATTTTGCCCATGCTTGCACAAACCCCATGATGGAACTCTCAACATCTAAGCCAAGCACTATTTACCAAGCAAACCCCAAAGTGCAAGAGCCCTAGGGAATCTTCCACCCAAGCACTATTTGTGTCCTTGTCTAATCAATCTAGTGATGGGAAAGAAATGCTTAGTTTGATCATTGATGGGAGTCCCAAAGCTCATATATTTGCACAGGGCACACATGCATGCATCTCATGGCTTCCAAGCTCATAGATCTTAGAAGGTCCTGCATGCATCTAATGGCCTCCTCAAAAGATCCAAGATTTTTCATGGACCTTATGAGGAAATCCCACAAACCTAGTTGTTGGTGTCCTTCATGGTTTGGCAAAGCTTATCAATCTAGATGGCCCCTTTTAGAGATTTGTTTCATTCATTTGTGACTAAGGTGGAAATACAATCTAATGAAACTTAGAGGTCTCTTTCAGCTTCTCTGAAACAGTATGCAAAAAATCAAAATTACTAGACCATCCAAAAGCAACAAATGGACTGCATACAATAATAGGCATATTGGGGAAATTATTGACCACCAATGTGAGGGTTATGTGTTCTTGAGGGTGGTCCATACTCTGACTCCTTGCATTTTGGGGAACTTATGGACCATGATCATGAGTGCCAATGAATGCGATTGTTAGTGAGGAGTCTTAAGCTAGGGCATGGAGAGAAGGGGCGACAAGATAGCAATAATTTGAGCAGAAATAGGGCACGTGTTGCGACTACAAATGTACAATTAAAAATGCAACTTATGGAGCACAATCATGAGTGCTAATGAATTTGATTGTTAGTGAGGAGTTTGAAGCTAAGGCATAGAGAGAAGGGGAGACGAGATAGCAATGATTTGAGCAAAAACATGGCACATGTTGCGACTACAAATTCACCATAAAAAATGCCTAAAACTAGAAATGCTCGTTCACAATCTTCAAGGCAAGTTGTGACTAGGCAAACTGTGGATGCATCGAGTCATGCCCATGCCGGTATTCATATGCCTAATAATGTTCCCGAGGTTGAACAAGGAGTTGCAAAAGAGGATCTCAATGTTGAAATGGGCACTACTCCAATGCTTGATCTACCTTGTGAGGTTGTTAACTAAGATACGGGGAGAGGATTAATGTGAGTGTCACAATCCTCTCAAAGAGGTATTCCATGTGCACGAGGGGAAAAATGTAAGGCACATGATCTAGAATGGGACTTCGTCATTAATGTTCATGACTACATTGAGTGGGAATGCAAGTATTGGAAAATACAAATTAAATCAGGGGGGGCACCTCGCATAAGGGGTCACTTGCTTGGTGACTCAAGAAAGAGCATTCAGTGTTGTGTGGCTCCCAGGAGCTGATATAGTAGAGCGCATATCAACAAAGAGGTTGCAATCTTCTGGAAAAATCCGAAGAAGATCAATTTGAGAAAGTGAAGGTGTAAGTGGAGTAGAGTCTGTAAACACACATGGTGATGGAAGTACAAGTGTTGCAGGCTCCCATGCCAAAACTCCTTGTGTGCACACTAACATGTAAGATAGATCTCCACCTATGGCTCATGAAGCTAGATCAACAACTGCGACTCCTAATTTTAGGAAACCCACAATAGTTGAGAACATTCGGATTCAAGATTTGGAGAATGCTAGCCCGGTTTAAGGAAGTCCAATGCTTGGAAATCAAAAGACTGTAAACCAAGCCGGGGCTGCAGAATGAGATTATAGCTCTACATGCCCAATTGAAGAGCTTGGAGGACCTCAACACATGTATGCAACAAGAGGCCCAGCACGTGTAGCACTAATCGAAGATGCGAGCATGGAGGCGTGGCTAGCTGTTTGTCGGCATCCATCTTCTCAACCATATTGCAACCCCTTCCCTCCGATAGCCCAAACAATTGTTTGTGCCCAATATGCCAATGCTTGTTTGATAACTCAACTCACCATTATGCCCTGCCTTGCGGCCACAATTTTCATATTTATTGACTAGTAGATTACTTGCCGACGAGTAGATCTATTTGTCCACTTTGTAAAGCCCAACTATCAATGGCATTGTACATGGTGTTGGGCTTAGGACAGCTATATTCAGGACCATGACTTTCACCTCTTTACAATATACACATTCTCTATGATGGAAATATATGACTTTGTTTCAAGTTATATGTTCTTTCATGTTTATATGGTTGCAATTATGAATAAATAAAGTAATAAAGTAATGAAATTTTATGACATAAAGTAGGTTGCAATTCTAAATCAAAATGCGCAACTAAATGGAAAATCATTTAGCATTTGCAATTAAAGTTTATTGAACTTACATGTGCATTCCATCCAAATTGGCAAACTAGCAGTCCTTAAACACTATCTCGCATTAAAATGCTAAACCCTAAATAAAAAAGTATTTTCTATTTGCATTGAAATATAAATTTAAGACTAAAGAATAAAGTATTTTTCATAAAAATTGCCATAAAAATTAAAGAATTGACCCAGTCATGGATAATTATATGCACTTTCATAACTCTCTCTCTCTCTCTCTCTCTCTCTCTCTCAACTTATCTCGAAATTCAGCCAAAAGAAATATTACCAAAGGCAAGAAATATCACTTTGCATATGCTTCTTCCGCACGTCATCACATAGGCTTCTATTGCATATGATGGTGAGTAATATGACAGTTGGTGTGCTCTTGAACAAATGAACATAGTCAAGAGCACTACAATTGGTATCGCCACCTAGAGGCATATTTGATGGCAACACAAAAGAATCAAATCTTCAAAGCCCAAACTCAAAACACAAGACATTTACAATGCACAATGAGACCATGCCATACTACCACCCATCGAGCACATGCAATGAGACAATATCATACTGCCACCCATCGACCGCATGCAATGAGACAATACCATACATTGGGAAAATTTTATCCCACCCTAAACCTGTGACGTGCAATCAAAAAAGAAGGACACATTTAGAATACAATGAGATATTCAAAACCCACTATCATCATCATTGCCATCATTACCAAAATTCATGAGTCACTATCCTTTTCATGTTTGTCACAATGTCCTCATCTTCAGACCCATGTGGAAGGCGAATATTATTTCCTTCATCTTCATCTGGTTCATCCTCCTCATCACTATCCTCCTCAGATGTTGCATCATCTCAGATCTGTCCCTTACTCATCCTCTTCTTGGGGTTCTGGGATCTGCAATGATAGGGTTGCTTCAGGTTGGATAGCATCAGGTGGGATATCATAGGTCCATTTTGGAACTTTCTCCTCATATCCCACATCTCCTAATGTTTCCAGCATTTTATGATTGGCATAGATGTTCACTAGCTTCTCAGCCCGCCGATCCTCTAGAAGTCTATTTTGTAAAGTACTATGAAGGTACTTATAGTTTCTTTTTGAGCCTGAGTTTGAGCATGTCCG
Source organism: Dipteris shenzhenensis (assembly GCF_047967505.1). NCBI lineage: Eukaryota > Viridiplantae > Streptophyta > Polypodiopsida > Gleicheniales > Dipteridaceae > Dipteris > Dipteris shenzhenensis. The sequence goes on along the minus strand of NC_141622.1, from coordinate 1,294,868 downwards.
AGAAAGAACCCTCATTGCAATTGGTCGTAGAAGCTCACACATGCCACCATTCATTATCCACCATTTCCAAGTAGATGTAGTTTTTTCCAATGCTTGAACATCACTCGATGCAAACAACCCCTCCTTGCATCGATACTTGGCTAACTCGTGACAACACTTTGCAAACTCGTGGTTTTGGGGATAATATTATCGCATGCACCTTATGAAAGTCATGCATAACAATTGGGATCTCTTTGGGCTTCATATTCCACCACTTGGGGTCTAAAGGTACCCAACACTGTGCAAGGGGTTGTGAGCTTGATCTTTGAGGCCTAAACAATGGCCACAATTCCTTGCATCTTGTAGCATTAAATGGTCTTCTCTCATTCTCTTGGCCTGGGAGAGTAGGGCAATTCCTTGCAATAAGAGCTTGCTCTTTACTCCAAAAGTGCGTCCATGCTTTTTCGATTGTTAGAGCCTTTGAGTCCAAAGACCTAAGTGCATATAATACAGGTTTCATAACATTAGTAGAAGCCTCAAACCGTTTCCATAATGTAGGGGATCCCAATGTTTCTTTCAGGTCATGCATTTTCCCCTTTGTTGCCCTATTGCGGTCAACTCTGACATCCATCATTCAAATGCATCACAATGAAATGTCTCTATAAGAAAAATCCTATTCTTCACCAAGGATTGCAAAGTGTAGAAGTACATGGCAAATCTCATGGTTGCTGGCAATCGCAACATGGTAGGACCATCACGAGACATAAAGATTTCTTTGAGATGTTGCTTCGACTGTATTAACTTCACGATTTCTAGAGCCTCACAAACAATCTCTTTGAGCCATGGCACTTGTTTATACCAATCTTTCAATGCAAGATTTAACGTATGCATACAACACACATATGCATAAAGATTGGTATACTCCCTTTGTCCACCTTTTTACAACTCTTGGCATTATCCATGACTATTAGCACAATCTTTTTAGGGCCTAACTTTCCTATAACCTTTGATAATACACCAGCTATATATGTCCCCGACTTCTTTACATGTGAGGCAGTGGAAGGCCTCCCCAGGTGGTGATATAACCATCACATACAATAAAGCATTGTGTTTTATGCTTGTCCACCCATCTGAGACAATTGTGCATCCGGTGTTATGCATTTGCTCAAAAATGCTACGATTTATTTGATCTTTCTCTTCTGCATATGCCTTGTCTAACAATGTTGTACGCAATGTGTGGTATGAAGGGGGCTTCAAGCCCGGTCCATAGTTAGCAATGCAATTCCATGCAGCTCTCACCTCATTGTTATCGACCATACTCAGTGGATATCCTAGCTGCAAGATTGATCTATATGCCTGCCATTTTGCCGAATAAGTCCATCTCGACAATTTGTTATCTTCCATCTCTCATGCTTGTCCAAAGCTTGGGTTAGGGTGCTTCCACCTGCCTCTATTATTCTTCCACGTCTTCTCACTTGGCTGCTTGAGGCTTCCTCTTCATCGGCCTCTAAGGGCCATATTGCCAAAAGCTCTTATTTCGAGACAATCTTGTTCACTTTTTTCCATTGTATGCTTGCAAAACCAATGCCCATGGTGTTGGTTTGCTAGTTCATATGTGATAATTATTTACAAAAGACCTGATAAATGATACATCTAATATTAGAAGCATGCAAAAATTGAAATATTAAACATACATACCTCTAGACTAAGCGTACACGGATGTATGTGCAATGGTGTTTGGCACATGCTCGGGCATTGCACTGGCAACTTTGCGTAGCCGCTCGAACTGCAAGCATTGATGCTTGGCACATCGAGCCTCCTCTTGTGTCACGGATGCTTGCCTTCTTTTCTATAGCCTTCCTCCTTCCTAGGTGGAGGAGGAGTATCCTCTCCTTGTGACATTCTCATAGGAAAGTATTGCTTGTTGTAAAGAGCAAAGTGCGGATGAATGCTGAGTGTGTGATAGTATGCAAGTTCGCATGCATCAAATTTAACATTTGTGAAGATGTAGGACACAAGATGCAAATGTCACATGCAATATGCTAACATTGTAAATCCATGGATATTAACATACGATGTAGAGTACGAATGAATAGAATTTCTTTGGACAACCTTGCCATATGTGATGAGTATGATTGCATTTGATAGGAATCTCTGTCTCTCTCTCTCTCTCTCTCTCTCTCTCTCCCTAGTTAATTTATTCTTAATAAAGGCCTTTTCACTTATGATTGTCATATAATTTCATCATATATATATCAACTGAAACTCATACTCTTATCTAATTCACAATTTAGTTACTTATTATTTAAAATGCATAGTGATTTTTAAACTTATTAAAGCTTACCTTGGTTACTATTTCTTGTACAATTAGTTTGTATATAATACTCATACTCTTATCTTCTTCATAATGTAGTTAGTTATGATTTAAAATGCATAGTGTTTTTTTTCACTTATAAAATATTACCTTGGTTACTATTTCCCTTACAATGAGTTTATATAAAATAGCCACACATATAAGTTTCTTGTAATACCCTTATTTTACTTTAAGATTAAGCATGATTTGGCATAACCTTTGTGAATTGTAAAAAACAAATGTGGCCCCAATTAGGGGATATGCCATCGTGTAACAAGCCTTATTGCTATTCATAAACACCATTAAAAATTTTGAAAAGTACAATTGATAATCATGAATTTATAGTCACATTGTATTAAATACTAAACTTGACCAATTATGAACAAGATAAATCTGTTGGAGGAGGAATGAAAGATTTGTGATTGATTTAAAATCAAGTGGTAATGACAAAAAAATTTTCATGCACATTCAATCTTTAGAGTAACATGCTTCAACTTGTAAAAGTTTAACTTTAGATGCTACATGGATTGCTCATTGCAAAGGTAAAAAATAAGTTTTTTATTGAAAACTTAAAAGTTCATTGATGCACAATTGAAATCTCTAAAATAAAACATGTTTTTGGAGAAATTTTCACTTTGTAGACCCCATGGGAAAAATGGCACCAATCCCATTCTCCTCCATAATCCATTGGGAGAGAATAAAACTACATCCATTGACGCTCTAGTAGGAGCCATTCTTTCCAAGGTGTAATGAAATTATAACATTGCATTAACATGTTCACATATTATTCATTCAAATCTCATACACAATAATTAGGCACAAAACTATACAATTAGCAAGAAAGCAATTGTAACATTGCCTTGACCATGTTTACATGTTATTTAGTCAAACATTGTATAGTGACAACAATTAGGCACCAATCTACACACAATTCATAAGAAATAAAAACTTTTGATTAGTAATTAATGTATACAGGGATAGAAAAACTTTAAACAAAACTCATAGTCTACAAATAGCTCCTCTCCTACATATATATCAATTAAGGCTTCAACACAAATATGCCCATATTCTGCAATATCTTTTTTCATCATGGAGTTAAACCATGATGGAGTATCAGGGAAAAATACATAATAAATACTTAATTTGAATTTGTATTTCTATTATTTTTTATAAACCCTACCACATTGCCATACCGAACATCACCTACAATGTGCACCATATCCTTCAAAAGGACAGTAGGGTCCTCTTAGGTGGAGTACTTCTTGAGGCTTGGATCAACTCTACATAATTATTTTCAAACTCTATATGAGTACTTATCACCTCCATAATGGAGAATAATAGTCCCTCTCTTGAGGGATTCATGCTCAAATAAGCCACCATATTTTGACAAGAACAAAGTACCACTCCTCTCAAGTACGTATAGGATGAAAATGGTCCCAAGATGCGGTAATGCCAAATGCAAGGCACTAGCTCTATGAGGTTCATGAAAGAAGTAAGAACGACTCTTGCAATCACTTCAACCCATTTTGAGGAGTCTTGTTCCACAACCAATTCTAGGTATGACTCTTCCTTGTAGGCCATTTTACTTGTTTGGGCTAGGGTCTTTCGCAAATAGTATTGCCTCAGTATTGCTATGGTGCATTGCTATTAGCTTGGGGTTTTTAATGCTCTTTTCAAGTTTGTTTATTATGGAATACTAATCTATGGTTGATCTATAGCCAAGATGTTGGTTTGGAAGTACCCATTTCTTCTTAATTTAATGAGGCAATAGATACTGTGAACCTAAGGTATTCGAGTTCTAAGAACTAGTCTCTTCATGATGGTTGTCTAGTAACTCATCATCATTATATCTATTGGCTTCCTTCTTTGATGATTGTAGCCATGTGATGTATATCGTCTATTTTTTACCCTTATTTTGGCGTAATATTGAGGGTTTTGTATACAAGGATAACATCAATTTTATTATATATACTAAAAGCATTTGCAAGTCAATTATGGTTGATAAATAGCACCACATACTGGTTTGCCTATGTTGTTTTGCAAACATGTTGGATTGCCTATGCTAGTATGCCTCTCTATTTTATTTTATACAAACGTACAAAGCAAGGACCCCTCGAGGCAGCCATGTTGAGGACAACCACTATATGAGCAAGGAAGAGCAAGTATATATAACTTTTTTTAATATTGTGTGCTCTTCATTGTATTGTAGTAAGGCAACAAGCATTGTAGTAATATAAGATTTAGGGGGAAAATTGAATACAATGAATTTATTGCATGGATTATCTTATTCAAAACCAACATGGAAAACCATTTAGCTATTTTAAATATTTTTCCTTTACAATAGCATTGTGGTAGTGCAAGTAGTAATGAAAATCCTGAATAAACAAATGTGGATTGCTTTTTTTAAAAGTAAACTTCTCTCATACCAAAAATTGTTGTAATGTCTTGATCTAGCCATTTTGTCTTTACTCACATGGGAAATGTGGTAGGGTAGCTTGATTGCCTTAGTACAACATCATCTTCAATCATGCATCCTCCAATTGTCTTGGTGAAGATGCATAGTATTGTGTATGAGTTGTCCTAATATTTGTGAAGGTGAAGTAGTGCATCATCTTCACTTTTGGAGGATGTGTCATCTTCAATGATGCATCCTCCGACTATTCTTGGTGAATATGCATATTATTTTTGTATGGATTGTCCCAACACTTTTGTAAAGTAGGGAAAAGTTTGACATAATTGGGTATTGACTCTAGAGATAAAGTCATCAACTTCACTCTAATGCCACCTAGTAGAGACAATAATTTGTGAGGGATGATTGTACACAACTAAATGCAAGCTCCTTCATTCTTCCATTGCACTTCTAAATAAAATATGTAGATTTGTACAAGTACTACTATGCAGACTCTCTATTGTCTCCTACATTAAGTGTTACAATGTTGCATGAGAGAGAGAGAGAGAGAGAGAGAGAGTTTCTCTATGTGATTAGTAATGGATGTGTGTGTTGTATTGAGTAGAGGGAGATAGGTTGAAAGGAAGCTCAAACTCCCGAGGGACATGAGTGGCTACTATAATCATTCTCATAATAAAATAGAGGCAGTATAGAGCTCTTTCAATCGATCATATTTTTCATTAAATCCTTTTAGCAAGGTATCCCTAAATGCAAGACAAAAGATTAAAACAAAGTTAGAGCTCCAATTGATGCTCCAACATAGAGAATTAAAGTTTAGTTTTACTATATTATTATGCTATGATAGCTTTGGTGTGACAAGCATGTTTTGTGTTGTCAGTTTGGTCTTCTTGGCCTTCTTAACATCAGACGGTCCAGCTAATAATTCTGCTCCTCCAATAGGAGTATCCCACAGAGTGTCTGCTTAGGGGCTTCCCATATATCATTAGATTTGCCTCATATGTGTTGTACTTTGCCTCTATCAATTGCTATACTGCTTTTGCTTTACCATTGGGGTCATCTTGTGGGTCTTGTGACTGGCATTGGTTCTGTCTTTTTGGTAGTGCACGATAACCTCTTGAAATCGGATTGGAGACTTGTTTGCAAAATCAAACAGGGCAATAATAAAAGGAGCTACCTTGGAATGCCTATTGGTGGTGCTCAGGTCCTTTTTAGACACCTCAATCAATGAGTTTGGAGTGGAGCACATTTGCCCAAGAAATCTTCATGCCCTTCTTAGCAACTCAGATGATTGCATAGCTCTTGTGACTCATGGTGTTTGTCTTTACGAGCAATTGAACTCATTCCAAGAACCATTCGAGTTACTGTGGTGAGCAGGGTCTTGAACTTTATCGACGAAGAAATAGTTCTTGGCTGTTTGTGGAGGTCCGAATTCCTTCTGCTTGTCAGCTTCCACATTTTTGTCATAAGTGTCCTCTTCCTGTGTGAGGGGAAGGTTGAATACATCCAAGATGATAGCACCAGTTGCCATCAGAGTAGGCCTGTTCATTCCTCCCGGCTTCTAGAAGTGCTCGTACAGATTCATAGTATCATGCTAGAACTTCCATGTATTCTAGGGAAAATTTGCATGATCTAGAAGATTGACCTTATGCAGCCACTTGCTGTGCTGTGAGGGGTCAACTCACATACGAAAGGCCTTGAAACTCATCTGGATCATCTGCTTTTTCGCTAGGTGCATGATCGGTTCATCATCCGACTTGTCTGAAAGAGCTATGGCAATCGGTTCAAGATTTGCAATTTCCTTCTTCCTCGGGATTTTGTGAATTGGTTTTTGGCCTTTCTTCTTCCCGATTGTGTCCTCATGTATAGTTGTGTCGCTTAAAAATGTAGATTGCAAGCTTGCCTGCTACGTCTGCGGATGCATGGGCGAGATCGAGTGAGCGTTTTGGGGCCATATAGATAGACAAGGAATCTTTGGAGCTCGAGTAGGCTTTCGATGAGTACTGCAGATCACAGAGTGTGAACTGGGTTGAAGTGTGCGTTCTGCTTGTAGTCGATGGTTGGCACTTATGAACGTTGCACACATCTAATGAACTTCGCTGAAAGTGGATGATCACTGTGGGTGGTGAGTCGGGATCAAAGGGAATGTTTGATGTTTGCACTCGGAATGCGCGAGAGATCTTGTCGACGGTGAGTTCAATGTGATCCCGTATGTCTAGCTCTCGGCCTGATGATGGAGGTTCCTCAGTTCTCGTGGTCGGAGTTGTGGGAGGTAGTCAGATGTATGTATGGTGGAGTACAGTCGGATGCATCCTTGGATCTTCAGTTGTTTTTATTGGTTGGATCGATGTCAGATGTGCCGTTGGGCTCTCAATAGTGTTGTTGTTGTAGGTTAGACCAACATCTCTTTTTGTGCCTTGTGGAGTCGAGCGGACCAGTTTTGGAAGGAGTGTAGTTAGATTCCATATTTTTAATTGTGCATGTTGGCGGAATGTGCTTTCGATAAGTATAAGCCATCTATGGGCAACCGGACCATCGTCTAACTCCCTGTCATCACTAGGTGCCGTGTTGTGATCAGATTGTAAGTGGTCATGCTTCCGACTCTTCTTTTGTGCTAATTTGGTGATACCTTTTTCTAGATGAATGTGCATGATCGCAGATCATAGCTTTCCACCTTGCTTCTTGACTGCGCCTGCTAATCCAACTTTCCACTTGTGCCGATTTTGTCAAACTAATTATCGTGGCACTGCTGCTCCATGTTGCATCTGTGAGGCCATGCTCGTGATTGTCATTAAGGGTTCTGGGGGTGTCAGAGTCGCTGGTGAAGTTCAGTTGCTTTTCATGATGACTTGAGTATTGGTCAGACCATTCTTTTGCTTCCTCCATGTTAGGTCAGAGCAGGATTCGGGATTCGAATAGCTGTCAGTTGGTTGTCTGCTAGAATTAGTTGTTGTGGTCTTTTCCAAATTTTCACTATTCTCATCGGTGGTTCCATGTCATCATCAGCATCAATTGCTAGAGTTGTCTCCCTCAATTCAGCCATCATTCTCTCTTTTTGCTCCTTATACTTTGGATCAATCAGGGAATTGCACATATATCTTGCCATTTCATTGATTGGAATCAACTCACCAGTAATAGGTGACATTACAAAGCTAGTGATATCTTGTAATTGAGCATGTTGTTCCTCTTTCCTTTTCTGAATGATTGGCTTGTACTCAATTGGGAATTTGGTATAGCTATCTGCTCTATGGTAGTGTCGGATTACTGTCGGATGTAGTTCCACCTGTATCATATTGATAGTAATCACAACTTGATATTCATTATTATAGGCTTGTATACATACCATATTAATATTTGTGACCAATGGATTAGGTCCCACATATGGTTTGAGCCGAAATCCATTGATAGGCTTGTCAAAAACATTGCCATGAAGATCAGCTAGGTTGAATATTCCTTGATCAAAAACTTCCATGACCCTGAAAGGTCCATCATATCTCAGCTTAAAATTTACTGACCTCTTGCCTAGCTTTATGCTAAACATTAGAACTAGATCACCTTTTCTAAATAATTTGAATTTGATATTTCTATTGATCCAAGCAGCTCTACTCTTTTGAATGATTTTTGCAATGTATGAGCTCTGAAGCCTGTGTTCATCTAATTGCAATAATTGTTGTAGTCTGGAATTAACTAATTCTTCTAGTGAAAGCTTGTGCTCTACATCCACTCTTAGGCTTCTTGTAACAAACTCCATTGGAACTATAGCCTCACAACAACCATAAACTAGTCAGAATGGTGTCAGACATGTGGCGACTTTGTAGGCTGTTCTTAATGCCCATAGGACTAAAACTAGCTTCAAATCCCAATCTGTAGGATTTTCTACCATTGTCCTCTTGAATATCTTCTTCATTATTTTGTTGGTACTTTTAGCTTGACCATTGCCCTCTGGGTAGTAAGCTATTGACTTTTTGTGTAGCATCATGTGCAGCTTTGTAATTTTCCTGATTGTTTTGTTGTTGAAGTGTGCTCCTCTCTCTGATACTATCTGAATAGGTACACCAAATCTTGTAATGATTTTATGATATAGGAAATATGCAACAGTTCTAGCTTTGTTGTCTTTGAGGGCTATTGCTTCCACCCATTTTGTGTAGTAATCAATTGCACCAAGTATGTATTGATTACATGTGTACTTTGCTATATATGTCCTACAAAGTCTAGCCCCCACTTTTGAAAAGGTCCTAATGCTAGGATGGGTTGATGTGGCCATCTGTCATCATTTAGTGGCCTATCATCTCTTTGGCAAGGTAAACAAGATTTTAGGACTGTGGGCCACCATAGGCCTTCTTGCAATATTTTTCTACCTGTGATCTCACCTGAAAAGTGTCCTCCTACTGATTCTCCATGAGCCTCTACCAAAACAGATTTTTTCTCATGACTTGGACACATCTTTTGATGCCTTGGTCTATTTCTCTTCTATAGAGAGCTCTAGCAATCACAAGGAAGGGCTTACTCTGTTGGACAAGCTTCTTTCTCTGATCTTTGGTCAAGGATTCAGTGATTAGACCATCAATGATGAGGTAGCATCTTGTTATACCAATCTAGAGGATCTTCTATTCTGATCATAAATATTCTAGCATTAGGTAGGTCATTTGGAATCCCTATTAGAGCTTCTCCTGATATAATCTACAATAGCGTGATGTTTTCCAGGTCTATGAACAATTGTATAGTCAAATTCTTGTCGTAGGAGCATCCATCTAGCAAGTATGCTTGTGAGTTATGGTTTATTAACCAAGTATATCAGTGCTTGGTAGTCCACATGAAAATTAATGTTGTTGCCCAATAGATAGTGTCTAAACTTATGCAATGCATATACGATTCCAAGTGCTTCTCTTTTAATGGCAACATAGTTCCTCTCATGATTTGTGAGGATCCTACTTGCATAGTACACTGGTTTGAACCATTTGTCTTTCTTTTGTTGCATTAATACTGCACCAACAGTTTGTCTGATGCATCCACAAAGACCTAAAATGGTAAACTCCAATCAGGTGGTTGCAAGATGGGTGCTATGACTAACATCTTTTGAAGGATATTGAAGGCTTCATCTTGTTCTTTCCCCCATGCATATGGATCTAATTCACTTGTTAGATTTGTAAGTGGAAAGCATATCTCAACCAAGTATCTCGAAAATCTGCAATGCCATTTGACTTGCCCAATAAACCTTTGTAATTGTTTCACATTCTTTGGTGGATTTGCCTTCTGAATGACACAGACTTTCTTAGGATCAATTTCCATCTCTTCCTTTGATATGATATGTCCCTGTAGGAATCCTCTTTTGACAGCAAATGCACATTTTGCAAGGTTAAGAATGAGCCTAGCCAACCTGCATTTTTCAAAGCATAGTCTTAACTTATCAAGGTGGTCATGCCTTTGGAATTTGAGTCTAATATCATTGCATTAGATGCAAAGACTCCCAACTCAGTTATAAATGTTGTTTTGTCTTTGTTCTAAGGAGCCATTCTGATAAGATTGTAGCCACTAAATCCATTAAGGAAACTATAAAGTTTTGGGCCTATAACATCTAGTAATGAGTCACAAAATGGGAGTGGAAATAGATCTGCGATTGTGGAAGCATTCAATTTTCTATAATCCACACATATTCTGAGTTTGCCATTATTTTTTGGTACAATGACAATTGGGGATAACCATGTTATATGGTTTAAAGGATATATGAATCCAACTTTGAGTAGTTTGTGTAGTTCCTCCTTCACTTGTTTGGCATAATTGGGGTTCATCTTGTATATATGTTGTATCATTGGGGTTGCTTCTTTTTTGAGATTGATTCTGTGTTGGCAAAATCTTGGTTCTACACGCTTCATGTCTGTATAGTGCCATGCAAACACATCATTGTATTCGACCAGCAATTTCCTCAGTTGTTCTTTGAATGAACTGTTGAGGCCATTGCTTACTAACACAATTTTAGGGTTATCATGGTCTCCAAGATTCATTTCTTCTAGATCATGTTCTTTTACTCTTACACTTCTTTTCATATGCTCTTCAAACTATGTTTCTACTTCAATGATGGCTTGCATACTTGTTTTGTTTTGTCCTCTGATGTGCCTTCCTCGTTGTCTGATTCTTTTGCTATATTGTCATTTTTTTTGTCAGATTCTGCATCTTACTTCTGTCCGAATCTATCTGCCTGTGTTGATTCGCAGTTGGATTAGTAACTTGTGGTTTCCTTTCTTTAGGGATGTATTGCTTGACTATTTTTGTGACATCTACCTCAAAGATAGGTATTATAGATGGATTTCTTCTCAGGAAGCTTTCCTCCTCATCCTCCTCAAGTTTAGCTACCATGTACACACCTTCTACCTCCAATGGTTGCATATGTCGAGGGAAACTTCTCACCCGTTTGGCTTCTATTGAAGTGCTTAGTCTTTGCCACTTGATTTTGTGCTAGGCTTCATGGCTCATATATGAATCTCACGAACTCAACGAAAGGTTGTCGTTGCTTTTTTATAAATGGATGTCTAATTGTTTAAGATTGACATTGTGGTGCGTGTTATCATAACCTTGCTCATTTATGGGATCCCCATGGTGAACCAGCTTTCGGGTGTAGTTGTGTGATGGGGAGCTTACTGGAATGCAACCTAAAACAGGAGTGGAAGAGCCATGGCTTGTTTCGCTTTGATGCCTTCACGGATGGAGGCGACAGTCTATAGATATTTTTGGTCTCTTTGTTCCTTCAACGACTTTGTTATGATTCGCACTACCACACATTAACGTCATTTAGCCTTGAGCCATTTCCTCTTTCTTTTTTTATGCCTGGACGCTTCCGTTTGGAGTGTTTTAGCTACCATTGAGTGGAAGATCCTACTTCTCCATGGCTTCATTCATGGCAGAGCGGCCAATTGGTTCCAAAAAAGAAGGCAATCTCCCTCGTTGTGTTGACTGACACTATTAGCCCATCAGCCCATGCAATTTTCCGTCCCTATGATCTAGCATATCTGTAATAAAAATTGTCTAAGAATGCTTTACTATCAAGGAGAAGTATGCATGTATGGTTGCAGGTCTGGAGGCCCTTCAATGACTCTTTGGCCATTGTTTTCATGTAACTAAACTTTGTGGCAGTTTCGTGAACATTGGAACTCCTTAGCATTAAGGATCCATCCAAAAGCATGTTTAATATTTACTTGTCGGAGAAAACTGTAATTTTAATAGATACATATGAGATCATACATCCTTAGCATTAAGGATGTATGATCTCATATGTTTAATATTTACTTGTCGGAGAAAACTGTAATTTTAATAGATAAAATCAAAAATAGAAGGTTACTAAATAACTTCACTATAAAACAAAGAGCTTGGATCATTTTCCCCTTGGATTCCATTACATGGCCTTGGGCTACCTTTGGTGGTTAAATTTAGAGGTTATCCTTAACCAAGTCATCAAGTAATAATATTTAAAAGACATATTCTTGTCTCTAAGCATTCCCAAGTCTCTCTCTTACTCCAGTATTTCCTAGAGAAGTGAAATTGTAGAAATTTCACTTCTGGATAGCTACTTTGCCGCTTGGATATCTCTCAATCCTTGAGGATTTGCAGTTTGAGTCAAACTGAGTTGTAGATCTATGAACAAGCTACGAATTTGCTTTTGGAAACAAACCTGTCTGAGATTGTAGAAATTTATGGATAGCTAGTTCGTAGGTTGAATATCTCTCAATCTTTGAGGATTTGTAGCATGAGTTCAACTAAGAAGTTTTTGGAAGAAAACCTGTCTGACATTTATAAAAAAAATTATGATGCTACAAAAATAGCTAAATGTTGTTTTTGCTACAGCCAGAAAAATGCCTCAAGCTATGCATTATGCTATAGATTTCTTATGTCATAGATTAAGCTATGGAGATATTATACTCATGTTGGACACAATGGATATGTTCAGGATTTCAATTTTAAACATGGGCTATAATTCATAAGGTCAAGCTATAAGTCATTGTTAGAGTCCTTTAATAATTTTTATGTGAAAGGAGAGATTTTTCTATATGCTTGAAGGAAAGTAATATGGTACTAAGAGACCTGGGAATGTTTACCTTTTTATGGTGCCTATTTATTTTCTCATTGATCGGTCAGATATGCCTAATGGTTCTTGTTTGTAGGTTTATCATGTTCAACGTCATGATTAAGGACAATGGGACCTTTGCTTAATCCATAGACTCCCTTGGAAACTGCTCTAACATTTTATTAGCATTCATTAACTATCTAAATGCCAACCTCGGATGACTTTCAAATATTAGAATGCCAAGATTTGATAATGTTGGTTTAGATAGAGTGACATGGATAACAACTGTGTGCTAGCATTGAAGCCTAGCTACCACAACTTGAACAAATTGTTCTTTCATTTGGTTGTGATGGTCACAGGTGAGTTGGCATGATTTGATGGACATTAAGTATGACGTCAACAACTTTGAGGAGTACTTTGTGGTGGATTATCTCCATCTATTGTAATGTGGGAACAAATTTCTTGTTGGAGATAACTTTTGACTCTTTTTGTCTTTTAGACATTGTTCTAATATGAATGTGGGTACTTATGATGACTCCCACTTTTATACTTCGTCTGAAGGGGTTGAATATTAATGGATTACTCTCACTTGTTGTTTGAAAAGGGCAAACAAATATATTTACTTTTGGATTACTCTAACATTGAAAATTGGTCCAGTAGTGTAATAGGTTGAATTGTTTGGTAGGAAACACACACAAAGAGAGAGAGAGAGAGAGAGAGAGAGAGAAGAGAGAGAGAGAGAGAGAGAGAGAGAGAGAGAGAGAGAGAGAGAGAGAGAGAGAGAGAGAGAGAGAGAGAGAGAGAGAGAGAGAGTCAAACATTCACCTCTTGGTATAGAATCCCTCTGTCCAATGTGTGCTCTCTAGCCTAGATGCGCTTCTTCTTTGTTTGGAAGAAGTGAAACCTTCACAACCGATTGGCCGAGGTGCTGAGATGTTTGACAAAATTTTGAACTAGTGAGGAGGTCACAGTGAGAATGAGGTGGCTGGAGGTCACAGTGAGAATGAGGTGGCTGAGGTCACAGTGAGAATGAAGTGGTTGACAAAATCTTGAACCTACGTAATGAGCATGAAAAGTGTAGTTCAAAAGCCCCATCCAACACACAATCCCCATCCATAAGTATTTCTTGTAATCTAGTTGTTTACTTAAGTACCTCATAATTCTCAAAATTGAAAAGAATTACTCATGTGTCTACTTTAAAAGACATGGAGTCCATGCACATTGATCAACAATCACGATATGACAAACCATTCATTAATGGTGCTACAACAAAATATTTTATAGGACAATTCCAAATCTACTCTTTAAAAAAATGATCAATGTGATATATTCAAGTGTGTTGTACTATGGAGCTTCTACAATGCATCATTTTAATAGAATAACACATTGCCTTGTGTTTAGTCTCAAGTATTTTGATTACATTCTTTTATGTGTGATTCTTTATCATGATGAGTTTAAACCCTCTACTTTTCCACTCTATGTTTGGGAGCAATTCTATGTGAGAGTTTCCCTTCATGATTGATGATTCAATGATAATGGAGCTGGCCTTGGCTTATTTTTCTTAAAAAAATAAAAAGTTGCAAAAACCTATTCAAAGATACAAAGGACCAAAGTAAAAATATTATGATTGGAGGATTTTATGCTCGTTAAACCGAGTTGATGGTGAAGACAATAAATTATACATTTGGTGATGTGCATGATGGTAATGTGGGAGGCTACATAAATAGTTGTAGGAATTGCATGGAGTATGAAATATATGCCATGTGTACTTACCCACCCTAGAATCACGTTATTCTTATAAGTTCGAAACTGATGCTGTATATGGAAACTATAACTAGAATTTAACTTCAAATTTAATTGGAGCCATTCAATCTAGATCCATGGACTATCATTTGGATTATAGTTTACTTAGTTGGGGTGCTATGGTCTAGATCCATTGGTAAAGGAATTTTGAGCATATTAAAATTTCCAAAAAATAAAAATAACTAGGATTTAAATTCAACCTTATCCATTACTTGGATCTGTAGTCCAGACTCATGTTCCAAATCCAATTCTAATGGACCAACTCTTGATCATGTATTTTGAACTTCAAAAGCCTTGAAAGGATATTGTACTCTAGTTTGGCAGTCACCCAAATCATGGTGTATCATTTTGAGTTTTGAGGAAGTCCTTGGTTATCAAATTGGGATTTTAATACTTGGAAAATATTTTCTTGTAAGTATAATCATGCTACTATAAGACTCAAGCTATAGAACTATTTATTTTGGGTGTCTAAAGTAATCCATGGAAAAAATAGGTGATGATCTCTATGGGTCTACATTATTTTGAATTCCAAGCTCCAGAATCAAGGGAAATTGATTTAAAAAAGAAGTAGATATGTTAAGCCACTTTTATCAATAGTTTTGGGATTATATGGTAGTATTTTGGTATAAGACAACTAATAAAACTGCTAATTCTTCTCAAACTGTATAGTAGGACTGAGGACTTTCAGCCCCTTCCCTGGTTTCAGGTTGTATTAAGGTTGTCTTTTGGGTGACTTTTTTGTTCATGCCATGCATGATGTATTTTCGCTCTTAGCTAGCTCTTGTGGGGTTTTTTAATGCTTAGTAGAAGTCTTTTTCATGCAACAGAAGAAAGATCGAGTGTCCTCCCCTTTTAGTACATCTTGGATGCACCTTCCCCCCTGATCGCACGAGATGAGATCAACTGTATCATATGGTTGGATCTACTCCAACTCCACACGATATGGGCTTTGGGGAGGGGGGGAAGTTTCCCACCAAGATCCAATTCTACCACAACCACTCCATGAGAGGATCATTGGATGGAGCGATGATCAAGAGCCTAGAGTATACATCTTAACCCACTCTTAAGTTGAAAAGGAAAGGGTAAGCAAGTCTTATGTGGCGTCCTTGACAAAGAAAGCATAGTCTAATCTAGGTCTCCCCTCTCTGACAAGAAGGTCAAACAATAGAGTCTCAAAGCCTAGATCAAAGAGCCACAATAGAAGCCCAAATTTGGCCCTGCTCGCTCAAGGTCACACTAAACTAAGAAATTGACTTATCATAGATACACACATGATTAGTTAAAACAAGAAATTTTAATATTTCATAGGAACCCTAGAAATAAAATACTACCTATCAAAATATTTTAAAACATTTCAAATTATCCAATAATAATTTGCCATGACAAGTACAATCATATTGTTATTAAAAAACTTTAACCATTCAATATTCTCGTGAATCTCACTTGACGGGGACCGACAACTCTCAATTCCCTCAAATTCTCCAAGGCCAAAGAGGAAAGACAGTCATAATTCACTCATGGATGCTAGGATTCATATAGCTAAGTAGACATACTTAGTAAATCCTACTCATAATATGACATCACTTCAACAATGCATGATGCAAGCTTTTCCAAATTGCATATGTGGCTACACGAAGGGCACACATGTTGCATGTGCGACACCAAACCTCTCAATGCAACATGTACTCTTCAAGCTCCAAATGAGCAACTCCCCCTTTTATGGGAAATATAGAAGCCTTCTTGGTGTACAATATCAACGTATCAAGGAAACCTATCTATTGTTAATAGCATTTCTTATAACTTCCCCATCTTACATTTGGACAAAAGCTAAAAATTGAATAAGCATGAAAATACATGGTTTGAGAACTTTTTAAGAGATTAATAGATTTCTGAAACAATCTGGAAAAACCAATGTAAAGCTAAAGTGGGCATGGTCACTCTTGTCAGCCTTGGACTTCAAAGAAATAACTAAGACTGATGAACCACATTCAGTAACGATTCCCTGTATCTCTTTCTTTTCCGACTTAAATCACCACACCAGTGTCAAGGCAACAGTCCAATTAATCACACTACCAAATATATTGAAATTTGAGTTATTTGCGAAAGAAGTCATGTAAGGTTATCCTGCTGCATATACATCATGAAGGACCGGAAATCCTAGCATTGCTGCCCTTGAAAATATTACACACTTTGAAATGTTTGCTGTAATCTCGGACAAAAACTGACCATCCTGCTGCATATACATCATGAAGGACTGGAAATCCTAGCATTGCTGCCCTTGAAAATATTACACAATTTCAAATGTTTGCTGTAATCTCCGACAGAAAACGGACTCTGCAGAAAGATCAAATTAAAATTTTGCTTGCAATGAAAGGTTGTCCATAACCATACAAGAAGCTTTCATGATTTTGTGTCCACCAGTAACCCTCTTTGCTGTCAGCTGAATACAGTGCATTATTAAAAGCTACTGAAGTGAGCCGTGATTGAGGCCAGCATTCCTACTTGATTCAATCCTCCTTAACATTTTTTCACCATAGAATAACAAACATCCACCAGATAAAAAGACTAGATTTCGAAGCTGAAATAATCCCATATATTGTGGTCATGTCCACAGACATTGTGGTCGTGTCCACAGACCAGCTCCTTGTATATCACGAAAATTGTGTATAACCAACTTTTAAAATTATTCAATGAAGAATTTAGGCACGAACAGATGCTCATTGATTTGATACAAATCCCCTCATTGATTTGATACAAATCCCCTTCATATTTCTCATGCACTCCGCTTTACTATAATGTTGTCCTTTGCACAGTTTGCAGTTTGTCTCTCTAGCTCAAATCAGTTAGGAACTGACATTGAGCGATTTCAAAAAATGATGCTTGCAGCAAGGTATGCACATGGTTGTTCTCAGCTTTTACCGTTACTGAACGGCTGAGCATTAAGTGGTAAATGATGATAAACAAATGCCAATTCAGGCGTCCAAAACCCTGGCCTGCTGATTCTTTGCACTGCCCCTGTTTAAAGGATGGAAGGATTTAATATAGAAAGTTCAAAAAGCTCTCACCTTGAATGAAAAGCACTCCGTTTCAAGCTGAAACTGAATCTGTATGCCTTTGCAGTAGTAAAACAGGCTTTATCCATATGTCAGCCTCCCCATTCTGAAAGTCTTCCTGCAGGAGAGGCAGCTTGTCCTTCAGAGTGGCAAGCTTTCTCTTGAAATCATCAGTTTCATCAATATCAATCTCTATGCTGGGGAGTTCAATGAAATCTGAGCTATCAGTGTCCAGTGAATTGCAATCATGTCCTTGAGTTTCTTTTCGAACAGGAGGATCATTTCCTTCTTGTTTGCTTAACCCAAGAGTGCCTGTTACAAAGTAGCGTCGCTTGCGTTTAATTCCAGCCCTTCTTGAGTTCAAACATAAAACCTTTTTCCCTTCCTTCTTTGGATGCTGCAGTTTGCACATTGACTGATCTGAACACTCCCCAGTTGCAGCAAATGTTGGGCAAACAGTAGTATGTTTTTTATTGCACTACAACCACAAGTCAACTACGTGTTATACATAAGAAGAGCACCAATACAAATATATTGCAGCCATTGAAGTGGAAACAAAGATAAGTAGAGTCTGCAAAAGTTCTGACAGAATTCATGATGACCCATGAAATGAATTGAAATCCATAGTCACTATGATAACTAGAATAAACATAAACCCTTAAAGAAGTTGGAACTAAAATCCTTTTGAGGCAGAGAGAGAGAGAGAGAGAGAGAGAATGTGTGATGTGAGTGAGAAAAAAAGATAGAAAGATTTAGTAACATTTACAGAGGGCCAAAACAGCCTATGAGAGAGAGAAATTGAGAGAGTCAGCATAAGCAAGAAAAGAAAGAAAGAAAGAGAGCGTGACGTGACAGCTACAGTGAGGGAGAGTGAGCGTTAGATTGTGAGTGTCAGCGAGAAAGAAAGAAAGAAAGATTTATTAATGTCTGCGGAAGGCCAAAAAATCTTATGAGACCAGGAAAAACCGAAATCGTCATGAAAGCATCTCCTAAGGGCGAACTAGATATCACACCTCCAAGAAAACTACTGATGCAACTAGGAAATGCAGAAAAGAAACTCCAGGTGTCGAGAGTTTCTGTCATATGTCATGTGGGACATGAGTAACCTAAGTTCTGCATGTACCAGACTAGGGTCACATCGAGACCCATGATGTCTTTGGAACATGTGTAATATCTGCCGCTGCCCTCTGCTCATCTCCGTAGGATGTACTCATGGGCGATATGAGGCAGCCTTGTCACAATGATGGTACCTAAGATGGGCGGGTGCCCACTGGTCCTCTGTCTAGTCTCCTACTGCTTGGTGTGTCTGAAAGTCAAGAGCCTGGTCTTGACATCTCCCATCAACCTCCCTTCTAAAGACGTCTGTGATCTCTTACTGTTTGGGGACATGTGCCATGGCAGGTCTTATAAGTCTAGACAAGTCAGGTGACCCTCGTGTACAAACAGTGCAGCACGCCTCTAGTTATGATAGTCAATGATTGGGCTCATACACCATGTATCCATGGGTAACAAGGCAGTGGTATTTAATCTCACAACACTTAGGGCATCACACCAAGACATGCTCCTCTGTGTTTATGGCAAAGTGTGCAGAGCCTCAGTTCTCTGAGATGTCGTGTGGCTGCAATATCGCGATCTATGTCAATTGGGAATCCATGAGACAAGGCTTGAGCTGGCCCATGGTGATCCATATTGCATGGGGGAGATGGATATATATCCATTGGGGACTCGGGAGATGGATAGTAAAAACTATAACCCTTGCTTTAAGTCCTGTCGCATCGACTCATGAGGCGAATCCATACCGTACTAAAAGGGGGGAAGCCTGTCCATCTGAATCTCGTGCCTGGCAAACCATGTGGATATGCGTGCATACCATGTGTCTACTCTGCTCTACGCTAGAGCCTAGTCATCTGGATGACTCTAGGGCCAGCCTCGGTAGTCTCCATCGGGGTAAGTCCCAGACTCTATGAATGAATGCCATTGTCTGGAAGATGGCATCAACTTGCATTGGTGTCATGGCGACCTCTGCATGTACTATCTCATGCGGAACTAAGGGCCTACTTCGAATCATCCTAGACCCCATAGTCACATGTAGCCACTCAAGTCTCCTCCACTCTACCATCGTAGATCACATCCCCAAAAGGATGTTGCATCCATGGCAATCGGTCGCACTAGCTTCATCGGTGTATCTTGGGAGTGTGCCTAGAAGCACCATCTCTCCAGCTGGACCACAGCACTCCGTCCCCATGTGAGTCGTGCATGGGCTGCATGTGTCATAGTGTGAATAGGGGTCCTGTGAAGACTGCTCCAAAATATGTGTAGGATTGCACTATCTCCACTAAATCGTCACGATAAGTGAAGCTGAGTTGACAGAGCACTGCGTGTGAGGTGTTGAAGACCATAACCTTGGTCTTCCCCAAGGTTGACTGTCAAGTCTCTCTCTGTAGAACACCTCTGGGGCCTCCAACCCCTCCGCTGAAGATGAGATTAAGGACTATGCCATCAGCGTATAGTGATATGTGTATCATGATATCGGCCAGTAATGATCCCTCGCCTCCTAGGCGATCTATGAAGGAAGTGATCTCATCGATGTAAATCTCAAAAAGAGTGGGTGAGAGGGGGCAACCCTGCTTCACCCCAATCGTACTCTTGACCCAAATCTAATAGACCACCTAGGGCACAAACTCTGCCTCTGATTGACTCATATAGGCTCATCACTCCCCAACTCAGTGTCTCTGGAACTTGCATCTCCAGTAGTATCCTGATCATGCAGGATCATGGGATAGTGTCAAAGGCCTTCCGAAAGTCTACAAAGCATGTGTAGACTTCTTATATCTAGACCTCGCCTCCTCAATGATAGCCCTCAAGGTGAAGATATCATCTAGGCTAGAATGCTGCCTCCGGAATCCTGCCTGTCCTACTGCCCACTACCCCCGAGCCTCTGTATGACTACTAAGCTCCCTCTCTAATGCTCATCCATAGATCTTGGCCAAAGTATGGCCAATCATGAGGGTACGGTAATTCTCAGTATCCATACGGCTTTGTGTATGGCACAATAGTGGTGGTGCTCCAAGCAGATGGAAAGCCGCGAGACACAGCCTGGTTGAACATTTGTGTGCTAGGACTGGAGCTAAGACCTCTTGCCCATGTGCAAGGTGCTGAGTCCGTACGCCCTCATGATCTTGTGCTCTCCTATTTGTAATCAGCGGAGTGCAGCCCGTACATTCTGTGTCGTGAACAAGTGACAGGTGGTGGGCCTAGGCATAGAAAAGTATGACAGTCTCTGCATCTGGGCATCATAGAGGGACCCTGCATATGTGTGCCACACACCTAGGTTAGTAATGGGAATAGGTGGCTTCCCCTCCAATAGGAACTCCCATCCAGTGGTCGGGTCTCCACCTTGAGAAAAATCTGACAATCTCATCCATCCTGTGTGTGAGAAAGGCTCGCCTCTTACGGCGTGCCAATCATCGAAAGATCCTCCGCACCTCAGGTGATGTCAAATGACCCAAGGCCCACTCTCGTGTGAGGTGAGCTCAGCGGTTGGCTCTCACTACGTTACCCACTTTGTCGATCTTTCAGTAGATGAATCTTTTGCCTTGTAGATGTTTTCCAGTCACTTCTCTACACTCGTCGTTGAACCAAGGGTTTTGAGACATCTTCGCAACTCGGACCTGCATGGATCGGGTCGAGGGAAAGGATCTCGTCGCAACGTCCAGTACCATTGAGACAAGGGTGCCCGAGGTGCGGGTGAGGTCTATATCATCCCCAAGTAGGGCCGAAAGCTCCTTGGCTAAGTGACTCACGTACACTAGGTCGAAAGTGTTGGAGATATCATAGCCAAAGAGTGTTGGTGTGTAGTACTAGGTGATCTAGTACTAGTCTATGTGTTGAGTCATGTGTGAGTGCCACGCGTCATCATGGGACTTATCCCATATGCAACTAGTGTGTGAGTGAGTAGCCTATATAAGGCTTGTACTTCACTCGTCTTGTCATACTTGATGAATGAATGAAAGACTTTTGTCATGTCTTCATTTGAGCTTCATTTCTAACTCTCTCTCTCTCTCTCTCTCTCTCTTCATTTAAGCATCATTTCTAACCTTCTCTCTCTCTCTCTCTCTCTCTCTCTCTCTCTCTCTCCACCATGTTTCTAACATGATATCAGAGCCACCTTCTATAGCTGCCACGTCATCATCTTCTCCAACAACCCCTAAACCCTAATTCTGCTCAGCCGCCTCTCCAAAGCAGCCTGCTCATTTCCGCCTCTAGTTGCCTCCTTCCCTCAGCCGTTTGCTTCCATTTCTGCCTGTCCACAGCCCGCCTCCATTGCCGCCTTCATACGAGACCTTTTGGGCTGCTTCACAGCCTTTATTGCTTGCTGGTCGGAAGTTTCTGCAAGGTGCATTTGCACGTGTGGTTCCCAAGGCTGTTGTGGAGCTCTCCATCATCGAGTTTAGGGTTTCTGAGCTGCTGCCGCATAGCTGCCTTCAACAGAGCAGTTTTGGAGGTTTTCAACACCAAGAACAGCCTATTATTACTGCTGCTGTGTAGTCAGCCACCTGACAGCATTCTCTGCAGCACTTCGAGTCATTTGGGGGCATTTTCAAGCAGTCTCTTGGCTTCCAGCACATCTACTACAGCCGATTTTCAGACTAGTGTCCTGCTACACATTTCGGACCTGTTCTAGGGAGCCGCCTTGCACATTGGTGACCAGCCTTTGCACTTCGGGGTGCCCTAGTGAGCCGCTTTGCAGATTTCGGACCTGCTGCAGCACTTCAAGCAGTTCCTACGACCACAAGAGTTCCATTTCTGGTTCAGTTCTGCATTTCGGAGCCTATTCTTGCTGTGTTTTGCATTTGGAGCACCTACAGCCACCTATATCTGCCCACTTGCACACGTGGAGTATACTATTGCATTTTGGGAGTTCTAGACCAACCGCCATACTTGCTCGTTCTTCATCTGGTGCTGCGAGTTTGTTACCTCAGTTTGCACACATGGAGCCTCACCCTCCTGGGGAAGATCAATCCGCACAAGTCTCAGCTTGGGATGAGAAGAATGACAAGGCACTCGAGCTTATTGGTGTGAGGTTGGATAACAAACTACTTCATCATCTTGACCTCACTACTTCAGCCAAGAAGACACTGGACAAGCTTGAGAACATATTCACCACATCTACTGGACCTGGGGAGCAAGCTCTATCTACTATATTACATGATCTATCCCTCTTTGAGGTGGTAGATGATGATCAGTGATGCTATGTGTGTTTGTGTTGAGTCAAATAAAGGTTCTCAGCCTTGAGTTGTCCCTCTAAATTGAATGTATTTGGAGTCAATAAGAGGTACTCTGCCCTAGGTTGTCCCCCAAAAATGAATGTATTGTCTTTTACTTTGGTTGATGATATTGATCACTCAGTTCAGAGTAAGGGGGGATGATGAGTGATGGTTTGCTCTTGCCACTCGCAAGTTGACTGAGACGTCACTATCACACAGGAGGTGTTGGATAGTTGGACTTTCTCTTTGCAGTATTGCGGTGGAGGGGGGATTGGTCTACTCCTGCATGTTGGGTCTCACACTCTTTGCTCTAAAGGGGGTGTTGAAGATATCATAGCCAAAGAGTGTTGGTGTGTAGTACTAGGTGATCTAGTACTGCCACGTGTCATCATGGGACTTATCCCATATGCACTAAGTGCACCATGCAGCGCCTGGGTTTCTTGGACAAGTGGATTCGAGGGGTATCAACTCTTTATGCGGGGAGCTCCAGCCAGGTGATCATTGACGATCACACAAGGGAGACCTTTTTCCCAATCCATTCGACAAGGCTGTCCTCTCGCCACCTTTCTCTTTCTCTTTATAGATGAGGCCTTGGGATATTTCCAACACTCCCAGACGGCAGGCCTCACAGGGTTGCGGCTCCCCATCAGACAAGAGGAGCAACTTCTAGGCTCAGAGTTCACAAACGACACAACCCTTTTCATCAATGGTACTACAGTGATCCTAGAAGCAGTGAGGGACGCACTAGCCATTTACTGCAAAGCGTCCGGGGCTCGAATCAATTGGACCAAATCCATTGGCTTCTTGACGAGATCAAAGGCGGGTCCAGGAGGTTCGAGATTGGGGTTCGGACTTTGGCTTTCGATGGATTCCGCAGGGGCAGACTGTGAGGTACCTTGGCTACCAGGTTGGGTTAGATATTAAAGCAGAGCAGCAGATTACAGAAACAGATTGCCCCCGTGCTTGAGTGTGGGGCGAGGGCGAAAGCTCCTGTACTGGACCTCAGTGAAACTCTCTCTTGCAGGTAAAGCACTGGTAGTTAATCAGGTCCTCGCCACGGCCTAGTACATTGCCTCCTACTAAGCTGCACCGCTTGGTGCAAAACTTTCTTTGGAAAGATTCGGATGGCAAAAGAAACATTGGAGCCAAAGTCGCCTGCCAGACAGTGATTCTACCGCAGAGGAGGTTTGGGTATCATTGATCCGGTGATGCAGAGCAAAGCCCTCCTGGGCAAGTTGATTGTCTGTGGTCTCACCCCCTGCACAGAGCCCTGGAAACTCCTCTTACAGCAGGAACACCCCCCGTACAGGGGGGCGGTGGCAGCAATCACACAGATGGATCTTTTCGGACGCCGCCCTCATAGAGAAGGGCTCCCCCTTGATGAGGATCCTCTTTAGGGTTTGGCAATGCCTTTCCAACAGACTCATTCGGACCAGCCCGTCCTGCAGGGAGGAGTTTGAGAGTCAGCCACATATGTGGCACCCAGAGGTATGAGACTCGGAGGCGTATGCTAGGACAGCAAACACACATTGGTTGGGCACAGTGGGACAGCGGCCCGACGAGGTCATTTGGGGTTTGTTGGAGGCTTTCGGCAAGAGCCAACAACCTAGGCGCATGCACTTTCTCACCTGAGGGGCAAGCACCCGGATGACAGAGATTGAGGTAGCGATCCCAGACTCTTGGTGGGAGGGGCTTGGGTCACCTTGGACCCCGCACTCCTGGGCTGGTCAGTTCTCGCGGATAGGGGTGCCCCTTAGGAAATCAAGAACGAAAGTTGGGGGCTCGAAGACGATCAGATACCGTCCTAGTCTCAACCATAAACGATGCCGACTGGCAATAGACTATTGAAAAAACAGATACAGCAGCTCCCAAAACAATAAAAACAGGCTGATTTGTAGAAGAACAGCTCCAAAACTATCTTAGGCAGGGTTGACCAGCAAGTAGACAGCAAAACAGCTCCACAAATCACCTAGGGAATGGAGCCAGGTGCTTTAAATTGACTTGACCTGACCAGGTGCAGCTACTGCAGCCAGTTTTTCACCCAAAAGATAATCTCCCTACTCCAAAACAGCTCTGGAAGCCTCCAAGAACAGGTGTGCTCTACGACACTCTAAACTCTTTACCTTCATTATCATGGCCAATAGATATCAGATCCCAAAATTTGGTGAGAAGGGCAAGCTTTCACGGGACCAATTACCCGTTGTGGAAAATGAAGGTTCGAAGCCAATTAGTGTTGAGGGAGGTGTCGGGGATGGGGACAGAGCTGTTGCCTCAAGCCACCGTGACTACCCCAGCCACGTCGACTTCGGCATGAGTGACAACACAAGTAGCCCCTATATAAGTGAGGTCACGGCAGATCCATGATGCAGAGTTAGACTAACTAGTTGTGGTCTAACCGTCCTAACAAGTTAGTGTCCTAGCAGTCCTGGGTGACTTGGAAACACCTCCCACCCCCCCAAAAGAAAAGTCATTCCTGTCTTTTTTTACCAGGCTATTCCTCCATTCCGCCCTTCTTCAGCCATAATTGGCTATATTTCTGCTTCTCATCACCTCCAATTTCCGGATTTTCTTGCACATAGTGCAGCCTTTCTTGCAAGACATCTTTCAGGAGCGCAACTAAAGGGCTCCCAAGCGTGCACCTCGTGCTGACAAGACAATTCATGACAGTGACGAGGCTGCTCAGCAGGAGCAAGTGCCAATTACTGAGGATACTAGAGGGATAGCAGCCACTACTCGTCCTGCTTCCCCAACGACCATGGACGCACAGCTTTTGGATGCCCTTGCTTCTATGCTCCAGGGTGCTTTCCGCCACATGGGAAACTACCCGTAGGTCTCTTACAGCCATTACCTATTCTAGAAGGTAAATGGACTCACATAGCTATGGATTTCATCACAGGGTTGCCTTCTACAGAGAGGGGATGGGATAGCATTTATGTGGTGGTGGATAGAATGACAAGACAGGCTCATTTCATACCAGCATTCAGCATCACACATTGCTTGGCCATTTATTTGAGCATGTTTTTAAGCATCATGGCTTCCCTCAAGAAATTGTCAGTGACAGAGATGCACAATTTATCGGTCACTTTTGGCAAGAGTTATTCACAGCAGTGGGTACTCTCCATACACCTAGCACTACTTACCACCCTGAGATGGATGGAGAGTCAAAAAGGGTGAACAAATGGGTGAAGAAATATTTGAGGCACTTTTGTCATGATACATAGATTCCTGGGATAAGTGGTTGGATCTTGCTGAATTTTGTTACAACAGTACCAAGCACCTTTCTATCGGCATGAGCCCTTTCGAAGCAACATATGGATGCAAGGTTGGGATGACTCCTTTAATTGCAGACATGGCTGTGAAAAATCAGCAAGCAAGAAGTGACTTGGAAAGAATGGATGCCCTTCTGCAATTGGCTAAGAAGAATATGCACTATGCCCAAGCAAAGCAGAAGAAGTATGCGGATGAACGCAAGAGGTATCTGTCTTTTGAAAAAGGAGATTATGTGCATTTACACCTCCATAAGTACCGCTATGCCTCACTAGAAGGTAACACCAACACAAAGCTTGCTCACAGGTATTACGGTCCCTACAAGATCATCCGCAATGTATGAGTTGAAGCTACCCAGTACCTCCAAGATTCATAATGTTTTCCATGTGTCCTTGCTGAAGCCGCACGTAGGACAGCATGTCCAAGTTCTTCCTAAGCTACCACCTATGGATGAGGAGGGTCACATCCTCTATTATGTCAAGGAGCGCATCATGGGTTTTAGAGATCATGTGCTCCGAAACAGGGTCTTCATAGAGTATCTTATCAAGTGGCAGGGACTCCCTAAGGATGAGAATTCATGGCAGCCAGAAAGCATTGTCCAGGACTACCCCTATTTCCTATCGGGCTGATTAGTAGTTGCTGTTTGTTGTTGGAGGTATCATAGCCAAAGAGTGTGTGAGATTTGATGTGTGTTGTGTTGTACTGGGAGATCTAGTATTAGTTCATGTGTGAGTCATGTGTGAGTGCCACGTGTATTGCAATATGGGACTTATCCCATATGCACTTGTTGCAAGTGTGTGAGTGTGTAGCCTATATAAGGCTTGTACTTCAGTTGTCTCATTTAGTGATGATGATGAATGAATGAAAGCCTTCACAGTTCCACATTTGTGTATCACTTCTTCACTCCCTAGCCTCTCTCTCACACACACACACCATGTTTCTAACATGGTATTAGAGCACGCTAGTCCTACATCATCTCCCTAACCCTAATTCGTTTCTAGCTGCCTACTCCTTTCAGCTGCTCATACCTGATTAGGGTTCTGCACAGCTGCCTCATCTTGCCTTTGTTTCCATCTGCCTACTATCTCCACAGCTCACCTTCATTACTGCTCTCATTTCGCCTCTCTTTGCAGCCTGCTTGCCCTCCTTTCTGCCCGGATAGCCTCTCCATAGCCTGCCTTTCATAGCCGCATCTGTTCGGGTCTCTTGGAGCAGACCTAGGCCTCTTGGAGCTGAAGTCTGTGCAGTCTCTCGCTCCTTGCTTGCCGGTCGATACCTAGCAGCCTCAAGCACCTGCACACGTGGAGTTTTCTGGCTGGCTGGCACACGCCTACACACGAGCTGTTTCAGAGGTGTTCCATTCCCGTTTTTAGGGTTTGCACGCTGTTACAGCAGAATTCGACCATTAGTGACCATTCATTGCAGTTTTTCGTCACTTCTGGAGGCATTTTCAACCAGTTTTAGAGCTGCTCTCGCATTTTGGAAGTGTTTTGGGATTCTTGAATCCGCATACACCGGCGACACCACGAAACGATTCCCCTCAAACATCCATAGCACTAACAATGGTATTATTAAAACTTGCTTGAATGTGTGTGGCAGAACCACCTTCAACACAGCCGTTTTCGGGGCTGCTCCTGGCCTCTAACTCATCTAGAATAGCCAATTCTTGGCTTGGTGATCTGCTGGTTCATTTTGCCACCTATACCACTACTACAGCATCTCATTTCAGCTTGCCAAACGTGGCCCATGGACCTATTTTTAGTAGTGGGATTTTTACCCCTCACATGCCCTTCAGCTCCTTGACCAGGACCATGGAAATAATACACTGGATTATCCCTTTTTACAATTCTAGTCGATGAGAGGCCGAAGGTATTCACAGGTCTAGAAAATTCACGTCTCTGTGACACATCCTAAGGTGTCACGCCTCTTTGCTCTCCTCATCTAGTGGCTTATAGGTGGGCATTGACCCTATACTTCCAACACTCCCTCTCAATGACCCATCGTTATCCAATACCCATTTTGTCCAAGAACCGCTTCATCAGCTCCTCCAGAGCCCTTGTTTCCACCATAAAGGCTTTCACAAGATCATCTAGCCTTTCCACTAGGCATGCTTGGACAAGCCTCTTGATCAACCTCCACGGATTAGCAACTCAAACTTGTCAAAGTCTTTGTCCCTAATCTCAAGAGCAAATCTTGGAGCCGGCGTCGAAAACCTCCACAATGAAAAATCCCCCTTTATTTGTATGAAAGGATTTCGTCCTCCATTCTTCATCCAATTGAGAATTTCTATAGAAACAACCATTCCAAAGCAATCTCTTGAAATCTCGAATGAAGTATATTGAGGGTACATACCCTAGAAACTGAGTTTGGTGCCGCTTGCCTTTGAAGCAAGCTAGGTACCTACCAGAAGTGTTGGGATATCTCAAGGTGTATGCCTCAGGCACACCTTATGTTTCTATGTGTGAGTGCTAGAGGCACAGTTAGGTGCCCACAAGCACAGTTAGGTGGTGGAAAAGCCACATAGGATGATTGAGTGAATCTAGGAGCAGATTGAGGAGATGATTGTGGAGCTTTGAGGTCATCAGTGATGTTAGTGACCTTGTATGAGGTGCCTACTTAAGGACCTCTTTCTTCTTCATTCTATAAGCAAGTATTCTGATTTTGTGTCCACTCTACTCTTTCCTTTCAGTATTCCAACATGGTATCAGAGCCATTTGATCCCCCTTGAGCCCATTTCTACCACATCATCATCTTCTTCTTCTTCTTCTTCTTCACCATCTCTCCCTCTTCTCCCAAAAATTTGCTTGAGCTTGTTCTCCTTCAATCCTCAACCATTTCCCACGCCCTTTCTGCTGGAGATCCCTCTTGTTAGGGCGAATTTCGGCCTGCAAGCAATTGGAGAATAACCCGCGATGCTGGTCGCCATTGCGCGAAAATCGTTGATCCTTCTTCCTGCAAGTTCTCTGCGCCTACTCTGTCTTTGTCTAATTCCTTTCAGGACAAGCTTCTCCATACCTAGAGCTACCTTGTGCTGAAATCTGAGCAGCAATGGCTGCATATTGAAGGAGAAAACAGAGAAAAACCAGTCGACTTTGTTCAAGAAGGTGAAGGCGACCTGACGCATATTTTCGCCTCTTCTTCCCAGAGGATCTACTGTGGTATACCAGCTTTCTTTTGCCTCAGAAAGCCCTCTTTCTTTTGCTTTGAAGAGTGTGATATGAGCCCTCCAAGTTCAGCTCTCTAGTTTTGACAGTTTTGACATACTTTTGAAAATGATGCTACATAAAATGCTACTCTAGCATTTCTGGTCTTTTGAAGTTTTTAATAACTTCACTACAAGTGTTGCTTCAGTTTTGTTTCGACTTGCTAGACCTGGTTGTGATTGGAAAGTGTTTATTTCATCCACTTCTATGAAGCATGTAAGTGAAAGCATCATTGTTTGAAATTTGGTCACAAGACTTTGCTACATTAAATGCTTATATTTTAAAGCATTTCAGTTGTTATTCTAAGCCCTGTAAGAGAGAAGACACTACCCCAATACTTGGGTTAGAGCCTCTCATGGCTTGCTTATGCAAAATATGTGAAAAGCCAAAACATAAAGCAATGTCTTGTTATGCTACAAAGGATGAAAATGCCAACCTGACTTCCTTGTTGAAGATTGCCAAAACAATGGTTGCCAAAAAGGAAGCAACTACAGAGATCTACCCTCTCATGGAACTTTTATTTGACTCCAAGTACAAGAAAAAGATGAAGGTCAGATACCTAAGATATGCTTCTCTACACAACTATAGAGATGACAAGATAATTGTTCTCTTGAAGGATATGACTTTCAGATCCACTTGTTCTATCATAGTACCATCTTATAAGGCACTAGACACTGCCCATGTGGTAAGACCTTGCCTTGACATGGATATTTTGCCTCCACAAGATGAGGCATCCCATGAAGATTATGCATTTTAAACATCTCTATGTATGCTCCAGATCTCTCTTTTTATGTCAAGGTACTCAGCCTGGATAGTCCTCCAAAATGAATGAAAATAAACTATTGTGTTTTGTGTGTTTTGTAAACACCTCTGGTCACCTTATGATGTAGGCCATGTGTATGTTTTGTTCCATGGTACCTCCTGCAGACATTGTGTGCATGTACATGCAGGGGAGATAACCATTGGAAGGTCTTTTTGTATCCCTTTTTGTTTACCTTACACCCAAGGGAACCCTTGCTAGCATGAGAACCTAGCCATAGCTTTATCCTTGACCACCATGAGATGGCATGAGAAACTATGAGACTAGATGTATCCTTGACATAGCCTGAGGCATTTCCTTGAGGGGGGGTTTGTTGGGATATCTCAAGGTGTATGCCTCAGGCACACCTTATGTTTCTATGTGTGAGTGCTAGAGACACAGTTAGGTGCCCACAAGCACAGTTAGGTGGTGGAAAAGCCACATAGGATGATTGAGTGAATCTAGGAGCAGATTGAGGAGATGATTGTGGAGCTTTGAGGTCATCAGTGATGTCAGTGACCTTGTATGAGGTGCCTACTTAAGAACCTCTTTCTTCTTCATTCTATAAGCAAGTATTCTGATTTTGTGTCCACTCTACTCTTTCCTTTCAGTATTCCAACAAGAAGAACCCTCTTCTTTAGTGTCTTTGTGTAAGTCTGTATCCATGCTCCCCTTGTGACTTCAACTCACCCGCTGACTTCAAGCTCGTCAAGCTCCATCTTTGAGTGAGCTCCTCCACCTCTGCAGGTGGTATTGGACTAGTCCTTAGATCTCAAGGTTGAGAAACGCCTTCCTACCTCCACCACAAAGTGTAGCTCTATGCTCCACTCTTCAATGTCTTTCATATACATGGTCACACATGGGTCTACAAAGTTAATCTCAATGGGACATGGAGTCATCACAAAGAGTAGTTCATCTCTTACCACATTGATTAGCCGCCTTCTTTCTACAATCTTTACAAACTACGTAAGCATGTTGCAATAAAAGCATTTGTCCTTGTTTTTTCTCTTCTTTTTGTTTTCCCCATCAAAAGAGTCCCTGTCATCCTTTGAATTCTTGGCATCCTTTTACTGTGGCTTCCATCTATCATTCTTATATTTGGCCATGAGAGCCTTTTTGTTGTCTCATCATTTATGTTGTACAGCTTTCTAGAATGCCCAGTGAACAAACTCGGTGCTGCCCCCCAAGGGAGCCCTTTTGGTAAGCCCCTAGACTGGCTGACCCAGTCCTTCAGTCAACTTGGTCTGTAGATCTGCCAACCTGCTGCTGTGTGGATTCATTGTTTGGGCAGCTAATTGTTGCATTTTCATGGGTGCACTCTCCATCTCCAAGAGACTTATAGCCAATGATTGGCATTTTCATATTGCAGCAATTTAGAATGTGCATTTCAGATTCTACCTTCATGTGTGTGCAAAGGGCATCACAGCTTAGTACTGACCCTCGGGCCTCCACCCTATTTTCTCACTTCCCTTGTCATATTCTTTGTTTTTGTGGAGGATACCATTCCAAATTTCTTCTTTCATTATTTCTTAATAAGTAATATATTTCATTTACCTGACTTTGTGGTTGGGATGATACAATGATTGCTCTGGAAGTCCAAATGGGATTGTTGGATCCCAAGAAGTCTTCATCAATGCGGAAGAACATCAACAAGTGATGAGAAAATATAAAATCCAATAATAAAGGTTGTATTTGACGCTACGGCAGCTTCAAAGAAGATATAAATAAATATTTCTATTAAGCGTATAGCTTTAACCTGCTCAAACATGCGAAAGTACCTACGAGTTCACCCTCATTCACCTTTCAATCTTGTAGCTATATGTTATAGAAAAAATCTCATAAAAAACTTTGTATTTCAAAGATGAGTGAAAGATTTAACCTATCTAATATGTTTTTACAAATTGACAACCATGTTGCCCCACATACCTCATCCCCATCAACACAGTAGCCCTTCAAGAAACCTTCACAAATTGGTGCATTTGGATTGACGCTGACATGCCTATAAGGACAATCTTCATTGGTACACAAGCCTGCAGCTCAGTATATTAGGAAATTTAGTACACAACTTAGTATATACAAATCGAGCACCACAAACCATCTTAGCTGTACTAACCTTCAAGAAAAAAAGAACAATCAGGCATCCTCTCAGGTATAACCTGCACCCAAATTTGCATGAGCACATGAATCAGCATAGTCTAACATTATATCCAACATTATTGTCCATGATTTGTCCATAGTCTATAAAAGAAATTTGAACATTCAGAGTTGTTTGCAACTATTGACTACAGCAAAGCACAGCGAAGCCAGCTTCATAAATGTTATAAAACCCAAATTTCTAGAAAAAATGCAAAATTAATGAGAATGTAGAATATCTACTGCATGTGCGCTTCAAATTCTTCTTTCAGCCATTTCTACTAGTCTCAGTCTCATTTCATTTTAATGCAATGTATTTTTAAAAAGGCATGATGTGCAACATTTTGTGCGGAAAAACTATACCAACATTAGAGCTCAACGACAAGCTAGCTCAGGATTTGATCCATGTGCTCACAACCAAACTCCTGGAGCAATGTTTCTAGGTGGTATGAAAGAAAACAGACCGTGCTACCCACTTTCACAAAAAATTTCAGAATGTTAACATTCAATGATTGTGAAACAGGAGATTTAAAAGTATTCGCAATCCAATGAAAGAGCATTTAAGAATGGATCAAGTTTCCAAAAGCCTATATGGGTGTTTCTTCCCCGAAATTATCAGAGTTCTTAATCATCCAAGAGAAATGCTCATATTAAAGACCCCAGGTAGTCGTGCAACCAGATTACATGAGCCTCCGAACAAAAACCACAAATTCTTCATTAATCCAGTCCATCTCTTCATTTACTGTCTGATTGATTGAAGACACAAGTCACAGCCTCAAAGGGCAGACAAACACAAACCCTTTGCAATTCTGGCCCATCGCTAACAACTCTATTTATGATTGATCTTCAAGAGAGCATGCAGTACTGCTCTTCGGACATTCAAACGCATATGTTTTGTTTCCTCACTGAACCCTGACTCAAAAACACCCAGAAAATCATCTAAAATAAGAACCAGATACCTTTTAGTTTTCCATTACTCTTTGGGGTTGTGGAGCATGTAGGAAAAAGGGCCAAACATTGCAGCATTATAGCAAATCATGTTCCAAATGGTGTGCAGATTACTGCTACGTTTACCTTGTAGACTCCGTTCAAAAACAAATCGAGCTTCATACCAACTGCTGAGTCCTCTCTTGAAAATACTGTGTCAGAAAAAATCCCTACCTTGTGAGTCAATAAGCAGTTTGTTGCTGAGCAGGTACCCTTCAAAAACTTCGTGCATACAGCCACCTTCTCTGGATCATGGATGTAAGGGCATTCGCCTTCACTCTTATTGCACTTACCAAAACGTGTGAAAAATAGGCAATACTGCTGCCTTTTGGCACGGCGAAAACGTGCAGTATGCAGGCTCCACCTGACCTTTTCACTTGCTAAAGCACGACTTGCGGCTTTTGGATCCCTTACAAGTTGATGGCCACTTCCAACTCGCACATACCTACCCAGCAAGGAAAAGAACAGACAATAAGAACTCCCAAATTTTCAAAAACTTGATATGCTACGCAAATAAACATCTTGACTTGAGCAAAAGAAAAATAATCTATGCAAAGAAGAACTTAATTTGAGCCATGCACAAGCTTTGGGAGGATGGAGAGGGGGATTGCTTATTGGAAAAAACACCCAAATGAAAGATTGCAGTTCACAGAAATTCTCCACAGCCAAACTGGTGCACTGTAGACTTGAACATATACAAAGAAAATCCAAACAATATGCAGCCTAAAAACAAGTTCCTGGAACCCAAAATATGCCCATGATACTGTTGAAACTACACTCAAAATCCCTCCTACAGAGCCAGAAATACAAGAATTGTATATTTTGCAGGCAGCTACAACAGCCACACATCCCCACACGGCATTAATTGCTGTAGTTAGTGTACAGACGTACAAGCATCATAAGCGCATTTAGTGCAGCCCTTACAAGCATTTAGAGCCTCTGTACAGTCCCCAAACCTGTGTGAGCTTTGTGTCCCAATGCCAAAATTGCGACAGGAACATATCAATATGTACTTGTGACAAAGTTGCATAAGTTTCTACAAAGAAGGAAAAATATCATGTTCCTCAACTGCATTCAAGATCTTAAAAGCTGTCCCATAATTGCAGTATTTCACTTTTCAAGTGCATGTGGTTTAAGAAGGGGGAAGTGAAGAACTGCACTCCAAGAGGAGGCATGTCTCCCAAGGACGCCAAAAAGTTAACCTGGTGTATGCTCGAAAAGGATGCCTGGAGGAGGATCATTCTAGGTTGAAAATGTACCACATAAGCAGAGTCATGAACTTGACATGAAAACAAGCAAGATGAAATGGGATCAAACAGCTAAATGGAATTTGTATGCAGCTTCTTTAAGAACATTTGTTAAGGGACTCATGATTGCAATCACATGTCTGTAAACTGCAGCTGTTTGGAGAAATCAAATGTTTGCTTCAAAGGGTTGGCCTAAAAAAAAGGCGACCCCAAAGCACATTCCCCTTTTGTTGGTTCTTCCCTTCATGTCTAGTATTAGGTGACACTTTCTTTGAGCCAAGCAAAAACCCCAATTCAGCCTTACGCAAGAGAGAGAGAAAGAAAGAAAGAAAGAAAGATATATAAACGTCCAAGAGAGAGAGAGAGAGAGATTCTCAGACAAAATCTATTTTGGAACCTCAGATTGAAGGTCAACCAGTCAGAAAGCATAATAGCATTGGAATTTTTTACATATTGCTAGGCACCCAATGCTGCTGTCCATTGTATGTAGGGGGGGTTTCATCACTCAACACATTGTATTTTCTGTTTTGAGACTAGTTTAGCTTTCCATTCCTTCTTTCATTTGTTGAGATGGTAAAGCATTTCTCTTTTATTTAAAATAAAACTACAACAACTTCGAAGAGAGAGTTCAAGAAATGCATGATTAGCATGCCAAAGTACAGCCACAGGTTCACTGCAATCCCTCCATGAATAGAGAGCCAAAAGAAAAGAGTGATCTTTCTATTCCTGAGGGATTTCCAGAGCCTATGCCAAAAGTTTTTCTTCACAACTATGGAAATTCAAAAACTATCCCCTCAGCTTCTAAAGTTGACCTCAACTAGAAAGCTTCTTGATGCAACTATAGAACTCGGGGGTACTCGCAGCAGAACTCCTCATCCACCCACTTGGCATTAATTCTTGAACTTGACAAGGTACCTATGGGCAACCTTGCCTTTGGATCCTTTTTTATCTGTGTGATACAAAATCTGCTCTAGTAGGAGGATCTCCTGCATCTCTTTCACCTTTGGTGGTTCTTCTTGAACTTGTTCAATGTCCTTGATATTTCTTTAGAAGACCCACATGGAAAGCATTGTGGATCTTTCAATTCTCTGGCGGTTCTAGTCGATAAGTGACTGCATTTGTTGGCTCACAGACTCGAAAAGGTCCATAATAACTTGTTGATAACTTTGGATATAATTTTTCTTTCCCTTTCATCTTTTTGAGTTTGGCTTTCTCAAACTTGAGTACCCAATCCCCTTCTTGAAGATTTAGGTCCCTTCTATGCTTATCTACTACTCTTTTATGCTTGTCTTGAGATCTTTGGATGGCTATTTGCACTTGAGAAAAAGCCGTCTAAAGGTCTCAAACATACTGATCAATCGCAAAAATCTCATTCTTCATCCTGAGAATAGGTGGCAAATCACCTTCCCGTAGATCACTTCAAAAGGGGCTTCTCATGGAACCATGAGAGGTGTTGTAAAGGGTGATACTCTTCCCACTAAGCTTTTTGCTCGGACACATAGTACCATAGAAGATCCAGCACCATGGAATTCGCAATCTCACTTTGACTGTATGTCTGGGAGTAAGAAGAAGAAGAAGAAAAATCTAACTTCCTCCCCAAGTTATCAAATAAAGTCTCCAAAACAAGCTGGTCATCCGGAGGTCTCGACAACTTACTATTGACTTGGGCAGCCCATGATGCTTGAAAATCTGTGCCATGATTAACTTTGCCATGTGGTCCACTTTGATGGTCTTCTTGACAAGAATGAAGTGAGCTTGCTTGCTAAACATGTCAATAATAGTCCAAATCCCATCATCTCCATTCTTTGATCCTGGTGAATCAAAAATGAAATCCATGGCTATGCTTTCCCATGGATCTTGAGCAATGGAAGTGGCATCAACAGCCCTGGGGTCTTTTGTCTATCATACTTTACTTTTGGCAAGTAAGACATTCCGTCACAAACTTATGGATATATTTTCGCATACTTGGCCAAAAGAAGTAGCTTTCAATAGCTTGAGTAGTGGTGGAGATACCTCCATGACTTGCACAAGGGGGTTATTGAGATTCCTCCATTACTTTCATCCGCATGTTACGGGTCACACACAAATGATCGTCCTTCATGAGATACCCATCCTTAAGAGACTACTGACTGGTCGACTCGCCTTGCTGAGTATTCTCCATGATTTTTCCAAATTTTGGGTCCTGCAAATCGTGCTCTTTCATCTCTTCAAGGTCAATTTGATAGGCTATGGTGACATTATTCACTTGAAGCGGCATCTGCCACTCTATTTTGTGCTCCTGGGGTTTGAAGAATCTCAAAATTTGAATATGGACAGAAAGTTTTCCCATTTCATAAGCTTCTCGAAAAGCTTAGTTTGAGTCAATAAATACCTTAGACTTTGGTGATCACTTGATTGTGAAATCAGCCCCTAAAAAGATAGTGTTTCCAGATAGTAAGAGCATGAATTACAGCCAACATCTCTTTCTCATATATCCCCATATGTCTCTCAACATCACGTAATCTTGTACTTGTGTAGGCGACCACATGCCCTTCTGATGAAGAGCAGCCCCAACACACTCTCCAAAATGTTGGAAAGGTCACCTCCCCATCTGTAAGCCCCCGAATGAGAAGAGCGAGGGGGAGGGGGACCTAGGGCAGGTTGTGCCCAAAGAGAGATTACCTGGATGTGTGGATCTGGGATAGATCTGAAGCATTCATGGTTGGCAGGGTGTCCCAGGTAAAAGGCACGATGACATCAGCAGTGTGCCGAACTGTACGGCGCCGGAGAAGAGCCTGGCAGAGGGCAGAACCAGCAGGACAGAAAGGCACTGACATGGCGGGGGATGGAGCAGCACACGGCAGCCCATATGGAGGGCTGGTTGGGCTGGGCAAAGCCAGCCAACCAGGCCCTATCTAGGGCTGGCCAAGGGCTCAGCCCTTGCATGGAAGTGTGGGCCAAAGGCCCTAGAAAAGAGAGCCCCAAAGGGGCGTTTATATACAGTCCAGGTCAGGGCCTGGTCGGCCTGTTTGGGTCAGCCATAGGCAGCCTGACTGGTCGGTTTTATGACAGGCCTTAGGGCCTATAAAAGCAGAGGCACTTGCCTCATTTCCATATCCAGCAGCCAGCAGTTCCAGGGCAGAAAGGAGCAGCAGGAAGCCTACTCTCTGGGCCTATCTACAGGAGGTGAGAGAGTGCAACAGGTGCTGCAGACTTAGCTCTAGGGAGAGGCTGGACCTTGGCTGTCTTCTAGGGCAGCAAGGTGCTGAGATCATCATACCTTCTGGAGCAACCATTCACAAGCACGTTGGAGCAGTGGAACAGGGACCTGTGTGCTGCACACAAAGCTTGGCAGGGGCTGCCCACCTAAGTTGATTCACAGGCAGTAAGGTGGAGAATTGGTGGGACTCTGGATCTATATCTTTTGTATTGTGTCCACAATTTTGGACGGAAATATATTATTTTGGTGGTTTCTCTATCTGGATGGTTCATTGTCTATTGATGACTCTGCACATCTATGTGACGCACATTAAGTAAAGAAGTTTGTGATTCCACACCCCACACCACACTGTGAGCTCCTGGGCATTACTATAAGTCTTCCGCTGTGCGTACCCTCTGTTGGGTCATTTCTAACATGGTATCTGAGCCCAAGTAGGAGGCTCACAGGTGTGGGAGCGTGAAGGCACGCTGTCTCTCTCTACTACCAA
Organism: Dipteris shenzhenensis; assembly: GCF_047967505.1. Lineage (NCBI taxonomy): Eukaryota > Viridiplantae > Streptophyta > Polypodiopsida > Gleicheniales > Dipteridaceae > Dipteris > Dipteris shenzhenensis. Next base: position 1,256,628 of record NC_141622.1, on the reverse strand, counting down.
CATAAGTGAGATCACCAATGAAATCTTTCACAAGTCAAAAGTTTCGTAGGACTTCTTGAATGGAATAGTCCACATTACATGCATGTGCAAATGCTTGGTTTTTTAAACTCTATTCACTCTTGAAACAAAACGCATGTTTTTTCTGTTTGCAAAAAAACCCTCTCTAATGAATCACTCTTACATCCCATCACTCCAACAAAATCTAAAGAGAGTACATCCACTTCTTTAAAATAAATTAAATTTCAAAACAAATCAATCTTTGCTTATAGAAGCCAAAATAGACAACATATTGACATGGTACCTATTAGGTAAACTTTCCTCTAGATCCGATGTAAGAAAACGGCTAATTGTTTATTAAATTCACATTTGGATGCATGAAGTTTTACTAAGTGGTGCAAAAGATAATGGTAATCATCTAAATCATGCCTTATCATTCGTTTTGATATGTAACATCATCCCATTTGGATTTGTAAATCAAAAGATAGATGCCTAAATTCTCCTCTTTTGGGCCAAAACAGACAACGTGTTAACGCGCTCCCTCTTTTGACCCAAAGAAAGAGAATTTCGACGTCCTGTATCTTTTGATTTACAAATCCAAATGGGGTGATGTTACAGATCAAAACGAATGGCAAGGCATGATTTAGATGATTACCATGACCTTTTGCACCATTTAGTAAAACTTCATGCATCTAAATAATTCAGAAAGCTCTTGGGAATCGACTTCCACGACTGGAGGATTGTGCCCTTGCGAGAAAGAGGGTGACTCAGGTTCAGTCAGGTGCATTTAAAGTTCGCGGTCCAGGTTATCTGGAGATGTACTTTTGTTCAAAGGAAGGACGGGTTGAAACTGACCCTCAGAGCGGTGCCTGGAAGACTCCACGTTGTTCACTCATTATGAGGGGGACAATTGGAAGATCAAAGAGGCTGGGTTGCTCAAGTTCGAAGGCAGGAACGTGACTGAAGGAGGTGGTGCCAGGAGGTGCTACCAAAGATGGACCTGTGTACCAGGATGGTGTGCGGAAGCGAAACCAAACCTGGTGGAGCAAGAGCCACTGGATGAAAAGCTAGGAAAATATTTTGACACCGAAAAGTTCCAGAGAACTACGACCAAGGAGTTACTAGAGCATCGTCATTGACGTGTTGGCATTGGGCCGAGATGTGTCGGTGAAAGGGGGTGTTGGAAAGGTCACCTCCCCATCTGTAAGCCCCCAAATGAGAAGAGCGTGGGAGAGGGAGACCTAGGGCAAGATGTGCCCAAAGAGAGATTACCTGGATGTGTGGATCTGGGACAAATCTGGAGCATTCATGGTTGGCGGGGTGTCCCATGTAAAAGGCGCGATGACATCAGCAGTGTACGAAACTGTACGGTGCTGGAGAAGAGCCTAGCAGAGGGCAGAACCAGCAGGACAGAAAGGCACTAACATGGCGGAGGATGGAGCAGCACACGGCAGCCCATATGGAGGGCTGGTTGGGCTGGGCAAAACCAGCCAACCAGGCCCTAGCTAGGGCTGGCCAAGGGCTCAGCCCTTGCATGGAAGTGTGGGCCAAAGGCCCTAGAAAAGAGAGCCTGTAACAGAGGGTTACTTTTTACTTAGGCTAAAAGTTAGTAGAAAGGCCTTTTTTGGCTTGTAAGTGTTTTCTTCTTTTTTTTGGGGATACCATAAGTTGCCACGTGGCATCCTAGGAGGTAATCCCATAAGCAATACTGCTTTGTAGTACCCTAGGCCATACCTATATAAGGGCTCTAAATGTACTTGGCAAGGCATTCATGACTTGTACTTCATTGCTGAAATAGAAATTACAGCAAGAGTTCGATACTCAGCTGAATTCTAAAAAGGATTCACTTCCTCCTGTCCTTGTGCAGCCCCTCACAAGTCTCTGTTGTAGGTCCAGCCCATGACCTTCCACTCCTACCTTTTTCCTAAAACATAAGGTACTTCACTACTCAACTTTCCTGCACATTCTACCAAATTTAGGGGTGTTTACTGTCAGTTAGGAGCAGTCTTGTTGCATTGGTATCAGAGCGCTTTTCGTGGGAATTTGAGTGAAATTCTTTGTCCAATCGATTTGAAATTTGGAGCATCTACTCTTGAGCCTAGGGTCTACCTCTCTGCAAAAATTCAGCGCCAGAAGTGCTCTCTGTTGTGAGCCGCCACATAGGCTCTGAGAACCCTGATTTTCAAAGTGCTCAGAATTTGGGGCTTCTTACATCAGTGGAAAGCCCTTGCTTCCCTGATCATTTCTATATATGAGAATCCTAAAATGGTGGAGTATTTCGTCAACATTGGAGTGATCTTCTCTTTGGCGCAAGAAACTGATGTAAGTGATGATCTGCTGTTTGCCTGCACCAAACTAAGTCGTTCTTGGCTTGATCTGTTCGCACTAATCACATAAGGCTGCTCCCTAAGTCTCATGGTGATTCGAAACTGTTTGGAGAAGTTATGAGCAAATTCGAGTGGCTGGAATAGAAGAAATGCTGCGGAAATTCAGATTTATAACTCCATTTTGGGTCAGCTTTAGTGCATATGGTCACTCAGCTCCATGGATGCAACTGATAAAGTTTGATAGTGATCTGGTGGTTTTTTGTTACTGAGAATTTCAAAAATTCAGTGCAACAGCTAGCGCAGAATTGCTATTTGCCAAAGGTTCTAGCAATTTCTCGCCATCCAGGTGTAATGTTATGAAATTCTACTCCTGATTGGCCCTTTGGTTCAGTCTTAGCATAAGGATCGCCTAAACAAGTGGGAAATTTCAAGTTTTCTCTCAGAAATTTGACCTGCGAAATTAGGGCAAAACTAGCATTTGGGGCTTTTGGTACTAGTTTTTTATTAGGGCTTAAGACAGTGCATTTACTCTAAATTCAAGTCATTAAAGATGCCTGTAAAGAGGTCTACTGGTCAAGCTAGTAAGCAGCCAATGAGTATCCTTGATTCTATCTCAGAGAAGGAAGCAATTGATAATCATGCTGAAGTTTTTGAGCCCAATTCATGTTGGCAATATTCAAGGGGATTTGGCAGCAACTCCTCAAGTACAAAGTTCAAACATCCCTTAACCAGGAGCAGATTATAAGGAGTTGTATGGACCCAATGCTACAGGTATTCAAGGAGTTAACCAATGAGATCAAGACCAATAATCAGAAGATTGACCAAAGGATGCAGAACATGTCTGCCACTTTTAATAAAAGGTTTGACCAGTTCAAGAGAAACCAAATTTATGATGGGAAGAGACCTGTGGATCCCCAAATTGATGGAGACTCAGGTTCAGATGATGATAATGATGATCATATACATGTAACTGAACCAATTGGTTTTATGGCTTCTGCCCGAAGGACCTACCACTCTAGTGGAATTACAGGTCATATGGATAAGGATTCAGCACATGGTAAGACTCCTAATAATAACAGTTCAGCAGCTGAAGAGTTGTGTAAACAATTCCATGAATATAAGTTGCTACCAGCAGACCTTAGGGCAGCAATGACATTCCAGCAATATATACAAACAATTAAATCTATTGAACCAAAAGGACCTGTTCATCAAGACAAAGATATGAAAGACAAGATTATACTTCCTGAGTTCAAAGGTGATTCTACCTCTCCTGAGGAATTGGAGGAATGGCTCAGCAAGATGGATGACTACTTCCTTCTATATCCAAAGGATAATCAAGGTAAAATCAGATTTGTTGTTCTTCATCTGGAAGATTATGCCCACTCTTGGTGGAGGCATCTACAGCAAGAAGGGTTAACTTTTAATGCTTGGAATGAATTCAAGGCTGAAATGCTTAGAACTTTTATATCTCCTTTTACTAGGGATCAATATATTTGTAAGTGGTATGATCTTACTCAACAAGGATCAGTGAAAATTTATATCAAACAGTTTTGGAAATTGGCTCTATTTGTTCATGGTATTGATGAAAGAGTTCGAATGCTCAAGTTCATCCATGGTCTGCATCCTAGTATTGCTTCAGATGTTGCAGCTCAAAAGCCCAATTCTCTTAAAGAGGCCATGCAGTTGGCAGAGCTTTATAAACCCAAATACAATGGGAAGGAGAAGACTTTGGGTATTGGTCACTTTGGAACTAAGCCTATGGTCAAAGGGGTTTCCAATGATGAAAGCAAACTTCCTGCACCTGCTACAACTTCTTCTATTTCTAGGTTCCCCACAGTGTATGGCAGTGGCATGGGACAACCTAAGGCTTACAAGGCTATAGATGTAAAGTCATCCTTTAAACCCAGTCCAAAGGATGATCTGAGTGATAAAAGAAACAAGTTGGTTAAGCAGTTATCTCAAGCAATTATTGATGACAGGAAGAAGAAAAATTTGTGCTACCTTTGTGGTGAGAAGTGGACCCCTGAACATAGGAATGTGTTGTTGGGATAAGTGTGATCAAGGGCTTGCTCTATGGTGCATATGTGCATCTAGGGGAGTCACATATGTGTGTGTGTGTGTTGTAGAGGCACATCTAGTGCTATGATGTGTCTAGTGTTGTGACCTAAGTGATGATGTAAGCCAAAGGCCCCCACATGGGAGGTTCCTTTGCTTTAGGCCAATCCCACTGATGTAGGGCTGATTGCCACTGATGTAGGGAAGGTGCCTTTGATCTAGGCCACCTTCTCCCCATTTCTATAAGAGAGAGTCACCTCTCTCACAATCAATAGTGAACAATATTTTTGGTTACATCTTGTGCTCTCACTCCTCTTCCAAGATGCATCTATTCTATCCCACGTGTTTCTACATTTGGTATCAGAGCTTTAGGTTCTAGATCTAGCTTAGCCTAGCATTAGATGCTCCCTGGTAGGAATTCTTAGACTTTTTCAAGCTTCTACCATCTTCACTATTTCTTCCCCAAATTTGTGAGAGCTTGTTCGCCCTTGTCGTTTCACCATTCTCCAAGCCCTTTGTGCTGTAGAACAATCTCTGTAGGACGCACCTTCAGCTCGAAGCTTGTCGCGAAATTGTGCCACTATCGCCTGTGCCAACAAGAAAATAGTCCGCCGATGTATCGCGTAATTCCGTCTCTATGGTCACTCATTTCCAAATTCCTCTGAGCACGAGTTGGGTGACGCTACAAGAAAGCTGCTGGTGTATTTTGAGCCTGTTTGGTCAAGTATTGGAGGAGAAACAGATGAAAAACCAGTCAAACTTACTAAGCTTGGCTATGGCGACCTGGCACAACATTGCGCGCTTCCTTGGTTGAGGACCTTCTGTGGTATAAGGCCTTTATTTCTGCATAAAAATCCCTTGAATAGAGCTACAAGCTATGCGAATTGTGGCCTCCAATCTACCTTGGTCTCTGCTGGCAGAATTCTTCATATTTTGGTCAAAGGGTGTTGAGCAATCACCATAAATTTGGGGCTTCTATTATTTACTAAAAATTTTCTTTGTTTTGCTTGTACTTGAGTAGTAGAACTCAGTCATGGAACTCATGAGTGTCCTTATACTTTGCATTTAGAATGATGACTATGTGATTCTCTTTGACCATGATTGATGAGTACTTGAATTGTAAACATGACTAAGCCCGAGCAAGTAGGGAAGTTTGATGGAACTAGTTTCCATACTTGGCAAACAAAAGCTAAGTTTGTGCTTATGAAAAAGGGGATATGGAATGTTGTGAATGGAAAGGAAAAGAAGCCTACAAAAGAAGAAGCTAATTGGTTGATCAAAGACAAGAAGGCTCTTGCTATCATTGCTTTGGGATTAAGTGACTCATACATTCACCACATTGATGGCTTTGAAACTTCACATGAAGCTTAGGATCATCTTCACACAGTATTTGGTGCACAAGGGAAATGCTTCAAATATATCTTGCTTATTAAGTCAGGAGCAAAGTTAAGCTTAATTCTAGAGATTGATGAGGATTTATCTCCTAATACTTCTGCAGTAGAATCTGAATTTCATGAATATCGGGACTGTGTGAATGAAGGCCTTGATGATGATGAGGATCATAGTTCCAAAAAGGGGACCACCTTTCCCTTTGATCCAGGTGGGTTATCCATATTTGACACCATGCTTATGGATGATAGTTTACCAAGGTCCTCGAATAGATCTAGACAATGGAACATTGAAGTTGTTGAAGGTTATGAGAATGAGATCCGAAATTTTGATGGAAAAGATGATGTTGATGATGATGAAGTGTATTGGGATAACAATCAGTTGTGTACAGCATATCTCCTAAAGTTTTTATGGGCTGCAAGGGCTCTCAAACCCTTAGGTTAAAAGGAACAATCAATAACAGACCAGTCCACATTTTGGTTGACAGTGGGAGCACTCATAACTTCATTAATGCAAAGACACTTCAAACATGAGGTTATGCCCATCCACTTTGGATCATGGGATCAAAGTTGAGATGGCTAATGGTCAGCATTCCCATAGTAAGCAATATTGTCAGGCTGCTCAAGTGCAACTTTCACAGGACTATACTTTTCATGGAGATCTATTTGTCTTGGAAATGGGAGGCTGCTCAAGTGCAACTTTCTCAGGACTATACTTTTCATGGAGATCTATTTGTCTCGGAAATGGGACCTATTGACATTGTCCTTGGTTGTGAATGGTTGAGAACCTTGGGAGAATTCTCTATGGACCTTAACAGATTGTATATGAAGTTTATGCATGGAGGTAAGCACATCACTTTGATGGGTCACCAATCTCCTAAATTGTCCTTAATTTCTGCAAGAAGAATGGCCAGAGACCTCAAAAGTGTTTGGGGAGTCTATGCTATTCAGTTGACCAAGTCTCAAGAGGGTAATGGGTTGTTAGTGGAGGATAAAGACATGCAGTCCCTATTACAGCAATACTCTGATGTATTTGCTGATCTTCCCAACCATCTCCCTCCTGTGAGAGATGTGGATCATGCAATTGTGTTGGAGCCAGGATCTAAGCCAATCAACAAAGCCCCATACAAACTTTCTAGAGCTGAAAGGGAAGAGGTGGCAAGGCAAATAAAGGAACTCCTTGACAAGGAATTTATTACACACAGTCAGTCACCCTTTGCCTCTCCTGTGTTATTGGTTAAGAAGAAGGTGTTGGGGTAAAGGCACATTGCCACCCCTTTATTAAAGTTAAGACATCTTGACTGTCTTAAGACAGTCATAGGATAAAACCTAATCCTAATAAAACTAATGAGTTTTGTGGTGTGGCTCAACACTTCACACCCGCACATTTGGAGTCCTCTCTCTTTCTCACTCTCTCCCTCTTGCTCTTCTTCCCCCTTCAGGCCCTTCAACTGGTATCAGAGCCTACCTCTCCTACTCTCTCCCTCTTGCTCTTCTTCCCCCTTCGGGCACAGATGTACGGCCCTGTGCCGTACAGTACAGACTACCGTATTGTACGCTGACAGGCCCTTCAACTGAGCAGGGAGCTGCTTCCGATTTTTGCAGCAGGGAGGTACATTTTTTTTTCGGGATCTGTGTCAGAGGATACTTTTCTCCTTGGATCTGGCTTTTGCACAGGTACAGCAAGTACGAAAGTACAACAGGTACATTTTTTGTTTGGGGAAGAAAGAGAGGAGAAAGAGCACTCTACTCTTCATTCCTCTTGATTCTGAATCATCTTTCAGTTCACAGAACTCTGTTTTCTTGAAAGTACAACAAGTACCTTCATTTATCTCGTGCTTGAGGAAAAGAGAACCACAGTGTGTGGTTGATTGCACAGTTATTTTGTTCTGGGAAGGTAATGCCTTGATTTTACAAGAGGACATATGCTTTTACTGGGTTTGAATCTCAGTTTACAGGTGAGCAGATCATAGGGCTTTTGCCCGGCAGGTGATGCTTTGTATGCCTTGAGGCAGTGTGGTGCCAGAGAGCACACATTTGTCTTGATTTCCGCAGTGTCGAGGTGACATTTTCTTGCAGGTCACATTTCTTGTGCAAAACTCAAAGAACCTCAGTTGAGCCACGCTTGGCCAGGGCGCATCGAGTTTACTCGGTCCCTAACTGTCCATCGTTGACAGTGCTCAAAAGGTTCCTCATTGAGTGTTTGTACGTTGGGATCTGTGTATGTCATTTCTACACAGGACAGTATATGCATTACACTGTTGGTTGATTTTGTCAGAGAGATTTTCACATTGCATGCTACCTAAGTGTTGAGGTGTTTTTTCACTTGGTTCAGGTGTCAGATCAAGGGGCTTTTGCCCAGATTTTGCTTGATAGCACTTGGGTTACCGACAGAGATCTTCAGATGCATTTTATCCCCTTGGCAGAAGGGTGATTGCTTGGGATTTATCCCATTTTCTGTTGCAGATTTTGTGACAGGCTGAAGTGTCATTTTTTTTTTGGGTGTTTGCCAAGTGGTTTATGCATATTAACTCAGTGCAATACCTCATCTGAGGTGGGAGAAGTGATCAGTACAGCCAGTACAGCAGTGTTTACAGCAGTGTTTGTGTTTTGTCAGCTGATTATGCACTGTTAAAGCACTTGTTGAGCAGCTGCAGCATTCTGAAATTACTGTTTTTTTTATGCCTATTTGAGCACGGTACAGTGTTTCAAAAGGTACAGTAACTCGGGCATTTTCTGTCTTGCTGCAGATTTTCTGACAGTGAAAAACAGCACTATTGTGAGTGCTCCTGGCTCTTTATAGAGCAGGTTTTTTCTGAGAAATCAGAATTTTATTCAGTCTTTCTGGACTACAAGTACTTTCCTTATCTGATATGGCATCAGGGGGAAGTGAATCTTCAATTCTGAACATAAAGAAACTGGAAGGAGCACACAATTATGCATTATGGGCAGAACAGTGCTTGAATGTACTTCTGTTAAACAAGATTTCTAAGCCCATAACGGTGAAGGGTGTCAAGCCATCTGACATGGTAGCTGATGACTGGGAAGAGCTTGATTTGTCCGCAAGGGCAGCTATCATGCTCACTATTTCAGACACTCTTGTGTTCAATGTTCAGGCTGAAAAGACCTCTTATGGTCTATGGCAAAGGCTAGAAGAATTGTATGCCCAAAAGAGCTCAGCCAGTAAGGTTTATTGGTTGAAGAAGCTGGTTGATCTTCGCATGAAGGAAGGTACAGCTATGACCTCACACTTGAGTGAGTTCAATGCCATCTTTACACAGCTGATTGCACAGGGATTGAACCTTGATGAGGAGTTCAAGGCTACTTTCGTGCTGTGTACCCTCTCTGAGAGTTGGGACACTTTCAAGACCACCCTGTCAAATTCGAATGTCACTCTTATTTATGCTGATGTAGAGAGCTCTCTCCTTATGAAGGAGATGAGCAGGAAGAATAATGCGAGCAGCAAGTCTTCAAATGCCTTGCAGGTACAGGATAGAGGCAGGACTCAGCAGAAGGGGAGATCTGCTAGTAAGTCCAAATCCCGCAGTCAGTCCCGTGGCAAAAAGGATATTGAATGCTTTTATTGTGGCAAGAAGGGACATGTGAAGTCTAAGTGCTTCAAGTTCATACGGGATCAGAAAGCCAAGAAAGCTGAAACAAAGGATGCAGGAAATGGAAGCAAAGGCAAAGGCAAGGCCAAGGCAGATGACTTGGATGCAGTGAATGTTGCAGCAGAGGACAGTGACAGTGACATACATGATGTTTTATGCTCTTCTGCTGTAATAGCACATGCTTTGGTTATTGATGGCCATGACATGCACACTTGGCTCTTGGATTCAGGTGCTTCTTTTCATGTTACTCCTCATAGGGAGTGGTTTACTTCCTACACACTTACTCATGGAGTTGTTCATCTTGGGAACAACTATGCATGTCAGATTGCAGGGATTGGCAGTATACAGATCGTATTTCCTGATGGACGCATATTCATGCTTGATGGTGTCCGCCATGTGCCGCAAATCAAGAAAAATCTGATTAGCACTGGCTTATTGGATGACAGTGGTTACCACACCACATTTGGGGATTCCAAATGGGTGATTACTGATGGCCAGGCTGTAGTGGCTGAGGGTTTTAAGAGTGATACCTTGTACCCTCTTTATGTTTCCAGTGTGGGTAATCATGTTGTTGCCATAACCGAGCTGCCAAAGGTTTCATTGTGGCATAGCCGGTTGGGACACATGTCTGTTAAAGGAATGCAAGAACTGTCACGTTTGGGTTATCTGCCGTCTCTTTCTTTTTCAGATTTGCCTACTTGTGATCATTGCATATTTGGCAAGCATTCTGTGACTCCTCATAAGAGGAGAACTCCCCAGAATAGAGCACCACTTGATCTAGTGCACACTGATTTGTGTGAGATGCCACAGTTATCACTAGGGGGTGCAAAATATTTTATTACTTTCATTGATGATGCCACACGCAAAGTGTGGGTCTATTTCTTGAAGCATAAGGGCGATGCCTTAGATGCTTTCAAGAAGTTTGTCGCTCAGGTTGAGAATCGGACAGGTCGCAAGCTGAAATGCCTCAGATCCGATAATGGGGGTGAGTATGTGTCACATGCTTTTGTGCAGTTTTGCCAAGCTAAGGGCATCAAACAGGAACTCACAGCTCCTCATAATGCATCTCAAAATGGTGCAAGTGAGCGGATGAATCGAACTATTCAGGAGAAGGTTCGATGTATGTTGTCTTATGCTGCATTACCCCATGGCTTTTGGCCAGAAGCCGTGCAAACAGCAGTTCACATTATTAACAGGTCGCCAAACAAGGCTTTGGAGTTGAAAGTGCCAGAGGAGGTGTGGTCTGGCAAGCCACCTTCATATAAGCACTTACGTGTATTTGGCTGCGAGTGCTTTGCTCATGTACGCAAAGAACTGCGCACCAAACTGGATCCAAAGTCTATCAGATGCATCTTTATGGGTTATGGTGACGAAGGTGAAATGGGGTACAGGTTATGGGATCCCGTTAAACGGAAGATTATACGCAGCAATGATGTCATCTTTAAAGAGGATAGTGTACACAAGGAACCCGTGCAACCTGTGGAATACAGGAGGGTTATTTGTGATGATGTTGGACAGCAAAGAATGCCCATTTATATGCAGCAGCAGACTGCTGCAGATAACCCTGTTCAAGAGGGTATACAAGCTGAAAATCAGCCAGATAATTTTGCCAATGATGCACCACTGGATATGCCAGCAGATGGGGCTGTAGAACAGCCAGATATGGTGGTACAGCCACCCGTCATGCATGAAGAACAGGCTGGACAGCAGCCTAATCCGGAACATTTTGTTAGGAGGAGCACCCGTGTACAACGGCCTCCTGCCAGGTTTGTTCCAGGAGCCAATAATGTGGCTGATTTTATCATGCTGACAGATTGTGGTGAGCCTTCCAGCTTCAAGGAAGCTATGGGAAGAACAGAGAAAAAGAAGTGGGAGAAAGCCATGCAGTCAGAAATGGACTCCCTACTTCAAAATGATACATGGGACTTGGTGCAGTTACCTGCAGGCAGAAAGGTTTTGCCATGCAAGTGGGTTTACAAAGTCAAAGTGGATTCAAATGCTTTACCGAGGTATAAGGCCAGATTGGTTGCCAAGGGATTTAAGCAGGAGAAGGGCATTGACTTTGATGAGATCTTTTCCCCTGTAGTCAAGATGACTACTTTGAGAGCAGTGTTAGCTCTTGTTGCTCATGACGACATGGATTTATGTCAGATGGATGTGAAGACAGCTTTTCTTCACGGAGATCTCCATGATGAGATCTATATGAGTCAGCCAGAGGGATATGCTGTTAAAGGGAAAGAGCAGCTTGTGTGTAAGCTCAAGAGGAGCTTGTATGGACTCAAGCAGGCGCCAAGAGAATGGTACAAGAAGTTTGATGCCTTCATGCAGTCCCAAGGGTATCATAGGTGTGAAACCGATCATTGCTTGTACACCAAACGGGTAGAGGATGGCAGTTTGATGCTACTCATTCTATATGTGGATGACATGCTTATTGCCAGTAAATCTCAGCATGAGATTAGTGCTTTGAAGAAACAACTGCATAAGTCTTTTGACATGAAAGACTTGGGTGATGCAAATCATATTCTTGGCATGCGGATTACTCGTGACAGGTCCAAGGGACTTTTGTTTCTGTCACAGAAAGAGTACATTGACAAAGTACTGCAGCGCTTTCAAATGGAGGGGGGGAAGTCTATTAGTACCCCATTGCCTCCACATTTAAAACTCAGCAGTAAAGACAGCCCCAGATCAGATGATGATAAGGCTGAAATGGCCAAGGTTCCGTATGCATCTGCAGTTGGATCTTTGATGTATGCCATGGTTGCCACTCGTCCGGATATTGCTTTTGCGGTGGGAGTCATCAGCAGGTATATGGCAAATCCAGGCAAGAGGCACTGGGAAGCAGTGAAAGGTGTCTTGAGGTATCTCAAGGGTACCAAAGACTTGTGCATATGCTATGGTAGGCAGGATGCATTGGTGCATGGTTTTACAGATTCAGACTATGCAGGGAATGCAGATAACCGGAAGTCTACTACCGGTTATATTTTCACATTTGCAGGAGGTGCTATATCATGGGTGTCTCGGTTGCAGAAATGCATTGCACTGTCAACTACTGAAGCTGAATATGTTGCAGCCACTGAGGCTTGCAAGGAAGCAATATGGCTTACTCGACTGGTGGGAGACTTGGGCATTACAGGAGATATGCCGGTTTTGCATTGTGACAGTCAGAGTGCTATCATGTTGGCAAAAAATCCGGTCTTTCATCAAAAGACCAAGCACATAGATGTGAAATATCATTTCATCAGGGAGGTACTGGAAGACAAGCGACTTGAGCTTGTGAAAGTGCATACTGATGATAATCCTGCAGATTTGCTCACTAAGAGCTTGCCTACTGAGCGGTTTGCACATTGCCGCCACATCATGGGATTAGGGTGAGACCATTCTTATTTTATGGTCCTGTATATAGTAATTGTATATTGCTGTAATTTTTATTCTTTTCTCCCCTTTAGGCACATTGGCCTTTAGGTGGGAGGTTGTTGGGGTAAAGGCACATTGCCACCCCTTTATTAAAGTTAAGACATCTATGGATAAAACCTAATCCTAATAAAACTAATGAGTTTTGTGGTGTGGCTCAACACTTCACACCCGCACATTTGGAGTCCTCTCTCTTTCTCACTCTCTCCCTCTTGCTCTTCTTCCCCCTTCGGGCCCTTCAGAAGGATGGCTCATTTAGAATGTGTATTGATTACAGGGATTTGAACAAAATGACAGTTAAGAATAGGTTTCCTATCCCTAGAATTGATGATCTACTGGATGAGCTTAGAGGGGCAAAGTACTTCACAAAGATTGACTTAAGGCCAAGCTATCATCAAATAAGGATGAAGGAGGGAGATGAACATAAAACCGCCTTCAGGACAGAACGTGGGCTTTATCAATTCAAAGTGATGGCATTTGGCCTAACCAATGCACCTGCAACTTTCCAGGCCCTAATGAACAAGGTATTGCAGCCTTTCCTCTATAAATTTGTGTTGGTATTCTTTGATGATATATTGATCTACAGCAAAACGAAAGAAGAGCATTTATTGCATGTCCAGCAAGTATTGGAAGTATTGAGGAAAGTTGGGGAAGTGGCTTATGAGTTGGAGCTCCCACCATCCTCTAGAATACACAAAGTATTCCTTGTATCACTGCTCAAGAAGTATTTGGGGCCTAAGGAGCAAGTTATGGAAGAGCTACCTCCTACGGATGAAGAGGGCCAAATTGAGTATATACCTGAGAAGATCCTTGGATTTAGAGATCATGAGTTGAGGAACAAGTCCTACATGGAATATCTTATCTGAATTCTATGGCCAAAATTGAGTCTTAATGAGCAGATTTGATTTTCTCTTGTATGGACATGCTGCAGCCAGCATTCACTATCCTTTCTCAGATCAGCATGTCTCTCACTGGATTATATGATCAGATCTGTTATATTGGACAGCATAGCTCTTCCACCCGATTGCTTGATTTCTTGGGAATATTATATGATCCATTTACAGATTAGCATGCCTACAGGGAGGTATTTGACTGAGAAACTTCATTGTTCAGCTGATATGACCAGAAGTGAGCTGTTCAAGATTAAAAGGAGCATTGTATGTCCAGGTTACAGCCTTTTCAAATTTGAGGACAAATTTCTATTTGAGGAGGGAGGATTGTAACAGAGGGTTACTTTTTACTTAGGCTAAAAGTTAGTAGAAAGGCCTCTTTTGGCTTGTAAGTGTTTTCTTCTTTTTTTGGGGGATACCATAAGTTACCACATGGCATCCTAGGAGGTAATCCCATAAGCAATACTGCTTTGTACTACCCTGGGCCATACCTATATAAGGGCTCTAGTTGTACTTGGCAAGGCATTCATGACTTGTACTTCATTACTGAAATAGAAATTACAGCAAGAGTTCAATACTCAGCTGAATTCTAAAAAGGATTGACTTCCTCCTGTCCTTGTGCAGCCCCTCACAAGTCTCTGCTGTAGGTCCAGCCCATGACCTTCCACTCCTACCTTTTTCCTAAAACATAAGGTACTTCACTACTCAACTTTCCTGCACATTCTACAAAATTTAGGGGTGTTTACTGTCAGTTAGGAGCAGTCTTGTTGCAGAGCCCCAAAGGGGCGTTTATATACAGTCCAGGTCAGGGCCTGGTCGGCCTGTTTGGGTCGGCCATAGGCAGCCTGACTGGTCGGTTTTATGACAGGCCTTAGGGCCTATAAAAGCAGAGGCACTTGCCTCATTTCCATATCCAGCAGCCAGCAGTTCCAGGGCAGAAAGGAGCAGCAGGAAGCCTACTCTCTGGGCCTATCTACAGGAGGTGAGAGAGTGCAACAGGTGCTGCAGACTTAGCTCTAGGGAGAGGCTGGACCTTGGCTGTCTTCTAGGGCACAAGGTGCTGAGATCATCACACCTTTTGGAGCAGCCATTCACAAGCAGGTTGGAGCAGTGGAACAGGGACCTGTGTGCTGCAGGCAAAGCTTGGCAGGGGCTGCCCACATAGGCTGATTCATAGGCAGTAAGGTGGAGAAGAACACACTGGACGGAAAGTCTACTTACGCTTGAGGTGGAGCAAGCGGGCTCGAGTCTAGAGATAACCTTGTCATAAGATCAGAGGACCACACCATTGGTGGGACTCTGGATCTATATCTTTTGTATTGTGTCCATAGTTTTGGACGGAAATATATTATTTTGGTGATTTCTCTATCTGGCTGGTTCATTGTCTATTGATGAGTCTGCACATCTATGTGACGCACATTAAGTAAAGAAGTTTGTGATTCCACACCCCACACCACACTGTGTGAGCTCCTGGGCATTACTATAAGTCTTCCGCTGTGCGTACCCTCTGTTGGGTCATTTCTAACACAAAAGCATTGCAATTCACATCAATGGGCTGATATAAATCAGGAACAATAAGAATCGGCTCAATGGTTAGCTTCTCTTTGAGAGTGTTAAAAGTTGTCTTGTGCCACTCTTCCCATCTGAAAACTGCAAACTTTTTTGTCCAGTTATGTAACAGGGCTATAGTATCAGCAAAATGTCTAATAAACCTTCTATAGGAGGAGCAAAGTCCTAAAAACCTATGTAGTCAATGCATTGTTTTCAACTCAGGCCATTCTTGGATGGCTTTGATCTTTGCGAGATCCATCCTTATTCCATCTTTGGAGATGATGTGTCCAAGGTAATGGATTTCATCCAGAAAGAATTGGCTTTTCTTCCCATTGATAAAAGCTTATGGTCTCTGAGTTCTTGAAACACGGTGGCTAGATGTCTTTTATGCTCCTCTTCCAACTTTGAAAAGACGAGTGTCATCAATGAAAGTACAAGTAAAGTGTCTATGAGGTCGGAAAATCCAGTCCATCATCTTGTTGAAAGTAGCCAAAGCAATTGTTAATCCAAAAGGCATAACAACAACTCGTATAATGCAAAAGTTGTCCAAAAAGCTGTCTTATGAGTGTATTAAGGACGAATTTTGATCTAATGGTAACTCCTCTTCAAGTCAATCCGGCTGCAAATGGTGGTTTCCTTCAATCAGTCCAACACATCATCAATCCATGGGATCAGGAATCTTTTCTTGACGATCATCTTATTGAGGGATGTATAGTCCACACACATCCGATAAGACCCATCCTTCTTTTAAACCATCAACACAAGTGAGGAAAAAGGAGAGGAACTAGGTTGAATGAACCCTGTAGACAGCAAGTCTTGTACCTGTGCCATGATCTCATAGGTCTAGGCTGCACTCACCAATATAAACGACGATTTGGGGGCTCACTTCCTGGAATAAGCTTATGGTATGATCTTTGGGCTGCTCAAAGGCAGCTCCCCTAGCAAAGAATCTGAAAAACAATCTTTAAATTTATTGCTTTTCCAACTAATACACTTGATACAACTAAAATGGTCTCTCCTCTCCCTTTGGAAACGATCCGATGTTCCTTGTCTCTATGCTTGAAAACAAGCATTCTCATTGGCATCACAAGATGAATCCCCTTTCGGTGGAACCAAGGCATTCCCAAACTACATCGAATTGGTCCAAAGGTGAAACCAAAAAAGTCTTCTTGATCCAAATAATCTTAAGTTTGCCAATGAGTCGCGTTACTGGTACGAACTGTACCTGAAAGATTTGTCAGGCGTTGAGAGATTGTTTGAGTTCTTTCGTCTTGATCCCTAGCCGCAAAGTGAGATCATGTGAGATGAAGTTATCACCTGGATCAACAAAATTAGTGCACTCTGGTCTCTTGCTTTGCCCCACAAAAGACAAAGATCCCTGGTCTTCGGATCAGCCACTCTCCCAGCACATCGAGGACTTCTCCAAGTTCTTTTAGCTTTTTCTGGTCCTTTGAATATGACAGTCAGCTGCTAAGTGTGTCCTTCGGTCCCACATCCAAAACACTTCCCCTCCTTATGAGGTCTTGATCTGCTCTAGAGTTAATTTAGGTTTTCCTTTATAGGGCTTTGGTTCACCCCTCAACTTCTTAGGCTGAGACTCCTTTTCAAATCTTGGTGGCATAGAAGACTCCTTTCTTGGTCCTCCTAGTACCGTATTCTTCTTTTCTGGCCCTCCCTTCTTTGCTTTGTCTAAGGAAGGATGATCTTTGATGTACAAAAAAACTCCAAGCGAAGCTGAATTCTGTGTGAGACAAGGTGTTCACATAAGCTCGTACCTTAGGTGGTAGCCTTGCCTTGTACTTAGAAACTTGCATACACGTATCCCAAATTTTATTTTTGTAAACTTCAATAAGCTCATCTTCATCCATGTGAAGATCCTCCCATGTCATGTGCACTTCATCCACAAACTGTTTTGGCAGGAACTGGCGCTATAACACTTTCTTGAAATCTACCCAAGTTTTGGGAGCTTTGCCGTCAGCCAATTGTGCACTCCACCATGCACTGGCTGTGTCGATGAGATGCAAACTCTACCACGCTAAGCTTAGAAGATTCTTCATAATTTTCAGCACCAAAGGCCACATCGAATTGGCGCACAAACTTCATAGCTCTCTCCGAGTGTCCTAAGTGAAAAAACGGACTGACTTACCTCTTTTGAACTTTTTCGACTTGGTGCTAAAGGCTTTTCTTAATGCTTCCGACATGAAGAAGTAGAAGAACTTTGCTAGAACTGGTTGTGACTAAATTAAGTGCTCCTGCTCTAGATCTTGGCATATAGTATATGGAATCCCGGAAGCCCAAACTAAATTGCAACCAAATTAGGCGCTCTTGCTCCAAAACTTGGTGTCAAAAACTCTCTTTTTGGGCTAAAGATTCACTAATTCTTCCAAATCGTTGTTGTCTTTGCTCTAATTCCCCAAGGTCTTTATTGCAATAGAACTCTCTTTGTACAAGGCGGCTCACGTGGTAGCAAGTCTGGGTACAATTCTCTATACAACTGAGCCAACCAGCTAGAAAGCATGTGCTTTCTGAAGGCAGGGCCTGCTTTTCTTGCCTAAAATAAGCTCTTTTCTCTAAAAAGTTGAGATTTCTCCAAAATCTTGGGCTTTTCCCAAAAGTAGGAGCTTTTCTCCGTAGCGAGGGGCACCCTTAATGCTTTTAGCTAAAGTGGGCCCTTCATTAATTGGGGCACCACTTGTCTTGTGCTTTTCCCTTTAAAGTTGGGGGAATTCAACACTCTCCAAAGTCCCCTACCTTGCACACACAATATCCAACACTTTAACCCATTAGAGGCTAGCCAAACGCATGCATTTTAGTTCTTGGACTAATCCTAGTTCCTTGTGGGCATCCCCACAATGTTATTTAACCAATGAAACGCAAAGTGAAATAAACCTTGTTCTCGTTAGCCGAGGTCAACTTTCTTTGACCGAGATGAATCTTAAAGATTTCTCTTTATTTCTTGGGAAAAGTTACGAACTTGTGACATCTACTGGGCTCCTTGTGCGTCTCACAATTTGGATCTTCTTATAGAGGATATAGGAAAGCTCCCCTTAGTGCATGTGGTGGTTAAGAAGGCATGCAAGCAGCTAAATTTTTTCACACCCTAGCATAGGGATTTAGCAATATATAGAAAACATACCACCCATTAGCTATTGAAGCCTTCCAAGACCCGTTTTGCATCATAATCCTTGCATGCTTGGTGAAGGTAAAGCCTTGCTTATGGCATATGGTAGTTATTGAGTACTAGGAGGGGTGGCCCAAGTCCACGACTCCTACAGTACGATCTTTTGAGAGCATTGTCTTTGATGGGGAATTTTGGCACAATGAGTGCATTGTTAGGATTACTCAACGCCTATGTAGGGCCGCACCATGGGCCTTATTTATGAATTCATGGAGAAGGTTGGAAAAAGGCTTTTACGTCATGCAATGGCTTGACACAAGCAGGTGATTCCATGATCTAAATTCAGAATTAACCTATGGTTTAAGAATATGGACCCTAAAATTATAAATCTAATTTTGTGGTTCTATGGGCTCAAAATTTAGGCTCTGAAACTTGATTTTTTTAAGGTTTTATGTTTGAGACCAAAGTGATCAAGGGAAAACTACTTACATGAGATATTTTTGCTAACATTTTGAAATTGCTCACTTTTGAGCTTTTGGTTTACATGCTTTTGCGCACGTGAGCAGAGAAATCCTCACAAACCTAGATTGTACGAGTATTGTTGGATACAACGAGTCAAAACCTTCTTGGCTATCCAACCTAAAGACAAAGAAGCACATGTTGAAGAGCATGTTGAGTAGAGACGACATTTGAAGCGCATGTTGAGTAGAGATGACATCTTTTGGAGACGAAGTCACAACCAATAGTAGTTGTTCAAGAGGCACCCTCGAAGGCACCTAGGCTAGGAATCTGTCGAAAGGGGCTAGTGGGCCTAGTAAAGATTCAAATTCAAAGATGAATGAGCTAGATCCATCGAGGAAAAGTCTTGCAAAGGAGAGGACAATCGTAAGATGGTATACATGGAGATTTGACATCCTTGAGATCGGCTTTGAAGTAGAGAATATTGTCGACTTTGATATAAGGAGTCAAATTTACTAATCCTAAGCGTTGGTAGCAATTTGGGTCAACCCTACAACAAATATAACGAATGGCTTTTACGTATGAGCTAATCGTGATTTTATATCCTATGTACACAACCTAAAGGAAAAACTTGCAACAATTTATAAAAGCATACTTTGTCCTAATTTTTGACTCGCCTAGAATTAGGACTCAGCTAAGAATAGACCTAGGGCTCAAATAACATAACCTAGGACCAATCTAATTCTGAGAGCTAGTGGCAGGTTAGGTTGTCCCATGTCTCCTCTACCCTTATCCTTTAATTAAATCAAATTTGAAGTTGTTGAGACAACTAAGACTTAAGAACCTAAGCTAAGACACTCAAAATTAACCCAAAGTTTGCATGCAAATCACATATAAGCACAGCAAGACTAGACATGCTCGATTTAAGTAATTTTGAAGGCCATAACCACTATGCTCATCAAGGGTTTTGCATAGTCTTGAGTCATTCTTCATACAATCTTATCTCTTTCCAATACACCAAGGCTCACCCACAAAGGGCATTGAAGATATTTGTTAAATGAATAGGATATGAAAAGCCCCATAGACACGATGTCCTAGATAGCAATCGATCTACATCCCAGGATATCATCACCACAAAAAGGTGGCATCACCCAGTGTTACCAGAAGCGTTTTTTGAAACGCATTTTGCAGGTTTTGTTTAGAAACGTTTCGGGATTTTGATTAGAGTTTCACCTAGAAAATGCACTCTTAAAGATACAGAACAGGAAGCGGGGTGAAAAAGGCTAATGAACATGTATTAAGGTCTAATAACCTTTGACGTGCGTTCTTTTTATTTGTCTTTTTCTATACAGGTCAGCAGCAACAAGATGGTGCAGCAACTCAAGCTTTTACCCGAATCTACGACGATGACTCTTCTTGTTTAGATCACTGAAGCTCTGGTCTCTATTGCTGTTGAAGTCGTCTGAGGAACTTGAATCGCAAGATAAACGCCACCATGCAGCATCAGCCCCACAATGCACCATATAACAAACCTCTGATCTTTGTTGCTGTTGAAATCATATGAGGAGCTTGAATAAGGCTAATGAACATGTATTAAGGTCTAATAACCTTTGACGTGCGTTCTTTTTATTTGTCTTTTTCTATACAGGTCAGCAGCAACAAGATGGTGCAGCAACTCAAGCTTTTACCCGAATCTACGACGATGACTCTTCTTGTTTAGATCACTGAAGCTCTGGTCTCTATTGCTGTTGAAGTCGTCTGAGGAACTTGAATCGCAAGATAAACGCCACCATGCAGCATCAGCCCCACAATGCACCATATAACAAACCTCTGATCTTTGTTGCTGTTGAAATCATATGAGGAGCTTGAATCCTCTCCCTTTACGTTAAAAGTCTACACAACATAGGCATCCTCTAATCTTTATGGAGATGGCAAAGATGCTCAAGCCTTGTAGCAGTGGTCTGTTCGATGAAAACTGAGTGAACAAGCTGCGCTGTTGATATGAAAACTGAGCGAACAAGCGCTGCACTGCTGCATATAAACTAAGCAAACAAGCTATGCTGCTGCATATGAAAACTGAGTAAACAAGCTGCCCTGCTGCACATATATTCCCCCCTCTCTAATACTAGTGTAAAATCTACAATAATCTAGGGCCCTCTTCAACTAACGTATTTGTTACCTTGGGGGAAAAAAAAAAAACTAACCTATTTGTCTTCATACTTGATGCCCACTCTAGCTGGTCTCTTGCATTATTAAAGAAAGGACCTTGACCTCTTTGATCTAGTTTTTAAAGTTGGAATTGACAACATTTTTTCCATTGAATCTATCCTTGTTGTTGTAAACCCAATAACCTTCTCGTTTTGTAACATCATAATGTTATATGGGATTCTATTCTTATTTATTTCTGTCTTGATTTATGTGTGTGAGCCATTTTGTCCTTTCAGGACACATGCCATCCCAGAGTTCCACATGGCATACATTGGGTTCAAGGATGATTCTAGAGGGATCTAGCCTGTGAGAGGTTCTTATGGAGAATATCAAACGGGATGGAGAAAATACAGGGCAGCTAGCTCTCGATGGAATCTATGGCTTGGAGTCCATTGTAAAGAATTAGACTTGAGATTTTGTCAACAAACCAAAATAGAAGGCTATAGGTATCAAATGGATTTACAAGACCAAGGATGGTGCTTTGGAGTCTGGACAAGTCGAGGCTATGCACATAGTACCTCTGACCAGGAACCGGAATGCAGAGTCCAAACCCTGACCCTTCTCAAAATGCAAACAAGAATGGGAATAGCTAGGATACAAGCATCAAGAACTAGAGTGAAATGCCAAATCATCATACACACAATAACATATAAATCATTACAATGAAACATATACAATTACTGATTTTCACCTTACATTTTCAATAGTCAACTTGTATGAACGACAATATTAGACACATTCTACCTTTTATCCCCAAAACAAACTCATGAGAAACAAGAACACTAGAGGTTGTCTATTAATACTCACTCTGTACCACCAATTGACAACCTCCTAGGAGTAGATAATATAGTGGAATCGATTCCTTGTTTTATATTGGAAGCTTCATTGCTACCATGAGGCCACTGATCTGCAAGACAGTAGAAAATCCAGCATAACTCATAGAAATCTCAAAATGATCACATGAAAACGATAGTTTATGGTGTACATCAAAACAGAGCCTAAATGGTACCAGGCAGCCGTTGTAATGTCCGTTGAGAAGCATCCATCTTATAGCGGACCAAGCCAACCATGACAATTCTTTCTCCTACAAAAAAGAATGTACATCATTAAAAATATGCAACGTCAAGAAGTAACCCTCCATATTCCAAAAACTTGGGAATTCATCAAACACAAAGACCCAAAATAGCTATACCATCAGGCATGCAGATGACAACATGAACACCGTCTAAACCATTCTCTCATCACAATAGATAGAATAAAGGCCCTCATTGGTGAAATCAATAAACTTGACAAGCACTCAAGCGGTTGCAATAAATGGCAATGAGGGCACTTGTTTTCCGAATTCTAAAGGAACATGACCAAATTGATCATTTAGAACAATGCAAAAATACCACCAACATCATGAATAGCACAGACTAGCTAAAATGACATTCCCACCCAAGTCATGCGCAACAATGATGAAGTTAGATTGTTATAAAAATGAAGCTCTACACACATTCAGAACCTCGTTGGCACCATACGAGCTTCCGGTGAAGCTCAACTTTCATAGAGACCACTTCTTACAAATATCAGAGGAGGGATTCATTGATCCACTAGGGTATTCCCAGATCCCCCTACCCCATTCTTTGAGGATATCAATCAAGCAGTTTCGTGTCTCATCGCACCGACTCCGTATTGGGAGTGGATGGGCTGAGGGGATACCTAGAGAGAACCACATCTACACTCTATGTGATCAATAGTAGATCAAGTCAGAGGAGCATTCCGCTTTCAAGTGCCCTATGCACTATGAGATCCGAGGTCATTATCATTGACTCTTCAGGGATGGTTTTTTGAGTCCCTCTCCAGCCTCCTATCTTACCCAGATCAGAGATGCCTAGCGGCTTTCATTCATGAGGTTGTCACGCACAGAGAACATTTGATCGGGATACAAAGGCAAGGTTAAAGTACAAAGCCAAACTCTACTTGAAGCATGATGGCAGAGTTCTTCCAACTAGATCACACCGACCGGCAAATCTCGTCTAGTCAACGGGACCACGATCTAGAACCGAGATCCAAAGCCAACAACATGACAGACTCCCGAGATCGCACGGAGTTCTTCAAGCCATATCACACCGAACAACAAATCTCAATGGGTCGATGGGGCTGAGATCCAAAGCCAGTGACGCGACAGACTTGATAGCGGGTTGACACACGGATCATACTTGGCCATCTCCCTTCCATGTTCGCCAAACTGACAGCACAACCAACAGGGATGACAGTGTTCAGCGTTGGGCCACTACTAGGAGACCATAGCGGACCCCACACACAGACCACATCAGCGCGATTCATGCTGCCGCAATCTCATTCATCGTCGGGCTCTCCTTGAGCTTACTCCCCTTAAGCTCACCCCGTCCGGTAGTCTCCGTAGGATCATCATAGTGATGCCACATCACAACTTTCATCCTGGCCAGGGTCCCAAATATTTGTCATGTATCAAATCTGATATATTTTATGGGGTAATGATGCCCGCTTAGAGGCTCCACCCTTTCAGCACTTTATCAGGTTTTTTTAGTCTCATAGACCACTCAATTTTTCAGAGGTTTTTAATAAGAGGAGATAACGAAGTATAGCCTCATTTGGACGAAAGCGGAGAAAATAGAAGACCCGAGCGCCAAGGCTTGCATATCAACACTCAAAGAAATATGTAAGATGCAAGACAAAGAAATTGAAGGCCTACGCAAGAAGCTGAGAGAGGCTAGAGAAGAGGAGCTCTCAAACCTCCAAGCCCAAATGCAAGATGAAATGAAGAAATGGCAAGAGGAGATGCAAAACAAATGGACATGGTAAAATGATGCAGGACATGACTCGTGCTCTAGATGAAAAAAACAGTAATTTGACCTCAAAATTTGAGACACTGGGAACCCATGTTGCTGCCCTCCAAAGTGAGAATGACAAACTGAAGGCAAGTGCACATTGGGAAGAAGGGGAGTTTCGGCCACCCCTTAACGAGGAGCTTAACACAATTAAGGAACAACTGCAGCAGCTCACAAATGCAAAGGGGACGTCAGAGGAAGGATGCAAGACCATTGAGATGCTGAAATCAGAGAATGAACAACTCAAAAAGGAAATGGCAGCTTTGCAAACAATGGTACAAGGGAAACATGCCGAGTTCACACAACAAATCACAAAGGGGAAAGCAGATATGCTTGCATGGAAAGATGTACTAAAGAAAGACACAACACCAAAGAAAAGGGAGATCATTTCTGAAACAATTGAGGAAGAAAAACGACGGGACAGCAAGAGTTTAAATGTGCTGGTCAGAGGCCTACCAGTAGGTGATAGCCCCATGGCAAACACCAAAATCCTCTTTGACAAACCTCACTTGTGAATCAGCCTGGAGAGTGGGTAAAACAGATGCACCAGCGAGGCCTTTGGTGGTAAGGCTGCAAACAGCCACAGATAGATCCACCCTTATGTGTACACGGGCAGCACTACAAGGGACTAGGATCTTTCTAAATGAAGATCTCACACTCCTACAGCAAGAGCACAGAAGGGAAGGAATGGTATGAGTAATTGCTGCAAGGCAAGAGGGGAAATGGGCAGTTTACAGAGATGGTAGGGTGATCATTCGAGAGAGGGTAGAAAAAGAAGCACGAGAGATGCACCGGGAGAAGGGGACAGCACATGACGGTGTCTGAACGATGGGGCGAGTATGCAAAACAAATTGAGGATGGCAGTGTGGAATTGTAATGGCACCCTATGGTCCGACCCAGGGGGGGTTCTTGGAGACATCCCATAACAGAGATGTGATCTTCTATACCGAGACACATGAGAGCCCAGAGAGAGGGCTACCCACAGTGACAGGATACACATGGGAGTCTGCCCACAGGAGGGAAAAGAGGAGGGATAGTGGGGTACGAGGATCCGGAGGTGTGGCTGTCCTTTTTAGATCACATCTGAGGCCACTCCTCTCTATGATACGAAGGGAGGAGCATGCACGACACATGTGGATCCGGATCCAGTTACCAGACAAGCCGACCTTCATTGCAGTATGCTATTTCCCCCCAGATACATCATCCTATGCATGAGAGGTCACCAGTGATGGGCACATGATGATATCACAGAGTTCTCCAGACATGGGGACACTCTCCTCCTTGGTGACTTCAATGCACGAACTGGGAACAGACAGGTGGGCCTGTTAGATTTCGATGAGGATTCCCTCATAGTACCAAAGATGTATGCAGCAGAGCTGCGGATCGTGAGGCAGACGGCAGATGCAAATGCACCAGTGACAGCGTATGGGAGACATTTACTCGAGCTAGGTGCTATACATGGCTTGATCATATATAGTGGTCTTCACAGATGGCCATCATCTGGTGGACTCACCTATTTCCCACATGGAGGGGGGAGTAGTACGGTAGACTACCTGCTCAGTCCACTAGCATTGGCCCCACGGATACATGATTTTATGGTGCCACCTCCTCCACTTGGAGCTGACCACTCATATATCTCACTTTCTGTATATCAGTCGCCACGCCAGCCATGAGGAGGGCCCCTCCAACACCCGCTCGTGTTCAGATTCATTTTGACCGTGCTCTTGACCCGGTGTACGTGAGCCACCTGGCTTCTAAGCTTCCAGTACTATTTGGCGATGAGATGGACCTCGCGCATGCATCAGACACTCTTATATCGGTGATACATGATGTTGCAGCCAGATCCTTTCCCACGACGCGATCTGCACGTGTCCCAGATGGGAGGATGCCCTAAAATCCATGGTTTGATGATGAGTGCAGAGAGATGAGAGCCCACCTTACACGTGAGATAGCACTGGGACATGTGACTTCACCAGAGGCGCAACGGATCTCACGCCGAGTGGCACGGCATAAGAAACGGGCTTTCCTCATGCACAGGATGGATGAGGTGATCAGCTCCTTTTGCGGAGGAGATCCTACTACGGTATGGGGACTCTTATCAGGAGGAAAGTCACCCATTCCCATCACAAATCCCACAGTCTGGCACAAATATGCTTCCTCCCTATATGATGTCCCAGGTCAGGCACCACCTCATATGTCCTCTATGCCCAGGCCCACCACATGCCATCTGTTTACTCCGCAGAATGTATGAGCTGCCCTTCTCCGGATTCATAACCGACGATCACCAGATCATGAAGGATTACGCACTGAGCATTTTGCGCATGGGCAAAAGATCCTGACCCTGATATTAGCACAACTGTTCAACCATGCCGTATGCCATGGCTTCCCACCTACCTAGAGCACCACCACCATAGTACCGATACACAAGGCAGGTGATTCCACAGACACTTGAAACTACCGTACTCTTATGATTGGTCATACTTTGACTAAGATATATGGGTTGGTACTAGAGAGGGAGATCAGCAGCCACACAGAGGGTCACGGACAGCAGGCACTTGGGCAAGCAAGATTTCGGAGACAGCACTCCACCCTGGATCACATTTTCACCCTGAGGGCTATTATTGAGGAGGCAAAATCGAGGCATCAGAAAGTCTACACTTGCTTCGTAGACTTTCATAAGGCATTTGACACTATCCCACGCTCTTGCCTAATCAGGAAATTATAGGAGCTACAGCTTCCAATCATCATGATTTGGGGGTTCATGAATCTATATGAGTCTGTCAGAGGGAGGATACGCACCCCAGGAGGCTTATCAGACTGGATTGAGAGCACCATCGAAGTAAAGCAAGGCTGCCCCCTATCACCAACTCTCTTCGGGCTCTATATCGACGAGATCACTTCTTTTGTCGATCAACTAGGCGGAGAGGGTTCGCTCCTGGCTGACATGATGGTGCAGATATTGTTGTATGCCGATGACATAGTCCTCATATCATCCTCAGCAAAGAGGCTGCAGAAACATCTAGAGGCTCTAGAAATGTTCTGCAGGGAGAGAGACTCGACAATTAACCTTGGGAAGACCAAGGTTATGATCTTCAACACCTCGCGAGCAGCAAGTATCTTGTCACCATAGTTTCACATACCGGGGTGAGCCTGTGGAGATAGTGCCGTCCTACACATATTTGGGGATAGTGTTCATTGAACCAAGTTTTACGATGATCCATGTGGGTACGGCATGACTCACGAGGACAGGGTGCTCTGGCCCGACTAGAGAGGCGATGCTTCCAAGCACACTTCCAGGATCCCCCGACGAAGGGATGGCTCTTTGACACACTGGTGAGACCGACTCCCATGTATGCAACACCTTTTTGGGGGAGTGATATTTCAGCAACGGAGTGGAAGAGATTTGAGAGATTATAAGTGACCACGGGATCCATGATGATTCGGAGTAAACACTCAATCCCTCATCAGATTATACAGGCAGAGTTCCCCATGACCCCCCTCCAAGTTGATGCCATCTTCCAGACGGTGACGTTCCTCCACAGAGTTTGGTCCTTACCCCAATGGAGACTACCGAGGCTAGCATTAGAGTCCTCCAGGCGACTAGCAGAGAGTGGTGTCGATACAACATGATATGCACGGATATCCACATGGTTTGGTAGTCACGACATTCAAATGGACAGATTTCCTCCCTTTGAGTACAGCTTGGACGCACCACCCGAGATGATCCCATGAGATGAGATCAACCGTATCATACGGTTGGACCTCCTCCAACTCCATACATCTAGGGCTTGGGGGGGGGGGGAGGAGTTCTCCACCAAGATCTAGTTCTACCATGATCACTTCCTAAGGATCTCAGAGCACGGTCTTGTCATCAGACCTCAGTATCTTGAGGACAAGAGAGTTTCACACGCACTGAGGATCGCCATTGATCAATTACAAGTCTCATCACATTAGCTACGGATTGAGGCAGGGAGAGCTGCAAGCATACCCAAAAAGCAAAAGACTTGCACACTATGCCAGATGAGGAAGATCGAGACGGAGGAACATTTTCTATGTGTTTGCCCAATCTACTATGAGATCCGAGGACGATATCATTGCCTCTTTCAGGAGGGACATGGCTTTCGCCCACTCACACGGCTTATACATTTTCACGATCAGGTCTATGTTGGGCTCTACCTACTTGAGATGCGCCAACAGAGAGACACATTGATGCGACAAGCCAGAGAGCAGCATGGGCTGATGCCACAGGTCACCATCGACAGATCACAGAATTTTGTCACAGACTTTATGCATCTAAGTCGGCTACCAGCGTAACCGAGGGAGAGGAGCTTGATGAGATGAGAGCATCATGGATCAGCGATAGGAGTGCCCACCACGATGTGGCTAGACGACGAGGGACACACACTCCACGTGCGACACAGAAAGAGCCCAGAGTACGCACAATCGAGGTCCCGTCTATCTCATCCCTTCTCAAAGGCGACCGCCAAAGACGAGGCATAACCCTTGACGTAGCCCACCGGATCCAGAGATCGAGGAGACCACGCCCTCCCCCACGTCGCAAGACAGCTCTACAAACATAGATACAACAGCTTCTCACATCTCATCAGAGTGCCACCAGGTTACCCGGATATATAGAGCCTGAGCATGTACTAGGAGTGCTAGCCCTAAGCGCCTGACACACTTCTGTTACTTTGCTACTCTAGTATTTTGTTCACTAGCTGGGCATGTTAGTGTTTCAGTTTTCAGCTTTCAGTTCTCAACAAGGGTCTTAGTGAACCCTTTGCTTCAGCCCTCAATGGCTTGTATGAGGTACTTCTTGGATTCGCACTTTGTCTCATAGGCATGTGAGGCCTCTTTCAGACGTCTCTCTCTCTCTCTCTCTCTCTCTCTCTCTCTCTCTCTCTCGCGCGTGCCAAGTCACAAGGACATACAAAGAAGACAAAATTGACTACCTCAAGGAGAAGATACCACAAGTGGAATGGGATCCAGATGCTATTTGGAACATCCCGCAAATGGGGACAGAAAGACAAGGCAACAAAGATCAAGATTCTACAACGAACGCATAAGCCGAAGGGCACGAAGATATGGATATCTGAAGGACTCACTCTGACTCAGCTCAAGCAAAGATTCATTGAGCTCACTAAAGTGAAAGAAGCCAAGAAAGTAGGAAATGAGCCGTATACCGCAAACGACAAGATTCGAGATTTCAAATCTAAAACCCAACACTCTTAGTCTTAAACTGATGTAATGAACGTCACACTATGATAGTACTAGAATATAGGTATAATCTATAATATTGTGAGAGTTGCTTTATGCAATCTCTAGGAGACACCTTGTGCACTCCCTGTCGCCTTGGAGATGTAGTAGTTTTCTTTTTTGCTGTGTACATTTGTCTCATAGGTCCATGAGGCCACCTGCAGACCTCTCTCTCTCTCTCTCTCTCTCTCTCTCTCTCACACACACACACACCCCAGCCTGGCACATCGACGCCCTCTCTCCTAGGGCTGATGCCCCCACAAGCTCCTACTCCATGAGCTCAGAGAGTTTGTAATTCACATTTAAGCAAATTACAACAAATTTGTGGAGCAGCAGCAGCTCAGGCAGTAGGGCTTTCGCCCACCTGAGCTATCTGCCCACGTTCAAATCCCAAGGGATAGCTGCCCTTTGCTGCCTGTCAGCATAGGCCGTGGGTGTATGTGCCTCTCATAGTTGGCCATGGGTGCATGAGTGGGCATGGGTGGGTGTGTGGGTGGGTGTGTGTGTGTGTGTGTGGTTGGCGCGTCAAGGCTGTCCATTTAGTGCACTCTTATATGCTATAGCCACGCACCCCATGCTTTGTTAGAATTATTGCTATAATTTAGCAGTGACCAATTTTTGGACAGATTTGAGCACATTCTGTGAATTGGGCATTTTGTTAAATTTGGGGCTTTTGTCAAACTGCCCCAAGTTGTGCTCAATTTCAATTTGAAGCTTGGGGCTTTTGTCCATTTTTTGGCACACATTGCAAGCAAATTGCAAAGATTGGCCAAGAAATTGGGGCTTTTGCAGGAGATTAGCTTTTTGGGTGAAATTTGGCTCAATTTCAACTCCAAATTTGGGGCCTTTGTTCAGAAATTGCAGATTTGGGGCTTTTAGTAAATTTGCCCCTTTTGGTTTGCAATTTCAAGCCACAAATTAGGGCTTTTGTGTTGGGAGAGCAATTTGACAGATTTCAGTTCACACTGCCTTTCTGTGATGTTTTGAAGCACTCTTGGCAGGTTTTGGGAGAGATTGAATGCTGTGGCAGATTTCTGACAGAGACATTATAGAGATTTGAGTTGCATTTTTAGCCAGAGTTTGGCTGTGTTTTTTTGGGATTTGTGCACTCCATTCCCAACAAGGAAATTCAGATTTGCATTTGCTGTATTTTCTTTCTCAGACATGGCCCAGCAAAATCAGAATGATTTCGGTTTCAGTGGTCTCTCACAAGAGGACAAGCTGGATGGTACCAACTACTCCCTCTGGAGTTTTATGGTACGCAATATTCTGATTTCTCGTAATTTGTGGGACTACGTAAGTGGGGATGAGTTCCGGCCAGCAAATGTGGCACCTAATACCCCTCCCCAACAAGGAGGAGGCAGAGGTCGTGCACAGGGTACAGCTGCAGCACAAGTTATTGGTGCAGTTATACCTACCACTCCAGAGCAGAAGAGATGGGATTCATGTGATGCTTTAGCTTTGTCGTGTATTTCTCTTTCAGTGAAAAGATTCATCATTCCGCATATCTGGTCGTGTAAGACCTCAAAGGCAGCATGGGATTTTTAAAAGAGCATATATGCAGCTCGGAATGATGCCAGGGTGTCTTTTTTTAAAAGAGAATTGTCTCATACACATATGGAAGAGGGTGACTCCATGTCAGTGCACCTCACAAAGCTACAGGATTTACGAGAGCAGTTGCTGAATATTGATGAGATCATTCCTGATTCAAAGATGATTACCACTACTCTGAATTCTCTTCCTGAGTCTTATCTCAGCTTTCATACCTCGCTGAATTTGTCGTTGAGGGGGGGTGCAAATCCTCTCACCTTTCACGAGTTGATAGGACTTCTGCTGCAGGAAGAGCAGACCAGGAAATGGCTTCACGAGCAGGTGAACATGCCATGCTCTCAAAATTCAAGCCTAAAGTAAAGGGACATGCAAAGACTTCAGCAAATCAGCCTTCCAGTGGTTCAGGACAGCCTTCTCAAAAGGCTAAGGGTGATGCAGGTAAGCCCAAGAAGAAGGGAATATGTCATTACTGCAAAAAGCCATGTCACTACATTGGAGAAGGCAAGAAAAGGCTTGCAAAAGAAAAGAAAAACAGCTCCGGTATGGCTGTCTCAGATTCAGCTCCTCATGCATCTGACAATGAGCAAGCTACAGCCAACTTTGTGGAGCACGACTATGCCTTCTTGTCTTGCATTTCAGACTCTCAGTTGGCTGCTCTAGATAGTACAGCCACTTGTAATGATGACACTTATGCTTTTCTGACATACAGTTATGATTCTTCCAAGGATGCATCAGCTTTCAGTGTCAATAAGACACATAATACATGGTATTTTGACAGCAGTGCCTCAAAGCATATCACTTCCAGGAAGTGTCTCTTCACATCTCTGCATCCACCACCCGTTGGTAAAAAGGTCACATGTGCCAACAACTCCTCCTATTCAGTTCGTGGTACAGGAGAAGTTGAACTTACAGCCATTGATGGCTCAACATTCAAAATTTCTGATGTCTTGTATGTGCCTGGTATCACAAAAAATCTACTTTCAGTGTCCACT
Organism: Dipteris shenzhenensis; assembly: GCF_047967505.1. Taxonomy (NCBI): domain Eukaryota; kingdom Viridiplantae; phylum Streptophyta; class Polypodiopsida; order Gleicheniales; family Dipteridaceae; genus Dipteris; species Dipteris shenzhenensis. Next base: position 1,224,962 of record NC_141622.1, on the reverse strand, counting down.
CTTAACAGAGCTGGATTTCAGGTCATTTTTGAAGATGACAAGTGTGCAGTCCATGATAAAGAGCATGACTATGCCTTGAGATTGTCTGGCGTCTTTTTCAGCTTGACATGTATGAGAAAAGACCAGCACATGCTCTCGCAGTTTCCACTCCTACTGCGGCTATGCAGAATGCGGAGTTATGGCACGCGAGATATGGACACATGCATTATGGCAGCTTGATGACGCTTCAAAAACATGCCATGGTTGATGCATTGCCTCCTCTTGAAACACCTCCTCCACATGCCTGTGAAGGGTGCATTCTTGGTAAAATGCACATATCTCCTTTTAAGAAGGATGGATCAGTTAAAGCTGTTCGAAAATTACAGCTTATCCATAGTGATGTGTGTGGTCCCATGAGGACTCCATCATTGGGTGGTCATCTTTACTTTGCCACTTTTACAGATGACTACTCCAACTACACTTGGGTTTACGAGCTGAAACGCAAATCAGAAGTGTTTATGGTCTTCAAACACTTTGCAGCCATGGTTGAGAATGAATCCGGACTCAAGATACATACATTATGCACAGATAGAGGAGGGGAGTACTTGTCTGCAGATTTTGATGCTTTTTTGAAAGACAAGGGCATTGTACATCAGCTTACAGTGAGGCTAACTCCTCAGCAAAATGGGAAAGCTGAGAGAAAAAATCGTACTCTTATGGAGATGGATAGATGTATGCTGAAAAGCAAAAAATTGCCTCACAAATTTTGGCTTGAAGGTCTCATGTGTGCCAATTATGTTTTGAATCGGGCATCCACAAAAGCTTTGAAGACCAAGACTCCCTATGAAGTTTGGCAAGGGAGAAAGCCTTATGTGGATCATTTTCATGTCTTTGGATGCCTTGCTTATGCTCATGTGCCTGTTGAGTTTCGGCATAAGTTGTCTGATAAGGCAATCAAATGCATTTTTGTTGGATACAGTGCAGAGAGCAAGGGGTATCGTCTCTACAATCCTGTCACACCCAAGATCATTGTCAGTAGAGATGTAATATTTTCAGAAAATTCAGCTCACACTCAAGCTCAATTTGATATGCCTTCTTCTTCCGGTGATGTCTTTGAGGGGTTACTACCCATTGCCTTGGGTTCCCCTGCTGATATATCTGATGAAAATCAGAATTTTTAGATACCTCCACATGCTCCGATTCAGCCATAGGATGCCATACCACCTCCACAAGCCGTGGAAGAGGTTGTTCAACAAGAAATTGCAGATATACATGCAGCAAAAACAGTCCCAAATTGGCTGTTACAAACTCTCAGGGAGAGTAAAATTGATGCTCCATTACCTGGCAGAACTCGGAGTGCAGTAAGGCATGGGGGAGGTGCTCTTTCAGTTGAATCAGCTTATGTAGGTACTCTTCTTGATGAGGAGGAACCTGAGACATTTGAAGAAGCACAGGATAATGTGCATTGGATGAATGCCATGCACAATGAGTTGCAGTCCATTGAGAAAAATCAGACATGGGAAGTTGTCGATTTGCCACCAGGTAAACATGCCATAGGTACACGGTGGGTTTTCAAAGTTAAAAGAAAGCCAGATGGCACCATTGACAAGTACAAGGCAAGGCTGGTCGCAAAAGGATATGCTCAGAAAAAGGGCATAGACTATGAGAAGACTTTTGCTCCTACATCCAGAATGACAACCATCCGGTCAGCAGTGATAGCAATGGCTGCAAATTTCCAGTGGAATGTTCATCAGTTGGACATAAAAACAGCCTTCCTTAATGGAGACTTGTTGGAAGAGGTTTATGTCAAACAACCTCCAGGCTTTGAAATTTCAGGTAATGCACTTCAGGTATGCAAGCTGAATAAAGCTTTGTATGGGCTGAAACAAGCCCCACGTGCATGGTATGCAAAGATTCATGCCTTTCTGACCAGCAAGGGGCTGCACAACAATCCAACTGAAAGCACCCTCTACATCAAGAAGGATGGGGGGGATATTTTAGTCATCATTCTTTATGTAGATGACTTACTACTCACAGGGTCAAATGAAGATAATATTGCAGATTTTAAAGCTGAATTGCAGACCACTTTTGACATGTCAGATTTGGGGCTGCTACACTTCTATTTTGGGATCCAGTTCACTCAAGAGCAAAGTGGCATCGGTATGTCTCAATCCAAGTATGTGCAAAAACTCTTGGACAGATTCAACATGCAAGATTGTAAGCCCATAGCTACTCCCATGGAGCCGGGGCTGAAGTTTACAAGGCATGAAGCAGGTGAATCATTTGATGTCACACTCTACAGTCAGGCTGTTGGATGCCTCATTTATCTCTGCAATACACGACCTGATATTCAGTTTGCAGTTTCTCAGGTGAGCAGATATATGCACAGCCCAAAGACTATGCATTGGCATTCCTACTTATGAGTGTAAACAATTTGTTATTTTTCCCTTTGCTATGTATTGAATTTGCTCAATTTTAAAGGT